>NC_066579.1:376229612-376860862 GCF_024323335.1 Lathyrus oleraceus
TAATGGTTCTAGCAACCACGATCTGCGAGAGATGACTCAGCAGGGGAAGCAAACACTGATACGGTACCGAGGTTCCGCTTCAAGGAAAGAAACCATGGATCTAGCATTGGGATTATCGATCTGGCATCGAACTCTGAGGAGCAGCCGCTTCTGCTGGGAAGATACAGTCTGGCACTGTCAACTCTGCTAGGGATATATAGTCTGGCACTATCAACTCTACTAGGGAGTGTATGTCCTGAAACAAACGCTTGGGGAAGTACAGTGGTGAGAACCTGCTGGGGATTGAAGAATCCAACACTTTGGTCAGCTCTGCAGGGATAAGACACCGAATTCGTCTGTTGGCGACTTCACTGGGGAAGATATTCACGATCATCTGCAGGGGATTTTAAGGAAATGCCCCGGGGGTATCTGTTCTGAACAGACGATCCAAAGCACTTAAAATTCACAGCAATTTTAAATTTTTATTAAGCATGTACCTGTAAAGCCCTTATGTGTCATGATGCAATGTTTATCAAAAATTCGGACGTCATTTTTGCAAACAAAACAGTAAAATGAAAATAAAAACAGAGATATATTGAATAACATGATTTTATTGATTGAATGGCCTCTGAATAGGCATTTACATCAGGAAGCAATCCCTGGGAAGAGGTAATCGCAAAACAGAAATTAATCTAATGGCAATGTGAAATGGATTTCTATTGGGTTCCAATTCTTCTATGACTTGCCCGTCTTCAAGATCCTCCAGATGATCAGCTTCTGAAAAGGTGATTGGACTGTTTCCTACCTTTTGAAAGTTTCCAGTCATCGACATGAGATGAGATTCAGAATTAACTCAGAACGCAGTCATTCGCTTAATCCCTAACTTTTGCCTGGATCGCCCTTTTCGAGTTTTCAATCCACCGGGATACCCACTTTTGCCTAAGTTGCCTTTTCAGGTTTTCAACTTACCGGGTGTATGATCTTTTCATTTTTAATCCCTAATTTTTGCCCGAACCTTTTCATTTTCTTGGTTCGTCGGGATGCCCATTTTTGCCTGGACTATTCTTTTTACTGTCCAGCGGGTCTATTTTATGTGAAGTATTTTTTAACTGCGTCCGAGTTAACCGGGGAAGTGAAGTTTTCACCATCCATAGTTGCAAGCATTAAGGCCCCACCATCGAAAACCTTGGTGACAATATACGGTCCATCATAGTTAGGAGTCCACTTGCCCATGTGATCTGTCTGAGGAGGAAGGATCCTCTTCAACACTAAATCTCTGACTCGGAAACAACGAGGACGCACTTTCTGATCAAAGGCTCTCTTCATCCGACTCTGATACAACTGCCCATGACAAATGGCTGCCATTCGCTTCTCTTCGATAAGACTCAACTCATTGAACCTTGTCCGAATCCATTCAGCTTCGTCTAACTTGACATCCAACAGGACACTTAGAGAAGGAATCTCCACTTCAACAGGTAGGACTGCTTCCATACCATACACCAGGGAGTAAGGGGTTGCCCCGGTCGATGTACGTACTGAAGTGCGGTACCCATGCAAGGCGAAGGGTAGCATCTCATGCCAATCTCTGTACGTGACGACCATCTTCTGCACAATTTTCTTTATGTTCTTATTTGCCGCCTCAACAGCGCCGTTCATCTTAGGGTGGTAAGGGGAAGAATTGTGATGCTGAATGTTGAAGTTCTGACACAACTCCTTCATCATTTTGTTGTTGAGATTAGAACCATTATCAGTAATGATTCTTTCGGGAATCCCATAGCGACAAATGATTTCTTTCTTGATGAAACGAGCAACCACATGTCTGGTGACATTCGCAAACGATGCTGCTTCGACCCACTTGGTGAAATAGTCGATGGCAACAAGGATGAAGCGGTGCCTATTGGAGGCAGTCGACTCAATCTTTCCAATCATATCAATGCCCCACATAGCAAAAGGCCACGGTGAAGACATCACATTCAAAGGATTTGGCGGTACATGCACCTTATCGGCATAAATCTGGCATTTATGACACTTCCGAGCATACTTGAAACAATCTGATTCCATGGTCATCCAATAATAACCCGCTCTCAACAATTTCTTAGCCATTGCATGTCCGCCGGCATGAGTACCGAAGGAACCTTCATGAACTTCCTGCATTAACAGGCCCGCCTCGTGTCTGTCCACGCATCTGAGCAAAACCATGTCGAAGTTCCTCTTATACAGCACATCGTCTTTGTTCAAGAAGAAACTGCCTGCCAATCTTCTCAAAGTATTTCTGTCATTGTTGGATGCCTCTACAGGGTACTCTTGATTCTTCAGAAAGCACTTGATATCGTGATACCAGGGCTTGTCATCGACTACCAGTTCAGCAGCAAACACATACGCGGCCCTGTCAAGGCGCATCACATCGATCCTGGGAGCATGGTTCCAACGAATTACCTTGATCATGGAGGATAGAGTAGCAAGTGCGTCTGCCATCTGGTTCTCATCACGAGGTATATGATACAATTTTACTGTTGTGAAAAAAGTCAATAGCCTTCTCGTGTAATCTCTGTAAGGGACCAGATTGGGCTGGAGAGTATTCCAATCACCATTCACTTGATTGGTCACCAGAGCTGAATCTCCGAAGATGTCCAGAGTCTTGATTCTTAGATCAATGGCTTGCTCAATACCCAAAATACAGGCCTCGTACTCAGCTTCATTATTTGTGCACTCAAAAGTCAAACGAGCGGTGAAAGGCATGTGGGCACCTTTCAGAGTAGTAATGACAGCGCCAATTCCACTTCCTCTAGCACTGACATCCCCATCAAACAACAAAGTCCACTTTTCATTTGGATCAGGTCCCTCCTCAACAACTGGCTCTTCACATTCTTTTATCTTGAGGAACATGATGTCTTCATCTGGAAAATCAAACTTCATCGGCTCATAATCATCAATCGGCTGCTGAGCAAGATAGTCTGACAGAATACTCCCTTTGATGGCTTTCTGGGATGTATACTGGATATCGTACTCTGTCAGTACCATTTGCCAACGAGCCACCCTTCCGGTGAGAGCTGGCTTCTCGAATATGTATTTGACTGGATCCATCTTGGAGATCAGTAGGGTTGTGTGAGACAGCATGTATTGTCTCAATCACTTAGCAGCCCATGCAAGTGCACAACATGTCTTCTCAAGCATTGAGTATCTCGACTCGCAATCTGTGAACTTCTTACTCAAGTAGTAGATGGCATGTTCTTTCCTACCTGTCTCGTTGTGTTGACCGAGAACACAACCCATAGAATTGTCAAGTACTGTCAAGTACATAATCAGCGGTCTCCCTGGGACTGGAGGCATAAGGATAGGAGGATTCTGCAAATACTCTTTTATCTTCTCGAAAGCCCTTTGACAATCTTCATTCCACCTGATAGCCTGATCTTTCCTCAGCAATTTGAAAATTGGCTCACACGTGGTTGTTAGGTGAGAGATGAACCATGCAATGTAGTTCAACCTCCCTAAGAAACTACGGACTTGCTTCTCTGTTCTTGGCTCAGGCATTTCCTGTATTGCTTTCACTTTGTCAGGATCCACCTCAATCCCTTTTCCGCTAACAATAAAACCCAGCAATTTTCCCGATCTCACCCCGAAAGTGCACTTGTTCGGATTAAGTCTCAGTTTGAATTTCCTTAACCGTTCAAGAAATTTCTGCAGATTCACCAAATGTTCTTCTTCTGTCTGAGATTTGACAATCATATCGTCCACATAAACCTCGATTTCATGATGAATCATATCATGGAACAGAGTCACCATAGCTCGTTGATCCGTTGCTCCGGCATTTTTCAGACCAAACGGCATCACCTTGTAGCAGAAGGTGCCCCATGGGGTTATGAATGTTGTCTTCTCCATGTCCTCTAGTGCCATCTTGATTTGGTTATAGCCAGAAAAGCCATCCATGAAGGAGAATACCGAGAATTGAGCTGTATTATCCACCAAAACGTCGATGTGAGGTAATGGGAAATCATCTTTAGGACTAGCTCTGTTCAGATCCCGGTAGTCAACACACATCTCTACCTTTCCATCCTTCTCAAGTACTGGAACGATATTTGCAACCCATGGCAGATAATTTGTGACTGCTAGAAACCCTGCATCCAACTATTTTTGCACTTCTTCCTTTATCTTGACAGTCATCTCTGGTCTTGTTCTTCTGAGCTTCTGCTTGACCGGAGGACAACCTTCTTTGAGAGGCAAACGGTGTACCACAATATCTGTGTCAAGCCCTGGCATGTCCTGATAAGACCAAGCGAAGATGTCAACATATTCTTGCAGCAGTTCAATCAGCCCTTTCTTCACATTATCTTCCAAAGCAACCCCTATCTTGATTTCTCTCTTGGTGTCCTCGGTGCCGAGATTAATCACTTCAACAGACTCTTGATGCGGTTGAATGACCCTTTCTTCCTGTTTTAATAACCTGGTAAGTTCTTCAGGGAGTTCACAGTCTTCATCACCCTCTTCTTCGGCTTGAAAGATTGGATTTTCAAAGTCGAAGCGAGCCATAGCAGAACCGTTATCAATAGGATCTGGTGATGTGCATCTGCATGAGTGATGGTATGTGCTTATGAGTGTGAAAAAAAGTGGAAACTAAACAAAACATTGCCATTTTTTTATTTTTGAAAAAAAACTGCAAAAAATAGAAAGACATGGAACGAAATATTTGAATGCAAAAAGGCGTCCTTTATTTATGAAAAAAAATGCAAGTGTCACATAGATGAGCCCTACAGTGAGTCATTACGTCCTGGGCGGAACGTAAGACTTGGACATGCATGAATAAACAAAGAAAATTACTCCTTCGGAAAAGTGACTTGGACAATCTCCTCAGAAGACCAATTGTTGATGACTTCACCCGGGATCCTCGGACGCACCCAGTTGTCGATGTCACAATCACTATCCCCACCCTTTTCATTGATTGCTGATATCTGGCCATACTGAAAGATGCCAGCGCTGGAGAAAGTAATCGGCCCCTGATGAGTCTGAAGTGTTGAAGTTGTAGAAGTCAGAACTGGCTGATATCCAATCCCGAACTTATCTTCTTTCATTGGTAACTCCACCAGACGCCCCCAACCGGGAGCAGCATCTGAATCCACCACGGCCTGTGCCTGCTTAAAGGATGAGATAGAGGCACCCGCTTTAACCTCTTCCACCGGAGCTGCATCCTTGATTTGAACTGACTCAAAAGCCTGACACAGGGTCTCATGAAATTCACCTTCTACTTCTACATACTTGAATGTAGACAGGTTACTGACCAGAATATCCTCCTCACCACAGACGGTGATAATCCTTCCATTGACTGGGAATTTAATCTTCTGATGTAAAGTGGAAGAGACTGCCCCAGCGTTGTGGATCCAAGGACGACCCAACAAGCAACTGTAGGAAGGATTGATATCCATCACGTAGAAGACAGTGTTGAAGGTTTGTGATCCAATCAGAATTGGCAATTCTACCTCTCCAAACACCGATCTCTTAGAACCATCGAAGGCTCTCACAATAAGATCTGAAGGTTTCAAGACCAAACCCTCTACTTCTAACCTCGACAGGGCTCTCTTGGGTAGCACATTGAGAGAGGAGCCTGTATCCACCAGAACATGCGATAACACGGTGTCTCTGCATTCCATCAAGATGTGCAGAGCCTTGTTATGATTGCGTCCGGCTGGTGTCAACTCAGAATCGGTAAAACCCAACCCGTTGCTTGCATGCACATTGGCGACGATCCCTTCTAGTTGGTTTACCGAGATTTCTTGAGGTACATAGGCAGCATTAAGAACCTTCAGAAGCGCCTCCTTGTGTGCCTCCGAATACAACAGGAGTGAGAGAATGGATATCTTGGGCAGAGTCTGAATCAACTGATCGACTACCTTGTAATCGCTTTTCTTTATGATTCTCAGAAGCTCGTCCACATCCTTCGTGAAAGTGGGCTCAGAACCAGCCTGGGGTGTAGAGGCACCCTCATTCACGACTTGCTTGCCTTTGGCTTTCGCCGCAGCATCAGCACTATCAGTTTGGGTAACCGGTGGTGAGAACAATCTACCACTCCTGGTGAATCGCCCGATTCAACCAACATTGTCCACTGCGGGACCTTCAACCTCAAGTTCAGACTTCTGACCCTCTTCTACCTTCAGTGGCCGTTCTGCCCCATGATCGTACGTGTATACGCTCCCCTCATAATGCCACGGAATGGCCCTTTCACTGGTGAAAGGTAAAGGACCAGGGGTTGTGATAGTCATAGTAGATTGTCACACTGGTGGCACGGGTTGCGCTTCAGCAAGCATCCTTTGATATCCAACAATGGAGTCTTCAACTTCAACACATCCTTAATGGGCTTGGCTTTTCCTTCCATCATATTAATGTTTGCGCCACCATGTTGCGGCATGGGATTGTTGATGACATTAGGAGCCGGTGCAAGGTTGATGGCTTTTGAATCTATGAGGTCCTGAACTACGTGCATGAAAGCTTTGCAGTTCTCAATGTTATGGCCAGGTGCCCCAGAGTGGAAGCTACACCTAGCGTTGGCGTCGTAACCCACCGGAAGTCTACCAACAGGAGGAGCCAGAGTGCGCAATTGCACAAGTTGTAGTTGTTGAAGACTAGAAAGCAACTGAGCGTACGACATTGGAAGGGTGTCGAAACGCCGCTCCATCATCCTTTGCCTCTGTTGATAGGCGGGCCTGTTACCCAGTTGTTGCGGCTGTTGGTACTGAGCTGGTTGAAGTTGTGGTTGTTGTTGTTGTAGTGGTGCTGCAGCTGGAATGGTCACAGCCGCAACATACGGTTGTTGATGATAATTCTGGAAACTGTTCCTTCTAACACCTCTATTCTGATAGGAAGTCAAAGAATTCACTCCCCCCTCCAATGAACGACTTTTTTACCCCTGATGAAGATCCAACTCCATTTTGGATCTTGCAGGTCTTCAGGTAATTCTCCACCCTCTCTCCGGTAGAGACCACATCAGCAAAGTTGGAGGCATTGCACCCCACCAGATGCTCCAGATAAGGTCCAGGCAGCGTATTCATGAACATATTGGCCATTTCCCTTTCCAACATAAGAGGCTGAACACGGGAAGTTATCTCCCTCCAGCGTTGAGCGTATTCCCTGAAGCACTCATTGCTTTTAAGAGACAGATTCTGAAGTTGAGTTCTGTCTGGAGCCATGTCTGCATTATACTGATACTGCTTCACGAAAGCCTCCGCCAAATCCCTCCAGCAGCGGATGTGGGCTCTATCCAGCCTCATGTACCATTCCAAGGATGCCCCAGCCAGGCTGTCCTGGAAGAAGTACATAAGTAGCTTCTCGTCATCAGAGTATGTAACCATTTTACAGAAATAGGCTTGCACGTGAGTTTTTGGGCAAGAGTTGCCATTGTATTTGTCAAAGACCGGGACTTTGAATTTCGGTGGCACTCTCACACCTGGGACCAGCCCCAAGTCAGCAACATCTACTCCCAGAGGATTCTGTCCTTCCACAGCTTTCATCCTCTCCTCTAATCTTCTAAACATGGGGTCCATGCCATGGCCCATGCCAAAGTCTTCCTGAAGTAGGGGGAATTGATCGGCCTACTCATCATGGACGAGGTGTTGATCAAGGTTGACATGTAGGATTGGGATAGGCCCCGGTCCATTGGGTCCGTTAGCCTCTCCAGCTAGAGGATCAGTCACCGTCTCTGGTTGAGCAGGGGGATTCCTCTATATCATCTGCCTGAGCTCTTGTTGTCCCTGAGCCACCCCTTGAACCGCATCCATGAATTGATTCATGCGGATCTTCATCTCAGCGAGCTCTGCTTGTACACCTTCCATTGCTCTATGTTGATTCCTTTGGGTACCGTATCGGTGAATGCCTGAGTCAGCTATCCTGTTGGAAACACCAAACAATATGAGAACATCGCAGCGGTACCTGTTATGCAATGTGTGTTAGAGATAAACACATTGGGAGGACTTTGTAAAATAGTTTATCATCTAAAGGTGTTTATATGTTTTGTTGATCGAACATATACATGCAAAGTGATCGTCGAACCCTAACTTTGGCAATATTTCTCAAATATTAAAACCAAATCTTTTACCGCATCTTCTCACTTTTTTTTTGCAAGATACCGTGCCTAAAACCAAAACCCCCCTGTTACTACGAGTTAAGAATTGAAACAACTGTTGAACGGCGGCGATATCTCACAATCCCTGTGGAGACGATAACAAAAACCCGACTCTTAAAAACACAATCAACACTTATTGCATTTGTTTCTTTGCTTTGTGAGACTAGTATAATACCATAGATTGGCATCTGGTATCCATTGTTGTTTTGTGAGACTAGTATAAGACCATAGATTGGCATCTGGTTTCCATGTTTTCTTTCTTTGTGAGGCTAGTATAAGACCATAGATTGGCATCTGGTATCCATCTTTGTTTTTTGAGTCTGGTATAAGTCCATAGATTGGCATCTGGTTTCCATGTTTTCTTTCTTTGTGAGGCTAGTATAAGAGCATAGATTGGCATCTGTGATCCATCTTTGTTTTGTGAGTCTGGTATAAGTCCATAGATTGGCATCCGATTTCCATTTATTTTTTGTTATCTCTGATGCATTGTTTTATCATGCTTTTTCCTTGAGCTTTATTCATTCCAAAGGAACTATCTTGGATCATTCCTATGATCTTGAGAAAGCAACTCCTATTTTGTGGCTTTGTCCCTAACCCTTATTCTGTGAATATCTCAACCATCCTTTTTCTATCTTTTAAACCAAAAACCAAAAATCTTTTGTTTGTGCAAACAATTTCATTTGTTTTTCAAATTAGAAACCTAGGCCTTAAGCCTCTGATTTTTAAACCTCATTCTTCATAACACTCATTGTGAATTGAATCTCTAATCAACTTTGACTATTTTTGCATATACTTATAACTGGTAATTCAACTCATTCAATTGCTTTTGTGTGGCCCTTGTCCATTTGTCAATCAAATTTTCATGCATTAGCCATAGGTTTCAGTTATCCTAGTGGTTGATGTGAATCTCACCTTTTGTCCTTAGTGATTGAATTGTAAGCCTTCCTTGCTTATTATAGGGTTAACCCCTCACTAGCAAGTTGAAGCTTTTCTCACGTGGTGGACTCGTTGTTGATTTGGGTTGAGTTTTTCTCCCATGGATAATGAAAGACCTTAGGGATTTTGTTTAAAATCAATCCACTTACCTTTTAGAAATTTTTTACCCGAACTACGGGGTTTTGATCCTTATTCTTTTATGATAAGGTATGTAGGCAATGGGTATTATCCATCCAAATCACAAAATGTAAATAATTTGTATATTCTTTTCTCACCTCTACAATCATTGTTTGCACAAACATATTTCATAACAATTAATTTTTACAACAAGTTGTGAGAAGGGCTCCCTAGGAGTACCTAGGATGCATTGGGTGCCTAACACCTTCCCTTTGCATAACCAACCCCCTTACCCAGATCTCTGACCTTTTATTAGTTTTCTTCGTGTAAAACTTCTTAGGCTTTTGTTCGCTTTCTAGCCATTCCTTTGGATAAATAGAAGTGCGGTGGCGACTCTATCTTTGTATGCTTTGCTTTTGATTTAATCAATAAATCAGAAAGTGACGAATACACCGCTACAGAAAAGTGGCGACTTCACTAGGGAGGAGATTCTGTATTTGAAAATGAAAGATTGCGATGAGCCTACACTTGATGAAGGTCCAGAACGTGGTTCCAGATGGACGATGGTGTTTGATGGCGCTGTAAATCAGTACGGAAATGGTATTGGGGCAGTAATCATTACTCCTCAGGGCACACATATTCCACTTACAACAAGGCTAACTTTCAAATGCACGAATAGTATGGCTGAGTATGAAGACTGTATTATGGGACTGGAAGAATGCGTTGATCTAAGAATCAAGTATCTTGATGTTTATGGTGATTCGGCCTTGGTTATCAATCAGATCAAGGGTGAATGGGAGACGAATCAGCCAGGTCTCATTCCGTATAGAGATTATGCGAGGAGGATTTCAACATTCTTTTCTGAAGTTGACTTTCATCATATTCCTCGAGAAGATAATCGGATGGCAGATGCGCTTGCTACGCTTGCTTCCATGATTGTGGTGAAGTATTGGAATGAAGTTCCCAATATCGCTGTGATGCGCTTTGACAGACCAGCTCATGTATTTGCAGTTGAAGAAGTCAAAGATGATAAGCCTTGGTATTTTGATATCAAGAATCTCCTGCAGAGTCAGATTTACCCGCCTGGGGCATCTGTGAAAGATAGGAAAACTTTGAGGAGATTGTCAGGCAGTTTCTACCTCAATGGTGAAGTGCTTTACAAGAGGAATTTTGACATGGTTCTGCTCAGATGCGTGGATAGACACGAAGCAGACCTGTTGATGACCGAGGTTCATGAGGGTTCATTTGGTACACATTCCAATGGACATGCCATGGCTAGAAAGATGTTGAGAGCAGGCAATTATTGGTTGACAATGGAGTCTGACTGCTGCAAATATGTGAAGAGATGCCACAAATGTCAGATTTATGCGGATAAGATTCATATTCCTCCGACACTTCTGAATGTGATTTCATCACCATGGCCATTCTCCATTTGGGGAATTGACATGATTGGAATGATTGAACTGAAAGCATCCAATGGACACAGGTTTATCCTCGTAGCAATTGATTACTTCACTAAATGGGTCGAAGCTGCATCATATGCGAATGTGACCAGGCAGGTGGTTGGAAGTTTATCAAGAATCAACTTATTTACCGTTATGGTGTGCCAGATAAGATCATTACTGATAATGGATCCAATCTGAATAATAAGACGATGGAAGAGTTATACGCTGAGTTCAAGATTGCACACCATAATTCCTCTCCCTACAGACCCAAGATGAATGGGGCTGTTGAAGCTGCTAATAAGAATATTAAGAAGATTATCCAGAAGATGGTTGTCACGTACAAAGATTGGCATGAGATGCTGCCATTTGCTTTGCATGGATATCGTACATATGTCCGCACTTCAACAGGGGCAACCCCTTTTTCTCTTGTTTACGACATGGAGGCTGTTCTCCCAGTAGAGGTGGAGATCCCATCAATGAGAGTCTTGATGGAAGCCAAGTTGACTGATGTTGAATGGATTCAGAGTCGTTACGACCAGTTGAATCTGATTGAAGAGAAGCGATTGACTGCCATGTGCCATGGTCAGTTATATCAGCAGAGAATGAAGAAAGCTTTCGATAAGAAGGTCAAGCCTCGTGTGTTTCGAGAAGGTGACCTTGTGCTCAAGAAAGTTTTATCTTTCGCGCCCGATTCCAGGGGCAAGTGGACTCCAAACTATGAAGGTCCATATGTTGTCAAGAGAGCCTTTTCAGGCGGAGCTTTGATGCTCACAACTATGGATGGGGAGGATTTCACTCGTCCTGTGAATTCAGATGCAGTCAAGAAATACTTTGCCTAGATAAAAAAAAATGATGATGAAAAAAAACAGAATAGCTCGCTAAGTTGAAACCCGAAAGGGCGACTTAGGCAAAAATCAGCGTCTCGATGGATTGAAAACTCGAAAGGGCGATCCAAGCAAAAATTAGAGACTTGGAAAAAAAAGAATATTTGCATCCCGCTAGATTGAGTACCTCACTCTGGGGCAATCTAGGCAAAAATTAGGGATTTAGCAAGTAACTGCATCCTGACAAGACTTTCTGTTCCACAACTGTCTTTTCGTCAGAGATTCTGCTCAGTCATCGTCAACTGAAGCTTCAAATACATCGGATTCAAATTGGTAGAGAAATGGTCATTATGTTCAATGTAGCCCTCTTCCAATATATATCACCGATTTCAAATTTGTACAGATCTATGGAGTCTTGCCATTTGCAGACTACCATTCTATCAAATCAATTTGAGCTTTTATCCAATTATTTGCACTCTTATTTGTTTCAATTCAACAAATGTTTTGCATGTTTTAATTGATAAAATGTCATTATTTTAAACAAATAAATTTTTCATAAAATTGTTTTTAAACAAAGTGAGCATTCACAATGATAAAAGGATACCTAAGAATTTCTCAGTGCTCTCCCAAGGGTGGCATGATTTCCAACAGGGTAAGACATTTGTTCGTTATTCCTGGCATGGCTGTATCCTCTTTCTCCAGACTGTTGTTGGGGTTTTCTCCCCAAGCAGAGCCTCTGTTGAGTTTTTTCCCCCCAAGCAGGGTGTTTGTTGGGATTTCTCCCGAATAGATTTTGTTGAGCAGAGCTTTTGTTAGGACTCTCCCCATCAGAGCGCTTGTTGAGGTTTTCACCTCCCCTCCCTTCAGCAGAGCAGTGATTCTTTCCTCCTCAGCAGTTGTGGTTTCCCTTGTGGAAGGTTCAGTATTTGGTGGTTGATCCCCAATGCTCCTTCTCTTCTTCAGGTAGATCCCCAATAGATTGGTGGCATGGTAGTTTGTATCTGTGTTGATCTTCCCTTGCAGAGATTTGGTGATTTCCTGATATATCCAGTTCCCAGTAGAGTTGCTTTTGTGGCAGTTTCGCCTGTGTAGTAAGCTCCTCTTTGCCAGCTGAGACTGTTGATTTATCCCCAACAGAGATACTATTGCTTGTTGGTATTTGGATCTCCTTAGCGTGAATTGCTGTTGTGGCTGTTTTGCCTGTGCGATGACTTCCTTCCCTAGCAGGATTGGTTGGTGATCCATCACTCAGAGATTTTGTGAATTCCTGATATCTCTGATTCTCCAGGATCTGTTGCTTCTTAGCAGTTAGATCTCCAACAGATTGGATACTCTCCATTTGGTGATCCTGGCTGTCTCTTCTGTGGTGTAGTATCGGGCGTTTGATTCCCTGGGCATGTTTGTGTTAGATATGTCTGTTTTGTCAGCATTCATCAAACATAAATCACGCATATTCATGCATAATCATCAACATTCAGATATTCATGTTGCATCTTTTTCCATATATCTTTTGTTTGTTGCCTCCTGCTAATTGGTGATATAGATCTCCCCAGTAGATCTCCAAAGCAGATGTCGGGTGTCTAATCTCTCAATATAGAGTCAGCCCCATAAGCAGAAAGTGTCTGTCTTTCCTTCTGCATTTCCCCACTGAGATATATCCTCGTGGATGACGGTTGTTTCCGTTTCCTCCCAACACATATATTGGGATGGGTTTCCCTATTGAGCTATTTCCTCATTAGGATGAGTCTTGATTCAGTTTGCCTTTTGGATTGATCCTGAATTGGCCTTTTTGTAACTGTCTCTCGTGCTTTCCCTAGGAATAAATGAATATTTGCCTAGTAACCGGCAATCATTCACTTTATCCTCAGCGGAGTTTGTGGGCTTCTACCTAGTGACCGGTAGTTGTAAGTCCTATCTTTTGGTTTTCTACCCAGTAACAGGTAGTCGTAAATCCTATATACCTTTTTCCCTCTTTGAGGAATCTGTGGTTGTTTACCCAGTGATTGGTATTTGTGAACTTGTTGTTCCTCAGCAAGAGTCTTTGGTTTTCTACCCAGTATTCGATAGTTGTAAATCCTATTTTCTTGCTCTCCAGCAGAGTTTGTGGTTTTCTACCCAATAGCTGGTAGTTATAAATCCCATTTGTTTTTCCCTGTGCAGAGTAGTGATCCTTGCGATCCCCACGCAGAGTTGTGGGCCTCTACCCAGTATCCAGTAGTTGTAAGTCCTATCTTTATGGTTTTCTACCCCGTATTCGATAGTTATAAATCCTACTTTTTTCCCCTAGCAGAGGTAACCTTTGTGGTTCATTCTGGTTGATGGCAGATTTTGTGGTTTTCTACCCAGTATTCGGTAGTTGTAAATCCTATGTTGTCGTTGTTTCTCCCCCATCGGAGTTTTTTGATTTCCTATGGAATGGATGGATATTTGCTCAGTAACCAGCAATCACTCTCCTTTTCCTCAGTTGAGTCTTCGGTCTTCTACCCAGTATTCGGTAGATGTAATCCCCTCTTTGTAGTTGTCTTCATCCAATATTCGATGTCGATATTCCCTCCCTCTTCTGGGTGAATGCTCAAAGTAAGTAATTGTATCCCCAGCAAATCTTTCCTTCTTGTGGATAATTATCGTATGTTAGTGTCATACCCCAAAATTTGCCCGTTAATATTCCAAGGGATTTCTAAGGCACTCCAACTCATTTGTCAAGGGTTAGACCTTAAGAAAACGAAAGCCCAGCTCACAACAGGCCTGATCCAGAAAATGGCCCAAACTAGCTTGCTCGCTAGGCGAGCAATTCCTTCGCCTAGCGAAGCTTACGAGTACCAGATTGGTTGGGCTTCATTCTGAGCCCATTAGGTCAGAAGTTTACCTGTTCGCTAGGCGAGCACATCCTTCGCCTAGCGAACCCTTCGCTACACGCTCGCCTAGCGAAGCTTGCGAACTTTCAGAATTTTTCGGGCTTCATTCTGAGCCCATTAGGTCATCACAACCACTATAAATACCAGCACTTCAGTCACAGAAAAGAGGACGAAAAAGGAGAACGAAGGAAGACAGAGGAGGACGGATAGACACCCTGGCATAGAAACATTGAAGGCCGCTCATCCGCACCGAAGCTATCGCCGCCCAACTCCCGCCGTCTAACTCAATCCGATACCGAAAGTGGTCAATTCCTTTCAACCTTGCATTGGCAAACAGGTTTGCGTATCCCTATGGTTTTACACTTTTAATCGGTAATCTCTACATACATAATGCATCATGATTAAATTTCGATATGTAATTTGCTTTCGTATGTGAATTTAAGTATGCCTGAATATCCTAAATGTTTGTCCATGTTATTTCTGTAATTGAAAGCCATGAAGCTTAAGGATCCGGAGATCATACTGTTGTTAAATTCAAAACCCGTAGCCGCTCGCTAGCACATCGCTAAGCGAGCCTGGGGCGAGTACTCGCCAGGCCTTCGCTAGGCGAGGCAGAGGCGAACGTGACAGTAGCTTTCTTTTTTGTTTGTTTGTCTTGTCTTACACTTGTCTAATATGAACTTATTATAATCATGCAGTATATGTGATTGTTGTGTTGATTTTGTGGTGCAATTTTCAATTTCACTTTACCTCGATATTCTAACCCGTGTGCTGAATTGTGTAAAAGGCTTACCTATTCCCGAAGAAACGGCCGGCTAGGTATTCCACTTTATTTGTGGGATACCCTTAGGGAGATGGATTCTGAATTACTTAATTTCAATGTGGAGATGCATCCTAAATTATCTAGCTGATTTTAATGTATTGATTTCATCGATTTTAATGTGGACCTAATTACTTAATCGATTACGGCTATCTAATTAATTGTAAAACTTTGCCTTTGAATAAGTGATCTTGGACCTCTCTTTGTTACCCACCGATTACGATATTACGGTCATGTCCCGCGAACGTGGGGATACCCTTAGCAAAGACCCTTCGATTAAATCATCATAAGCTAAATTATAGTCCCACGGATGTTGCCTTCGAATAGACGATTTTATCCCTCGATGACCCTTCGATGCAGCCTACGGTTAAATGATGATAGTCCCTTCGAATGCTAAGGTATCCTCATAACTGTTGCCTTCAATGACCAATCGATGACCCTACGATGACCCTTTTACATCCAAAGGATAAAACTACTTCTTTCTCAATAATAAGGACAGTTTTACCCTCATAAGGATAGGAAATGCCCGTAAAGACCTTGGGTCGGTATAACTCTTAATTGCTGGCTCACAACCTAAAACATTTTTCACACCTCACACCTTTCAAAATATCTTTGGAAAATCACCACTTGGTATACATTCATGCTAGAATCATTACCGAGTTATATTTTTCTAAAATATTTTCAAAACTAAAACGAGATAACCACTTTGTATACATTCATACAAGAATCATTACAAAGTTAAATTCTCTTTTCAAAACAACCTTTCCAAACAATTCACAAACACTTTTTCAGACAAAAATAACTTAAGTGATCGAGCAATTAAGAGCCCATGGATAACCATGGATACAAAGGGTGCTAACACCTTCCCTTTGTATAATGTACCTCCCGAACCCAAAATCTTATTAAGGTCTTTCCTGTTCTTTTCCACCTTTCCTTATTGGATAAAAGAAAAGTCGGTGGCGACTCTTGCTAACCGCGACATTTGCTTTACAAAGCAAAACCACAAAAAGTCAGTTCACCGTATGACAGAACTGGCGACTCTGCTGGGGAAAATAAAAAAGAGAGGTTACCTTAAAAACAAGATCACTTATTCGAATTGTCTGATTTACTTTAAGGGATTGCTTGGGTATGTTATGCTTGAGTGAAAGATCCTACACCCGGATCTAGTGTACCTTAGGTAAGTAGCAAAAGATCATCGCGACTATCCGGCGTATACTGGAATGGTCAAAATGATGGCTACGGTTAATGTGGCACTTTGGATGTCCTGATGTTCCTCATGTTAGTTGAGGAAAAATTTGGCATTCGCGTGGTGTCGTCAAAGCATTAACCAGATCTTTAGAACCCTAATTGACTCATCCTGGCCATTAGAAAGTAGTGAGATAACTGACTTCGGTTCCGACTGGAGTTGGTTGAGACTCGATGCTACACTCTTTGAGATTGGACTTTAGGGAAGCTTCGGTCAACCACTTGGTGTTGCACTGAAGTGGACTTAAAGGAAGGTCAATGATTTGAGATCCTTCTAGAACCCGGTTACTATTCTAGGACAGGTTGAACCAACCAAACTTCAGTGGGGAGGGTATTTACCTATAGAACTCATGCAAGCCTTGAAACCGAGGAATGATTGCTGTGTGACTTGATTGTGTTTGTTACTTACATAACATCATAACATCATAACATCGTGGTGCTAACCATTTCGAGGACTTAGGGATTTAGCTTTGTTGTGTTTTAAAAAAAAAAAAAAAAAGGGGGCTCCTTTTGGTAGTTTACGCAAAGTTAAATCCCGAAAGTCCTTGGAAACATTTCATACATCACATTGCATAACATAACATTGCATGACAGGTATTCTAAAGGATCAATGTTCTCACGGTCTTCCTATTGCGAACAGACTCAAACAGATTCAAACAGATTCAAGCAGATTCAAACTAGAAAATGGCTCTCGAACAAACTCTCAAAGATCTCCAGGCTCAGAATGCTCAATTCCAGGAGATGATGCTGAGCTTATCCAAGGGGCAGGAAGAACTGAAGGCTCTCTTGATGGAGAAGAAGAAGGACCAGAAACCCGTGGGTTATATTAATCCGGGGAGAAGGCTTAAAGGGCAGGCTATAGGAGTCAAGATTAGAATTCCGAAGGATTCAAAAGAAGAGACCGAAAATGATTCGGAAGATGAGAATGTTAATCCCGTCAATTCTGAGGACGACGATGAAGATTATGAACATGAACAGTACTCTCTGAAGGATGATAAGTACAAGTTGCTGGAAGAACGTATGCTAGCTATGGAGGGTCAGAAAGTGCCCGGTCTGGATTTCGAAAACCTGGGTCTGGTCTCTGATGTGGTCATTCCCCGCAAATTCAAGGTTCCCACTTTCACTAAGTATGATGGTGCATCTTGTCCTCAGATGCATCTGACGGCTTATATGAGAAAGATTCAGCCGCATACCACTGATAGGAAGCTATGGATCCATTTCTTCCAAGAGAGTCTGTCCGACACCCAGTTAGAGTGGTATTATCAGCTTGAGAGCTCTAACATCCGCACCTGGACTGATTTAGCGACAGCCTTCTACAAGCATTACCAGTATAATTCTGAATTAGCACCTACTCGGCTACAGCTGCAAAGTATGACTATGGGCTCTAAAGAAAATTTCAAAGAGTATGCGCAAAAATGGAGAGATTTGCCTGGCAGAGTCAAACCCCCTATGACTGATCGAGAGTTAGTAGATATGTTCATGGGTACGCTGACTGGCCCATTCTACAGCCATCTACTGGGAAGTTCTTCGTCAGGTTTCACTGAACTTATCTTGACAGGCGAACGGGTTGAAAGCGGCATTCGAAGTGGAAAGATACAGGCAACTACTTCTGCAAGCACCAAAAAGTCCTATCAGGGAAAGAATGAATCAAATGCTGTGTACAGTGAAAGGGGTCATAACAAGAAAAATCGTGACCATACCATTGGGGCAGTTACGATTGCAGCACCGCCATCTCAAAACTTCCAACACAGACAAGACAGGCCGAGAAGGCAGTTTACCAAGATCAATATGACCTTAACCCAAGCACTGCAGGGTATGCTGAAGGCCAATTTAATTACCCTCAGGGGCCCTCCCGCAAATCTCAACACTACTTCTCCTCGTTATAATCCCAACGCCAGGTGTGCCTATCACTCCGATAGCCCCGGGCATGATACAAACGATTGCTGGTTGTTGAAGAATAAGATTCAGGATATGATCGACGCTGGAGAAATTGAATTTGATCCTCCGGAGACTCCCAACGTCATCACAACACCTATGCCTAATCATGACAAGGCTGTTAATGTCGTGGATGACAATTCTCACGTTACTGATATAGCTGATTTAGCATCTCCTCTCCTGATCGTTAAGAAGAATTTATTGCAAGCTGGTTTATTTCCAGGTTGTGCTGAAGGTTGCGATCTCTGTGTACTCCGACCCAATGATTGTTTGAAGTTGAAGAACGGAATTCAACGGCTGATGGATGATCGTACAATTCTATTTGAAAGGGTTCCTAAGGTGGACAACTCTATTGAAGAAATATCTGTGATTGCTAGGTCCAAAGTTCCAGTAAAGATTACCGCTACTAGAGCACCTGTGAAGATTACCGCTGAGCCCAAGATGGCTCCTCTAATTATCACTGCACCTGGCCCAGTACCGTACTCCTCAAGCAAAGCCATTCCGTGGAATTATGGAGGTGATGTTTACATCCATGGTATAAAGCAAGTTGATAATTCTGCTAATCCTAATGATATTGTGGGGACTAGTAAAATTACTCGAAGTGGAAGGATCTTCTCTCCAGAAATCTCACCTCCTGCCCCCGAAGTTCGAGGAAAGGGACCAATCAATCCTTCTCAGTCAAAGACACCGGTCGAAGTTACCTCTGAAGATGTCGCCAAGCAGGAGATGGAAGAAATGCTGAAAATCATCCGTAAGAGTGATTTTGATGTGGTAGAGCAGTTGGGGCATACTCCGTCTAAAATCTCAATGTTGTCCTTGTTGTTATCTTCTGAATCCCATACCAATGCATTGATGAAATTCTTGAAAACCGCTCATGTTCCTCAAGAAACATCCGTCGATCAATTCGAACATTATGTTGCTAATTTGACTGTTGACAATGGCCTAGGCTTTTCCGATGCTGACCTGACACCGGCGGGAAAGAATCACAATAAAGCTCTGCATATCTCCATCGAGTGTGAGGGGATCACCTTGGCTCACGTGTTGATTGACAATGGCTCTTCCTTGAATGTGCTCCCGAAAGCTGTACTCGATAAATTTGACTATAAAAGCATTGAACTGAAACCTAGTGATGTTGTGGTGCGTGCTTACGATGGTGCGAAGAGTGTTGTCTATGGTGAAGTGGTTCTCCCTATCAAGATAGGCCCTCAAGTCTTCAACACTACCTTTCACGTAATGGACATTCGTCCCGCCTACTCCTGCTTGCTGGGACGCCCTTGGATCCATGGGGCAGGTGCGGTAGCTTCGTCTCTCCATCAAAAGCTGAAGTATCCAATAGCAGGCATGATTGTCACTGTATGTGGAGAAGAAGAGTATATTGTCAGTAGTGTGCAGGCCTTCAGATACGTCGAGATGGATGGTGAATTCTTTGAGACTCCCTCTCAGTCATTTGAAGTGGTTCCTCCGACCGGTCTTGTCCTTAAGCAAACTTCCTGTGTGCCCAAAGTTGTTCGTGCTCCCCCTGCCATGATCTCTCTGAAAGACGCTCAAGTCGCGGTTGAAAATGGTGGTCGTACTGCTTGGGGCCAACTGATCGATGTACCATACAAGTCTGATAAAGCTGGCCTGGGATTTAACTCTGGAAAGATAGTCAAAAATCAGATTAATGATGTAGAAGATGCTGATAACGATTGCGACTTGGATAGCTGGATTTTCCCAACAATTGGTGACGGACTCAACAATTGGAAGGCTGAAGACATTATCCCGATTTCCTTTAGTCAGGAGTAATTGTTATTGTTTATTTTAGAGTTGCAGTTTTCTTATCTTTAATTTTTACGATTGAACTTCTTAAAGCATTGTGTCTATGCCCGGGGCACAATAGCTAATTTGTTAAGGGTTTTGTCATTTTCATAAGCATATTTATATTCAATAAATCAATGGACGTTTTGCATTCAAATATTGCGCTCTTTATTTTTCCTGTCGTCCTCCAAACAAGCTATGTTTTCTTACACACACTCACGTAACAAATTGCAGATCCCTACCCACTCCGGATCCTGTTGATAATAGCTCTACTACTGTTCATTATGACTTTGAAAATCCGATCTACCAAGCCGAAGATGGAAGTGAGGAAGATTGTGAAGTACCTGAAGAACTCGCCAGACTGTTATTGCAAGAAGAAAGGACTATACAGCCGCATGAGGAGTCAGTTGAGATTGTAAATCTGGGTACTGAAGTAGACAAGAAAGAAGTCAAAATAGGAGCAGGCTTGGAAAGCAGTGTCAAGGAAAGATTGATTCAGATGTTACGTGACTATGTAGAGATTTTTGCTTGGTCTTATGAAGATATGCCAGGGTTGGATACCGATATAGTAGTGCACCGTTTGCCGATGAAGGAAGATTGTCGTCCTGTTAAGCAAAATGTTCGTCGCATGCGTCCTGAAATGTCCGAGAAAATCAAAGCCGAAGTCATGAAACAATTCGATGCCGGTTTTCTGGCTGTTACTTCTTATCCTCAATGGGTTGCTAATGTGGTACCAGTGCCAAAGAAGGATGGTAAGGTGCGAATGTGTGTAGATTACAGAGATTTGAATAGAGCGAGTCCCAAGGACGACTTTCCGCTTCCGCACATTGATGTTCTGGTAGATAACACCGCTCAACACAAGGTATTCTCATTCATGGATGGATTCTCAGGTTATAACCAAATCAAAATGGCACCTGAGGACATGGAGAAAACTACGTTTGTGACGCAATGGGGCACCTTCTGTTATAAAGTAATGTCGTTCGGTTTAAAGAACGCAGGGGCAATGTACCAGCGTGCTATGGTGGTTTTGTTCCATGACATGATCCATCATGAAATAGAAGTATATGTGGATGACATGATAGCCAGATCTCATACTGAAGAAGAACATCTCGATCATTTATACAAACTGTTTGAGAGGTTGAAGAAACACAAGTTGAGGTTGAACCCGAACAAGTGCACCTTTGGAGTAAGATCCGGTAAACTCTTGGGCTTCATTGTCAGTGGTAAAGGAATTGAGGTTGACCCGGCCAAGGTGAGAGCTATTCGAGAAATGCCAGTTCCCCGTACGGATAAAGAAGTCAGGGGTTTCTTGGGATGTTTGAACTACATTGCCCGATTTATTTCCCATTTGACCGCTACTTGCAAACCCATCTTCAAGTTACTGAGGAAAAATCAAGAGATGATATGGAATGATGAATGTCAAGAAGCTTTTGACAAAATCAAGAAGTACCTCCAAGAACCTCCAATTCTGGTGCCACCAGTTGAGGGAAGACCTCTAATCATGTATTTGACCGTGTTAGAACACTCAATGGGGTGCGTGTTGGGGCAACATGACGAGTCTGGTCGAAAAGAGCATGCCATATACAACCTTAGCAAAAAGTTTACCGACTGTGAAACAAGATACTCACTGCTCGAGAAAACTTGCTGTGCTTTGGCCTGGGCTGCTCGCCGACTGAGACAGTATATGTTGAATCACACCACTTTGTTGATTTCTAAGATGGATCCTATCAAATACATATTTGAGAAACCCGCCCTCTCGGGAAGAATAGCAAGATGGCAGATGATTTTAACAGAGTATGATATCCAGTATACCACCCAAAAAGCAATCAAAGGAAGCGTGCTGGCTGATCATTTGGCTCATCAGGCAGTGAATGATTACCAGTCTATGAATTTTGAGTTCCCGGATGAGGATGTCATGCTTGTTACTGATTGTGAAGAACCTGGACCAGAGGAAGGACCCGAAGTGGGATCCCGATGGACTATGGTTTTTGATGGATCGTCTAACGCATTGGGCAACGGTATTGGCGTCGTGATCATTTCCCCCAAGGGTGGCCATACGCCTTTCACTGCTAGACTATGTTTTGAGTGTACCAACAATATGGCTGAGTATGAAGCATGTGTTTTGGGGCTCAGAGCTGCTATAGACCTGAGAATCAAGTTTTTGAGTGTGTATGGAGATTCAGCCTTGGTAATCAATCAGGTCAAAGGAGAATGGGACACTAAACATCCGAATCTCATCCCTTATCGAGAACGGGTGTTGACATTAATTCCATACTTTAAAGAGATCACATTCGAACATATTCCACGAGAGGAGAATCAGTTGGCAGACGCATTAGCTACCATGTCATCTATGTTCAGAGTCAGATGGGACAATGAAGCTCCCAGGATTACCATTGAACGACTAGACGAACCAGCATATTGTTATGAACTCAACGCTAATGAGGTAGGAGAGAAACCTTGGTTCCACGAGGTAAAAAGATATTTAGAAGCTCAGGAATACCCTGAAGGGACATCCATCAATGACAGGAAATTTCTGAGGAAGTTCTCCGCTAAATTCTTTTTGAGTAATGGAATATTGTACAAACGTAACCATGATTCGACTTTGCTTCGCTGTGTGGATAGAAAGGAAGCAGAAAAGATTATGGAAGACATGCACGACGGTATCTTTGGGACTCACCCTAGTGGACATACAATGGCCAAGAAGATTCTGAGATCAGGGTATTATTGGTCTACCATGGAAGCTGATTGCCACCATCACTCCAGAACTTGTCACAAGTACCAGATCTATGCGGATAAAGTACATGTGCCTCCTGCTCCACTAAACGTGTTGACAGCGCCTTGGCCCTTTGCAATGTGGGGCATTGATATGATTGGCGAAATTAAACCTACCGCCTCTAATGGACATCGTTTCATCCTTGTTGCTATTGATTACTTCACAAAATGGGTAGAGGCAGCCTCATTTGCTTCTGTTACCAAGAATGTGGTGGCACGATTCATCAAGAATAGCCTCATCTGCCGATACGGCATCCCTGAGAGAATTATCACTGATAATGGCACTAATTTGAATAACAAGATGATCATCGAACTCTGCACGCAGCTCAGGATAAAACACCATAACTCCTCTCCGTACCGGCCAAAGATGAACGGCGCCGTAGAAGTAGCTAATAAGAATATTAAGAAGATTATACAAAAGATGACGGTAACATACAAAGACTGGCATGAGATGTTACCATTTGCTCTTCATGGTTATCGTACATCAGTACGAACATCGACAGGGGCAACTCCTTTCTCTTTAGTCTATGGAATGGAAGTCGTTTTACCAGTAGAGGTTCAGATCCCCTCTCTAAGGATCATGAAAGAGGCGGGCTTAGACGAAGACGAATGGATTCAGACTCGACTCGATCAGATAAATTTGATTGATGAGAAGAGACTTGCGGCTGTATGTCACGGGCAGATATATGAGAAGCGCATGACCAGGGCATTCGACAAAAAGGTCAAGAGACAGGTGTATCAAGTTGGCGACTTGGTAATCAAACGTATCATTCTACCACAGACTGATCCCAGAGGCAAATGGACTCCCACATACGAAGGGCCATTCGTGGTTAAGAAGGTATTCTCAGGTGGAGCCATGATACTTGCTACAATGGATGGCGAAGATTTCCCGCATCCCGTGAACGCGGACATAGTTAAAAAATACTACGCATAAAAGAGACCCGCTAGATCGACGTATCTAGGCAAAAGTTAGGGCATCCCGGCGAACCAAAAGGGTTCGGGCAAAAATTAGGGATAAACATATAAAAGATGTACACCCGGCGAGTCGAAAACCTGAAAAGGCGGCTTGGGCAAAAAAGGGTATCCTGGTGGACTGAAAACCTGAAAAGGCGGTCCAGGCAAAAATTAGGGATTAAAGCGTATGACTATGTCCCGTTCTTAGTCAACTTCATCCAAGTTCAAGGGGCTGAACAAGCCAATCACTTCTATCCGACAGCAGGGGATGAGATGCTTGAAGACATAACGACAGTAGTAGACTTAAAATCAATAGGACTTCTTCCACATAGCTTTCTCTTTGTTTTCGACAATTTCCTCTTACTAGGATTTCTGTCTCCTTGTACACAAATTGCCTGTTTATAGGCCTTCTTTCAAAATCAATACAACCCTCTTTCAAAAAAAGATGCTTTTGTTTTTACTTTTTCTGTTTTGGTTGCGTAAATGTCCATTGATTTAATTTGAATTAATATGTGCATTTGAATATGATCAATGTTTATCAAAATACATGCACAAAATAGCAATAGCGATTACTACAAGACTTCAGGATCGAGGGTAGGGTCTAACCATGCTTTCCAATGAATCCGCTACTAATTCTCTTCCCCCGGCAAAGCCAGCTATTTCCCAGAAGAGGTCGGCATCACCAGATAGATTGATCATCTCATTCATCCCCAGCCAAGCTCCGTTGAATATTTCTACCATCAGACAGAAATCAGAAACCCCCAGCTGAGAGAGGGTCATCAACACAAATGTCTCCAACCAGTATATGGCGATTTATTCTCCCCAGTGGAATCGCCAGAAAGAAACTTCTCATACACATAACTCATTCATTACATCATTTCACAGCATACGCATGCATACAACATTCGCATTTATTTCCGCAAGCATGAAACATCTCATGCATCATGACATAGCATGAAGCTAACTTTTCTTTGCAGGTTAATTATCCTCCTGATATAGTCAAAATAAAAGGTTCATTCATGTAGACACCTTTATCAATTACCTACAAGATTCAGATACATATTTCAGATACAATTCATGGGAGCATTCATTCTGACAACATTTCGATATCCTCCAGACGATGACATCTTTAAGCCCATCCCAGACATTTATTGCAAGTACAACATATACAGATATTATCAGATACAGCCTAACGTACGGCTCATTCTGCAACTCAGATGCGATCTAGCGTACGATCCATTCTGAATTTCAACAACTCTAATACGGTCTAACGTACGACCCATTTGGACTTTCAAATCCTCAGATACTGCCTAGCGTACGGTACATTCGGGGGTGTAGTCTAGCGTACGACTACTTTCTTCAGATACAGCCTAACGTACGGCTCATTCTGCAACTCAGATGCGATCTAGCGTACGATCCATTCTGAACTTCAACAACTCCAATACGGTCTAACG
Organism: Lathyrus oleraceus; assembly: GCF_024323335.1. NCBI lineage: Eukaryota > Viridiplantae > Streptophyta > Magnoliopsida > Fabales > Fabaceae > Lathyrus > Lathyrus oleraceus. Next base: position 376,254,853 of record NC_066579.1, read on the forward strand.
TACGACCCATTTGGACTTTCAAATCCTCAGATACTGCCTAGCGTACGGTACATTCAGGGGTGTAGTCTAGCGTATGACTACTTTCTTCAGATACAGCCTAACATACGGCTCTTTCTTCAACTCCAATACGGTCTAACGTACGACCCATTTGGACTTTCAAATCCTCATATACTGCCTAACGTACGGTACATTCAGGGGTGTAGTCTAGCGTACGACTACTTTCTTCAGATACAGCCTAACATACGGCTCTTTCTTCAACTCCAATACGGTCTAACGTACGACCCATTTGGACTTTCAAATCCTCAGATACTGCCTAGCGTACGGTACATTCGGGGGTGTAGTCTAGCGTACGACTACTTTCTTCAGATACAGCCTAACGTACGGCTCTTTCTTCAACTCAGATACGGTATAGCATATGATCCATTCTGATACTTTATCCCCGGCAGTGTATAACACACTCTGACTCCCCAGCGAAGTCGACCCGGTATGACACCATTGTCTTCAAATTTCATCTTCGGAAGCTTTCATCATCAAACATCCTGGATGGCATCTTTAAGCCCATCTCCATCAAGACCAACTGCTGATTTACAAGCGCAAATTCTTGGGGCATTCTAGTGTTCAATAATCTTCCACCTCCAGACCACGAATGGCGTACATGCCATCCTAACTCTCTCGGTTCAAGAATATTGAACAGGGGCAGCTGTCATACCCCAAAATTTGCCCGTTAATATTCCAAGGGATTTCTAAGGCACTCTAACTCATTTGTCAAGGGTTAGACCTTAAGAAAACGAAAGCCCAGCTCACAACAGGCCCGATCCAGAAAATGGCCCAAACTAGCTTGCTCGCTAGGCGAGCAATTCCTTCGCCTAGCGAAGCTTGCGAGTACCAAATTGGTTGGGCTTCATTCTGAGCCCATTAGGTCAGAAATTTGCCTGCTCGCTAGGCGAGCACATCCTTCGCCTAGCGAACCCTTCGCTACACGCTCGCCTAGCGAAGCTTGCGAACTTTCAGAATTTTTCGGGCTTCATTCTGAGCCCATTAGGTCATCACAACCACTATAAATACCAGCACTTCAGTCATAGAAAAGAGGACGAAAAAGGAGAACGAAGGAAGACAGAGGAGGACGGATAGACACCCTGGCATAGAAACCCTGAAGGCCGCTCATCCGCACCGAAGCTATCGCCGCCCAACTCCCGCCGTCTAACTCAATCCGATACCGAAAGTGGTCAATTCCTTTCAGCCTTGCATTGGCAAACAGGTTTGCGTATCCCTATGGTTTTACACTTTTAATCGGTAATCTCTACATACATAATGCATCATGATTAAATTTTGATATGTAATTTGCTTTCGTATGTGAATTTAAGTATGCCTGAATATCCTAAATGTTTGTCCATGTTATTTCTGTAATTGAAAGCCATGAAGCTTAAGGATCCGGAGATCATACTGTTGTTAAATTCAAAACCCGTAGCCGCTCGCTAGCACATCGCTAAGCGAGCCTGGGGCGAGTACTCGCCAGGCCTTCGCTAGGCGAGGCAGAGGCGAACGTGACAATAGCTTTCTTTTTTGTTTGTTTGTCTTGTCTTACACTTGTCTAATCCGAACTTATTATAATCATGCATTATATGTGATTGTTGTGTTGATTTTGTGGTGCAATTTTCAATTGCACTTTACCTCGATATTCTAACCCGTGTGCTGAATTGTGTAAAAGGCTTACCTATTCCCGAAGAAACGGCCGGCTAGGTATTCCACTTTATTTGTGGGATACCCTTAGGGAGATGGATTCTGAATTACTTAATTTCAATGTGGAGATGCATCCTAAATTATCTAGCTGATTTTAATGTATTGATTTCATCGATTTTAATGTGGACCTAATTACTTAATCGATTACGGCAATCTAATTAATTGTAAAACTTTGCCTTTGAATAAGTGATCTTGGACCTCTCTTTGTTACCCACCGATTACGATATTACGGTCATGTCCCGCGAACGTGGGGATACCCATAGCAAAGACCCTTCGATTAAATCATCATAAGCTAAATTATAGTCCCACGGATGTTGCCTTCGAATAGACGATTTTATCCCTCGATGACCCTTCGATGCAGCCTACGGTTAAATGATGATAGTCCCTTCGAATGCTAAGGTATCCTCATAACTGTTGCCTTCAATGACCAATCGATGACCCTACGATGACCCTTTTACATCCAAAGGATAAAACTACTTCTTTCTCAATAATAAGGACAGTTTTACCCTCATAAGGATAGGAAATGCCCGTAAAGACCTTGGGTCGGTATAACTCTTAATTGCTGGCTCACAACCTAAAACATTTTTCACACCTCACACCTTTCAAAATATCTTTGGAAAATCACCACTTGGTATACATTCATGCTAGAATCATTACCGAGTTATATTTTTCTAAAATATTTTCAAAACTAAAACGAGATAACCACTTTGTATACATTCATACAAGAATCATTACAAAGTTAAATTCTCTTTTCAAAACAACCTTTCCAAACAATTCACAAACACTTTTTCAGACAAAAATAACCTAAGTGATCGAGCAATTAAGAGCCCATGGATAACCATGGATACAAAGGGTGCTAACACCTTCCCTTTGTATAATGTACCTCCCGAACCCAAAATCTTATTAAGGTCTTTCCTATTCTTTTCCACCTTTCCTTATTGGATAAAAGAAAAGTCGGTGGCGACTCTTGCTAACCACGACATTTGCTTTACAAAGCAAAACCACAAAAAGTCAGTTCACCGTATGACAGTTAGCAATTTTATCCTCAGCGGGTTCTTTCACCGTTTGCTAGTGATTTGCTCCCCGGATCATTGATTTTTTATCAATGCATTCCCAGTGAGTCATCTTTCATTTACCCTTTTGTTGGTAATGTTTGTTGCTCCCTTTGATCGGTCATCATTATATACCTAGTTTTGGTATCCCGATGCCTTTCTCTTCGGATGATTTATCCTTTATTAACCCAGTAACCGGTTGTGGATAATCTTCCATGCGAGTATATTATATACGTTCTAACGGTAATAGATAATATATCTCATGCACTCTTCAGTCGAGGCCTTTTGTGTTTCCCCAGTCGAGTAAGATTCGTGTTCCCTTTGCGGAATCGAATATTTCTTTTCTACCCCTTTTTGAGCATATCTCCCAGTAACCAGTGATATGTCTCCTGGATAATTTCCGTATGCTTGCAATTTATCCCCAGCGAGTTATCTTTCATTTACCCTGTTGTTGTTGGTAACGATTGTTGCTTTTCGGTGGTCACCTATTATATACCCAGTAACCGGTATCCCTGGTGTTCCCTCCTTTTCGAGTATATTATCTACGTTCTGACGGTAATAGATAATATATCCCATGCACTCCTTGGTCAAAATCTTTTGATTGTTTCTCCAGCGGAGTAAGATTCGTATTCCTTTTTTCGGAATCGAATGTCCATCCTTTAACAAGTTTGTGTTCAGGATGTTGAGTGTTTTGGCAGTAAAAACCAATTCACATTGTCGGTCGGTCACCTATTATATACCCAGTAATCGGTATCCCTGGTGTTCCTTCCATGCGAGTATATTATCTACGTTCTGACGGTAATGGATAATATATCTCATGCGCTCTTTGGTTGAAGCCTTCTGTCCTTCCCCATTTTGAGTAAGATTCGTTTTTCCCTTTGTGGAGTTGAATGTCCATCCTTTAAGTAGATTTGCTTTTTCAAGCCCTCCTTTTGGATGATGAGTGTTTTGGAAGTAAACCCCAATTCACGCTTTGGTTGGTCACCTATTATATACCCAGTAACCGGTATCCCTGGTGTTCCTTCCTTTCTGCTCCCTATTATGACCTTGGTCCCTTGTGGAGTTAGATTTTCCTGAGTTGTTGTACCTTTTTCAGGTCTTCCTCAGATGTTTGGTTGATTGATATCTCTCACCCTTATACCGGTCTTAGATATTCATTCTTCCTGAGCGTGTTGTTCTTTCACCCAGTAACCGGTGTTCAGATCACATGTCTTTTTGAGCTTGTTACCTAGTAACCGGTAACACCTCATTCCTGTTTTTTCCCCGGGAGTTTCCTTTTGGATATCCCCAACCTTGCTTCATCAGCAGGTTGTCCCCAGTGGAGTCCCTTAGTGGATTGTTCCCCTCTGTTTCCGGATTTTTATCCGAAGTATCCTTTGTGGATAGTTTTGCTGTGTTGGTGTTTTCCCCAATACACGCATTTTTTTTGAGTCAACTTGAGTCTTTCCAGTGGATTTGTTCCTTCTGGAAACCTTTTCCCCAGTGTCAGTTTTTATTCCCTAGTATAGTCTCCAGTTTCAAGTCGTGACCTGCTCACGCATTTTTCAAATTCTTTGTCCCCAGTAGGGTCTTCACCCCATGGAATGAACTATTCATGGGAGTTGTTCTTTATCCATTTGTTCTTTTCTTCTTTGTGGACATATATCCCCACAAGAGTTTTGTTTTGTTTTGCATTCATACCATTTGCATCATGAGGTCTCTTAGGGACCAAAATTTGTCTCATTGTTGTTATTTAAGCCCATTCTACCGCGTCGAGACGAAGATTTTAACCTTCATATCTCCGGCTAGAATGATCTTAAATAGGGGCATCTGTAAGATCCCAATTTTGTCCCTAAGATCCCTCATGGCTTCATATCATAGCATTGCATAGCCTCAAGGATCATTTGTGCACCTTGTTTCCTTCCCTGTGGGTGGGATCTTCTTGAGAGCGATTCTTGATCACCAAGCATACTTGCATTTGTATATCATTGTTTTTCTTTTAATCACTAACCAAAAATGTACAAAAATATGTCATTAACATTTGTTACTTGTAGCTGAAGCAATTGCAGGTCAAGCAATTCAAGGCATTCATTGAGCAATAGATAATGGCTATTCTTGAGATTTGGACCCCATGATCATTTACAAGAGTTCATATGAGCTATGATGTCATTTCGAAGCAAAATCCCAAGTGGTAGAGGCTTAAATATCATCAGAACATTTTCAGGTCATCTGAAGGCCCAAAAAGTCAACTGCAAAGTCAACTGTGGATTTGGAGGTGGGAAGTGGTTAGAAATACTTCATTCATGTTCAAACAAGTCTCATTTGACATTTCAAGCACTCACATTGAAGAAATTGAGGTCATACAAAAAGTTTCCAAAAATGGAAAATGACTTATAATTTCAAGTTTCCAAAAATGGAAAGTTTTTGGACCAAATTCAACTCAATCTTACATCATCAAAAAAGCTTCAAATAAAATTTTGTTGAACATGAAAGTTGTATATCTTTCTCTCCCATTTCCAAAATGTCCAAGACCTTGAGCATCTGATGTGTGGTTGAGGAGATATGGTCAAATCATTGCCAAGGGTGCATGGAATTTCAAATGACCATATCTTTTGAACCAAAGCTCCAAATTGAGTGGTTCTTTTTGCAAACTTCTTCTCTTGACCTCTAATTTCCTAAACATTCATCACATTACATGAAATCTCATCCTATAATCATTTGATTTTTTAAGTCAATTTTGGAGGGAAAATGATAAATTTGAAATTGGTGCATCATGGGAACAAATCACCATTGCCATTGTGTTTGGAATTTGATTTTAAGTGAAATTGATCAGCTACATGGTACTGTTCATGTGGAAATAGCCATGCACCCTCCAATTTTCAAGTTTTGGTCATAACACCTTATCTTGCATAACTTCAACTAAACCTTGATTAATTTTAATTAAAATAGGATTAGCACATGGTATATATACATAAACCTAACAGAATTTGAAGGAGCTTAATCATTTTCACCATTTCTAGATCTAAAACCTTTTTGCCTCCAATTTTTTCTCTCAATCATAATTCAAATTTTCTTCAAATAACCTTGTCATATTATTGCATATTCTTGTTATGTGGTATGGATTTGTCATAGATCGAGCCTTGGATCATCAAGTTTGGACCAAAATCAAGTAGTTGAAGTTCAAGAACTCAAGAATGGAAGTTGATTGATAAGCTAGATCTACACGGTTTCAAGCTCTATTTCCTTCACCAAACTTCATCACAAGTGTTCAGGAGTTGATTTGGATCATTGCAAGGCCTTGGATCGTGCATTTCAAGAAGCTGCTCTTCAAGAGGTCATATTTTCGAGCTTCTTAATTCACTGTTTTATATGCATAATCTTGTAGATCTCATGTTGCTGATGATTCTGGTGAAAAATTCATGAAAAATAGTGCATTATTAGTTGAGATATGTGTGATTGAAAGTTTGTGCATCAAAATGTTTTTACTCGATTTTATCTATTCATGAGGAATTGACGTTAGATAATGCTTGATCTATAATCTCCTTGGCAATAGCTTTCAAATGGTATAGATTTTACTCATTTATGGAAATTTCTGGAAAATCTGGAAATTCTGGAAAAAACTCCATGAACTTCATCCTGTTCATCGTCATCTTCATGAAGAAGATGAAGATCTTCATCTTAGCGCCCGTCTTGTGACCGCGTATGGCAGTCGCTAGCTTGAAGCTAGGGATCGCTGCAAAATGGCAGCGTTTCATTGTGGCACGCTTCATTTTGAATCTGAACACGGTTCGATTCCTAACGCATCACATTTTTCAAATTAAATCCTCATATTGCCTTTCCCTCCAAGTTTTATGCTATGCCTCATTTTCATTTTTATTTTTTTTCCAACTTTAAAAATTCATAATAAATTGAAAAATACTCCAAAAAATCCCTATTTTTCTGCTACTTGATCCTTGAGATGTCCTCTATTTTATGATGTTAAATTTTGAAGTTGTGCTTGGCTGGATTGGGAATTGTGTTAGAATATGTGAACATGTGTACATTTGTGACCTTGCTCCATTCATCTTATCATGAAATGCTTGATATTGATCCAAATTCCATGAAATTTTGCATGATTGTTCTTAACATGTTAATGGATGTTTGAGGCTTGATTGTGCATTTTTCTCATTTACCACTTCTGATTTGTGTACATATTAACATGGTGTGACAATTTGTGTCACACAATTTGATGATCAACTTGTGCAATTTCATTTCCATATCAAATGACCTTTGTTGATTCTGATTTTTTGTATGGTGATCATGTTTGATGTGTTAAATGTTCATAAATTTTTCCAGAATTGTTGGAATCATTTCTGTTTTGATTTGGAATTTTCATTCTCAATGTCCATTTGAATGCTTTGAAATTGTCTTTGACTTCTCTTGCACATTACATGTCTTTCCTTGATGATTTTGACTTGGTCCTTTTTAGGACATATTAATATGTGTTTGAAGTTGCATTGTGTTGAATATTAGCCCCTGTTTTGGATTTTTGATTCACCTTTGACCCTAGGCTTTGACCTAGAGGTTTGTAGTTACATTTGAGTTGTGAATTTCAGGACCAAGCACCTAATCTCCATGGTTGATGTTGCTTCATCATTTGAATGTTGATATTTGCTATTGATTGCTAACATTTGGTTGTTTTGTAGGCTTTGGTGATAGCTCACTTGAGTTGTTTGGCTTAAATGTTGTATATTGGGATTGTCTGTTTGTTGTTAATTGTTGTCTGATTGTCTGAACATAGTACTGATTGTTTAGCTTTTCTTACAGGTACTTTAGCCGCTTATAACTCATTGTTTGAGTTTGCTTTTCTTGGTTGCTTAACCACTTAGGTAAACCTCTGCTCTCCATGTAGTATGGGAGACCTACTGTTATTGGCAGGCACCTGTCTGAAGCCCTCCTTAAGAGGCCATGTCTTTGTTTATTTAATTTTGTGCCAAGCAGGTTAAGTCCTCTTAAGAGGCAATTGGCAGATAAAAGGGATGTGTAATCCATCCCCTGCTATTCATGTTGAGTCATTCATCTTGCTCACACCATTGTGTTGATGCATTTTGAATAAATACCCAAGATCCTTTGTATATAGAGTCAGTCAGTGGAGAGGGTTCCATCTTTCTGAACCCCCACATTTTCTATGATTCAAGCTCACCCAGGCTAGGGTTAAGAGCTATGAGGCATAACCCTCATTCCCATATCATCTGCTCACCCTAATTTTCAATATTAGAGGTTAAGAGCTTCTGTTTACACTTATACAAATGGCTTGTTTGTCGAGGTTGACATGACCCCTCGACTAAAGCCCACCCTTGTGTGAAGCCCCTTGTTTGTATATAGCGTGTGCTTGTTTGTTCATCTGTGCATAATTGTTTGTGTGTGCCTTTGTGCATTTGTTTTCATCTTTGAGCATTACTTGTATATCATTACTGTCGCACCTCGAAAAAAATGGGGATACGACTTCAAAGCGAAGCGCGATTGCACGCTCACAATGATGGACTGAACAGAGTCGCCACCGAACTTTATTTATTCCTAAAAAGGAAAGGGGAAATATCGATAAAACCCAAGACAAATGAAAGGATAAGATATGGTCATCGCAACCAATATCAGGGTTCGGGAGTCGATTACGCAAGGGGAAGGTATTAGCACCCCTCACGTCCGTTGTACTCAACGGGAACCATTAGGTCAGTTGTGTGCGTTAATGTTAGTTAAAATATTTAGGCTTTTCAGTTATTAGGTGGGAAAGAATGAATATAAGAGAGAAGAAAATGTTTTTGGATTTTTTAACGAAGGACTAAACCTAAGTTTTTTTATTAGTGGGCCTGACAAGATTTATGAATCCTGCTCCTACGTATCTCAAAAGAGAAATCAAGGCTTACGTAGTTCTGGGTAGAAAAATGTTTGTTTGTTGGTCGATTTTAGCGAAAGCTATATTGTATTAATCGACATAAACATTGTTTTACCCAAAACAGATGAGGAGTGGACGCGTACCACACATCGAACGGATTTATAGATCTACATTCGGAAAAGCGTCATTTATCTCTACTCAACAATCGTGGCCGAAACATTGTTTTGTATCACTTAAGACAATATATCTTTCATTTATGAAAAAGGTTTTTGATTAGTCGCACGGCGGCGAGAAAAGAGTTTGATCGGTTGGGTGTATTTTGAGTGATGGCGAGAACTTGGATGAGCGAGATATACATCTCGAATCCTAGCCTCAGGAGTGCACGGTATACACCATGTTCCATTTCCATCTTTATTGAAAAAGTATTAAGGTAGGAATTAGGTATTTTGAAGTTTGAAAGACGAGTACTTGTGACCTACAAGCTCTTACAGCTTGGGTCTAGTACTCGGGACTACGTCTGGACATTCCATCCAGGCAGTCTGTTTCTTTCCAATATTTGTTAAGAAAATGATTCGAATATTTATGAATGTTTTGGAGGGAAGACGAATATTTATGGCTTGCAAGCTCTTACAGCTTGAGCCTAATATTCGGGATTACAACTGGATATTCCCTCCAGGTAATCTTTTTCTTCCAACTTTATTGAGAAGATGGTTTGAGATATTTGCAGGTGTTTTGGAGAGAAGACGAATATTTATGGCTTACAAGCTCTTACAGCTTGAGCCTAATATTCGGGATTACGGCTGGATATTCCCTCCAGGTAATCTTTTTCTTCCAACCTTTATTTAGAAAAATGATTTTGAATATTAAAGAGAAGACGAATATTAACGGCTTGCAAGCTCTTACAGCTTGAGCCTAATATTCGGGATTACGACTGGACATTCCATCCAGGTAACCTTTTTCTTCCAACTTTTATTTAGAAAATGATTTTGAATTTTAGAGTATTAAAGTGAAGACGAATATTAACGGCTTGCAAGCTCTTACAACTTGAGCCTAATATTCGGGATTACGACTGGACATTCCATCCAGGTAACCTTTTTCTTCACGTTTTATTTAGAAAATGATTTTTGATTAAATTTAAAATGATTAACGTATCGAGGTTTGAAATTATCGGAAGTCGAATTGATGCTGCTTAAGAGCTCATTGTAAGAAGGCCCAAGAGTAAGCCATGTGAGGTTGATGGCGATGCTTAAAAGCAATCGACTTACAAGGGTGTGAAAAAGGGCTCGATATTGAATCGAGAAAAGAAATGATTTTTAGTTTTAAAATGGTTTTGAATGAGTTTTTTATCAATGAGATTGAGATGATTTATCATGATTGAAACATGACTCACACATAAAAATAAATAATTCACATAAATCTCAAAGAAAGAATAATCACCTAAGTAATTAAATGTGAGGATTAAGGAAAATATGAGAAAGTCACAAAAAGTGATGAAAAACCAAAACAACATGCCCAAGTATCGAACCCCGGACCAAAGAGGTAAAGAGCTATCTCCATCTCCACCAGGCCACTAATGGTCATCTGTTATACTAATAGCAAAATAGACATATGGCCCAGAATAAACGAAATAACAAAAACTAAAAAAAGTGAAATGGGCCGTAGGAGCTTGGGCTAAGACAAAATCAAGTGCCCAACAGTCCTTTAGACTGACTGGGTCCGGGTTGAAGGAAACCCACTTATTATTATAGTTAGAAACAAATTAACATTTTAAGGACAAGAAATTTTTAATAAAAATAAAACCATCTTATCTAAACAATTTCTTTTTCTTTTAGGCTTAAAGACAAATTAGTTAGAAATAGGATATTAAAACCCACCATGTGTCTGTTTTTTAGCAGTGAAAAAAAATATTAACTTTCAAAAACCTGTAACGCTTAATTACCACTTATTCAACAATATCTCAACAATATCTCAACCTAATTTCCACAGAAAGAAAAGCAATATTAAAAAGAAAAAACGAGAGAGACATTCTTCAATCCTCTACAGTAAGAAAAACAAATCCAAGTTAAGATTGATATACCGTGTTTCCAAATGATTTCCGGTGAAGAAGTAGCTGCTGAAACCGAACGGCGTTTTGTACGTGGTGGTGTATTTTGAGGTCGTTTGGTGTTCAGTGGTATTGTAGACGGAGGGTAAACCGCGATGGTCGCCGACTGAAGGAAGACGAGAATAGAGGATGTGCGGCGGCGTGCCGAAGGTTCGAAGGGAGTTTGTGAAGGACCGACGGTTTTTGTGTGTGGCGTTTTTGGGATTAGGTTTTTTTGAAAGTTTTCGCCGCTCTCCTCTTCCTTTTCGTCAAAGTCCTTTCGTTTCCGCCTCCTTGCTGTTTTTTTTAATCCTAGGGTTTTTCGGCTGATATCCTCTCAATTTTCGTGTCCTTCCTTTTTATACCCAGCTTGCTAGGGTTTTGAGCTGGCTTATGGAGACGGAAAGGGTATCTCTGTGAAAATCTTTAAGGTGTTCCAACTTTGGTCTGCTTCATTTGGTGTTTGGTCGGGAACGGTACTGTGAACCTTCACTTTTCTCGCTCTCTTTTGTTTTAGTTCCGTTTTGGGTATTTGAAATTTTACTACCTTGCTAACTGCTTGTTTTTACTGCAGTGAAAACCGGAACACATGAGCGGTTTGATGCCCCAGCAGGATCAATACCAATTGAGTTGGTCAAAGCCAAATTTCATGTGGTTAGTAGCATACGCATCCTTGGTCTGTTTCTGTTTAAAACCCCATGGTAACATGTTGATTTTGCAGGCCAATGTAATGGATGTCCAACCTTGCAAATCTACTGCCCTGGTGTGGTGATTTCGTTTGTTGTAGGCGATGGATACACAAATAGAACAGGAAACACGGCGGTAGCATACTTTCTAACAGCTTGGGCGCGGTGGTAATTGGTGAGATGTAAGTGATGTTGTTGTTGCGTACCAACTTGATTGAAACAGCAGCAGAAAACTCGTAATAGAGGTTGTCGCATGCTAACTTTGATGTATCACTGTGAGGCATGACGGAGGAGTATGGATTTTGTTGTGTTAAAGATGCGAGGTGGCTACATGTTGTTAGTTTCTAATGTAACATTAGAGTCATCATGGACACTCATCATACAAAACCATAGTTGGACTTTCTGTATTGGTAACTAAACCACTCTATTGTTTACAGCATTGGCATTGGAAAATTCAAATGGAGACTAACCAATTTTGATAACGAACTGCACCATGACATTGACATCGGTGTTATCTTCATCCTTTTTTTTCAGGTACTAGAGCCGGACAAAACTGCTGTTACTGCACCTCATCAGGTATGGCGACCAATGGATGCAGGGCTTGGTGCTGAAGAAGCTGCTGGAACTGTTGTGTTTGATCCTGAGATGGATGATGATGTTCTTGATTTTTTTCGGAAAAGCGTGCTGAGGTTGAGACTGCTGCATCATCTGGCTCTGCATTAAAGTGGCAGTACCATTGGAAAAATTCTGTGGCGGCTGAAATTGAAGTAAGGTAGCAGGATGCTGTTTTGAATCCAATCTTCGCTTGCCGTTTTGGTTTCGGCTTCCACCATTTCGGAACGAAAAGTATCAGCAGTTCCACTTTGCATATTTTTCTTAAAAGATATTGCCGCATCTCACAATTTGATGTTGTTTTGTTTTTTTTTTCTTGCAGGCTTCATGTGTGTTTTGGACCGTACCAAGAACTACTTCTGCATTCAATTGATCGGCCAACCTCATCTCTAAGACATTAATTTCCCCTTGTAATGCTTTCTTTTCGGCAAGAATCTTTTGAAGATCTTCAAGTGCACGGACTCTAGCCTGATTTAAAAGAAAGATGTTTGTCTTCTGCATTTTTTATCATGGTTAACAAATCCTCATCAAGTTGACCACCAGAAAATTGTTCAACCTGCTCAGCATCATTTACATTCAAGGCCGATGGTGTGGAATTAGTATCATGCAGCAGAATTGGGTTATTCAAATTGTGCAGAGAATCATCCGTTTTAGAATTAAAAGAAAGCTTGTTAAGATCGGAGTTTTGACGATGATTCGGCTTGAAAGCTCCGTCAATGGAAGGCTGCGATGTAGTTCTCTTGTGATACTGCCTTCTCTGCTGCGAACTGAGAATACGGTGTGGCATTTTGCAAGAAAGTGGAAACGGAGAACGCGTTAAGCGAGTGTTATCAAGATGGTTACTACAGTTGAAGTCGCTGTTGAGATTCCAGCACACTAAGCATGCTGTTAGCTTGGAAGCCATTTTTTGTTTTTTTTTCATTATTACCATTGCCAGATACAACCTCAAGAAGTTTTGTGTACAGAATTTTAAGTGTGGCATCACCACTATGAACCGATGCTGCATCTGTTAATACATCCGCAACAGCATATTTAGTTTGCTTAAATTCCCTAAGGTCTTCTTATGAAAGATCTTGATAATCTTCAGGATACTGAACCCGATAGCTAACCAGTGATACAAGTGATTCATAAGCAGGACGAAAAACCTGTAGCCTCTTATTTCTCTCAGCTTCAATGTATGCTTCATTACCATATGATATATAGGACTCCCTTCTAGTTAAGGTCAACTGAAGACTATGCCAAAAGTTAAATGTCATAGAAGCAATATCATATTCTGGATGTGAAGCAACTTCCAACAATGCATGCACTATTAACATTGATTCAATCAGAACCAGTTGCGATTAATTCCACATATGAATCACCCATGTCCGCAAATAACCTAGCAATTGCCTTCACATCTTCCTCATCCTTCGTAGAATCACTAAGTTGTGATTTAAGATTCATAACATGACTTGAATAGCAACTGAATGACAAATTATGGGGTTGCAAATGTAATGAATTGGAAATGGAAATGGGTATGCAATGAAAATGTATGTATGAAAATGAAATTGGATATGTTTGGAAGCTAAATGTTATGAAGTGTATGTATGTATTATTGGATTTGAAATGAACTATGGTTATAAAATGGATTTTGGATTTTGGATTTTGATTATAAAAAATGGATGTGGATTTTTTTGTAATAATCCAATATCAGCTTGAATATCAATTTAATTACTAATAACAAATCAGCAAAAAACCAAATTAAAAACAAATTAATCTATAATTCATTTAAAATTACTTGGATATCAACTCTAACATTCATTTGGAAATAAAAAATCAATTAGAGTTTTAATCATTAGTAAAAATAAATAATTAAGATTAAATTGACAATTGGAATTAAACTTAATTTGAAATTAAAATCAAATTAAAAAAAAGAGTCAAGATATTACGATCCATTTTATACTGATGAATGTATGCAAATGCAAAAATAAAAAGAAAAAATGAAAAAAATTCAGGATCAAAATTGGGGTATGACAGTTGCCCCTATTTAAGCGTCTTTAACTAGAGAATATGAAGTAGGACACTCTTCATATGATCATAGTGGGAGATGGTTAAATACTAACAAGACCCGGATTTTGATCCTGAATCCCCATGACATGATGTGATATGATATGATATGCCATGATATGCCATGATATGCATGGATATGCATGGACGCATGATTCTTTTTTTTTGTAATTTTTTTTTTGCTAGGGATATGGTGGACCCTTGACAGGGGATGCTACTAGGCAGACCAAACTGTGGGGAATGCTGATGATCCACAGGGAGACAAACAAATGGTAAGAAACAACTTGCTGGGGAAACAGTCCTGCTGGAGAATCAGACACACACTGGGGAGTATTCAAAGTGAGATTTGATAAACGGCACTTAGAATACAACCGAACAAAGAAAAAGATGTTATGACAGGTTCATATAAGACCTGACAACGCTGAGGAATAATCAAGGAGAAAACTCTTCAGAACAGGTTCATGTATGACCTGACACCGGAATAAAAAGGTTCAATGACAGGTTCGTATAAGACCTTAATAGGATTGAACAAAGAATCTTCAGAGTAGGTTCAAGCATGACCGGACCCCGGAATAAAAAGGTTCAATGACAGGTTCGTATAAGACCTGAATAGGATTGAACAAAGAATCTTCAGAGTAGGTTCAAGCATAACCGGACCCCGGAATAAAAAGGTTCAATGACAGGTTCGTATAAGACCTGAATAGGATTGAACAAAGAATCTTCAGAGCAGGTTCAAGCATAACCGGACCCCGGAATAAAAAGGTTCAATGACAGGTTCGTATAAGACCTGAATAGGATTGAACAAAGAATCTTCAGAGCAGGTTCAAGCATAACCGGACCCCGGAATAAAAAGGTTCAATGACAGGTTCGTATAAGACCTGAATAGGATTGAACAAAAAATCTTCAGAGTAGGTTCAAGCATGAACGGACCCCGGAATAAAAACAATTGGACTCTGACCGTAAGCAATGGACTACAACCAGCTTTTAACGGATTTTGCCAACTACAATTGGACTTGAAAATGATCGGGAAGACCGGATGTTGGTTTAGGGATACCAAAGACAAGCTGGAATTAGAGGTCAAAGGATCTAGGATCGACAACAAGACTTGGGTCAATGCAAAATGAGCACGAAGTACATTTCGGCTATGCATGATTTGAATTTCTTTTTATGCATGATATATGAATGATCATGATTATGAGAATGCTGACACTGGGTAGACTGGGTGTTTGTAGGGACAGAGATTCTGATTCATCAACACCAATAACTCATACTCGTACAATTAGCAGGCGCATCCAGGGGAGAAACTATCATGATTGACAGTTATAAATAACCAAAGGTCCATCCTTCTAGAGGATTCATGAGTTGTATTCCATGGGGACTTTTGTTGGTGATCCTGGAGTATTTATGCAAACTTTGAGCCTTTTGGGGAAACAAAAGATTTTCCTTCGATTTTCACATGTATCAAAGTAAATTTGTTCTAAGTTTCAAAATTCTTTTTCCAAGTTTCAAAACTTCATTATTGACAAATAAATGACATTTTGCATAACAAAGAAAAGCATAGATGAACACAAATTAACAATGACTGGGAAAACTTGTATTTTATTCAAGAATGGTAGCACACAAATGGCGTAGCTCCATAGAGTGTTACATTTTTTGAAAATGGCAATAAGGAAAGGTTTACATTGAATTCAGTGACCACTAACATCCTTAATAGATATGAACCCCCAAAGACCTTGCTTCTGAGGGGAGTAACTGGATTAATCTTCCACCTCAAATTCTTTGGTGTTAATCAGTAACAACTGATGCAGTTTATGCCTTTATGCCCCTAACTTTTGCCTGGATCGCCCTTTCGGGTTTTCAATCCACCGGGACGCTCTTTTTTGCCTAAGTCGCCTTTTCAAGTTTTCAACTTAGCGAGCTACCATTTTTTATTCATCCCTAACTTTTGCCTGGACCGCCCTTTCGGGTTTTCAGTCCACCGGGATACCCTTTTTTTGCCTAAATCGCCCTTTCAGGTTTTCGATTTAGCGGGTTTTTGTTAGGCATAGTATTTTTTAACTGCATCAGAGTTCACGGGGTGTGAGAGCTCTTCATCATCCATAGTTGCGAGAATCAAGGCACCTCCGGAGAAAGCTTTCTTCACAACATACGGGCCTTCATAATTGGGAGTCCACTTCCCACGTGAATCCTTGTGTATTGGCAAGATCTTCTTAAGCACGAGGTCTCCTTCTCTGAATTCCCGAACACGTACCTTCTTGTCAAAAGCCCTTTTAAGCCGTTTCTGGTATAATTGTCCATGGCACAAAGAAGTCAATCGTTTCTCATCTATGAGGTTCAACTGATCAAATCTATTTTGAATCCACTCAGCCTCTTCTAGCTTGGTCTCCATCAAGATTCTCATTGAAGGTATCTCTACTTCAATTGGGAGAACTGCTTCCATCCCATATACCAAAGAGAATGGGGTTGCCCCTGTTGAAGTGCGGATGGAAGTCCGATACCCATGCAGTGCGAAAGGTAGCATCTCGTGCCAATCCTTATAGGTTTTTACCATTTTCTGCAGGATCTTCTTGATGTTTTTGTTAGCGGCTTCAACAGCGCCATTCATCTTTGGACGATATGGTGAAGAGTTATGGTGCTCAATCTTGAAACTCTCGCATAATTCTTTCATGGTCTTATTGTTCAGATTCGTCCCATTATCTGTGATGATCCGACTTGGAATTCCATAACGGCAAATGATCTCTTTCTTGAGAAACCGTGCAACCACTTGTTTTGTCACATTAGCATAAGAGGCGGCTTCTACCCATTTGGTAAAGTAATCAATGGCAACCAGGATGAAGCGGTGACCATTAGAAGCTTTAAGCTCGATGGCGCCAATCATGTCGATGCCCCACATTGAGAAAGGCCAAGGTGACGTCAAAACATTTAGCAAGGTCGGAGGCACGTGTACCTTGTCGGCATAGATTTGGCATTTATGACATTTTCTAGCATAATTGAAACAGTCAGATTCCATGGTCAACCAGTAATACCCAGCTCTCAAAATCTTCTTGGCCATGGCATGCCCATTGGCATGAGTTCCAAAGGATCCTTCATGAATCTCCTTGATCAACAGGTCTGCTTCACGTTCATCCACGCATCTGAGCAGAATCATGTCGTGATTTCTCTTGTATAACACACCATTGCTTAAGAAAAATTTGGACGCTAACTTCCTCAATGTTTTCTTGTCAAGGGTTGTTGCATCTGTTGGATATTCTTGATTTTGCAAAAAGCATTTGATGTCATGAAACCAGGGTTTACCATCGGCTTCCTCTTCAACTGACTGGCAGTAGGCAGGCTCAACTTTCCGCTCGATCTGAATGAGAGGTGCTTCATTATGGAATCTGACTTGGTACATTGAAGCCAACATAGCCAAAGCATCGGCAATTTGATTCTCAGTTCTCGGGATATGACGGAAAATGATCTCGTCAAAGTATTTTATCAATTCCATGACATGGGCACGATATGGGATCAACTTGGTATCACGGGTTTCCCATTCGCCCTTGACTTGGTATATCACCAAGGCTGAGTCTCCACATACTTCAAGGATTTTGATTCGGAGATCAATGGCTGCTTCAATGCCTAGGATGCACGCCTCATATTCTGCTATATTGTTCGTGCAATCAAAACACAACCTTGCTGTGAAGGGAGTGTGTCCACCATTTGGATTCAACAGGACAGCTCCTACGCCATGCCCCATGTAGTTGGAGGAACCATCAAACATGAGCTTCCATCGAGATCCGGGCTCAGGTCCTTCATCAAGTCCTGGGATTTCACAGTCTTTTACTACCATGATGTCTTCATCCGGGAAGTCAAACTTCAACGACTGGTAATCTTCAACGGGCTGGTTTGCCAAGTAATCAGACAACACACTCCCTTTTATGGCTTTCTGAGACACATATTGGATGTCATACTCAGATAGTAACATCTGCCAACGGGCGAGTCTTCCAGTCAAAGCGGGCTTTTCAAAGATGTACTTTATTGGATCCATTTTTGAGATCAACAAAGTAGTGTGGCAAATCATGTATTGTCTTAGACGGCGAGCGGCCCATGCTAAAGCACAACAAGTTTTCTCCAAGAGTGAGTATCGGGATTCACAATCGGTAAATCTCTTACTTAGATAGTAGATAGCATGTTCCTTTCGACCGGTTTCGTCATGTTGTCCCAGCACACATCCCATTGACTTTTCAAGCACAGTTAAGTACATAAAGAGTGGTCTCCCTTGAACAGGTGGAATTAGAATAGGGGGCTCTTGCAGGTACTGTCCGATTCTTTCAAAAGCCATTTGGCAGTCAGAATTCCATTCAACTGCTTGATCTTTTCTGAGCAACTTGAATATAGGCTCGCATGTGGCCGTCATATGTGAGATAAACCTCGAGATATAATTCAAACGTCCCAGGAAGCCTCTGACCTCTCGCTCAGTGCGTGGAGCAGGCATCTCTTGTATAGCTCGGACTTTGTCAGGGTCCACCTCAATTCCTCGTTGGCTAACAATGAAACCAAGCAACTTTCCGGATCGGACACCGAAGGTGCATTTAGCAGGATTTAGTCGTAGTCGAAATTTCCGAAGACGTTCAAATAGCTTTTGCAAGTGGTCTATGTGATCCTCTTCATTTTGAGATTTTGCAATCATATCATCCACATAAACCTCAATTTCCTTATGCATCATATCATGGAAAAGGGTGACCATGGCTCTTTGGTACGTTGCCCCAGCATTTTTGAGACCGAAAGGCATTACCTTGTAGCAAAATGTTCCCCAAGGGGTGATGAATGTGGTCTTTTCCATGTCTTCTGGATCCATCTTGATTTGATTATAACCCGAGAATCCGTCCATAAAGGAGAAGACTGCGAACTTAGCAGTGTTGTCTACCAGAGTGTCAATATGTGGCAGGGGGAAATCGTCCTTTGGACTAGCTTTGTTTAGATCCCTATAATCAACACACATCCTGACCTTTCCATCCTTTTTGGGTACTGGCACAATGTTGGCCACCCATTGAGGGTACTTTGCAACTGCTAGAAAACCGGCATCAAATTGACGTTTCACCTCGTCACAAATCTTTAAAGCCATGTCGGGTCTTGCTCTTCGGAGCTTCTGCTTCACTGGCGGACAATCTGGCTGTAGTGGTAGCTTGTGGACAACAATGTCAGTATCTAAACCTGGCATATCCTGATACGACCAAGCAAATACATCTACATATTCATGTAACAACTTGATCAATCTTTCTTTGATGCTTGCCTCAAGTGTAGTCCCAACTTTGACCTCTTTCTTGTCTTCCTCGGTGCCAAGGTTGATCGTTTCCACTGGTTCTTGATGTGGCTGAAGGGCCTTTGACTCGTGCTCGAGCATCCTTTCCAGTTCTTCAGGGAAATCACAATCTTCCTCACTCTCCTCTTCCGCTTGGTAAATGGGGAGTTCAAAGTTATAGGAAGTAGCGGGGTCATCGAATTCAACTGGTTTATTGATTATTCTGCATGTGTTTTTAATGATGGTTTTTTCTTAGAAAAATGGAAATAAAATGCAAAAGAAATAAAAAATATTTTTGTAGTTTTTGAAAAGATTGCCATTTTAAGAAAAACAACAGATAAATGAACGACAAGAATTTGAACAAAATGCTCTTTATTTGTCATAATGATTTTTTGAAATTCAAAAGGGGCCCTACAAATGATCCGTTAGCCTTGGGCAGAGCTAAGGATTTTCAAAAAACACACAAAGGAAAACAACAATTACTTTGACACAGGAAAAACTTCTGGAATTTCAACCGCTTCCCAGTTTGTCAAGGCGGCTTCACACCGGTATACCAGATTCAATGCTTCTTCACCTTCAGTGTCATCTTCCACTGCACCAACTTGTTCTCCATGGATAAATCCTTTGCTCAGGAAAACTTCTTGAATGCTCCGCACACGGTCCTTTGCAGGGACCAGGGCTCCTCCATTAGCAGAAGGCTCGTACCCCAAACCAAAACGGTCATTCTTCTCGTTGACATTGATGACTTGCCCCCAACCTGCAGGGCCTCCACTTTCAACTGCTGATTTTGCGCTCTTTAAAGAGGCGAATGACAAACTAGCTTTCTCAACAGGATCCTTAACCTCTTCAAGTGTAGCATTGGATATTTCAAGGGCTTGAAAGGAGGTTTCTAAGGCATCCTCATCAGCCTCAATATAACGGAAAGAGGAGAGTTGACTGATGATAAAGTCCTCTTCACCTGAGACAGTAACAAGCTTGTTATCGACAACGAACTTCATCTTTTGATGTAAAGTAGAAGTCACTGCCCCAGCGGCATGTATCCATGGGCGTCCCAAAAGGCAGCTATAAGCTGGATTTATGTCCATGACTTGGAAATTGATGGGGAATACATGCGGTCCAATCTGTATCGGCAACTCTACCTCCCCCACTACTGTCCTTCGAGAACCATCAAAAGCTTTTACCACAAGCGCACTAGGTCTCAACTCTGAACCTTGGTAAGACAACTTAGCAAGTGCCCTCTTTGGTAGAACATTGAGAGATGATCCAGTGTCAACTAAAACTCTGGCTAGAGCATCTTCTTGACATTTTATGGACACATGCAAAGCGCGGTTGTGATTCTTCCCCTCTTTGGGCAGCTCTTCATTACTGAAGCTTAGAGTGTTGCAGGCTGTGATATTGGCGACCACTCCATCGAATTGGCCGACCGTTATATCCTGGGTAACATGAGCCTGAGCAAGCACTTTTAGCAGAGCTTCCCTATGAGCTTCGGAATTCAGAAGCAAGGACAAGATAGATATTTTTGATGGCGTTTGATGCAACTGATCAACTATCTTGTAGTCAGATTTCTTTATTATCCTTAAGAACTCACTTGCTTCATCTGTTTGTACAGCCGGCTGTGCCCCTCCCTGTTCTGGGGTAGGATTTACATTTACAGCTCCCCTTGTTGGTTCTTGAGGGTTGACATTAACATTGGGAGTATAAATCCGACCACTGCGGGTCATCCTGCTTGTTCCCGCGATGTTGGTGATGTCGGCGTCAACATTCTCCACACTTTTCTTACTTTCAGCAACTTCGGGCTCTCCATCTTTTCCATCTACCACTGTTATGCCGTACTTCCAGGGTACCGCCTTGGTGCTCTCAAAAGGAAATGGGGTAGGCATACGAACTACCACGGGTGACGGATGAACATCATCTCTTCTGTGATAAATCACCTCTAACGGTTCTGGTATGTTAAAAACGGGTTCAATGACCGAAACCTCCTCATTCATTGCTGGACCAGAAATTTGTAAAACACCTTGATTCATCAAATTCTGAATGTCATTTCGTACCACTTTACATCCTTTCGGCTGAATGGCACAGTCCTCACAGCTATCGTGACAAGTATCAATCAATCTAGCCCTCACCAATCCTGCATGAAGCGCTAGCAGCGGGGTTTTAACATCTTCCACGTGCTTGATTACACACACATCAGAAGCTTCTTCGACGGCATTGACATCACCATGTGCTGGCAAAGGGTTGTTCTTGACATTGGGTCCGGCGTCTCGAAAGGACAGAATCTTCTTTTCAACCAGGTCTCGCACAATATGCTTTAAAGCATAACATCCCTCCAAATCATGTCCCGGGGCACCCCCATGGAAAGGACAGTGAGCATCTGGATTGTACCACGGAGGTAAAGGATTTGGTGGAGGACCCAATGATCTGGGCGTCACCAAACCTTTTTGTAGCAATGATGGATACAATTCAGTATATGTCATAGGGATTGAAGCAAACGGGACTCTAGCTCTCTGTACCCTATTTTGATTCGGAGGATTTTGTGGTCGAGGAACCTGTGCCCTTGGCTGTTGATAAGCAGGTGGCGCGGGCGCTTGCTGGTATATCGGCGCTTGTTGAGCGGGAACCGGTTGATAAACTGAAGCTTGTGGTTGGTTATAATTTGGTGTGACAGCTGCCACATACGGTTGTTGGACATATTGTACTGGATAAATCGGTTGTTGTTGAGAAAATTGGTGTTGTTTCTTCCATGACTGACTCTTTCTTTGGCTGGTTGACACTGCATTCGTATCCCCCTCCTTCTTTCTTTGAAATCCTCCAGGAAACTTTTTGGCATTACTACCAGATGTTTCAGAGGTAGTCGTCATCTTTCCATTCTTTAATCCAAGTTCGACCTTTATGCCTACAGCGACCAGGTCAGAGAAACTTGCAGATACGCTACTTACCATTCTTTCATAAAACACAGGTTTAACTGTATCCATGAACCAATCTGCTAATTCCTTCTCAGCCAGAGGTGGTTCGACTTGCGAGGCCACTTCCCTCCATCTTTGCGCATACTCCTTAAAAGACTCCTTGTCTTTCTGGGACATGCTGAGCAGTTGTCTCCTATCTGGGGCCATATCCATGTTATACTTGTAATGTTGGATGAAGGCATCAGATAAGTCTTGAAAACAATGGATCCTACTCTGATCAAGGCTTAGGTACCACTTGGAGGGAGCACCCCTCAGGCTATCCTGGAAGCAATGTATCATGAGCTTGTCGTCCTCTACATGCGCAGCCATTTTTCGATAATACATAATGAGGTGACTCTTAGGACACGAGTGGCCCTCGTACTTATCGAAATCTGGGGTCTTGAATTTCGCAGGAATCACAAGACCAGATACCAAGCACATTTCCTTAGCTGTAGCACCAAAAACTTGGTCGCCCTCCATAGCTCTCAATCTCTTCTCCAGCATCTGGTAATTCTCCTTCATCCCTCTTAGGTCCTCTTGCCTTTCCTCGTCTTCATCTGAAAAGTCTGGAGCATGTTGCTGATCCTCAAAGTAAGGTTGCACATGTGCCCGGACGAGAGGAGGTGCGAATGTGTGAACCACTGGATGGTTTTCATTGATGGTCGGTAGAGGAGCTGTCTGCTGAGCAGGTGGTGCAAAACCAGGTGCACCTTCAACTGTAGGCGTGAAACCAGGAGGTAAACCATAGGTTGGCCAGGTTGTTGGTACCGTCCTAGCAGGTTGGGGTTCAATCGATGGACCAGCGATTTCAGAAACAACCGTGGTTTGGGTGTCTAGCTTTGCCCTGATGACCTGTAATATCTCCATGACCTGCCCCATGTTTCCACGCAGGTCCTCAAGCTCTGAGCTCACTCGCTCCAATTCATGCTCTTGATCTGCCATTCTTTGACGAGCTCTGGCACGAGTATTGTATTGGTGTTGAAAATTCAGCGTGAAACTGAAGGAAGAAAGGACAGAATGAGACTCTGTTTTTTTTTTTGAAAATGTATGAATGCATGCATGGATGCATTTGTTTGCAAAACTCTTAGTTATCTTTATTATTTATTCAGGCAATATAAGAATAACATGTAATAATTGAGAATAAAAATGACAACTTTCATTAATTAAAATCAGGTTCAAATACAAAGTGATTTAACTTCAAGTACACACGATTCAAATACAAAAAGACTTAAGCATCAATAATTAAAATTCAAGTACAAGTGAACTTAAGTTCGGTCTCAGCTCTCAAGATCGTAGCCAAATCTGTGGTGAGCTCATTCATCATCTTCTTGATAAACTTGACGAAGTTGAAGACTTGAGGAGGCGTGTTTTCTGGACACATACACCAATCCGCTTCCTGGAGTTTTTCTGGAAGTTCCAGCATGTTGAGGTTGACAAACCTAGCCAAGTTGCGGAACTTGCCATTCCATTCAACATAGAGCTCTTGGAGTTCCTTGATGACCTTTTGATCTTCATCTAAGGTTGCTCTAGCTTCTCTGTACAACCTCTTCCAGTACACACAATCGTTCTTCAGGAGTAAGTAGGCCGCATCACCTTCCTGGCTCTCCAAAACTGCGAACCTCCTAGTAGCTTCTTCTAACTGGTACCTGAGATGATGACAGTTTCTTTCAGCTTCTTCCTTTTGGAGGATCTCGCGAGACAACTTTTCCTCGCACTTCTTCAGAGCGCCCCTTAAGTCACGGATCTGTGCCTCAAAGTCAAGCTTAATTTCCTTTTTATCCATAAGAGATTTATCCAACAATCTCCCTAGCTCACAGATCCTATACTCAGCTTTCTTGAGCTCCTCCTTCCTGGTTTTAATCACTGATGTGGAACCCAATAGGATATGATCAAGATCATCTTTCTGGTCTTCCAAAAGCCTAGCTCTTTTGTTGCTATCCTCAAGTTCTTGGGCTTTTCCCTTACGTTCCTCTTTCAAATTCTGATTTTCCAAGATAACTCGGTTCATCCGAATTCGTAAATCGGCATTCTCCACTTCAAGCTCCTTAACCTTAGTAACGAGTTTCTCCATGTCCTCAAGGAGTATGGGCTCGGGCTCAGGAGTTTTAGGAACAGCTGGAGCCTTTAAGATATATGGCAACTGGATTTTCTCGACTCTCTCTTTCACCCATTGCGTGTAAGGTTCTTTGGCAAGAATGTTTCTCTTTCCAAATTCTTTACCCATTCTCACAACCTTTAACCAAGCCTTTCGTACCGCTCTTACATCAGGATTGCTGGCTTGGATGTCAGAGAGCACAAATGGCTGTAAGTCCTTTGCGTTAGGAGGACCATCCATGGGGTAACCGTGTTGTAGTCGAGATAGCATAGGGTTATAGTTGATGCAACCCTTGGTGCCCAACAATGGTACATTAGGGAATTCCCCACAGCTGACTATAATGTCTGGGGTTTCCCACTCTCGGATATACCATCTGATGGAGCTCGCGGTGAGAGAAGCTAATTTCTGAGGAGACTTAAGTTCTTTCGCCACAAAAGGACCTTCTTCAGGCATGTGTTGCATGAACCAAGTGTAAATCAACGGAGCACAACACAACAACATTCCACCCCTCTTTTCATGTCGAGTGTGAAGGGCATAGTAGATATCAGCCAAGAGAAACGGTACTGGATTTCCTGAGAGAAAGACTTCTATAGCCACTTGATCCACAAATTTTTCAACATTTGGGAATAACACAATCCCATGGATCAATAAAGCCACCACAGCATAGAATGCATTCCAATTTCCACTTTTCTTGAACTCTAAAGCTAAATCCTCCAAAAACATCGCGGCAAAACCTTTGCAACCCCCTTTTTCAGCCCAATTGTCTCGAACGGTCGGGACATTGATGCTTAGGGCCGAAGCTATCTTCTTTGGGCCCATATCTTCTTCGAGCTTTGGAAACGGATTAAAATCTTTCAACTTGAGTCCCACGATCCTCTCAACTTCTTCCAAAGTAGGAGCTAGCTGGAAATCAGCGAATGTGAAACAACGCAGAGGTGGATCATAATATTGTGCCAGAGAGCCGATGATTCCATAGTCCACTTTCTTATTTAGCAGGCTCAAAATTTTCCCATAGCTCTTTCCAAAATCATCACGTCTGCTGAGAGACAAATCAGAGATCAAACCCTTCAGACTATCCAACTTAGGTTCCTTGTACTTGAGCGTGAAAGTGTGTCTCACTGAAGTTGTCATTTTCAAGTTCTCAATTCCTGAAACAAATAAGAGGTAACTAAGAGTTTGCTTTTTATGATGTTGATGCAATGTATGAATGTGATGCATTTTTTTGTATTGGTTCAATGGGCTTAAGGCATGGGTAAGTCTGGTTGCTTTGTATAGAACATGGTTCTCACCAGGTATGGTCTAAGGTTTTTTTGAAAAAGTTCCTAGAGTCATGGATCCATTAGACTGTTTGCTACCTGCGGCAACTTACTTGCCGGGCATCAACTCCATCTAAAGAATCTACTCTAGGTGAGGTTCTCGCATCGATCTAACGAGAAATACATCTCGCAGACCCACACTACGCAACCATCTTTCCTAATGGGGTAAAGAACTAAGGTTCTACAAATGGTTCTCAGAGTCATGGATCCTAAAGAAAATATCGAAGCTTACGGCAACTTACTTGCCGAGCGACAACATCCTCTCAAGAATCTACTCTAAGTGAGGTTCTCGTACCGACCCAACGAGAAATACATCTCGCGGACCCGCACTACTCAACCTCGTCCTATCTTATGTTTTTACTCGAGACTCGGGTAAAAAGTCTTTCCCACATGGTTTGCAATCAGAGTATCTCCAAGTACTAAACCATAATCGAACCAATACAACAGATTCATATCAATATGACAATAGAGATAGTAAAAACAATAAAGAAAAGCCACATAGGTAAACAAACAAAGGCACACAAACGACCTAACTAGGTTTGACTCACTTAGGGATCGATTGTTGTCCCCAGCAGAGTCGCCATCTGTCGCACCTCGAAAAAAATGGGGATACGACTTCAAAGCGAAGCGCGATTGCACGCTCACAATGATGGACTGAACAGAGTCGCCACCGAACTTTATTTATTCCTAAAAAGGAAAGGGGAAATATCGATAAAACCCAAGACAAATGAAAGGATAAGATATGGTCATCGCAACCAATATCAGGGTTCGGGAGTCGATTACGCAAGGGGAAGGTATTAGCACCCCTCACGTCCGTTGTACTCAACGGGAACCATTAGGTCAGTTGTGTGCGTTAATGTTAGTTAAAATATTTAGGCTTTTCAGTTATTAGGTGGGAAAGAATGAATATAAGAGAGAAGAAAATGTTTTTGGATTTTTTAACGAAGGACTAAACCTAAGTTTTTTTATTAGTGGGCCTGACAAGATTTATGAATCCTGCTCCTACGTATCTCAAAAGAGAAATCAAGGCTTACGTAGTTCTGGGTAGAAAAATGTTTGTTTGTTGGTCGATTTTAGCGAAAGCTATATTGTATTAATCGACATAAACATTGTTTTACCCAAAACAGATGAGGAGTGGACGCGTACCACACATCGAACGGATTTATAGATCTACATTCGGAAAAGCGTCATTTATCTCTACTCAACAATCGTGGCCGAAACATTGTTTTGTATCACTTAAGACAATATATCTTTCATTTATGAAAAAGGTTTTTGATTAGTCGCACGGCGGCGAGAAAAGAGTTTGATCGGTTGGGTGTATTTTGAGTGATGGCGAGAACTTGGATGAGCGAGATATACATCTCGAATCCTAGCCTCAGGAGTGCACGGTATACACCATGTTCCATTTCCATCTTTATTGAAAAAGTATTAAGGTAGGAATTAGGTATTTTGAAGTTTGAAAGACGAGTACTTGTGACCTACAAGCTCTTACAACTTGGGTCTAGTACTCGGGACTACGTCTGGACATTCCATCCAGGCAGTCTGTTTCTTTCCAATATTTGTTAAGAAAATGATTCGAATATTTATGAATGTTTTGGAGGGAAGACGAATATTTATGGCTTGCAAGCTCTTACAGCTTGAGCCTAATATTCGGGATTACAACTGGATATTCCCTCCAGGTAATCTTTTTCTTCCAACTTTATTGAGAAGATGGTTTGAGATATTTGCAGGTGTTTTGGAGAGAAGACGAATATTTATGGCTTACAAGCTCTTACAGCTTGAGCCTAATATTCGGGATTACGGCTGGATATTCCCTCCAGGTAATCTTTTTCTTCCAACCTTTATTTAGAAAAATGATTTTGAATATTAAAGAGAAGACGAATATTAACGGCTTGCAAGCTCTTACAGCTTGAGCCTAATATTCGGGATTACGACTGGACATTCCATCCAGGTAACCTTTTTCTTCCAACTTTTATTTAGAAAATGATTTTGAATTTTAGAGTATTAAAGTGAAGACGAATATTAACGGCTTGCAAGCTCTTACAACTTGAGCCTAATATTCGGGATTACGACTGGACATTCCATCCAGGTAACCTTTTTCTTCACGTTTTATTTAGAAAATGATTTTTGATTAAATTTAAAATGATTAACGTATCGAGGTTTGAAATTATCGGAAGTCGAATTGATGCTGCTTAAGAGCTCATTGTAAGAAGGCCCAAGAGTAAGCCATGTGAGGTTGATGGCGATGCTTAAAAGCAATCGACTTACAAGGGTGTGAAAAAGGGCTCGATATTGAATCGAGAAAAGAAATGATTTTTAGTTTTAAAATGGTTTTGAATGAGTTTTTTATCAATGAGATTGAGATGATTTATCATGATTGAAACATGACTCACACATAAAAATAAATAATTCACATAAATCTCAAAGAAAGAATAATCACCTAAGTAATTAAATGTGAGGATTAAGGAAAATATGAGAAAGTCACAAAAAGTGATGAAAAACCAAAACAACATGCCCAAGTATCGAACCCCGGACCAAAGAGGTAAAGAGCTATCTCCATCTCCACCAGGCCACTAATGGTCATCTGTTATACTAATAGCAAAATAGACATATGGCCCAGAATAAACGAAATAACAAAAACTAAAAAAAGTGAAATGGGCCGTAGGAGCTTGGGCTAAGACAAAATCAAGTGCCCAACAGTCCTTTAGACTGACTGGGTCCGGGTTGAAGGAAACCCACTTATTATTATAGTTAGAAACAAATTAACATTTTAAGGACAAGAAATTTTTAATAAAAATAAAACCATCTTATCTAAACAATTTCTTTTTCTTTTAGGCTTAAAGACAAATTAGTTAGAAATAGGATATTAAAACCCACCATGTGTCTGTTTTTTAGCAGTGAAAAAAAATATTAACTTTCAAAAACCTGTAACGCTTAATTACCACTTATTCAACAATATCTCAACAATATCTCAACCTAATTTCCACAGAAAGAAAAGCAATATTAAAAAAGAAAAAACGAGAGAGACATTCTTCAATCCTCTACAGTAAGAAAAACAAATCCAAGTTAAGATTGATATACCGTGTTTCCAAATGATTTCCGGTGAAGAAGTAGCTGCTGAAACCGAACGGCGTTTTGTACGTGGTGGTGTATTTTGAGGTCGTTTGGTGTTCAGTGGTATTGTAGACGGAGGGTAAACCGCGATGGTCGCCGACTGAAGGAAGACGAGAATAGAGGATGTGCGGCGGCGTGCCGAAGGTTCGAAGGGAGTTTGTGAAGGACCGACGGTTTTTGTGTGTGGCGTTTTTGGGATTAGGTTTTTTTGAAAGTTTTCGCCGCTCTCCTCTTCCTTTTCGTCAAAGTCCTTTCGTTTCCGCCTCCTTGCTGTTTTTTTTAATCCTAGGGTTTTTCGGCTGATATCCTCTCAATTTTCGTGTCCTTCCTTTTTATACCCAGCTTGCTAGGGTTTTGAGCTGGCTTATGGAGACGGAAAGGGTATCTCTGTGAAAATCTTTAAGGTGTTCCAACTTTGGTCTGCTTCATTTGGTGTTTGGTCGGGAACGGTACTGTGAACCTTCACTTTTCTCGCTCTCTTTTGTTTTAGTTCCGTTTTGGGTATTTGAAATTTTACTACCTTGCTAACTGCTTGTTTTTACTGCAGTGAAAACCGGAACACATGAGCGGTTTGATGCCCCAGCAGGATCAATACCAATTGAGTTGGTCAAAGCCAAATTTCATGTGGTTAGTAGCATACGCATCCTTGGTCTGTTTCTGTTTAAAACCCCATGGTAACATGTTGATTTTGCAGGCCAATGTAATGGATGTCCAACCTTGCAAATCTACTGCCCTGGTGTGGTGATTTCGTTTGTTGTAGGCGATGGATACACAAATAGAACAGGAAACACGGCGGTAGCATACTTTCTAACAGCTTGGGCGCGGTGGTAATTGGTGAGATGTAAGTGATGTTGTTGTTGCGTACCAACTTGATTGAAACAGCAGCAGAAAACTCGTAATAGAGGTTGTCGCATGCTAACTTTGATGTATCACTGTGAGGCATGACGGAGGAGTATGGATTTTGTTGTGTTAAAGATGCGAGGTGGCTACATGTTGTTAGTTTCTAATGTAACATTAGAGTCATCATGGACACTCATCATACAAAACCATAGTTGGACTTTCTGTATTGGTAACTAAACCACTCTATTGTTTACAGCATTGGCATTGGAAAATTCAAATGGAGACTAACCAATTTTGATAACGAACTGCACCATGACATTGACATCGGTGTTATCTTCATCCTTTTTTTTCAGGTACTAGAGCCGGACAAAACTGCTGTTACTGCACCTCATCAGGTATGGCGACCAATGGATGCAGGGCTTGGTGCTGAAGAAGCTGCTGGAACTGTTGTGTTTGATCCTGAGATGGATGATGATGTTCTTGATTTTTTTCGGAAAAGCGTGCTGAGGTTGAGACTGCTGCATCATCTGGCTCTGCATTAAAGTGGCAGTACCATTGGAAAAATTCTGTGGCGGCTGAAATTGAAGTAAGGTAGCAGGATGCTGTTTTGAATCCAATCTTCGCTTGCCGTTTTGGTTTCGGCTTCCACCATTTCGGAACGAAAAGTATCAGCAGTTCCACTTTGCATATTTTTCTTAAAAGATATTGCCGCATCTCACAATTTGATGTTGTTTTGTTTTTTTTTTCTTGCAGGCTTCATGTGTGTTTTGGACCGTACCAAGAACTACTTCTGCATTCAATTGATCGGCCAACCTCATCTCTAAGACATTAATTTCCCCTTGTAATGCTTTCTTTTCGGCAAGAATCTTTTGAAGATCTTCAAGTGCACGGACTCTAGCCTGATTTAAAAGAAAGATGTTTGTCTTCTGCATTTTTTATCATGGTTAACAAATCCTCATCAAGTTGACCACCAGAAAATTGTTCAACCTGCTCAGCATCATTTACATTCAAGGCCGATGGTGTGGAATTAGTATCATGCAGCAGAATTGGGTTATTCAAATTGTGCAGAGAATCATCCGTTTTAGAATTAAAAGAAAGCTTGTTAAGATCGGAGTTTTGACGATGATTCGGCTTGAAAGCTCCGTCAATGGAAGGCTGCGATGTAGTTCTCTTGTGATACTGCCTTCTCTGCTGCGAACTGAGAATACGGTGTGGCATTTTGCAAGAAAGTGGAAACGGAGAACGCGTTAAGCGAGTGTTATCAAGATGGTTACTACAGTTGAAGTCGCTGTTGAGATTCCAGCACACTAAGCATGCTGTTAGCTTGGAAGCCATTTTTTGTTTTTTTTTCATTATTACCATTGCCAGATACAACCTCAAGAAGTTTTGTGTACAGAATTTTAAGTGTGGCATCACCACTATGAACCGATGCTGCATCTGTTAATACATCCGCAACAGCATATTTAGTTTGCTTAAATTCCCTAAGGTCTTCTTATGAAAGATCTTGATAATCTTCAGGATACTGAACCCGATAGCTAACCAGTGATACAAGTGATTCATAAGCAGGACGAAAAACCTGTAGCCTCTTATTTCTCTCAGCTTCAATGTATGCTTCATTACCATATGATATATAGGACTCCCTTCTAGTTAAGGTCAACTGAAGACTATGCCAAAAGTTAAATGTCATAGAAGCAATATCATATTCTGGATGTGAAGCAACTTCCAACAATGCATGCACTATTAACATTGATTCAATCAGAACCAGTTGCGATTAATTCCACATATGAATCACCCATGTCCGCAAATAACCTAGCAATTGCCTTCACATCTTCCTCATCCTTCGTAGAATCACTAAGTTGTGATTTAAGATTCATAACATGACTTGAATAGCAACTGAATGACAAATTATGGGGTTGCAAATGTAATGAATTGGAAATGGAAATGGGTATGCAATGAAAATGTATGTATGAAAATGAAATTGGATATGTTTGGAAGCTAAATGTTATGAAGTGTATGTATGTATTATTGGATTTGAAATGAACTATGGTTATAAAATGGATTTTGGATTTTGGATTTTGATTATAAAAAATGGATGTGGATTTTTTTGTAATAATCCAATATCAGCTTGAATATCAATTTAATTACTAATAACAAATCAGCAAAAAACCAAATTAAAAACAAATTAATCTATAATTCATTTAAAATTACTTGGATATCAACTCTAACATTCATTTGGAAATAAAAAATCAATTAGAGTTTTAATCATTAGTAAAAATAAATAATTAAGATTAAATTGACAATTGGAATTAAACTTAATTTGAAATTAAAATCAAATTAAAAAAAAGAGTCAAGATATTACGATCCATTTTATACTGATGAATGTATGCAAATGCAAAAATAAAAAGAAAAAATGAAAAAAATTCAGGATCAAAATTGGGGTATGACAATTACCATGATCATTGCTCATACTTTGTGACATTTTGTTTTGTCCATTGAGGAGTCAATTGTAAGTTCAGCTATTGGCATTTGTTTCCTGTGATATGGTAGGAGTTGGATTTAAGACCCTTGAGTGGCATTCCATTTCCTTGGAGTCGAGTGTAAGACCATTTATTGGCAACTTGTTTCCTCTTGCTTATTGCATTTGTTTCTTTGCTTTGTGAGACTAGTATAAGACCATAGATTGGCATCTGGTATCCATTGTTGTTTTGTGAGACTAGTATAAGACCATAGATTGGCATCTGGTTTCCATGTTTTCTTTCTTTGTGAGGCTAGTATAAGACCATAGATTGGCATCTGGTATCCATCTTTGTTTTGTGAGTCTGGTATAAGTCCATAGATTGGCATCTGGTTTCCATGTTTTCTTTCTTT
The DNA here is from genome assembly GCF_024323335.1 of Lathyrus oleraceus. Lineage (NCBI taxonomy): Eukaryota > Viridiplantae > Streptophyta > Magnoliopsida > Fabales > Fabaceae > Lathyrus > Lathyrus oleraceus. Next base: position 376,287,376 of record NC_066579.1, read on the forward strand.
GTGAGGCTAGTATAAGACCATAGATTGGCATCTGGTATCCATCTTTGTTTTGTGAGTCTGGTATAAGTCCATAGATTGGCATCCGATTTCCATTTATTTTTTGTTATCTCTGATGCATTGTTTTATCATGCTTTTGCCTTGAGCTTTATTCATTCCAAAGGAACTTCCTTGGATCATTCCTATGATCTTGAGAAAGCAACTCCTATTTTGTGGCTTTGTCCCTAACCCTCATTCTGTGAATATCTCAACCATCCTTTTTCTATCTTTTAAACCAAAAACCAAAAATCTTTTGTTTGTGCAAACAATTTCATTTGTTTTTCAAATTAGAAACCAAGGCCTTAAGCCTCTGATTTTTAAACCTCATTCTTCATAACACTCATTGTGAATTGAATCTCTAATCAACTTTAACTATTTTTGCATATACTCATAATTGGTAATTCAACTCATTCAATTGCTTTTGTGTGGCCCTTGTCCATTTGTCAATCAAATTTTCATGCATTAGCCATAGGTTTCAGTTATCCTAGTGGTTGATGTGAATCTCACCTTTTGTCCTTAGTGATTGAATTGTAAGCCTTCCTTGCTTATTATAGGGTTAACCCCTCACTAGCAAGTTGAAGCTTTTCTCACGTGGTGGACTCGTTGTTGATTTGGGTTGAGTTTTTCTCCCATGGATAACGAAAGACCTTAGGGCTTTTGTTTAAAATCAATCCACTTGCCTTTTAGAAATTTTTTACCCGAACTACGGGGTTTTGATCCTTATTCTTTTATGATAAGGTACATAGGCAATGGGTATTATCCATCCAAATCACAAAATGTAAATAATTTGTATATTCTTTTCTCACCTCTACAATCATTGTTTGCACAAACATATTTCATAAATATTAATTTTTACAACAAGTTGTGAGAAGGGCTCCCTAGGAGTACCTAGGATGCATTGGGTGCCTAACACCTTCCCTTTGCATAACCAACCCCCTTACCCAGATCTCTGACCTTTTATTAGTTTTCTTCGTGTAAAACTTCTTAGGCTTTTGTTCGCTTTCTAGCCATTCCTTTGGATAAATAGAAGTGCGGTGGCGACTCTATCTTTGTATGCTTTGCTTTTGATTTAATCAATAAATCAGAAAGTGACGAATACACCGCTACACTTTCGAACTAGAGATGTACATGGATTTAACTTCAACCATGATCCCACTATTTTGTATCGTACTATGATTATCCTTTGATTTTGTATAGAATAAAAATTTAGTAATGTCATATGCGCTCCAAGTTATTACATTAAATTAGGCATATATGACCTCCATTTAATTGTCTTTGATGTTCTACTCTCTATAGAAACTCTTTCATTAAACCAAGTCATGAAAGTGTTGTTATACTCCTTCAACATCAATTTTCATTCATATGACGTAATATTCTTAGATTTCATGTTAAGGAAATGGAAGTAAAGCAAAAGGAGAAGCTAAACAATCTACTAATTGATTTTTTGGCCCAATGCTAGAGAAAGATCTTTCTTCATTTCCTCCAATAGATCACAAGGGCAACAATATATTGGTTTTAAATGTGCATAGAAGCAACTCTCAAGAAAGTTTTCAAATGGATGTTATAGACAAATGTCAAACCAGAGCTTCATACCATTATCTCAGAAAAAACTCAGACATCAAAAGAAGACTCATCATAGATCACATAGGCAACAATATATTGGTTGCAAATGTTCATAGCAACAATTCTCAAGAAAAATTTCAAATGGATGTTATAGACAAATACCATTATCTTAGAATAAACTCAGACATCAAAAGGAGACTCACCCCCTGGTTTTTGCCAAGCAAAAGAACATGAAAATTGCACAATATTGTTTATGCATATATAAAAAGAGCTTTAATAGGATCAAAATTAATAATACTCAATGTTATAACTATTTTAAATCAAGCGATCATTGTACCAAAGTCTATCCATCAACTACAAAATTATTTTCCAACTATAAATTGAAAATTAAGTCATAAAAATGAACTAAAAAATATTAAGTCTTTATCACAAAGAGCAAAAACATGTGATTCTAGATGAGCTTCTTGTAGAAAGGAAGGAAATAAGAAACCACAGTCACATCTTACAGCTAAATCAAAAGTTGTTGCTCTAATAAAGCAAATTTTTTGGTCTGATCTTCATCAAGAAACGACAGAATAACAATGCAATTTCGATATTACTGTTGTCGCATTTATCTATAATTTGCATACCCAACCTCTGTTGGACAGCCCCCCTCGAGTGAGTCTAGTAGGTAAGCAACACCGACAAACACATCATAACAAATTATTGAACTTATGAGGCATCTAAATACACCAAATAAGGTCCCATCTTCTTATAATTTTAATTTTTAGTTCGTAATCACACACCCAGAATGTAGTTTTAACCGAACACTCTTTGTTGTTCTCGACTTTCCATATCCTAATATCCTCTATGTTACTTAAGTAAATAAAGGCGTGTTATGAATTTCATTAATCGTGGCTATATTTGACCCTAAGTTTATACTGTTGGAAACATTAAGCTGATCCAAATGAGCATTCTCTTAGGGGAGGCTTTGAATTAACAAGCCATTATGCAGTCTCATCCCACAGTGATACAGAACACTAACCATTAAATATGAAGCTATGGTAAAAGAAATTGTAGCATAAATATGGGTTGTACTTCTATGGTAAAGAAATATGGGTAGTACAGAAAATTAACCATTAAATATGCAGAAATACGGGTAGTACAACTATGGTAAAGAAATATGAGTAGTACAAAACAACTCACTTATCTTGACAATATTCCAATTAGGCTTCTTATTCTTAATAGCTCTTAATAAATTATATTTTTCAACATCTCTGATAAAAGAAATTGCAACACAAGTAAGTTATAAACATAAAGTTAAAAGGTACAAAAATAAAGTATAAATGATATATCTTGATTTAGGCTTCTTACCCCTTAAGTATGACCTTAATATTTTTTTTGGAAGGTTTGTTTAATGAACAAAACCAAAAGATATCATTATATTTGGGACAAATAACAAACCACTACCAATGATTATTGTAGTTTCAAAACAAAAGTGTTAGAATCACTAAAATAAAATTCTTAAAAAATAACATAAAAAAACTATAAAACCTTGAAGGAAACATGTACTAACTGATTTAACAATGGTCCTAAGTAAAAAAAAAATTGAATTTCCAGCCAACTTATTTTGTATATATGACTGAGTAACTTCGGCCGGTTTGGTAGAAATTAGCGTCCTATGTGGATCTAGAAGCCCAAATAGTTCACTGAAATTCTTGGAGATACAAATGCGATGTAGATATCTGAATTGTTAAAATAGATTTTAATTATAAGTGATACATAGAAAAAATAATTAAAAATAGAATAAGATACTTACGAGCATCATAAAAACAAGATAGATATAGAGAGCCATTTAATACCACCAATTAATTCATTAAGGCTGACGCTATCAATAAAATTGAGAATTCACTTGTTTCATGAATCACATATAGTGAGAAGGAATCTTCCTTGAGATATTCAATATTTTTAGGTAATCTTCAGAAACACCAGTGTTTTAGATTACATCTCCAGTAGTCATAATGTTAGAGAAACTTTCGTTAGTGCTCGTACCCACAAATTACACATTCTGTAAAAAACACGGTTAAGTGTATATTTCAAATATCTTTTAACAAGTATATACATTACAATTGCAACAGCCGCAATAATTGCGATTACAATTCCCACATGTTATTATAACCATGATTGTGACAAGTAATCGTGGAATCTCATTCCTAAGTCTAAGGAAAGAAGAATAATAACCATCGTAGAACCATAATAAGAAACTACCTCATAAAATTACATAGTATAAAATACACTTTATAAATGTTGTGTGTATGTTATAAAATACATGTTATAATACCCATTGGTGTCACAAATATTATATTATAGGGAAATATATAATGGGGAGTAAAGGAGAAAACAACATGGCAGTGACAATGACTTTCATGATGAAGGAAGCCACAGTTCTCAGGCATCCGGGGTTCGAAAGATGGATAGAGGATAAAAGGGAAAAAATGTAAGTGATCTAAATGGTAATACCACCCACCACAATAAGAGAATCCCAAATATTTCTATGACACGCTAGATTATATCGATGATTTATCAAACACTTTTCTAAGATTTCAAAACCCTTTTCGTGCTTCCTGATGAAGGTTACTGAATTCATCTTTGATTAAAAATGTTATGAGTTCTTCCAACTATTGAAGCATACATTGATATATGTTTCGATAACGAAGCCTCCAGATTGGAGCCAACATTTCGAGATCATGTGTGATGTGAGGGATAAGGCAGTAGATGTTGTTCTAGGACAACGTAAAGAGAAGAAGTTTCCTGCAACATACTATGCTAGTAGAACCTTATATGAAGTTTAGGTTAATTATGCCACTACTGAGAAGGAGCTTCTAGCCACCGCCTATGCGATCGACAAATTTTGTTCTTACCTAGTAAGATCAAAGATTGTCGTGTACATAGACCATGCTTCTATCAGGTATCTACTTAGTAAGAAAGATACAAATCTGAGATTTATTTGGTGGATACTATTACTATAAGAGTTCGATATGGAGATCCGCGATAAGAAAGGGATAGAAATGTGGTAGTTGATGACTTGTCCAGGATTAATGATGTGAAAATAGAAGAGTTTCCTTTTGATGATTTATTCTTTGATATAGGTTGATATCCTTCTTAAGAGATGAGGCACCACAATATGCTCTTGTTACTGAGTACCTTTTAAAGATAACCCTAATCCAAAGAAGGAAAAAGATGAGGAAGAAGAAGAGGAAGTTGTATTAGTGCAGTCTACATTGTTATGGTATGAAAAATTTGTCAACTACCTCGCTGCTGGAGTCTTTCCCCAATATCTGACCTCTTAATAAAAGAATAAATTCTTTCATGACCTCAAGCAAAACTATTGGGACGGACCCATCTTATTCAAGAGTGATGTCGATGTTATCTTCCTCTAAAATGTACCTCATGAAGATATATACACTTTGATTACCCATTGACTTCCTCTCCCTATGGCGGCCATACGAGTATTTGCTAGAACGCTGCAAAACTTCTTCAGGCTGGCCTTTACAGGTCTATTATTTTCAAGGATGTTCTTACTTTTTCTATGGAATGTGATCGGTGCCAACACACTGGAAAACAAGACAATCGTGACTTTTCATTCCATGTAACTTCCCTGTTTTTATGGTAGCACACCTTGCTACCTTAGAAGAATAACCATCAGGAACTCTCAACTCATTTAGCCACTGGCATACTACTTTAACTTGTTGGTGAATTACAATGTAATTAGCCATGGATCTTAATAATTTTCATTTGGTGGATATCAACTCAAATTCTTTTCAATCTATTATAATATATTAAATCTAATGCAGCGGATTATGTTACAACACATAATATGTCGTCTAGGTTATATTTGCTACATCAATTAAAATCTAATGTGTCACCTTTAAGATTGAATCTATTATAATATATTAAATCTAACGTAGTGGATTATGTTACAACACATAATATGCCATCTAGGTTATATTTGTCACATCAATTAAAATCTGATTTGTCACCTTTAAGATTGAATCTTAGAACAAATTTACACAAGTATACTTCAACTTCTATTCCAAAAACATATATTATAAAAATATTATTATTAAATATATCACAAGATTTAATAATTAAATACAATTATCAGACATTATATAACGTTGTCTTTTCAGGTTACATCTATAAAAAATAATAAAGAATAAAATTTTGTTAATAACTACACTATTCTCTTTTTATAGAGTCTAATATCAAAAAAATATAATAACTATACTATTTTGTTAAATTAAAAAACATCACAAAAAGAAACGATCATTCAAAAATAAAAATAAAAAACTGATGACTAACAAAAAAAATCATATTAAATATTTAAATATCTTACAAAATTTAATAATTAGAATAATTTTATTAGTTGATCAGTTTTCATAATTAATTTAATTTAATTTACAAATTAATAAAATGCAATTACACTTCAAATTTTATACCAAATATGTTATAAAATCTTATTATTATATATCTTAGAAGGATTAATCACAAGTAAACACAAGTATCACTCTTTATATAATTCAATCTTTTTAGCTTACACCTAAAAGAATAATGACTATACTATTTTGTTAATAACTACAATAACTTTTTTTCTAGGGTCAAATACTTGAAAATATAATAACTACACTATTTTGTTAAATTAAAAACCATTTAGAAAAAAATTAACAGATCATTCAAAAATAAAAATAAAAAATCGATGGCTAACAAAAAAATGATATTAAATATTTAAAAAAAATTGTAAAATTTAATAACTACAATAATTTTATTAATTGATCATTTTTTGTAACTAATTTGAAACTTATTTACAAATTAATAAAAGAAAATACATACAATAGAAATATTTTGGTTTTTAAATACTAAAAACTAATAATTATGTGATTAAACTTTTTAACAGAAAATCATCTTAATATTTGATCAACTTTTCTAACTAATTGGATTTTTTTTAATTTTATAATTATAAAATTCTAATGTATGATTTAAAAACACAATATACACTTCCTCAATAACATGAAATATTCTCAATACCTACAAATAAAAAAGTTACTCTAAACCAAAAAAAATCTACAAAATTCAAAATAAGTAACATATTTTAGTCCAACAAAAAAATCTATCTATTATCTATTGTAATATATAACACATAATATGTCATGTAGGTTATATTTGTCACATCAACTAAAATTTGATGTGTCATCTTTAAGATTGAATCTTTAAACAAATTTACACAATTATACCTTTACTTTTATTCCAAAAACATATGTTACAAAAATATTATTATTAAATATCTCACAAGAGTTAATAAATAAACACAATTATCACTCTTTATATACCTTGGTTTTTTCACCTTACATTTATAAAAAATAATAATAAGTACAAAAATTTGTTAATAACTACGTGATTCTCTTTTTATAGAGTCTAATATCAAAAAAATACAATACCTACACTTTTTTGTTAAATTACAAAATATCACAAAAAGAAACGATCATTTAAAAATAAAATTAAAAAATTGATGACTGACAAAAAAAATTATATAAAATATTTAAATTTCTTACAAAATTTATTAATTACAATAATATTATTAGTTAATCAATTTTTATAATTAATTTAAATTTTATCTACAAATTAATAAAATATAATTTCACTTCAACTTTTATTCCAAATATGTTACAAAAATCTTATTATTATATATCTTAGAAGAGTTAATCACATCTAAATACAAGTATCACTCTTTTAATAATTTAATCTGTTTTGTTAAATTAAAAAGTATTTAGCACAAAAATAAACCGATCATTCAAAAAAATAGATGGCAAACCAAAAAATGATATTAAAATTATAATAAATTTGCAAAATTTAATAACTACAACAATTTTATAAATTGATTCATTTTCGTACTAATTTGAACTTTATTTACAATTTAATAAATTAAAAAAACAAATATTTTGGTTTCGATTTAAAAAAAAAAAAGTATATCATGTGATTAAACTTTGTAATAACAAATCATCTTATTACTTGATCAACTTTTCTAACTAATTGGAATTTTTTAAACTTTAAAATTATAAAATTCTAATTTATAATTTAAAATCACAATATACACTTCCTCAATAACATAAATATTCTCAATACCTACAAATAAAAATGTTATTCTAAACTAAAAAAAAATAGCCACAAAATTCAAAACAACTAACATATTTTAGTCCAACAAAAAAATTATTGAATAATATTGAAATAATTTTGTAATTTCTTTTTTTATTTAACTAAAAACGTGAAACTACCTCAATACAATTCTATATATAAAACATATCTAAAACAATTAAAAATAGACAGATTAAATATATCTTTATTTTATGAAAACAACAATATATTAATTACTACAATATTCAAATAAATACATAATTGATTAAAAATATGTTAAAACCTCAGCGAAACGCACGAGTTACCATCTAGTAATATATAAAATATGAAGCACGCACTCTAATACAGACAACTCAACATCATTTGTGCAACATCACCCATATTTTTATGTGGCATATTCTAAAATTTATCTTCACTTCTTAAAATGCAAAATTGCATAGTGTTAAAGGTCATACAAGTTTGAATCATGACAAATACAAAAAATATATTAACTTAATAATTTTTTATATGCTTTGATCAATATTATTTTTATAACTATTATAGAATATTAATTCTTTTTTTTAATTATGTTTTAATTATTAAAATTATAGAAAAACATTTGATGTATATTTTTAATATAACCTCTCTAATATAATTTTAAATTTTTTCTATTCTATATTCTTCATATCATATGTTAGAAGAATAAATTAAACATAAATAATAATATTCTTGATTTTTCACATTAAAAATATAGAGTTTGTAAAATTTGATGTATAGTTTGCCCATTTTTTGTTACGATGATCATAAGGAGTATAATAAAAAATAGAAGTAATAATGTCGAAAATAAGAATTCTCATTTTTCAGCGACTATCAACAATAAAATCACTTAAAAATATTACAATATCATTAATAGCCAAATTAGATAAAAAAAATTTAAATAACATACAAAACATATTAACCTATTAAATCCTTGCAAACTTTTATGTATATATTATTTTTATACAATTTATAAAACATCTCTTATAATATATCAAATAAAAAATTGATACTCTTACAATGAAATAAAGAATATTTTGATGTATCATTTTAAGGTAGTGTAGCTAAAATAGTTTTAAATTCTTTCTATTCTACATTCTTTTTTATATCATGTCAAAAAAATAAATTAAGTACAACACAACAAATATTTTGAATTTTCACAGATAAAGATATAAAATTTATAGATTGTTTATTTTTATAATAAAAACATAGTGAGTATAATAAAAAGCAACGATAGTATTTTCTAAATAATTATTCTCATATTTTAACTAATATCAACAACAAAATCACATAAATAATTTTTAATATCATTCATAACAAGTTAAAATAATTTATTTCCTTGAAAAAAAAATAGTTAGTAAAGTCATTAGCAATTGAAATATTGATATTCATTCTATAACTAATATTTGAAAGTATAGACATAAGTTTCAATATATTCTGAAAATTTTATTTAATAATAATTGCAAATAAATTTAAAAATTTATTTAAGACTAAGAATCAAAACATATCATCAACAACTTAAAATTAAATTTCTAAAGAAAAAGCTAACTACCAACCAAAAAGATATAAGATTCAAAATTAAAAAAATAACAAGGCATATCTTTTTGAATTATTTAATTTTGTAAAATTATATTTTAGATATCATTCAACTTATAAGGATATATTTTTTATTTAAAATAAATGTAGTTTTTATTTTTAATTTATTGATATCATTTTCTTAATTACAAATTCGTTATAAATCGTTACAAATATAAAATTATCGATCATTTATTATCTATTATCTATTATAATATAGTAAATCTAAAGCACACACTCTAATACAAATAACTCAACATCATTTGTGTCACATCATCCATATTCTTCCGTGGCATCTTCTAAATTCTATCTTTATTTCTTAAAATACAAAATTCGATAGTGTTAAAGGTCATAAGTTCGAATCCTAACAAATACAAAAAATATATTAACTTAATAAATTCTTATATCCTTTATCAATATTATTTTAATAAATATTATAGAACTTTAATTCAATTATTCTTTCAATTATGTTTCAATTATTAAAACTATAGAAAAAAATTTGGTATATATTTTTATAATAACCTCTCTAAAATAACTTAGATTATTTCTATTCTATATTCTTCATATCATATATCAGAAGAATAAATTAAAGGCAAATAATAATATTTTTGATTTTTCACATATAAGATATAGAGTTTTCCCAATTTTTTTTATGATGATCATAAAGAATATAATAAAAAATAAAGGTAATAATACCGAAAATGAGAACTCTCATTTTTCAACTACTATCAACAATAAAATCACTTACAAATATTACAGTATCATTAATAACAAAATAAGATAATTCTTTTTTAGAAAATAACATACAAAACATATTAAGCTATTAACTATTTGCAAACTTTGATATATATATATATATATATATATATATATATATATATATATATATATATATATATATATATATATATATATATATATATATATATATATATATATATATATATATATATATATATTAATTACTATGCACTGTAAAAAGATTTACATTGTCGATTCATCACCATCACCCATTTTCATTAATTTATAGATTTTTAAAATAAAAGTCAAACTTATCTTAATATCCAACGTCTAGAATTAATTGACTGTCTAAAATTCCTTTCCACTGTCAGTGTATAATCCACACACACACATATATATATATATATATATATATATATATATATATATATATATATATATATATATATATATATATATATATATATATATATATATATATATATATATATATATATATATATAAAAAATTTATAAAACATCTATTTTGATAAATTAAATCCAAAGCGTTCACTCTTAAAATTAAAGAAAGAAACTTTTGATGTATCATTTTAATATAGTGTCTCTAAAATAGTTTTAAATTATTTCTATTCTACATTTTTTATATCATGTCAAACAAATAAACTAAGTAGAGACAACAAATATTTTGATTTTTCGCAAATAAGGATATAAATTTATAGATTGCTTATTTTTATAATATAAAACATAGTTAGTACAATAAAAAGAAAAGATGGTATTTTATAAATAATTATTCTCATATTTCAACAAATATCAACAAAAATATCACATAAATATTTTTTAATATCATTCATAACAAATTAAAATAAGTTATTTTTTTGAAAAAAATAAGTTAGTAAAGTCATTAGCATTGATATTCATCATATAACTAATATTTGACAATATAGAAATAACTTTGAATAGATTTTGAAGTTTTATTTAATAATAATTTTAAATAAATTTTAAAATTTATTTAGGAATAAAAGTCAAAACATATCATCAACAACTTAAAATTAAATATCTAAAAAAATAACTTCCAAAAACATATAAGAATATCAAAATTAAAAAAAAAACATAAAGTCATGTCTTTTGGAATTATTTAATTTTAAAAAATTATATTTTAGATATCATTCAACTTATAAGGATATATTTTTTATTTCAAGTAAAATGTACCTTTTATTTTTAATTAATTGATATTGTTTTCTAAATTACAAATTCGTTATAAATCATTAAAAATATAAAATTATCGATGATATCTTTAAAAAAATTCTTAACGTAAATAAAATTCAATAAAAAACAAATATAATTATTTTACAAAAAAAAATTCATTAAAAATATGATGTGACACTCTTCAAAACACAATCTTCAAAAACCTCAATTATTTCCTCTGAGTTTGCATTTCATACAGAAAATTACATACATGTGCAAATTATGCATTTATAATACACCAAAATATACATTATTATAAGTTACATATGTCTACAAATCGTTTATCAACCTTACATTAAAACTCAAATTATTAAAATTTCATTCTATTTTCTATTACGCACACTTATTCACCATACAAAAAATTAATTAATAAATTTTTAAAACAAATCGATAGAAAAATTATTATAAGGATACAATTTTCTTTGTTTTTCCTATGCTAATTATTATGTTTATTTTTTCCGTACCTACGTGTTTATCAATATTTTTCAAGAAAAGTGCATTATATAATAATTTACTCAAAAAAAATTATGCATAAAATATGTTTATTTAAAATATTCATTTGTATGTATCAATTTTAAAACCATAATAACAACGAAAAAAACATATTACAATGTTTAAGATAAAGTACTCAAACAATACTTTCAAACAAACAAACAAATAAATACTTCAAATTTTTTAAAAATATAATTCTGAATTATAACTGTGATAACATGGTACACACGTAAATTCAAATAGTAAATCTCATTAAAATGCTAAAAATAAATATCAAACAATAATTTCAATTTTAAATTTTGAAATAGACAAGCACCAAATTGTTTCTAAAATATTAGTTTGAATTATAATTGCATATACATATTACAAAAATAAACTATAAATTTCTAGCTATGATTTATAATTCTTTACATGTAATTTAAAATTAAATTATTATGTTTTATTTACATTTCTATGACTCAAACATATTTCTTATCTCTTAAATTTTTACTTTCTCTTTTTTTTAGTCCTATTCATCTTATCGTCTCAATTACAACTCTTTTATACTAAACAAAATCAAAATCAATATTTTATAATACTACTTAAAAATCTCATCTTATTCCCGTGCATCGTGCGGGTCTCAACCTAGTTCACCATTATTATAAGTCTTTTCTAGCCTTCTCATTATATTTTGTCTTGCCTTGGACATCCCTCATTGTGTAAAATACATTATCAAAAAAATTCTTCTCAATATGCATAACATCAAGATTATGTCGTAACAAATTATCCTTCCAATATGGAGGTCCCAAAAAATACTTTTTTTGTCGAATTGTGGGTGACCTCGTATTCTGGAATTGTGCAAGCTTTTTCGTAATCAGTGAATTTTGGTAGGTCACAAACTATGTTCCATACTTCATTCGATGACAGTTGAGGTGGCGACATAGCTATTATTTTTTCACTTTTTTAAAAAGAATTCTTATTTCTCCAATCCACAATCTCTTCAAATCATCAACCAAAGGTTGCAAATATGCATCAATCAAAGGTTTTTTCACGCATATCTCATGAGGGAGATCTTAAGGGGTAACAATAACATGCCAACAAGAATTGGCGATTGTGCATGCTTGTATATATGGAGTAAAACCATTAGAGCATAATCCAAGTTTAACATTTATGGGATATGCAGCAAAATCAGGATATATTCTATCAACGTTTTTCCATGCTTCACCATCAGATGGATGTCTCATCATGCCTTAACTAATTATGTTTGTATGATGTGACGTGATTTGAATTGCATTATGCATTGATGCAAACATTATCTGCAATCTTGGTATTATTTCAAGACAGAACACAAATTTGACTGCCACTTATTTTTTCTTTTGATCTATGGCTTTATTGCGAGCTAAATACCCTAGACTCTTACAAAAGTCACATTCCTCCAATGCCCCATCATTTGTACCAAATCCATTATCTTAAAACAACACACAACCTTCAACATAACGATTGTCATACCTCAAAATTTGCCCTCCTTTTCGCTTTTTTCATCTGACTATAACTTGAATATCCATATAACTTCATCATACTCATTCATGTGCATTCATTCATTCGTGATTAACATCTGCTAACAGGCATCACGGATTCAGGGTTTGTGGTTGATAAAATTGGAGTTGGATTGAAGTTTATGGCATTGCACATCATGTAGATTGAAATCCTGATTCATGACTTTGCTAGTCAAGGATCTTGTGCATGACCTGTTGTTTGGTGGACATTCACCTTGGTTCAATTCATAGCGTTGACATAAGTCGTTTGGTTCAGGATATTATGGGTCACGTTTGTTTGTCCATGAGAATACAACTTTTTAGAACTATTGACTTTTTGGTCAACCAGTTGACCAAACTCAACCATCAACCTTTAAATCCTTAATCACGTGATTCATAGTCATTCCATCAATTTCGAATGGATTCATGAAGTTTTGAATGGATTTTAAAGGCTCAAATTGGATTTTAATTCAAAACTTGATCCTTGTGATTCAAATCGACTTTGGAAATTAGTTTGGTTTCAAAACCGTTTCATCATTTTCCTTTAGCCGATTAATTTTAGAAAATGTTGTTTTTAATTTCAAATTTGAATTTGACATTCCATTTTTTTTTGCTAAAAGTTTCTTTTTGATTTCAGTATTGGCCCATGTCAAAAGATTCATATCTTTAAGCCCATTTGACCAATAATCCAACCATTCCATATCCATTTATCAAAATAATTACTCATTTCATATCCATATCCAAAATCAATTAAATAATCCAAATCATATCCAATTATCCATTTTTTCTAAATTCAAATCCACTTGATAAAACCATTCATTGAACCAAATATTCACATTAAACCAAATACTATATATGACATTCTTCCCTTATAAATGTCCACACTAAACACATCAGCGATTCGTAAAACCAAAAAAAAGTTAATAGATAAAAATTATAGTAGTTTGTATTTTTCCTATTAAAAAGTCAAATAAAATGGATGTATAAAAACAATTCCAAGTATAATGTGTCTTAAGGTTTTTTTTTATAAAATTTATAGGAGTTTCTAAATTGTTTTTTTAAAAAAGATTTCCCTCTTGCTTTTTGGGCGGAGTTTTCATATTCTAAGCTACTAATTATAGTTCTTAGAATTGAGTTCTCTTTCAAAAGTTCACTATGAAGTTTAGAATTGACTACATGAATCTGTTTCAGATTCTTGCATCTTTGCTGAAGCTTCTGACGCTTTTCAAGAATCTCACCTAAAGATAACTTTCATTCAAAGTAAGTGATATTAGAAAATACCCTGTCATAGTCTAAATCTGATTTAGAATCTAATCTTGAATCTAATTTAGAGATGTTGGCCTTGAGTTCCATATAATCATGTTCTTCTTTAGACACAACTTCAGATTCATCTTCAGAACCATTTTCATATTCAACTTCTTTAATTTTAAGAGTTTTGGTCTTCAGAGTTAGTGACATGACTTTCTTTTGAGCCTCATCCTTTTCTATTATGAAGAATTCATCCTTCATGATTACATCTAAAGCCTTAGTGTTCTCCACCTGCTTATTCTCTTCATGAGTCTTTTACCAAGGAGTCAAGTATAGACTTAGTAGAGTCTTTATTTCTAATCTTCTCATATGCTAAATAGGAAATAGCATAAAGCATAATATTTTTGGATCTATGATGATTTTTTTGATCCATCTTTTGTTGCTCATTCATCTGGTTTATTTCCAGTGTTACAACCTTAGTATCCAAATGTTGTGTTTATCTATTTGTAATCATATGCCATAGATTTGCATCATAGCCAAGAAAGAAACTTTTTATTATGTATTTCCAACAATCAAATTTATCTCCATCGAAAATAGTATGTTTGACAAGATCATAATCTATGTAATTGATAGTGTGTGACATTCGTGTTTCAAGAAACATGATTTTTTTGACACTCTTAAGTGTTTGACACAACAAGTCAATACCAGAATCAAGCTCTGATACAAATTGAAGGGGCAAGAAACACAAGAAGGGGGGGGGGGGGTGAATTGGGTTTCTAGATTTAAAAACTTGTGTAACCCAACAACTCAAACACCAATGATAATGATAAAGATAATAACACTAGTAGTTTTATCCTAGTTTGTCGTTAAGGAAGCTATGTCCAATCCACCATCCTGAGTGATTTTGCCTTCTCAATAAGGATTTGATTCAATATTCAACCTGATTACAACAATTCACTACAACAAAAATGAGATTCGACAACAGCGGAAATTCGCGGCCTTAACCCTTAAAATTGTAGCCTAAAGGTTTAAGGGACGTTTTTCCAACCGTGGAGTAAATAGTTGTTGCCTAGTCTTGTAGGGATCGATTTTTTAACTTTAACCCACAGTAATGCAAAAATGCTCCATAAACAATATGAACAGACCATAATTTACTTAGTTTGTTTCAACCTGTAGCGGGGTTTTCGTTACCTTTAGGTTTATTGACTAAACCAAAAGTCAACATACAATTCGAATCGCCACCGCACTTCTATTTGTCCAATGGAAAGGCTAAAAAGCGAACAAAAGCCAAGTAAGAAGTTTTTCAAATCAAAAACTAATAAAAAAGTCGGAGATCTAGGTAAGGGGGTTGGTTATGAAATGGGAAGGTTTTACACACCCAGAACATCCTTAGTACTCTAAGGGAACCCTTTTAGCAAATATGCATTGTAGGTTGGTATTTGTGAAAATATTTGTACAAAAGATTGGGGGGATGAGAAGAGAATAGATTATATTTACAAATTTTGTTGTTTGAATGGATGAACCCATTGCCTACGTACCATCACAAAGGAGGATCAAAACCTCGTAGTTCGGGGTAAAAATCTCAAAGATTGGTGAATTGATTTGACCAAAAGCCTTAAGGTCTTTTGTTATCAAAGGGAGAAAACTCAATCTAAACCAACAATCCACCTTGTGAGGAAGGCTTCAACATGCTAGTGAGGGGTTAACCCTATAATGAGCATGGAATACTTATTATCCAACCACTAAGGATGAGGTGACATTTATATCAACCACTATGATAACTCAAACTTATGACTAATGTTTATGAAAAGTTTTAACAAGTGGCCATTGAAACCACAAAACAACTTGAAATGAGTTATATTTACAAGTTAAAGTTATTTACAAAATGAAGTCAAAGTTGGATTAAAGTTTATTCACAATGAGTGTTTATGAAAAGAGTTTTGAAAAGTCAAAGGCTTAATGCCTAGGTTTCTAATTTGAAACAAAGTCAAAGTTTTGAAAATGATTGTTGGCTTGGTTAGAGTGGGGAGAGGAAGAGAAAGGCTATTCCTAAACCATACAAAGATAAGAGGGGAAAGATAACCCTTGGAGTTCCTTTTCTTGGAGTCATAAAGATGACTCAAGATGCTTCTTTCCTTTGGACTTAGCATACAAACAAGCAATCAATAGTTTGAATTCAAGCTCCTAATATCTCCATTTGGCTTGTCTCTTAACTTGGCTACTCATGACAATGGTCCTCTTTTCACAATCTTAAGATGAGGTTCCGTAGCGGTGTATTCGTCACCATCGGAAATATTAATTAGATCCGAGGTAAATAATACAAAGATAGAGTCGCCACCGCACTTTTATTTATCCAAAGGAATGGCTAGAAAGCGAACAAAAGCCTAAGAAGTTTTACGCAAAGAAAACTAATAAAAGGTCAGAGATCTGGGTAAGGGGGTTGGTTATGCAGAGGGAAGGTGTTAGGCACCCAATGCATCCTAGGTACTCCTAGGGAGCCCTTTTCACAACTTGTTGTAAAAATATTTGTTATGAAATATGTTTGTGCAAACAATGATTGAAGAGATGAGAAAAGAATGTACAATTTTATTTACATTTTGTGATTTGGATGGATGAAACCCATTGCCTACGTACCTTTTCATGAAAGAATAAGGATCAAAACCCCGTAGTTCGGGTAAAAAAATTCTAAAAGATGAGTGGATTGATTTTAAACAAAAGCCTTAAGGTCTTTCATTATCAAGGGGAGAAAACTCAACCTGAAACAACAATCCACCATGTGAGAACAGCTTCAACATGCTAGTGACGGGTTAACCCTATAATAAGCATGGAAGTCTTACAATTCAATCACTAAGGATGCGGTGAGATTTACATCAACCACTAAGATAATTCAGATATATGGCTAATGCATGAAAATTTGATTAACATAGTGGACAAGGCCACAAAAGCAATTGAGTGAGTGAAATTAATCCATTATGAGTATTCACAAAGATAGTCAAAGTTAACATTAAAGTTCAATTTAGAAGAAGTATTATGAAAATGAAGTTTGAAAATCAAAGGCCTAAGGCCTAGGTTTCTAGTTTTTAAAACAAGTGAGAAAGTTTGCACAAACAAAAGATTTTTGGTTTTTGGATGAAAAATGGATCAAAGTATGGTTAAGGTATTCATAGGGTGAGGGTTAAGGGACAAAGCCACAGGCAAGGTTGCTTTCTCAAGATCATAGCAATGATCCAAGTAAGTTCCTTTGGAATGGATCAAGCACAGGGCAAAAGCATATAAAGCAGGTATTAGAGATAACCAAAGATAAATGGAAACCAGATGCCAATCAATGGACTTATACCAGACTCACAAAACAAAGATGGAAACCAAATGCCAATCAATGGTCTTACACTAGCCTCACAAAGCAAAGAAACATGGAAACCAAATGCCAATCAATGGACTTACATTAGCCTCACAAAAGCACAAAACATGGAAACCAGATGCCAATCAATGGACTTACACCAGCCTCACAAAACAAAACTGGAAACAGATAGGAAATGGAGTGCCAATCAATGGTCTTATATCCAGCTCCCCAAAAGGAACAAGAAACAGATAGCCAATCAATGGTCTTACTTCTGACTCCAAGGAAATGGAATGCCAATCAATGGTCTTAAATCCAACTCCTAACAGAAAACAGGAAACAAATGCCAATAGCTGGACTTACAATTGACTCCTCAAAAGGACAAAATAAATGTCACAAAGTATGAGCAATGATCATGGAAATGATATACAATTAATGCTCAAAGATGAAAACAATGCACAAAGGCACACAAAAACATTAATGCACAAATGAACAAACAAGCACACTCTATACACAAACAAGAGGTTTCACACAAAGGTGGGCTTTAGTCAAGGGGTCATGTCAACCTCGACAAACAAGCCATTTGTACAAGTGTAAACAGAAGCTCTTAACCTCTTACATTGAGAGTTAGGGTGAGCAGATGAAATGGGAATGAGGGTTATACCTTATAGCTCTTAACCCTGGGCCGGGTGAGCTTGAATCAAAGAAAATGTGGGGGTTCAGAATGAGGGAACCCTCTCCACTGACTCACTCTATACAAGATTTTGGGTGTTTATTCAAAAGCACCAGCACAATAGTGCGAGCATGATGAATGACTCAACTGAATAGCAGGGGATGGATTGCACATCCCTTCTATCTGCCAATGCCTCTTCACTTAGGAGGTATTTACCTGTAACCATGCCTCATTGAGGTCTTTAGCACAAAAACTAAACAAACAAGAACATGGCTTCTTAAGGAGGGCTTCAGACAGGTGCCTGCCAAAGATAGCAGGTCTTCCAGACTACATGAAGTTAAAGAAGTTACCTAAGTGGTATGCCAACCGAGCAAAGCAACTCAAGCAATGAGTTAAAGCTACTAAAGTACCTGTAAGAAAATCAAACAAGTCAATATTCACATTCAGAAAACCAAACAGTCAATCAACAGTGGTACAACCAATATTCACAATGCAAGCCAACAACTCAAGTGAGTTCAACTCCAATGAACCTACAACACAAGGAAGGTTAGTGGACAAAGCAAAATTTGTATCTCAAGTCATAAGATTGCATCAACCACTTAGCATATAGCTTGAACCTGAAATACAAAGCTCAAAAGATGAGTATGGACCACTAGTACAAGACTAGGGTCAAAAGCAAACAAAAAAGTCAAAACAGCAACCAATATTCAACATGAAGCATGTTTCATCAAGTGAGAATAGGTCATAAAAAAGTGCCAAGTCAAAATCATCAAGCAAGATCATCATATGAGCAAGATATGGCAAAGGCAATTTCAAAGCATACAATTGGAGATCAAGAATCAAAATTCCATATTAAAATAGAAATGACTCAAACAATTATGAAAATTTTCATGAGCATGCAAAATGTCAAACATAAGCAACATGCAAAAGATTGGAATCAACAGAGCTCAATTGGCCTAGAAATGAAAATGCACAAGTATGACATCAAATTGTGTGACACACATTGTCACACCAAACATTCATGTATGCAAAACAGAAATGATAAATGAGAAAAATATACAACCAAGCCTCAAAAGTCCAGCAACATGTTGGGAATCATCACAGAAAATTTCATGGCAATTGGATCATTATTGAGCATTTCACAATAAAAAGAATAAAGCATGTCACATTTTGCATATATGTTCAATCAACAGTCCCCAATCAAAGTTCCAGCAATGATAAAATCATGAAATCACAACCAAAAAATAATACACAAACACATGAGCATTTTGCAAAAAATTGGGAATTAATTGGATGTGTTTTCAATTTTTAATGATTTTTTGAATATGATGAAAAATGTTTGAAATAAATGACCAAAGCATAAGAAATTATGGAGGGAAATGAGAAAAGGTTGAGAAATTTGAAAATGTGCTGTATGCTGGACTCGAACCAGGTACATATGAAAATGGAAGCGCATGGCAAAATAATCCAGAAATTGCAACCAGTGGGAATCGAAGCGTGTATATGCACAAAACGCTGTAGTATCATTAATGTGTTGGCGCGTCCAGTCATCAGTCAAAGGCCATGTGGCATGTGGTCAAACGAGGGATAGCCAATAGAATGGCCAACAGGCAAGGCGTGGCATGCTGACAGGGACAAAAACCCTAGCATCTCAATTAAATGCAGACGGCGGAGCGCGCGGCTAGGCAAGGCGGAAAACACTGTCTTCTTCATGAAGACGGTGGATGAACAGTAACAACTTCATATTTTTTTCCAGATTTCAGCAAAAGTTATATCAAACGAAAGCTTAAGCCACGCACAATCCAAATCCAGTAACAAATCACATTAAATCAACATAACAAATGCAAACCGAATCAAAACATCTTTGCACTCAAAAATTCATATAAACATATCTTGCTCAAAACACAACCAATTTCAATTCTATAACCATCAGAATGCTCAACATGATGAGATCTACTTATACATGTACATGAATTAGAGAAAGGTGAGATTCGAAATTCCTACCTCTTGAAGAGTAGTGGATGAAATCGAGCGATTCAAGGCCTTGCAAGTGTCCAAATCAACTCTTGGAATGATGTTATGAAGCTTTGTGTGTGAATTGAAGCTTGGAGATGCTTGGATCTAGCTCAAATGGAAGTCTCCATGTTCATGTTCTTGAGATTGCACCTCTTGATTCTGGCTCGAATTCTTCAAATAAATGCTTGAATCCTACCAAATGATGATCAAGGAACCAGAATATGCAATAAAATTCAAGTGCTATGTGAAAGATTTTTGAATTTTGGTTGAGAGAAAAATTTGGTGTGAGATGAAATCTAGATCTAGAATGTTCAAAAACTTCAGAATTCTGTTATGATTTAGTATTTATATGGTCTCCTAATCATGCTGAAAAATGTCATTAGCAATGGTTAATTGAAATTAGCCAAAATAAGGTGTGTGACCAAAAGTGGAAAATGTGAGGTGTCATGCAAATTTGGACATGAACAGTGCTGTATGGATGCTCAAAATCCTTCAAAATCATTTCATGCACATGTTGGCAATGGTATTTTGTTCATATGATGTACCAATTTCAAATTTCCAAATTTCCCTCCAAAATGGACATGAATGAGCAAATGGTTATGTGATGAAATTTCATGCAATGTGATTATAGATTTGGAAATTAGAGGTCATGAGAAGAAATATGCAAAAAGAGGCACTCAAATTGGAGCTTTGGATTAAAAGTTATGGCTTGTTGAAGTTCCATGCACACTTGGCAATCATTTGATCATAACTTCCCAGCCATTCATCATATGCTCATGATCTTGGACTTTTTGGAACTGGGAGAGAAAGATGTACAACTTTCATGTTCAACAAAATTTCATTTGAAGCTTTTTGATGATGTAAGATTGAGTTAAAGTTGGTCCAAAACCCTTCCATTTTTGAAAACTTGAAATTATAGGTCACTTTCCATTTTGGGAAATTTTTGATATGACCTTAATTTCTTCAATGTGAATGTTTGAAATGTCAAATGGACCTTGTTTGAACATGAATGAAGTATTTCTAATCACTTCCCCACTTCCAAATCCGCAGTTGACTTGCAGTTGACTTTCTGGGTCCTTAGATGACCTGAATATGTTCTGATGAACTTGAGCCTCAACCACTTAGGGAATTTGCTCCAAAATGAACCTATAGCTCATATAAGCTCAAAATAATATCACATGATCCATATCTCAATGAAAATACCATCTGTTGCACAAAGGATTCACTTGAATTGCCTTGACCTGTTGACTGCTTAAGCTGCAAGACAAATGTTAGATGATACATTTTTGTACATTTTTGGTTAGTGATTAAAAGAAAAGCAATGATATACAAATGCAAGCAATGCTTGGTGATCAAGAATCACTCTCAAAAGAACCCACCCACAGGGAAAGGAAGCAAGGTGCACAAAGATCCTTGAGGCTATGCAATGCTATGATATGAAGCCATGAGGGATCTTAGGGACAAAATTGGGGTCTTATAGATGCCCCTATTTAAGGTCATTCTAGCCGGAGAAATAAAGGTTAAAATCTTCGTCTCGACGCGGTAGAATGGGCTTAAATAACAAAAATGAGACAAATTTTGGTCCCTAAGAGACCTTATGATGCAAATGTTATGAATGCAAAACAAACCAAACACTGTGGGGAATATGGGTCCACAAAGAAAAAAGAAAATCAGGAGAAAAGACAAATCAACATGAATGATGCACTTCCTAATGGAACAGAGACTCTGACGGGACTCTTATGGGGATAGAAAAGGAAAAGAATGCGTGAGCAGGACACGACTTGAAACTGGAGACTATACTGGGGAATAAAAGACTGACACTGGGGAAAAAGAGTTTCCAAAGGGAACAAATCCATTGGAAAGACTCAAGCTGACTCAAAAATGCGTGTATTGGGGAAACGCCAACACAGCAAAACTATCCACAAAGGATACTTCAGATAAAAATCCGGACTCAGACTGAGGAAAGAGCTGACAAGACAACTCTGCCGGGAAGATGCATGTATTAGGGAGTTATGCCAATACAGCAAAAAGCGAATTATAACAACAACCCCGCTGGGGAAATCTAACAAAGACTCTCCAGGGGAAGCAAAAGGAGTGAGGTGTTACCGGTTACTGGGTAACAAGCTCAAAGAGACATGTGATCTGAACACCGGCTACTGGGTGAAAGAACAACACACTCAGGAAGAATGAATATCTAAGACCGGTATAAGGGTGAGAGATATCAATCAACCAAACATCTGAGGAAGACCTGAAAAAGGTACATCAACTCAAGAAAATCTGACTCTGCAGGGGACCAAGGTCATAATAGGGAGCAGAAAGGAAGGAACACCAGGGATGCCGGTTACTGGGTATATAATAGGTGACCAACCAAAGCGTGAATTGGGGTTTACTTCCAAAACACTCATCATCCAAAAGGAGGGCTTGAAAAAGCAAATCGACTTAAAGGATGGACATTCGATTCCGCTACGATAAAACGAATCTTACTCAAATGGGGAAGGACAAAAAGCTTCAACCAAAGAGCGCATTAGATATATTATCCATTACCGTCAGAACATGGATAGTATACTCGCATGGAAGGAACACCAGGGATACCGATTACTGAGTATATAATAGGTGACCGACCGACAACGTGAATTGGTTTTTACTGCCAAAACACTCATCATCCTGAACGCAAATTTGTTAAAGGATGGACATTCGATTCCACAAGGAATACGAATCTTACTCCGCTGGAGAAACAAACAAAAGATTTGACCAAGGAGTGCATGAGATATATTATCTATTACCGTCAGAACATAGATAATATACTCGCATGGAAGGAACACCAGGGATATCGGTTACTGGGTATATAATAGGTGACCGACCGAAAATGAAAAAAGAAAAAAAAACAATCGTTACCAACAACAACATGGTAGACGAAAGATAACTCGCTGGGGATAAATTGCAAGCATACGGCAATTATCCAGGAGACATATCACCGGTTACTGGGAGATACGCTCAAAAAGGGTAGAAAATGAATATTCGATTCCATAAAGAGAACACGAATCTTACTCAACTGGGGAAACACAACAGGCTTCGACTGAAGAGTGCATGAGATATATTATATATTACCGTCAGAACGTAGATAATATACTCGCATGGAAGATTATCCGCAACCGGTTACTGGATTAATACAGGATAAATCATCCGAAAAGAAAGGCATCGAGATACCAAAACTAGGTATATAATGATGACCGATCAAAGGGAGCAACAAACATTACCAACAAAAGGGTAAATGAAAGATGACTCACTGGGGATGCATTGATAAAAATCAATGATCTGGGGAACAAATCACTGGCAAACGGTGAAAGAACCCGCTGAGGATAAAATTGCTAGCATACGGAAATTATCCACAAGAAGGAGGGAATATCAACATCGAATACTGGATGAAGATAACCATAAAGAGGGGATTACATCTACCGAATACTGGGTAGAAAACCACGGATGAGTAACCGTCATCGGTTAGGATGAACAACAAGGTTAACTCTGCAAAGAGAATGCAAGTAGGATTTATAACTACCTGATACTGGGTAGTAAACCACAAAGATAGGACTTATAGCTACCGGTTACTGGGTAGAAGCCACAAAAATCCGCCATCAACCAGAATGAACCACAAAGGTTACCTCTGCTAGGGGATGAAAAATAGGATTTATAACTACCGAATACGGGGTAGAAAACCATAAAGATAGGACTTACAACTACCGGTTACTGGGTAAAGGCCATAAAATCTGCGTGGGGAGCGAAAGGATCACTACTCCGCACAGGGAAAAACAAATAGGGTTTATAACTACCAGCTATTGGGTAGAAAACCACAAACTCTGCTAGAGAGCAAGAAAATAGGATTTACAACTACCGAATACTGGGTAGAAAACCACAAAGATAGGACTTACAACTACCGGTTACTGGGTAGAGGCCACAAAATCCGCTGAGGATAAAGTGAATGATTGCCGGTTACTGGGCAAATATTCATTTATTCCACAGGGAAGCACAAGAAACAGTCACAAAAGGCCAATTTAGGATCAATCCAAAAAGGCAAACTGAAACAAGACTCATCCTAATGAGGATACAACTCAATAGGGAAAATCATCCCAATATATGTGTTGGGAGGAAACGGACACAACCGTCATCCACGAGGATATATCTCAGTGGGGAGATGCAGAAGGAAAGACAGACACTTTCTGCTTATGGGGCTGACTCTATATTGAGAGATTAGACACCCGACATCTGCTTTGTGGAGATCTATATCACCAAAAGCAGGAGGCAACAATCAAGAGATATGTGGCAAAAGATGCAACATGAATATCTGAATGTTGAAAGTATGCATGAATATCCGTGATTTATGTTTGATGAATGCTGACAAAACAGACATATCTAACACAAACAGGCCCAGGGAATCAAACGCCCGGTACTACACCACAGGAGAGAAAGCCAGGATCACCGGAGAATAAACCATTCTGACGGGATCAGGAAACATCAAGATCTCTACAAGGATGAATCATCAGTCTCAGCAGGGAAAGAGGAGCTCACTACATAGGCGAAAACTGCCACGAAAGCAACTCTACTGGGAATAAGAGATATCAGGAAATCACCTAATCTCTGCAGGGGAAGATCATCATAGATACAATCCGGCTAGGGCAGGAAGTCATTGCACGGGCAGAACAGCCACAACAGTACCTCATGCTGGGGAGATCCCAATACCATAAAACAAAAGTATCTCTGTTGGGGATGGATCAACATAGATAAAAACCCACCAACACAAATCTACTGGGGATTTATCTGAGAGAGAGAAGGAGAACTGTGGATCAACCACCAAATACTGAACCTTCCACAAGGAAAAACCACAACTACTGAGGAGGAAAGAATCACTGCTCTGCTGAAGGGAGGGGAGGTGAAAACCTCAACATGCGCTCTGATGGGGAGAGTCCTAACAAAGGCTCTGCTCCACAAAATCTGTTCGGGAGAAATCCCAACAAACACCCTGCTTGGGGGGAAAGACTCAACAGAAACTCTACTTGGGGAGAAAACCCCAACAACAATCTGGAGAAAGAGGATACAACCATGCCAGGAATAATGAACGAATGTCTTACCCTGTTGGAAATCATGCCACCCTTGGGAGAGCACTGAGAATTTCTTAAGTATCCTTTCATCATTGTGAATGTTCACCTTGTTTAAAAACAATTTTGAAAAATTTGTTTGTTTAAAACAATGACATTTTATCAATTAAAACATGCAAAACATTTGTTGAATTGAAACAAATAAGAGTGCAAATAATTGGATAAAAGCTCAAATTGATTTGATGGAATGGTAGTCTGCAAATGGCAAGACTCCATAGATTTGTACAAATTTGAAATCAGTGATATATATTGGAAGAGGGCTACATTGAACATAATGACCATTTCTCTACCAATTTGAATCCGATGTATTTGAAGCTTCAGTTGACGATGACTGAGCAGAATCTCTGACGAAAAGACAGTTGTGAAACAGAAAGTCTTGTCAGGATGCATGCACTTGCCAAATCCCTAATTTTTGCCTAGATTGCCCCAGGGTGAGGTACTCAATCTAGCGGGATGCAAATCACTTTTTTTTTCATGTCTCTAATTTTTTCCTGGATCGCCCTTTCGGGTTTTCAATCCACCGAGACGCTCATTTTTGCCTAAGCCGCCCTTTCGGGTTTCAACTTAGCGAGTCATTCTGTTTTTTTTTATCTAGGCGAAGTATTTCTTGACTGCATCTGAATTCACAGGACGAGTGAAATCCTCCCCATCCATAGTTGTGAGAATCAAAGCACCGCCTGAAAAGGCTCTCTTGACAACATATGGACCTTCGTAGTTTGGAGTCCACTTGCCCCAGGAATCGGGCGCGAAAGACAAAACTTTCTTGAGCACGAGGTCACCTTCTCGGAATACACGAGGCTTGACCTTCTTATTGAATGCTTTCCTCATTCTCTACTGATATAACTGACCATGGCACATGGCAGTCAATCGCTTCTCTTCAATCAGATTCAACTGTTCATAACGACTCTGAATCCATTCAGCATCAGTCAACTTGGCTTCCATCAAGACCCTCATTGATGGGATCTCCACCTCTACTGGGAGAACAACCTCCATGCCGTAAACAAGAGAAAAAGGGGTTGCCCCTGTTGAAGTGCGGACAGATGTACGATATCCATGCAAAGCGAATGGCAGCATCTCATGCCAATCTTTGTACGTGACAACCATCTTCTGGATAATCTTCTTGATATTCTTGTTAGCAGCTTCAACATCCCCATTCATCTTGGGTCTGTAGGGAGAGGAATTATGGTATGCAATCTTAAACACAACGCACAACTCTTCCATCATCTTATTATTCAGATTAGATCCATTATCAGTAATGATCTTATCTGGCACACCATAACGGCAAATAAGCTGGTTTTTGATAAACTTCATGACCACCTGCCTGGTCACATTCGCATATGATGCGGCTTCAACCCATTTGGTGAAGTAATCAATTGCTACGAGAATAAACCTGTGTCCGTTGGACGCTTTCGGTTCAATCATGCCAATCATGTCGATTCCCCACATGGAGAAAGGCCATGGTGATCAAATCACATTCAGAAGTGTCGGAGGAATATGAATCTTGTCCGCATAAATCTGACATTTGTGGCATCTCTTCACATATTTGCAGCAGTCAGACTCCATTGTGAGCCAATAGTAGCCTGCTCTCAACATCTTCCTAGCCATGGCATGTCATTGGAATGAGTACCAAATGAACCCTCATGGACCTCAGTCATCAACAGGCCTGCTTCGTTTCTATCCACGCATCTGAGCAGAACCACGTCAAAGTTTCTCTTGTAAAGCACTTCGCCATTGAGGTAGAAACTGACTGCTAGTCTCCTCAAAATTTTCCTATCTTTCACAGATGCCCCAGGCGGGTAAATCTGACTCTGCAGGAAATTCTTGATATCAAAATACCAAGGCTTATCATCTTTGACTTCTTCAACTGCAAATATATGAGCTGGTCTGTCCAAGCGCATCACAAGGATATTGGGAACTTCATTCCAATACTTCACTAAAATCATGGATGCAAGCGTAGCAAGCGCATCTGCCATCCGATTATCTTCTCGAGGAATATGATGAAAGTCAACTTCTGTAAAAAACGTTGAAATCCTCCTCGCATAATCTCTACACGGAATGAGACCTGGCTGATTCGTCTCCCATTCACCCTTGATCTGATTAACAACCAAGGCCGAATCACCATACACATCGAGATGCTTGATCCTAAGATCAATGCATTCTTCCAATCCCATAATACAGGCTTCGTACTCAACCATATTATTCGTGCATTTGAAAGTTAGCCTTGCTGTAAAAGGAATATGTGTGCCCTGAGGAGTAATGATTACTGCCCCAATTCCATTTCCGTACTGATTTACAGCGCCATCAAACACCATCGTCCATCTGGAACCAGGTTCTGGACCTTCATCAAGTGTAGGCTCATCGCAATCTTTCATTTTCAAATACAGAATCTCCTCATCAGGGAAGTCGTACTGAACAGACTGATGATCTTCAATCGGCTGATGTGCCAAATGGTCAGCCAAGATACTACCTTTGGTAGCTTTCTAAGCTCGATACTCGATATCATACTCAGACAACAACATCTGCCAATGGGAAATTCTCCCAGTTAAAGCAGGCTTCTCGAAGATGTACTTGATCGGATCCATTCTGGATATCAACCAAGTTGTATGATTTATCATGTACTGGCGCAAACGCTTAGCAGCCCAAGCCAAAGCACAACACGTCTTCTCAAGCATTGAGTATCGAGACTCACAATCAGTGAACTTCTTACTCAGGTAGTAGATAACACATTCTTTCTTTCCTGATTCGTCTTGCTGACCAAGGACACAACCCATGGAGTCTTCAAGAACAGTCAGATACATGATCAGAGGTCTTCCTTCTACAGGCGGAGACAAGATCGGAGGTTCAGACAGATACTCTTTGATACTGTCAAAAGCTTTCTGGCAATCCTTGGTCCAATCAAGAGACTGATCTTTCCGGAGGAGCTTGAATATCAGCGCACATGTGGCAGTCATGTGGGATATAAATCTGGAAATATAATTCAAGCGGCAAAGAAAACCTCGGACTTGCTTCTCAGTTTTGGGCGCAGGCATCTCTTGTATTGCTTTTACCTTTGCAGGATCAACCTCAATACCTCTCTCGCTGACTATAAAGCCCAATAACTTGCCAGAACAGACTCCAAATGTAGACTTGTTCGGATTCAGACGAAGCTTGTACTTCCTCAAACGCTGAAAAAGCTTCAACAAGTGCTCAACATGTTCAACTTCCGTTCTTGACTTAGCAATCATGTCATCGACATAGACCTCTATCTCCTTGTGCATCATATTATGAAACAAGGTAGTCATAGCTCGTTGATACGTGGCTCCGGCGCTCTTCAAACCGAAGGGCATCACTCGATAACAGAATGTTCCCCAAGGTGTGATGAATGTTGTCTTCTCCATATCCTTGGGTGCCATTTTGATTTGATTATATCCGGAAAATCCGTCCATAAACGAAAAGACTTTGAATTTAGCTGTATTGTCTACCAACATGTCAATGTGTGGTAGAGGAAAATCATCTTTCGGACTAGCTTTATTCAAATCACGGTAATCCACACACATTCAGACTTTTCCGTCTTTCTTAGGCACAGGCACAATATTGGCCACCCATAGAGGATACGTAGAAGTCACCAGCAACCCCGCATCAATTTGCTTCTGAACTTCCTCTTTGATCTTCACTGCCATATCTGGATGAGTTCTTCTGAGCTTCTGCTTCACAGGCACGCACTCAGGCTTCAAAGGCAAGAAATGTTGCACAATATTTGTATCTAGACCAGGCATGTCTTCATACGACCAGGAGAAGATATCGGAATATTCTTGTAGCAAACTGATCAACCCCTTCTTGACAGACTCTTCAAGGAGTGCCCCAATTTTCACTATTCGAACACAATCTTTAGACCCCAAGTTGACTGTTTCCAGATTCTCAAGATGCGGCTGAATGATCTTCTCTTCGTGCTCAAGGAGACCGAAAATCTCATCAGGAATCTCTTCAACATCATCTTCCTCTGCCTCAAATACAGGGAATTCAAAATTGGGAGATGGCGTTGGATCATTATGTTCAATGGGTTTTAGAGTCAACCTGCATAATGATTTTGGATAATAAAAAACTTTAGAATATAAACAAACAAATCATTATGCAGATGAAAAGATTGATTTTATTTGTTTTTGGGTTTTTTGTGATCACCGATTTCATGCAAAAAAGCAAAAAGTGAAAACAAATGGAAAAACAAATGTTTAACATGAATTTATTGAATGAAATATCATTGTATATATGATGCCAACAATGTCATCACTCCTCCTTTTGGCATGGGAAAAGGGTTTTCAAACAAAGTGAACACATTACGCTGACTTATGAATGACCGTAGGAACATCCACAGCGACCCAATTGTGGCAGATCCCACTAGGGATAACAAAGTGGTCAGAGTCTTTTGCATCCTCTTCCAAGATAGCAGCAGCTTCCTCAACTTGACCAGCGTGGATAAAACCTCCACTCTTGAATAGCCCTTTGTCGTTGAAGACCCCAGAAGAATAGCCAATGCCAGCCCGGGACTTGTTGTCTTCAAGCTCAATCATCTTCCCTAAACCAGCAGTTGCACCATGCTCGATGGCCAACTTTGCATCTCTATAGGAAGAAAATAAAGGAGACTTCTTCTCAATCGGCTCAGCAATAGATAAAGCTTGGAAAGAGGTTCCAACTTCATCCTCAGCATCAATGTATGAGAAGGAAGACAAGTGGCTAACCAGGAGAGCCTTTTCTCCCCCTACCACAACCAGTTTCTTATTCTTGACGAATTTCAGCTTCTGGTGTAGGGTGGATGTCACGGCGCCAGCCTCGTGAATCCATGGTCTACCAAGGAGACAGCTATAAGATGGGTGGATATCCATAACCTGAAAGGTGATCTGGAAATCACTTGGTCCAATCCTGATTGGGAGATCAACTTCCCCAATCACGGTCTTACGCGACCCATCAAACGCTTTCACAACAACACCACTCTGTCTCATGGGAGGCCCTTGATATGACAATCTAGAGAGAGTGGTCTTCGGCAATACATTCAGAGAAAACCCAGTGTCCACCAGCACGTTGGACATGGCGTCATTCTTGCAATTCATGGAAATATGTAAAGCCAAGTTGTGGTCTCTTCCCTCCTCAGGGAGATCAGAGTCACAGAAACTCAAATTGTTACAAGCAGTAATGTTTGCAACAATACTATCAAACTGTTCAATTGTGACGTCGTGATCAACATACGCCAGATCCAGAACTTTCTGCAGAGCCTCCCTATGAGGTTCTGAATTCAGAAGCAGAGATAGCACGAAGATCTTGGATGGCGTTTGTAGAAGCTGGTCTACAACATTGTACTCACTCTTCTTGATGAGCCTTAGCATCTCATCACAGTCTTCATTCACAGTGCCACTAGGGCCAACAGAAGTAAGAGTCTTTTGTACAGAGGAGGGTTTAGCAACAGGTGTCGGGTTCGGAGAATTCCCTGCATTCCCAATCGGACGCTCAACAGAGTCAGCAACAGCCTGAGGCTTCGGGGCTGCAGAAAACACACGACCACTTCGGGTCAACCCGCTCACATCAGCTATATTCACAACAGAGGATGAAGGCAAAGGCACTTCTTTCCCATCTTCAACAGCAACAACACTGTAACGAAAGGGAATTGCTTTATCAGATGAATAAGGTACAGGACCTGCAGGCTTGATAATCAGGGCAGGAGAAACCTTCTGCTTGCTACCATCATATCGAATGACAACAGGCTCAGGGATCCTGAACACCGGAGAAATCACATTAACCTCTAGCTCATCTTCATCAATGTTTCTGTTCTGGAGGATCTCAATAGTCCCATCGTCCAGCAACTCTTGCAGATCTTTTCGCACTTGGCGACAACCCAAACGATTGACAGAGCAGATACGGCATTTGTCATGGTCGTGCTCTAGATGACTGTAATCACACAGTAGACGATGCAACTCAACCAATGACTGTCGAATATGGCTAACATATTTGACCTTGTATTTGCCAGGGCAACCCTGGACCATGTTAACAGATTTCCCATGCTCGGGCAATGGGTTCTTTTTAACATTGGGGCATGAGTCCTCAAAGCTCAGAATACCGCATCTCATAAGGTCTTGAACCTTAATCTTCAACGGAAAGCAGTTTTCCACATTATGGCCCGGAGCACCAGAGTGGTAAACACAATGCTGATCAGGCTTATACCACCACTGCGGGTTAGCAGGTATAGATGGAGGATCCTTAGGAGTAATCAATTTCCACTCTATCAAAGAGGGATACAGCTCTGCATATGATACCGGAATCAGATCGAAAGTGATCTTCTTCCTTCCATAACTCGTACTAGCTGGATTACTATTGCGAGACTGGTAAGCCTGCTGCTAAAAACGATGCTGTTGTTGATGATACTGTTAAGATTGTTGTTGATTGGGATGCTGATATTGCTGATGATCCCTGAAAACAGGTGCTACATGAGCCACCTGGTGCTGGTTGCTGGCATGACGCACAGGCTTCCTCTTCACAGAGGGTCTTCTGGTTTTGACATGGGATTGCACAACATGTGCCTCCCCATCATTCTTCTTAGCAAATGCCCCATATCGTTTGCTAGAAGAGCCTTCATCCTTGGATAGCCGTCCTTCACGGACTCCTTCCTCCAATCGCATCCCCATATTCACCATTTCAGTGAAGTCAGAGGGAGCACTAGCAATCATCCGCTCGTGATAAAATGATCTTAGAGTCTTCAAAAAGATCTTAGTCATTTCTTTCTCTTCTAGCGGAGGAGTAATCTGAGCTGCCAACTCTCGCCACCTCTGGGCGTACTCTTTAAATGTCTCTTTATCCTTCTAAGACATGGCTCGCAACTGATCCCGATCGGGAGCCATATCAACATTATATTTGTACTGCTTGACGAAGGCTTCTCCAAGATCATTGAAGGAACGGATATTTGCACTGCCCAAACTCATATACCAACGCAGTGCAGCACCAGACAGACTGTCCTGGAAATAATGAATGAGTAGCTGATCATTATCCGTTTGAGTAGACATTTTCCTGGCATACATAACCAGGTGGTTGAGAGGGCAGGTGTTCCCCTTGTACTTCTCAAAGTCTGGGACCTTGAATTTGACAGGAATTTTTACACCGGGAACCAAACAGAGCTCAGCAGCAGATTTGCCGAACAAATCCTTTCCTCGAAGGGTCTTTAATTCCTTTCGCAGCTCAAGGAATTGGTCATTCATCGCATCCATCTTCTCATGAACATCTGAGCCCTCAGACGACTCAGAATGATAGATGGTGTCGTCTATCCTAGGAATGGTATGCACGACAGGAGGAGGCACTGCAAGGACCGGGCTAGATACCGACATGGAAGCAAACGTTGGAGCAGGAATATCAGGCATAAAACCAGGAGGCATCCCCCACGGAAACCCGGGTGGCATGGCTGTTGGCACGTAATGGGCACTGGCAACTGGCACTGTTGAAGAGACAACCTCAGAAATGACAGTCCTCTGGGGAGGAGTTGCAGGTGTTGGAGACGGCATATTCTGAGCAGCCAGAAAAGATTCCATCAAAGCAGTGAGTCTGGCGACTTCATCCTTCAGCTCACTATTCTCTTGCTCGAGATGATCCATCAGTCTGGCAGAGTTTACTTTGGTGTAGTACCGATGAGTCAGCTTGTCTTCAAAATAAATGAAGAGCACAGAGTTAGGCCACAGACAAGAAGACCGAAACAAACACCTGCTTATGCAAATGATGCATGCAATGCTCGTGCATATGATTTGTTTTTTATATTTCAAGGAACCTTTAGGGTATTATTTGCAAACTTGAAATATTAAGCATTTTATCGCATATGGAAAATATCTCATCAAATATATTTGAGCAAAGAAGTACAGCATTGTCAATCATTACAAAGAGAAAAGGAAAATAAACATCCTATGGATCCCTAGAAGCTCGGGATGCCGGAAGATAAGCTGCACGAAGCCTCTTAACTTCTCTCTCGTATGCTGCTTCCATATCCGCTTTCTCTTTGGCAAGTTTATCATACCTCCTTTTCTAGAACTTGGAAGACTGAGGAAGTAGAGAAGTCCATGCATCGTCAGGATCATCAATGACCTGATGCTCGAGGAACTCAATCAGAGCATCCTTTTCCTTAAGCTGTTGGAGCAACTCTTCTCTTTCACGGATCCAGGCACGTGAAAGGTCTTCGTCTCTCAACTCCTCTACGCCTTGGTTAGGGAGGGTTGAAGGCCCAGCTACAACCAAAGGTGTAGGTCTCGGATAACCATAAGGCATGAGATACTCAGCAGCTCTCTTCCTTACCCAAGTCGTATACGGCTCCAAAGCAATGCAATTCTTCGGACCCAAATCATTCCTGCCCTTCTTGTGGATCTTGCGCCAAGCGCAAACCATCCTAGCTTTCAGGCCTTGGGGATCTTTACCCTCCTGAAAGAACACACCTTCAGACAAAATGTTATGAGGTTTATCCTTTAGGGGGAACCCAAGCTGACGACGTGCCAAAATAGGGTTGTAGCTGATCCCACCACATGTACCAAGAAGAGGCACATTAGGGAATTCACCACAATAATCAATGATCTGCACACCGTCATATACGCGATCATACCAAGAGATATCATCATTAGTGAGAGACATGAGTCTCGTAGACCACCGTAGACATCCCTTGTTTTCCCTGAAAGCGACCGTCTGAGGCAAGTCCGAAATAAACCACTTGTACAACAGAGGCAAACAACACACAATAGCGCCACCACCCTTTGCATTCCTCAGATGCAAAGAGAAATAGGTATCACCCAACAGAGTCGGAACGGGATTAAGAACAGAAGAGATCCTAATAGCATTCACATCCACAAATTTGTCGATGTTGGGGAACAATACCAACCCATAGATAATAAGCACGAATATGGCCTCAAAGGCATCCTCACTCATGGCCTTCCCATAAACGGTAGCTTGAGCGATGAGGAAATCAGAAGGAAGACCTTGAATTACACCTTTGGTGGTCATATGCGCACTAACCAGAGCTTCGTCTATGTGCAACAAGTCTGCAATCTCTCGAGAAGTAGGAATACTCTCCATGCCACTGAACGGTACCTGATCCAGAATAGGAATACCCACAAGATGAGCATACTCCTCAAGCGTAGGCAATAGCTGAAAGTCTGGAAAAGAGAAGCAGTGATACAGAGGATCATAGAACTGCACCAAAGTACCCATCAACCCTTCATCAACCTGAGTAGTCAACAGAGGCAAAAGCTTCCCATAACGAGCTTTGAAACCCAAGGGATCTAATACATAAGATGTCAAATTCCTTAACTCTTTCAGATCGGGCTGTCGAAAGCGGTACTTCTTTGTATGCCTTTTTGTCTTTCCATGTCTGAAAATTTTGCAAATAAACCCTTTAAGTTCCTTGAAAATTTTCTGATTTTTTATGACATGGATGCAAATGGGTGCATGAATGCATGAATGCAACAATCACACTCAAGGATCAAGCAAAGCACACCAGACAAAGGTCATGGGAAAGCTCATAGCATCCTTAATATCAATCATCCATTTTGGTGGATTATGGTTTACACCTTATCGACACCCAAGTTCCACTGATATTAACGATACATGAACCGGCTCAATCATCCTTAATATCAATCATCCATTTTGGCGGATTATGGTTTACACCTTATCAACACCCAAGTTCCATTGATATTAAGGATGTTTGAACGACTCAACCATGAATCACGGGTTTGTTGTGAGTCACGAGCATGGAGTACTGGTTAAGAACCACCCAAAGGGAGTGTACTATGGTTTAAACTTGCCGAACATGTTCTACCAGAGGTTCCCATAGTCATCATTCCATCTTTCGAATATTATCGGAGGAACGAATACTTGTATTCCAAAAATATTCTCAAGAGAGACTCTTATGAGTGTAGTATCGCGTAACAATCACATCAGATATTACATCTGAACGACCTCCGCACTACGTCCTAAAAATAGGCCAAGATGGGCTTGGTAAACTAAGGTCCTTGTCTTCTAAGGCACATATTGAAAGAATAATGCCTAACCACAAATAACTTGTGTGACATTATTAATCCAACATGACCTCCACCAAGTGAATGGACTCGCAAGTCAACTTGCTAAGGAATAACTCCACACAAGTCGACAAGACTATGCCATTCTCCTATCCTAGAGTGCACTCGAGTTCGGGTATAGAACTCATCTCACAGAGACCACCAAGCAAACAAGAAATTGATATATCAAGTTATTCAAGCATTACAATCAATACAGTGATCCCAAATAGTACAAAAATATGTCACAACAAGTAAACAAATATGATACAACAAGTGTGAAAAGTTGGCAAAACCCACTGAGGAAGGTCTACTTTCCTCCCCAGCAGAGTCGCCACTTTTCTGTAGCGGTGTATTCGTCACCATCGGAAATATTAATTAGATCGAGGTAAATAATACAAAGAAAGAGTCGCCACCGCACTTCTATTTATCCAAAGGAATGGCTAGAAAGCGAACAAAAGCTTAAGAAGTTTTACGCAAAGAAAATTAATAAAAGGTCAGAGATCTGGGTAAGGGGGTTGGTTATGCAGAGGGAAGGTGTTACGCATCCAATGCATCCTAGGTACTCCTAGGGAGCCCTTTTCACAACTTGGTGTAAAAATATTTGTTATGAAATATGTTTGTGCAAACAATGATTGAAGAGATGAGAAAAGAATGTACAATTTTATTTACATTTTGTGATTTGGATGGATGAAACCCATTGCCTACGTACCTTTTCATGAAAGAATAAGGATCAAAACCCCGTAGTTCGGGTAAAAAATTCTAAAAGATGAGTGGATTGATTTTAAACAAAAGCCTTAAGGTCTTTCATGATCAACGAGAGAAAACTCAACCTGAAACAACAATCCACCATGTGAGAACAGCTTCAACATGCTAGTGAGGGGTTAACCTTATAATAAGCATGGAAGTCTTACAATTCAATCACTAAGGATGCGGTGAGATTTACATCAACCACTAATTCAGATTTATGGCTAATGCATGAAAATTTGATTAACAGAGTGGACAAGGCCACAAAAGCAATTGAGTGAGTGAAATTAATCCATTATGAGTATTCACAAAGATAGTCAAAGTTAACATTAAAGTTCAATTCAGAAGAAGTATTATGAAAATGAAGTTTGAAAATCAAAGGCCTAAGGCCTAGAATTCTAGTTTTGAAAATAAGTGAGAAAGTTTGCACAAACAAAAGATTTTTGGTTTTTGGATGAAAAATGGATCAAAGTATGGTTAAGGTATTCACAGGGTGAGGGTTAAGGGACAAAGCCACAGGCAAGGTTGCTTTCTCAAGATCATAGCAATGATCCAAGTAAGTTCCTTTGGAATGGATCAAGCACAGGGCAAAAGCATATAAAGCAGGTATCAGAGATAACCAAAGATAAATGGAAACCAGATGCCAATCAATGGACTTATACCAGACTCACAAAACGAAGATGGAAACCAAATTCCAATCAATGGTCTTACACTAGCCTCACAAAGCAAAGAAACATGGAAACCAAATGCCAATCAATGGACTTACATTAGCCTCAAAAAAGCACAAAACATGGAAACCAGATGCCAATCAATGGACTTACACCAGCCTCACAAAACAAAACTGGAAACAGATAGGAAATGGAGTGCCAATCAATGGTCTTATATCCAGCTCCCCAAAAGGAACAGGAAAGAGATAGCCAATCAATGGTGTTACATCTGACTCCAAGGAAATGGAATGCCAATCAATGGTCTTAAATCCAACTCCTAACAGAAAACAGGAAACAAATGCCAATAGAAGGACTTACAATTGACTCCTCAAAAGGACAAAATAAATGTCACAAAGTATGAGCAATGATCATGGAAATGATATACAATTAATCCTCAAAGATGAAAACAATGCACAAAGGCACACACAAACATTAATGCACAGATGAACAAATAAGCACACTCTATACACAAACAAGAGGCTTCACACAAAGGTGGGCTTTAGTCAAGGGGTCATGTCAACCTCGACAAACAAGCCATTTGTACAAGTGTAAACAGAAGCTCTTAACCTCTAACATTGAGAGTTAGGGTGAGCAGATGAAATGGGAATGAGGGTTATACCTCATAGCTCTTAACCCTGGCCTAGGTGAGCTTGAATCAAAGAAAATGTGGGGGTTCAGAATGAGGGAACCCTCTCCACTGACTGACTCTATAAAAGATTTTGGGTGTTTATTCAAAAGCATCAGCACAATAGTGCGACCATGATGAATGACTCAACTGAATAGCAGGGGATGGATTGCACATCCCTTCTATCTGCCAATGCCTCTTCACTTAGGAGGTCTTTACCTGTAACCATGCCTCATTGAGGTCTTTAGCACAAAAATTAAACAAACAAGAACATGGCCTCTTAAGGAGGGCTTCAGACAGGTGCCTGCCAAAGATAGCAGGTCTTCCAGACTACATGAAGTTAAAGAAGTTACCTAAGTGGTATGCCAACCGAGCAAAGCAACTCAAGCAATGAGTTAAAGCTACTAAAGTACCTGTAAGAAAATCAAACAAGTCAATATTCACATTCAGAAAACCAAACAGTCAATCAACAGTGGTACAACCAATATTCACAATGCAAGCCAACAACTCAAGTGAGTTCAACTCCAATGAACCTACAACACAAGGAAGGTTAGTGGACAAAGCAAAATTTGTATATCAAGTCATAAGATTGCATCAACCACTTAGCATATAGCTTGAACCTGAAATACAAAGCTCAAAAGATGAGTATGGACCACTAGTACAAGACTAGGGTCAAAAGCAAACAAAAAAGTCAAAACAACAACCAATATTCAACATGAAACATGTTTCATCAAGTGAGAATAGGTCATAAAAAAGTGCCAAGTCAAAATTATCAAGCAAGATCATCATATGAGCAAGATATGGCAAAGGCAATTTCAAAGCATACAATTGGAGATCAAGAATCAAAATTCCATATTAAAACAGAAATGACTCAAACAATTATGAAAATTTTCATGAGCATGCAAAATGTCAAACATAAGCAACATGCAAAAGATTGGAATCAACAGAGCTCAATTGGCCTAGAAATGAAAATGCACAAGTATGACATCAAATTGTGTGACACACATTGTCACACCAAACATTCATGTATGCAAATCAGAAATGACAAATGAGAAAATACACAACCAAGCCTCAAAAGTCCAGCAACATGTTGAGAATCATCATACAAAATTTCATGGAAATTGGATCATTATTGAGCATTTCACAATAAAAAGAATAAAGCATGTCACATTTTGGATATATGTTCAATCAACAGTCCCCAATCAAAATTCCAGCAATGATAAAATCATGAAATCACCACCAAAAAATAATAGACAAACACATGAGCATTTTGAAAAACATTGGGAATTAATTGGATGTGTTTTCAATTTTTAATGATTTTTTGAATATGATGAAAAATGTTTGAAATAAATGACCAAAGCATAAGAAATTATGGAGGGAAATGAGAAAAGGTTGAGAAATTTGAAAATGTGTTGTATGCTGGACTCGAACCAGGTACATATGAAAATGGAAGCGCATGGCAAAATAATCCAGAAATTGCAACCAGTGGGATTCGAAGCGTGTATATGCACAAAACGCTGTAGTATCATTAATGTGTTGGCGCGTTCAGTCATCAGTCAAAGGCCATGTGGCATGTGGTCAAACGAGGGATAGCCAATAGAATGGCCAACAGGCAAGGCGTGGCATGCTGACAGGGACAAAAACCCTAGCATCTCAATTAAATGCAGACGGCGGAGCGCGCGGCCAGGCAAGGCGGAAAACACCGTCTTCTTCATGAAGACGGTGGATGAACAGTAACAACTTCATATTTTTTTCCAGATTTCAGCAAAAGTTATATCAAACGAAAGCTTAAGCCATGCACAATCCAAATCTAGTAACAAATCACATTAAATCAACATAACAAATGCAAACCGAATCAAAACATCTTTGCACTAAAAAATTCAAATCAACATATCTTGCTCAAAACACAACCAATTTCAATTCTATAACCATCAGAATGCTCAGCATGATGAGATCTACTTAAACATGTACATGAATTAGAGAAAGGTGAGATTCGAAATTCCTACCTCTTGAAGAGTAGTGGATGAAATCGAGCGATTCAAGGCCTTGCAAGTGTCCAAATCAACTCTTGGAATGATGTTATGAAGCTCTGTGTGTGAATTGAAGCTTGGAGATGCTTGGATCTAGCTCAAATGGAAGTCTCCATGTTCATGTTCTTGAGATTGCACCTCTTGATTCTGGCTCGAATTCTTCAAATAAATGCTTGAATCCTACCAAATGATGATCAAGGAACCAGAATATGCAATAAACTTCAAGTGCTATGTGAAAGATTTTTGAATTTTGGTTGAGAGAAAATTTTGGTGTGAGATGAAATCTAGATCTAGAATGTTCAAAAACTTCAGAATTCTGTTATGATTTGGTATTTATATGGTCTCCTAATCATGCTGAAAAATGTCATTAGCAATGGTTAATTGAAATTAGCCAAAATAAGGTGTGTGACCAAAAGTGGAAAATGTGAGGTGCCATGCAAATTTGGACGTGAACAGTGCTGTATGGATGCTCAAAATCCTTCAAAATCATTTCATGCACATGTTGGCAATGGTATTTTGTTCATATGATGTACCAATTTCAAATTTCCAAATTTCCCTCCAAAATGGACATGAATGAGCAAATGGTTATGTGATGAAATTTCATGCAATATGATGATAGATTTGGAAATTAGAGGTCATGAGAAGAAATATGCAAAAAGAGGCACTCAAATTGGAGCTTTGGATCAAAAGTTATGGCTTGTTGAAGTTCCATGCACACTTGGCAATCATTTGATCATAACTTCCCAAAGATTCATCAGATGCTCATGATCTTGGACTTTTTGGAAATGGGATAGAAATATTTACAACTTTCATGTTCAACAAAATTTCATTTGAAGCATTTTTGATGATGTAAGATTGAGTTGAAGTTGGTCCAAAACCCTTCCATTTTTGGAAACTTGAAATTATAGGTCACTTTCCATTTTGGGAAATTTTTGATATGAACTTAATTTCTTCAATGTGAATGTTTGAAATGTCAAATGGACCTTGTTTGAACATGAATGAAGTATTTCTAGTCACTTCCCCACTTCCAAATCCACAGTTGACTTGCAGTTGACTTTTTGGGTCCTTAGATGACCTGAATATGTTCTGATGAACTTGAGCCTCAACCACTTAGGGAATTTGCCCCAAAATGAACCTATAGCTCATATAAGCTCAAAATAATATCACATGATCCATATCTCAATGAAAATACCATCTGTTGCACAAAGGATTCACTTGAATTGCCTTGACCTGTTGACTGCTTAAGCTGCAAGACAAATGTTAGATGACATATTTTTGTACATTTTTGGTTAGTGATTAAAAGAAAAGAAATGCTATACAAATGCAAGAAATGCTTGGTGATCAAGAATCACTCTCAAAAGAAGCCACCCACAGGGAAAGGAAGCAAGGTGCACAAAGATCCTTGAGGGTATGCAATGCTATGATATGAAGCCATGAGGGATCTTAGGGACAAAATTGGGGTCTTACAGTTCCTATCACATAAAAGCACACATCAAAAAGTTCACAACACAATAAAGGAAATGGACAAAGAATAAGTTTGATGGAGAAGTCCTTTGAGATCAACTTTGAGTTTTAGCATTCTAAAGGCATGAGGCCTAGTTTCTCTTCAACAAATTTTGCATTCTAAAGGCATGAGGCCTAGTTTCTCTTGAACTCCTTTAAGCATAGGTAAGTCCTAATTCTAAGTCCTTTCTCTTTTTGCATTTGGTTCACACAAAACAAACACAAGATAGAAATATATTTATATACAATAATGGGCTCAAATGAGCAAAAGAAAAGTGACATAAACATAAAATATGTGCTCAAGTGAGCAAAGAGAAAATCAATATGAATAATGAGTAAGAAATAAATGACATTAAAAGCAAATGACAAGAAATTAAATGCTTCAAATTAAAGTTAGTAGTTAGTGAAGTTATGTTAGCTTGTCATAAGATAATGTAGCTCTATGCTAAGCAATCATAAGTGGACTAATGTAGTAGTCACACCTATCTGAGGCCGGTCAAAAAGTATATGCAAAGAAACACAAGTTAGAGATCATGACTAGTAAGCCAAGCTCCAGAAACTTGTCATGCCAAACAAAAAAGGGGAAGGGCCTTGTATTGTCTTTTAGTTATTTGCTTGATCAAGAAGCAACCTATCTTGGACACAAAACAAGTCACTTGATCATGGATCAAGTCAAGTTTGGTTTGGATCAAAGAAGGTTAAACTCCTCATTTGTCAAGACCAACTTCAAGAACTTAACTCATTGGTCATTGTCATACGGTGAACTGACTTTTTGTGGTTTTGCTTTGTAAAGCAAATGTCGCGGTTAGCAAGAGTCGCCACCGACTTTTCTTTTATCCAATAAGGAAAGGTGGAAAAGAACAGGAAAGACCTTAATTAGATTTTGGGTTCGGGAGGTACATTATACAAAGGGAAGGTGTTAGCACCCTTTGTATCCATGGTTATCCATGGGCTCTTAATTGCTCGATCACTTAGGTCATTTTCTTGTCTGAAAAAGTGTTTGTGAATTGTTTAGAAAATGGTTTGAAAAGAGAATTTAACTTTGTAATGATTCTTGTATGAATGTATACAAAGTGGTTATCTCGTTTAGTTTTGAAACATATTTTAGAAAAATATAACTCGGTAATGATTCTAGTATGAATGTATACCAAGTGGTGATTTTCCAAAGATATTTTGAAAGGTGTGAGGTGTGAA
Organism: Lathyrus oleraceus; assembly: GCF_024323335.1. Taxonomy (NCBI): domain Eukaryota; kingdom Viridiplantae; phylum Streptophyta; class Magnoliopsida; order Fabales; family Fabaceae; genus Lathyrus; species Lathyrus oleraceus. The sequence goes on from NC_066579.1 coordinate 376,329,995, forward strand.
GAATGTTTTTAGGTTGTGAGCCAGCAGTTAAGAGTTATACCTATCCGAGGTCTTTATGGGCATTTCCTATCCTTATGAGGGTAAAACTGTCCTTATTATTGAGAAATAAGTAGTTTTATCATTTGGATGTAAAAGGGTCATTGATTGGTCATTGAAGGCAACAGTTATGAGGATACCTTAGCATTCGAAGGGACTATCATCATTTAACCATAGGCTGCATCGAAGGGTCATCGAGGGACAGAATCGTATATTCAGAGGCAACATCCGAGGGACTATAATTTATTTTATGATGATTTAATCGAAGGGTCTTTGCTAAGGGTATCCCCACGTTCGCGGGACATGAGCGTAATGTCGTAATCGTAAGGCAACAAAGAGAGGTCCAAGATCACATATTCAAAGGCAATATTAATTAATTAGGTAATTAAGATGAATTTCATTATTACAATCAATTAGGATAAATCTCCACATTAAAATTAATCAGGCAATTCTGAATATATCTCCATAAGGGTATCCCACAAATAAAGTGGAATACCTAGCCGACTGTTTCTTCGGGAATAGGTAAGCCTTCTACACAATTCAGCACACGGGTTAGAATACCGAGATAAGGTGCAATTGGAAATTGCACCACAAATAGACACAGCAGTCACATGGTCAAATAATGCATAATTATAGTAAGCTCAGATTAGACAAGCATAAGACAAAACAAACAAAAGCTACTGTCACGTTCGCCTCTGCCTCGCCTAGCGAAGGCCTGGCGAGTACTCGCCCCAGGCTCGCTTAGCGATGTGCTAGCGAGCGGCTACGGGTTTTGAATTTAACAACAGTATGATCTCCGGATCCTTGAGCTTTATGGCTTTCAATTACAGAAATAACATGGACAAACATTTAGGATATTCAGGCATACTTAAATTCACATACGAAAGCAAATTACATATCGAAATTTAATCGTGATGCATTATGTATGTAGAGATCACCAATTGGAAACATAAAACAGTAGTGATGCGCAAACCTGTTTGCAATTGCAATATGGGAAGGGACTGATCACTCTTGGTATCGGAATGAGTTAGATGGCGGGAATTGGGCGGCGATAGCTTCGGTGCGGATGAGCTGCCTTCAGGGTTTCTTTACTCTGAAGTCTCCGGGTTAGCAGGATTTCTGTGCCAGAGTTTCTATCCGTCCTCCTCTGTCTTCCTTTGTTCGTCTCTTTTTTCGTCCCCTTTTTGTGACTGAAGTGCTGGTATTTATAGTGATTGTGGTGACCTAATGGGCTCAGAATGAAGCCCGAAAATTCTGAAGGTTCGCAAGCTTCGCTAGGCGAGCGCGTAGCGAAGGGTTCGCTAGGCGAAGGATTTGCTCGCCTAGCGAGCATGCAATTTGTGACCTAATGGGCTCAGTATGAAACCCAACCATTCTGGTGATCACAAGCTTCGCTAGGCGAAGGAATTGCTCGCCTAGCGAGCAAGCTGGTTTGGGTTTTTTCTGAATTGGGCCTGTTGTAGCTGGGCTTTTGTTCCTTTAAGATCAGTGTCTTGCAAAATAAGTTGGAGTGCCTTTAGAAGTCCTTTGAAATATTAACGGGCAAATTTTGGGGTATGACAGCTGCCCCTGTTCAATATTCTTGAACCGAGAGAGTTAGGATGGCATGTATGTCATTCGTGGTCTGGGGGTGGAAGATTATTGAACACTAGAATGCCCCAAAAATTTGCACTTGTAAATCAACAGTTGGTCTTGATAGAGATGGGCTTAAAGATGCCATCCAGGAAGTTTGATGATGAAAGCTTCAGATTGCGCCGTACGTTAGACCAATTTGAAGACATGGGTGCCACACTGGGTCGTCCGTTAGACCGTATAATGAGTCATCCATTAGGCTGTCGACTTCGCTGGGGAGTCGGAGTGTGTCATATGGTGCTGGGGATAAAGGATCAGAATGGATCATACGCTAGATCGCTTCTGAGTTGCAGGATGAGTCGTCCGTTAGGCTAAATCTGAGGATGAAAGGGGAGTCGTATGCTAGACCATGTTTCAGAACGCACCACACGCCAGGTAGTATCTGAGGAATAAAGATTAGAGTGGATCATATGCTAGATCGTCTCTGAGGGATGAACATCCAGATGGGTCGTATGCTAGGCCGTAGCAGAATGAGCCATCCGTTAGGCCGCATCTGATGATAAAAGGGGTAGTCGTACGCTAGACTACACTTCAGAAATGTACCGTACGTTAGGTAGCATCTGAGGGTTTGAAGGTCCAAATGGGTCGTATGTTTAGACCGCATCGGAGTTGTTGAAGTTCAGAATGGATCGTACGTTAGATCGAATCTGAGCTGCAGGCTGAGCCATCCGTTAGGCTGAATCTGATGGTGAAAGGGGTAGTCGTACGCCAGACTACGCTTCAGAAATGTACCGTACGTTAGGTAGCATCTGAGGATTTGAAGGTCCAAACGGGTCGTATGTTTGACCGTAGCAGAATGAGTCGTCTGTTAGGCCGCATCTGATGATGAAAGGGGTAGTCGTACGCTAGACTACACTTCAGAAATGTACCGTACGTTAGGTAGCATCTGAGGGGATGAACATCCAAACGGGTCGTACGTTAGACCGTCTTGAAATAGTTGAAGGAATCATATGTTGGGCTGAATCAGACTGAACCGTGCGTTAGGCTGTATCTGATAATATCTGTATATGCTGTACTTGCAGTAAATGTCTGGGATGGGCTTAAAGATGCCATCGTTAGGAGGATATCGAAGTGTTGTCAGAATGAATGTTCCCATGAATTGTATCTGAAATATGTATCTGAATCTTGCATGTAATTGCTAAAGGTGTCTGCCTGAATGAACCTTTTATTTTGACTATATCAGGAGGATAATTAACCTGCAAAGAAAAGTTAGCTTCATGCCATGTCATGATGCATGAGATGTTTTATGCTTTCGAAAATAAATGCGGATGTTGTATGCATGCGTATGCTGTGAAATGATGTAATGAATGAGTTATGCGTATGAGAAGTTTTTTCTGGCGGCTCCACCGGGGAGAATAAATCTCCATATACTGGTTGGAGACATTTGTGTTGATGACCCTCTCTCGGCTGGAGGTTTCTGATTTCTGTCTGATGGTGGAAATATTCAACAGAGCCTGGCTGGGGAGAGATGATCAATCTGTCTGATGATGCCGACCTCTTCTGGGAAATAGCTGGCTTTGCCCGGGGATACTGTCAACTTCTTCGGGGGAATAATAGGCTTGCTAGGGGAATAGAATTGGTAGCGGATTCATTGGAAGCATGGTTAGACCTTTTCCTTGATCCTGAAGTCGAGTAGTAATTGCTATTGCTATTCTATGCGTGTATTTTGGTAAACATCGATCATGTTCAAAGGCATATATTAATTCAAATTAAATCAATGGACATTTACGCAACCAAAACAGAAAAAGTAAAACAAAGCATCTTTTTGGAAATGAATTGCATTCATTTTGAAAGAAGGCCTATAAACAAGCAATTTGTGTACAAGGAGACAGAAATCCTAGTAAGAGGAAATTGTCAAAAACAAAGAGAAAGCTATGCAGAAAAAGTCCTATTGATTTTAAGTCTACTACTGCCATTATGTCTTCAAACGTCTCATCTCCTGCTGTCGGATAGAAGTGATTGGCTTGGTCAGTCCTTTGAACTTGGGTGAAGCTGACTGAGAACGGGACATAGTCATACGCTTTATATCCCTAATTTTTGCCTGGACCGCCTTTTCAGGTTTTCAGTCCACCAGGATACCCTTTTTTGCCCAAGCCGCCTTTTCAGGTTTTCGACTTGCCGGGTGTACATTTTTTTATATATATCCCTAATTTTTGCCCGAACCCTTTTGGTTCGCCGGGATGCCCTTACTTTTGCCTAGATACGTCGACCTAGCGGGTCTCTTTTATGCATAGTATTTTTTAACTATGTCCGCGTTCACGGGATGCGGGAAACCTTCGCCATCCATTGTAGCAAGTATCATGGCTCCACCAGAGAATACCTTCTTAACTACAAATGGCCCTTCGTAAGTGGGAGTCCATTTGCCTCTGGGGTCAGTTTGTGGTAGAATAATACGCTTTATCACCAAGTCGCCACTTTGATACACCCGTCTCTTGACCTTTTTGTTGAATGCTCTGGTCATGCGCTTCTGATATATCTGCCCGTGACATACAGCCGCAAGTCTCTTCTCATCAATCAAATTTATCTGATCGAGTCGAGTCTGAATCCATTCGTCTTCATCTAAGCCCGTCTCTTTCATGATCCTTAGAGAGGGAATCTGAACCTCTACTGGTAAAACGGCTTCCATTCCGTAGACTAAAGAGAAAGGAGTTGCCCTTGTCGAAGTTCGTACTGAAGTACGATAACCATGAAGAGCAAATGGTAACATCTCATGCCAGTCTTTGTATGTTACCGTCATCTTTTGTATAATCTTCTTAATATTCTTATTAGCAGCCTCCACGGTGCCGTTCATTTTTGGCCGGTACGGAGAAGAGTTATGGTGTTTTATTTTGAACTGCGTGCAGAGTTCAGTAATCATCTATCAGTGATAATTCTCTCAGGGAGACGACAGGTTTCTCGAATAGATATTTGATAGAATCCATCTTAGAAATCAATAAAGTGGTGTGATTCAACATATACTGTCTTAGTCGGCGAACAGCCCAAGCCAAAGCACAGCAAGCTTTCTCGAGCTGTGAGTATCTTGTTTCACAGTCGGTACCTTTTTGCTAAGGTAGTATATGGCATGCTCTTTTCGACCAGACTCGTCATGTTGCCCCAACACGCACCCCATTGAGTTTTCTAACACGGTCAAATACATGATTAGAGGTCTTCCCTCGACTGGTGCTACCAGAATTTGGGGGTTCTTGGAGATACTTCTTGATTTTATCAAAAGCTTCCTGACATTCATCATCTCTTGACTGTTCTCAGTAATTTGAAGATGGGTTTGCAAGTAGTAGTCAAGTAGGAGATAAACAGGGCAATGTAATTCAAGTGCCCCAAGAGGCTTCTGACTTCTCTCTTGTCTACTCTAGTACTCAGATCGACAGTCTCAATTGACTCCTCATGCGGTTGTATAGTCCTTTCTTCTTTCAGTAACAGTCTGGCAAGTTCTTCAGGTACTTCACAATCTTCCTCACTTCCATCTTCGGCTCGGTAGATCAGATTTTCGAAGTCATAATTAGCAGTAGCAGAACTATTATCAACAGGATCCATAGTGGGTATGGATCTGCAATTTGTTACGTGAGTGTGTGCAAGAAAACATAGCTTATTTGAAAAATGACAGGAAAGATAAAGAGCGCAATATTTGAATGCAAAAAGTTCATTGATTTATTGAATATGAATATGCTTATGAAAATGACAAGACATTTAACCAAATTTGATACACTAAATAAGCAATAACAATTATTCCTGACTAAAGGAAATCGGGATAGTGTCTTCAGCCTTCCAATTATTGAGTCTGTCACCAACTGTTGGGAAAATCCAGCTATCCAGGTTGCAATCGCTATCAGCATCTTCCACAGCATTGACAGTCTCGTCATGGTTAGGCAGAGGGGCGGTGATGTCATTAGGAGTCTCCGGAGGATCAGAGGTAGCCGCCTGTATCTTTCCATTTCGAATGCCGCGTTCCACATGCTCACCTGTCAATATAAGTTCAGTGAAACCCGATGAGGAACTTCTCAATAGATGGCTGTAGAATGGGCCAGTCAGTGTGCTCATGAACATGTCCACTAATTCTCGATCAGTCATGGGGGGTTTGACTCTGCCAGCCAAATCTCTCCATTTTTGAGCATATTCTTTGAAACTTTCTTTAGAGCCCATAGTCATATTCTGCAACTGTAGCCGAGTAGGCGCCAATTCAGAATTGTATTGGTAGTGCTTGTAGAAAGCTGTCGCTAAATCAGTCCAGGTGCGGATGTCAGAGCTCTCGAGCTGATAATACCACTCCAACTGGGTGCCAGACAGACTCTCTTGGAAGAAATGGATCCATAGTTTCCTATCAGTGGTATACGGCTGAATCTTTCTCACATAAGCTCTCAGATGCATCTGAGGACAAGATGCCCCATCGTATATAGTGAAAGTGGGGATCTTGAATTTGCGAGGAATGACCACATCGGAGACCAGACCCAAGCTTTCGAAATCCAGACTGGGCGCCTTCTGACCCTCCATAGCTAGCATGCGTTCTTCCAGCAACTTATATTTAGCATCTTTTGGAGAGTACAGTTCATTTTCATAATCTTCATCGTCGTCCTCCTGGTTGAGAGGATTAGCATTCTCATCTTCCGAATCATTTTCTGTCTCTTCTTCTGAATCCTTCGGAATTCTAATCTTGACTCCTGTAGCCTGCCCTTTAAGCCTTCTCCCCGGGTTGATGTAACCCACAGGTTTCTTGTCTTTCTTCTCGAGCAATAGAGCCTTTAGTTCCTCCTGCCCCTTGGATAAGTTCAAGATCATCTCCTGGAGTTGAGCATTCTGAGCCTGGAGATCTTTGACGGCTTGTTCGAGGTCCATTTTTCTGTTTGGAGGAAAACCGTGAGAACATTGATCCCTTTAGAGTACCTGTTATGCAATGTTATGTTATGCTATGTAATGTATGAAATGTTTTCAATGTTTAGAGTCCTTGAAATGGTTAGTACAATGCCATGATGTTATGATGTTATGATGTTATGTTGTTAAATAAATAACAAGCACAAGTAAGTCACACAACAATCATTCCTAAGTCTTGAGGCTCGCATGAGTTCCATAGGTAAATACCCTCCCCACTGAAGTTTGGTTGGTTCAACCTGTCCTAGAATAGTAACCAGGGTTCTAGAAGGATCTCAAATCATTGACCTTTCCTTAAGTCCACTTCAGTGCAACACCAAGTGGTTGACCAAAGCTTCCCTAAAATCCAATCTCAAAGAGTGTAGTATCGAGTCTCAACCAACTCCAGTCGGAACCGAAGTCAGTCATCTCACTACTTTCTAATGGCCAGGATGAGTCAATTAGGGTTCTAAAGGTCTGGTTAATGCTTTGATGACACCACGCGAATGCCAAATTTTTCCTCAACTAAACATGAGGAACATCAGGACATCCAAAGTGTCACATTAACCGTAGCCATCATTTTGACCATTCCAGTATACGCCGGATAGTCGCGATGATCTTTTGCTACTTACCTAAGGTACACTAGATCCGGGTGTAGGATCTTTCACTCAAGCATAACATACCCAAGCAATCCCTTAAAAATAAATCAGACAATTTGAATAAGTGATCTTGTTTTTAAGGTAACCTGTAACACCCTTCTACCCAAACGACATATTTATATATATTATCAGAGTACGACATGTAGAAGAGTTTACATTTCTTTCAATTCAACATTTATCACATCTCATTATAAAACATATTATTGATTTTAATAAAACTTCGCAGCGGACAACACACAATTATTATAATTCATCATTTAACAATTCATAAAATGTTTCAACATTTATCTCAACAAAAGATCTCAACATGTTAACCATCATGAACAACGGAAATAATAACATAATATCTATCGAATCCCATAACCCCGGTGTCACATGACCAGAGCATTTGACTCGACTCTGTAGAATAACTCCACACTTATTCTTCAGACCTCAACAAAGCTACTCCTCTTTATCTGCACATTGCTCATCATAGATGAACATAAACACATGCAGAAGGGGTGAGAATTACATTATTAAACAATAATATAACGACAGAATATAATATAATTATATTGCACACATGTCAACACAGTTCATCATAATCATCATTATAATCAACAAACTCATGAACATCAACAAAACAACACATCAATTGCAATGCACACACCCATGCATGACTCAACACGACTCGGTATACCCATTTTGTGACCACTACAGGATCACCACTCCCAGATTCATCACCATAGAATCCGAGTTCCCCGTAAGGAACCAAGCCTCTCAACAAGCCCGGAGTCAACAACATCATTGGAACTCAGTCCGTTCATCACTAGGCATCGGCCTTTCATGAATGCATGCACATCAAACATGCATAATAATCATCATAGCAACAACAACATCATATAGTCATGTTATCATCATCATTAATAACATGATATACAACTCAACAAAACAACAACAACATTTCATCGATTTCACATCATTACATAACACATTTATTATTAAACATGTACATTCAACATGTAATCATCATAAACACCTCATACACCATCATATAATCACTATTAATTGTTATGATACAATTACAGCGACCTACTAAGAGTCTCGCAACTCAACGTACTCCAAACTCATTAACATCAGATTCTGGATTTATCAGTTCGCGCCGCCAACATAGGTTCGCGTCGCGAATAATCAATTTCGCTTCAGTTCGCGCCGCGAACGAAGGATCGCGTCGCGAACAGTGAATTACAGAACTCCTCTGAATCCTGCTCAGTTCGCGCCGCGAACTGAGCTTCGCGCCGCGAACGCGCGCGAACAGAACTCCCCTGCTACGAAAACCAGCGCAGCTTTGCCTCTTTGCTCGCTATAACTCACACCACACGGCTAACAATCCAAAATCAACATTCAACAGTTATATATACACAACATACTTCGATTACAATACATATAACGTCACAAAACTCACAGATCGGACAATTTCCCTCAAAAACCCCAACTTTCCCAATATCCCTAAAATTCCCAAAATCTATCAACGATCCAACAGATATCGCGAAATTGCTCGCATATTAACGTTTAATAAGATTCAGACCCCTTACCTCTTTGGATTGAAGGAAACTCTGAGCACTCTTTGGCCTTTTCCTCTTCCTTCCCTTTCTCTTCTGCAGTTCTTTCTCTTTTTCTGACTCTGAAGCAAAACACGTGAAAACCAACTGAGTTCTCCTTTTGGCCTCTTATATCCAATTCCACCTTTACCCTTCCACTCTTCATATTCCATTTATTTTATTTATTTAATTATTATTAAAATAAATAACATCTATAATAATAATAATAATTCCTAAAATTTCAACTTTATTTAATTAAATTAATAACATAATATTAACTTAATTAAATAATTCTCTTATTTTAAATCGGGGTGTTACAACTCTCCCCCACTTTAGAAGTTTTCGTCCTCGAAAACATACCTCAAGTAAATAGAGCCGGATACGACTCCTTCATCTGATCTTCACGCTCCCAAGTCAAGCTCTCACCAGCTGGACCTCCCCAAACAACTTTCACTAGAGCAATCTTCTTACCTCTCAGGGTCTTCTCTTCTCGGTCATCTATCCGAATTGGCAACACCTCAACGGTCAAATTATCCCTCACCTGGATATCATCCACCTGAACAACATGCGAAGGATCCGCAATATATTTTCTCAACTGAGATACATGAAACACATCATGCAGATTAGAAAGCGACGGCGGTAAAGCTATCCGATACGCCACTTCCCCAACTCTCTTCAAAATCTGATACGGACCCACAAACCTCGGAGTAAGCTTTTTAGACTTTAAAGCTCTACCCACACCTGTCGTCAGAGTAACTCTCAAGAACACATGATCTCCCTCTTGGAACTCAAGTGCCTTTCTCCTATTATCATGATAACTCTTCTGACGACTCTGAGAAATCCTCATTTTCTCCTGAATCATCTTAACCTTTTCAGTCGTCTACTGCACAATCTCAGGTCCGAGTACAACACTCTCACCTGATTCATACCAACACAATGGAGTTCTACACCTCCGACCATACAATGCTTCATATGGAGCCATACCGATACTAGCATGAAAACTATTATTATAAGTAAACTCCACCAACGGCAAATAACTATCCCAAGAACCACTCTGCTCCAACACACAAGCTCTCAACAAATCCTCCAAGGATTGGATAGTTCTTTCAGTTTGACCATCAGTCTGAGGATGATAAGCTGAACTCAACCTCAACTTAGTCCCCAACGCTTTCTGCAAACTTTCCCAAAATCTAGAAGTAAATCTGGGATCTCTATCAGACACAATACTTGATGGAATACCATGCAGCCTCACTATCTCCTCAATATACAACTCTGCTAACTTCTCTAAAGAGTGATTAATCTTCATTGGCAAGAAATGCGCCGACTTAGTCAATCGATCCACAATCACCCAAATAGAATCATTACCTTTCACTGTCCTCGGCAATCCCGTCACAAAATCCATGGAAATGCTATCCCACTTCCATTCAGGAATCTTCAAAGGTTGCATCACACCTGCCGGTTTCTGATGTTCAATCTTTGACTTCTGACAAGTCAAACAGGCATACACAAACTTAGCAACATCTCTTTTCATACCAGCCCACCAAAACAACTTCTTCAAATCTTGATACATTTTAGTTGCACCTGGATGGATACTCAATCCACTCCTATGGCCCTCTTCAAGAATACTCTTTTTCAATTCCGACACCTCAGGAACACAAACTCTACCTTTAAATCGTAGGATGCCATTCTCATCAATCTCAAAATTACCACCATTACCCTGGTTAACCATAGTAATATGATCAACTAGAGCGACATCAACTTGCTGACCATTCCGAATATCTTCCAGAATTCCACTAGTCAACTTCAGCATACCCAACTTTACGCTATCAGCGGAAACTTCACAACCCAAACTCATATCACGGAACTGTTCAATTAACTCAAGCTCCCGAACCATCATCATAGACATATGTAGAGACTTTCTACTCAGCGCATCTGCAACTACATTAGCCTTACCGGGATGATAACTCAATTCAAAGTCAAAATCCTTCAGTAATTCTAACCACCTTCTCTGCCTCATATTTAACTCTTTCTGATCAAACAGATACTTCAGACTCTTGTGATCACTGAACACTTCGAATCTGGAACCATACAGATAATGCCTCCACATTTTCAACACAAATACAACAGCTGCAAGTTCTAGATCATGCGTAGGATAATTCCTCTCATGAACTCTCAACTGTCTAGAAGCATAAGCTACAACTTTACCGTTCTGCATCAAAACACCACCAAGACCCATCAAAGAAGCATCACAATAAACAACGAAGGACTCACCAGGATTAGGCAAGATCAACACTGGAGCACTGGTCAACCGCTTCTTCAACTCAACAAAACTCGCTTCACAAGCTGCATCCCACACATACACTTGACCCTTCTTAGTCAACTGCGTCAACGGCAATGCCAACTTAGAGAAGCCCTCAATAAATCTGCGATAATAACCAGCTAACCCCAGAAAACTGCGTATCTCAGTAGCAGACTTCGGAGTCTCCCACTGTAATACAGCATCAACTTTAGCAGGATCGACAGAAATCCCACCACTCGAAATCACATGGCCAAGGAAACTCACTTCCTTCAACCAGAACTCACATTTAGATAACTTGGCATATAACTTCTTTTCTCTTAACACCTGCAAAACAATTCTCAGATGTCCTGCATGCTCTTCTTCCGTCTTAGAATATATCAATATATCATCTATGAACACCACAACAAAATTATCAAGGTACGGATGAAATATACGATTCATATATTCCATAAACACACCTGGAGCATTAGACACACCGAACGGCATCACAGTGTATTCATAATGACCATACCTCGTACGGAAAGCAGTCTTCGCAATATCCCCTGACTTCACTCGGATCTGATGATAACCCGACCGCAAATCAATCTTACTGAAAACATGAGCTCCAACCAACTGGTCCATCAAATCATCAATCCTCGGCAATGGATACCGATTCTTGATAGTCACCTTATTCAACTGCCGATAATCGACACACAACCTCATCGTACCTTCTTTCTTCTTCACTAACAATACTGGTGCACCCCAGGGAGAAACACTTGGACGCACAAACTTCTTCTCCAGCAATTCCTCAAGTTGCTTCTTCAGTTCAACTAATTCAGCTGCCGACATTCTATAAGGAGACATCGACACTGGACTCGTACCTGGTACTAAGTCAATGGCAAATTCGACTTCCCGTTCTGGAGGTAAATCACTTACATCCTCCGGAAACACATCCTGAAATTCACAAACAACAGGCAAATCTACACTCACCACTTTCCTATCCGCTTGCAGAGACGCAAATAAAGCGAATATCTGAGCTTCATCTTTCACAAATTCCCCCACCTGCCTAGCAGATAGAAATCTTGCCTCATCATTCTCACCAACTTCAGAAAACCGCACCGTCTTCCTATAGCAGTTGATAAACACGCCATAGAATTCTAGCCAATTCATTCCCAGAATAATATCAATTTGGTGCAAGGGCAAGCACACCAAATCAACCACGAACTCTCTCTCAAAGATCGTCAAATGACAACCTCGACAGACAACAGAAGTTCTCACCGAACCATTAGCAGGAGTATCTATCACCATACTTCCGCCTAAGGATGACACAATCACACCAATCCTGGTCGCACACTCATACGAAATAAAAGAATGCGTAGCACCAGTGTCAACAATAGCAAGCAATTCAACATTATTAATCAAGCAAGTACCTTTAATCAGATTATCTTCTTTAGGAGCTTCAGTCCCACTCAGAGCAAACACCCTACCAGTAGTATGAGCTGCAGTAGCCGCCTTCTTCGGTTTCGAGCACTGCGAACTGATATGGCCTTTCTCGCCACAATTAAAACATGTCGGACCAGCATCCTTACATTCCGTAACTCTATGACCAGTCTGACCGCATCGGAAACATCTCAGCACTTTCTTGGTACAGCTATCAGCACGGTGGCCTGGCTCGCCACACTTGAAACATTTACCAGCTATGGAAGATCCTCCCCCACTTGGCTTCTTCTCATCTACCACTTTCTGCTTACCTTTACCATTCGGAGATGCATAAGGACTACCACGATCCTTACTCTTCTTCTCACTAAGACTCTTGTAATGAGCTGTCCTCGCCTTGCTATCTTCATCAAATATCCTGCACTTATTAACCAGTGTAGGAAACCTACGAATCTCCTGGTAACCAATGCCTTGTTTGATCTCGGGACGCAACCCGTTCTCAAACTTGACACACTTGGATCCCTCAGCACCAGCGTCATTATAGTGAGGACAATACTGCACCAGCTCTTCAAACTTCGAAGCGTAATCAGCAACAGACATGTTACCCTGCTTCAGTCCTAGAAATTCCATCTCCTTCTTACATCGCACATCAGCAGGAAAATATTTCTCCAGAAAGGCCGTCTTGAACCTTACCCAGGTCATCTCCGTACCTGGTACTTCAATTCTCTGGCGAGTGTTATCCCACCAGTTTTCAGCCTCTTCAGATAACATATGCGTACCAAACTGCACCTTCTGTGCTTCAGTACACGTCATCACTCGGAAAATCTTCTCAATTTCCTTCAGCCAAATCTGAGCACCATCTGGATCATAGCGCCCTTTGAATGTAGGAGGGTTATTCTTCAGAAACCTTCCCAAATTCTTAAACTCGTCGACCGGCGGATTCTGCTGCGCCTGCATAGCCTGCGCCATAGCAGCCAAAGCCTCAGCAATCGCACGGTCATTATCTCCAGCCATACTCTGCACAACACCACTACAACCGTTAAATATCGACAGTGTCATTTACACTAATCGACCAACAGGGAAAACATCACATTATGACTCGACTGGACTGACTATGCTCTGATACCACTAATGTAACACCCTTCTACCCAAACGACATATTTATATATATTATCAGAGTACGACATGTAGAAGAGTTTACATTTCTTTCAATTCAACATTTATCACATCTCATTATAAAACATATTATTGATTTTAATAAAACTTCGCAGCGGACAACACACAATTATTATAATTCATCATTTAACAATTCATAAAATGTTTCAACATTTATCTCAACAAAAGATCTCAACATGTTAACCATCATGAACAACGGAAATAATAACATAATATCTATCGAATCCCATAACCCCGGTGTCACATGACCAGAGCATTTGACTCGACTCTGTAGAATAACTCCACACTTATTCTTCAGACCTCAACAAAGCTACTCCTCTTTATCTGCACATTGCTCATCATAGATGAACATAAACACATGCAGAAGGGGTGAGAATTACATTATTAAACAATAATATAACGACAGAATATAATATAATTATATTGCACACATGTCAACACAGTTCATCATAATCATCATTATAATCAACAAACTCATGAACATCAACAAAACAACACATCAATTGCAATGCACACACCCATGCATGACTCAACACGACTCGGTATACCCATTTTGTGACCACTACAGGATCACCACTCCCAGATTCATCACCATAGAATCCGAGTTCCCCGTAAGGAACCAAGCCTCTCAACAAGCCCGGAGTCAACAACATCATTGGAACTCAGTCCGTTCATCACTAGGCATCGGCCTTTCATGAATGCATGCACATCAAACATGCATAATAATCATCATAGCAACAACAACATCATATAGTCATGTTATCATCATCATTAATAACATGATATACAACTCAACAAAACAACAACAACATTTCATCGATTTCACATCATTACATAACACATTTATTATTAAACATGTACATTCAACATGTAATCATCATAAACACCTCATACACCATCATATAATCACTATTAATTGTTATGATACAATTACAGCGACCTACTAAGAGTCTCGCAACTCAACGTACTCCAAACTCATTAACATCAGATTCTGGATTTATCAGTTCGCGCCGCCAACATAGGTTCGCGTCGCGAATAATCAATTTCGCTTCAGTTCGCGCCGCGAACGAAGGATCGCGTCGCGAACAGTGAATTACAGAACTCCTCTGAATCCTGCTCAGTTCGCGCCGCGAACTGAGCTTCGCGCCGCGAACGCGCGCGAACAGAACTCCCCTGCTACGAAAACCAGCGCAGCTTTGCCTCTTTGCTCGCTATAACTCACACCACACGGCTAACAATCCAAAATCAACATTCAACAGTTATATATACACAACATACTTCGATTACAATACATATAACGTCACAAAACTCACAGATCGGACAATTTCCCTCAAAAACCCCAACTTTCCCAATATCCCTAAAATTCCCAAAATCTATCAACGATCCAACAGATATCGCGAAATTGCTCGCATATTAACGTTTAATAAGATTCAGACCCCTTACCTCTTTGGATTGAAGGAAACTCTGAGCACTCTTTGGCCTTTTCCTCTTCCTTCCCTTTCTCTTCTGCAGTTCTTTCTCTTTTTCTGACTCTGAAGCAAAACACGTGAAAACCAACTGAGTTCTCCTTTTGGCCTCTTATATCCAATTCCACCTTTACCCTTCCACTCTTCATATTCCATTTATTTTATTTATTTAATTATTATTAAAATAAATAACATCTATAATAATAATAATAATTCCTAAAATTTCAACTTTATTTAATTAAATTAATAACATAATATTAACTTAATTAAATAATTCTCTTATTTTAAATCGGGGTGTTACAACTCTCCCCCACTTTAGAAGTTTTCGTCCTCGAAAACATACCTCAAGTAAATAGAGCCGGATACGACTCCTTCATCTGATCTTCACGCTCCCAAGTCAAGCTCTCACCAGCTGGACCTCCCCAAACAACTTTCACTAGAGCAATCTTCTTACCTCTCAGGGTCTTCTCTTCTCGGTCATCTATCCGAATTGGCAACACCTCAACGGTCAAATTATCCCTCACCTGGATATCATCCACCTGAACAACATGCGAAGGATCCGCAATATATTTTCTCAACTGAGATACATGAAACACATCATGCAGATTAGAAAGCGACGGCGGTAAAGCTATCCGATACGCCACTTCCCCAACTCTCTTCAAAATCTGATACGGACCCACAAACCTCGGAGTAAGCTTTTTAGACTTTAAAGCTCTACCCACACCTGTCGTCAGAGTAACTCTCAAGAACACATGATCTCCCTCTTGGAACTCAAGTGCCTTTCTCCTATTATCATGATAACTCTTCTGACGACTCTGAGAAATCCTCATTTTCTCCTGAATCATCTTAACCTTTTCAGTCGTCTACTGCACAATCTCAGGTCCGAGTACAACACTCTCACCTGATTCATACCAACACAATGGAGTTCTACACCTCCGACCATACAATGCTTCATATGGAGCCATACCGATACTAGCATGAAAACTATTATTATAAGTAAACTCCACCAACGGCAAATAACTATCCCAAGAACCACTCTGCTCCAACACACAAGCTCTCAACAAATCCTCCAAGGATTGGATAGTTCTTTCAGTTTGACCATCAGTCTGAGGATGATAAGCTGAACTCAACCTCAACTTAGTCCCCAACGCTTTCTGCAAACTTTCCCAAAATCTAGAAGTAAATCTGGGATCTCTATCAGACACAATACTTGATGGAATACCATGCAGCCTCACTATCTCCTCAATATACAACTCTGCTAACTTCTCTAAAGAGTGATTAATCTTCATTGGCAAGAAATGCGCCGACTTAGTCAATCGATCCACAATCACCCAAATAGAATCATTACCTTTCACTGTCCTCGGCAATCCCGTCACAAAATCCATGGAAATGCTATCCCACTTCCATTCAGGAATCTTCAAAGGTTGCATCACACCTGCCGGTTTCTGATGTTCAATCTTTGACTTCTGACAAGTCAAACAGGCATACACAAACTTAGCAACATCTCTTTTCATACCAGCCCACCAAAACAACTTCTTCAAATCTTGATACATTTTAGTTGCACCTGGATGGATACTCAATCCACTCCTATGGCCCTCTTCAAGAATACTCTTTTTCAATTCCGACACCTCAGGAACACAAACTCTACCTTTAAATCGTAGGATGCCATTCTCATCAATCTCAAAATTACCACCATTACCCTGGTTAACCATAGTAATATGATCAACTAGAGCGACATCAACTTGCTGACCATTCCGAATATCTTCCAGAATTCCACTAGTCAACTTCAGCATACCCAACTTTACGCTATCAGCGGAAACTTCACAACCCAAACTCATATCACGGAACTGTTCAATTAACTCAAGCTCCCGAACCATCATCATAGACATATGTAGAGACTTTCTACTCAGCGCATCTGCAACTACATTAGCCTTACCGGGATGATAACTCAATTCAAAGTCAAAATCCTTCAGTAATTCTAACCACCTTCTCTGCCTCATATTTAACTCTTTCTGATCAAACAGATACTTCAGACTCTTGTGATCACTAAACACTTCGAATCTGGAACCATACAGATAATGCCTCCACATTTTCAACACAAATACAACAGCTGCAAGTTCTAGATCATGCGTAGGATAATTCCTCTCATGAACTCTCAACTGTCTAGAAGCATAAGCTACAACTTTACCGTTCTGCATCAAAACACCACCAAGACCCATCAAAGAAGCATCACAATAAACAACGAAGGACTCACCAGGATTAGGCAAGATCAACACTGGAGCACTGGTCAACCGCTTCTTCAACTCAACAAAACTCGCTTCACAAGCTGCATCCCACACATACACTTGACCCTTCTTAGTCAACTGCGTCAACGGCAATGCCAACTTAGAGAAGCCCTCAATAAATCTGCGATAATAACCAGCTAACCCCAGAAAACTGCGTATCTCAGTAGCAGACTTCGGAGTCTCCCACTGTAATACAGCATCAACTTTAGCAGGATCGACAGAAATCCCACCACTCGAAATCACATGGCCAAGGAAACTCACTTCCTTCAACCAGAACTCACATTTAGATAACTTGGCATATAACTTCTTTTCTCTTAACACCTGCAAAACAATTCTCAGATGTCCTGCATGCTCTTCTTCCGTCTTAGAATATATCAATATATCATCTATGAACACCACAACAAAATTATCAAGGTACGGATGAAATATACGATTCATATATTCCATAAACACACCTGGAGCATTAGACACACCGAACGGCATCACAGTGTATTCATAATGACCATACCTCGTACGGAAAGCAGTCTTCGCAATATCCCCTGACTTCACTCGGATCTGATGATAACCCGACCGCAAATCAATCTTACTGAAAACATGAGCTCCAACCAACTGGTCCATCAAATCATCAATCCTCGGCAATGGATACCGATTCTTGATAGTCACCTTATTCAACTGCCGATAATCGACACACAACCTCATCGTACCTTCTTTCTTCTTCACTAACAATACTGGTGCACCCCAGGGAGAAACACTTGGACGCACAAACTTCTTCTCCAGCAATTCCTCAAGTTGCTTCTTCAGTTCAACTAATTCAGCTGCCGACATTCTATAAGGAGACATCGACACTGGACTCGTACCTGGTACTAAGTCAATGGCAAATTCGACTTCCCGTTCTGGAGGTAAATCACTTACATCCTCCGGAAACACATCCTGAAATTCACAAACAACAGGCAAATCTACACTCACCACTTTCCTATCCGCTTGCAGAGACGCAAATAAAGCGAATATCTGAGCTTCATCTTTCACAAATTCCCCCACCTGCCTAGCAGATAGAAATCTTGCCTCATCATTCTCACCAACTTCAGAAAACCGCACCGTCTTCCTATAGCAGTTGATAAACACGCCATAGAATTCTAGCCAATTCATTCCCAGAATAATATCAATTTGGTGCAAGGGCAAGCACAGCAAATCAACCACGAACTCTCTCTCAAAGATCGTCAAATGACAACCTCGACAGACAACAGAAGTTCTCACCGAACCATTAGCAGGAGTATCTATCACCATACTTCCGCCTAAGGATGACACAATCACACCAATCCTGGTCGCACACTCATACGAAATAAAAGAATGCGTAGCACCAGTGTCAACAATAGCAAGCAATTCAACATTATTAATCAAGCAAGTACCTTTAATCAGATTATCTTCTTTAGGAGCTTCAGTCCCACTCAGAGCAAACACCCTACCAGTAGTATGAGCTGCAGTAGCCGCCTTCTTCGGTTTCGAGCACTGCGAACTGATATGGCCTTTCTCGCCACAATTAAAACATGTCGGACCAGCATCCTTACATTCCGTAACTCTATGACCAGTCTGACCGCATCGGAAACATCTCAGCACTTTCTTGGTACAGCTATCAGCACGGTGGCCTGGCTCGCCACACTTGAAACATTTACCAGCTATGGAAGATCCTCCCCCACTTGGCTTCTTCTCATCTACCACTTTCTGCTTACCTTTACCATTCGGAGATGCATAAGGACTACCACGATCCTTACTCTTCTTCTCACTAAGACTCTTGTAATGAGCTGTCCTCGCCTTGCTATCTTCATCAAATATCCTGCACTTATTAACCAGTGTAGGAAACCTACGAATCTCCTGGTAACCAATGCCTTGTTTGATCTCGGGACGCAACCCGTTCTCAAACTTGACACACTTGGATCCCTCAGCACCAGCGTCATTATAGTGAGGACAATACTGCACCAGCTCTTCAAACTTCGAAGCGTAATCAGCAACAGACATGTTACCCTGCTTCAGTCCTAGAAATTCCATCTCCTTCTTACATCGCACATCAGCAGGAAAATATTTCTCCAGAAAGGCCGTCTTGAACCTTACCCAGGTCATCTCCGTACCTGGTACTTCAATTCTCTGGCGAGTGTTATCCCACCAGTTTTCAGCCTCTTCAGATAACATATGCGTACCAAACTGCACCTTCTGTGCTTCAGTACACGTCATCACTCGGAAAATCTTCTCAATTTCCTTCAGCCAAATCTGAGCACCATCTGGATCATAGCGCCCTTTGAATGTAGGAGGGTTATTCTTCAGAAACCTTCCCAAATTCTTAAACTCGTCGACCGGCGGATTCTGCTGCGCCTGCATAGCCTGCGCCATAGCAGCCAAAGCCTCAGCAATCGCACGGTCATTATCTCCAGCCATACTCTGCACAACACCACTACAACCGTTAAATATCGACAGTGTCATTTACACTAATCGACCAACAGGGAAAACATCACATTATGACTCGACTGGACTGACTATGCTCTGATACCACTAATGTAACACCCTTCTACCCAAACGACATATTTATATATATTATCAGAGTACGACATGTAGAAGAGTTTACATTTCTTTCAATTCAACATTTATCACATCTCATTATAAAACATATTATTGATTTTAATAAAACTTCGCAGCGGACAACACACAATTATTATAATTCATCATTTAACAATTCATAAAATGTTTCAACATTTATCTCAACAAAAGATCTCAACATGTTAACCATCATGAACAACGGAAATAATAACATAATATCTATCGAATCCCATAACCCCGGTGTCACATGACCAGAGCATTTGACTCGACTCTGTAGAATAACTCCACACTTATTCTTCAGACCTCAACAAAGCTACTCCTCTTTATCTGCACATTGCTCATCATAGATGAACATAAACACATGCAGAAGGGGTGAGAATTACATTATTAAACAATAATATAACGACAGAATATAATATAATTATATTGCACACATGTCAACACAGTTCATCATAATCATCATTATAATCAACAAACTCATGAACATCAACAAAACAACACATCAATTGCAATGCACACACCCATGCATGACTCAACACGACTCGGTATACCCATTTTGTGACCACTACAGGATCACCACTCCCAGATTCATCACCATAGAATCCGAGTTCCCCGTAAGGAACCAAGCCTCTCAACAAGCCCGGAGTCAACAACATCATTGGAACTCAGTCCGTTCATCACTAGGCATCGGCCTTTCATGAATGCATGCACATCAAACATGCATAATAATCATCATAGCAACAACAACATCATATAGTCATGTTATCATCATCATTAATAACATGATATACAACTCAACAAAACAACAACAACATTTCATCGATTTCACATCATTACATAACACATTTATTATTAAACATGTACATTCAACATGTAATCATCATAAACACCTCATACACCATCATATAATCACTATTAATTGTTATGATACAATTACAGCGACCTACTAAGAGTCTCGCAACTCAACGTACTCCAAACTCATTAACATCAGATTCTGGATTTATCAGTTCGCGCCGCCAACATAGGTTCGCGTCGCGAATAATCAATTTCGCTTCAGTTCGCGCCGCGAACGAAGGATCGCGTCGCGAACAGTGAATTACAGAACTCCTCTGAATCCTGCTCAGTTCGCGCCGCGAACTGAGCTTCGCGCCGCGAACGCGCGCGAACAGAACTCCCCTGCTACGAAAACCAGCGCAGCTTTGCCTCTTTGCTCGCTATAACTCACACCACACGGCTAACAATCCAAAATCAACATTCAACAGTTATATATACACAACATACTTCGATTACAATACATATAACGTCACAAAACTCACAGATCGGACAATTTCCCTCAAAAACCCCAACTTTCCCAATATCCCTAAAATTCCCAAAATCTATCAACGATCCAACAGATATCGCGAAATTGCTCGCATATTAACGTTTAATAAGATTCAGACCCCTTACCTCTTTGGATTGAAGGAAACTCTGAGCACTCTTTGGCCTTTTCCTCTTCCTTCCCTTTCTCTTCTGCAGTTCTTTCTCTTTTTCTGACTCTGAAGCAAAACACGTGAAAACCAACTGAGTTCTCCTTTTGGCCTCTTATATCCAATTCCACCTTTACCCTTCCACTCTTCATATTCCATTTATTTTATTTATTTAATTATTATTAAAATAAATAACATCTATAATAATAATAATAATTCCTAAAATTTCAACTTTATTTAATTAAATTAATAACATAATATTAACTTAATTAAATAATTCTCTTATTTTAAATCGGGGTGTTACATAACCTCTCTTTAAGTGATCCCCAGCAGAGTCGCCAGTTTTGTCATACGGTGAACTGACTTTTTGTGGTTTTGCTTTGTAAAGCAAATGTCGCGGTTAGCAAGAGTCGCCACCGACTTTTCTTTTATCCAATAAGGAAAGGTGGAAAAGAACAGGAAAGACCTTAATTAGATTTTGGGTTCGGGAGGTACATTATACAAAGGGAAGGTGTTAGCACCCTTTGTATCCATGGTTATCCATGGGCTCTTAATTGCTCGATCACTTAGGTCATTTTCTTGTCTGAAAAAGTGTTTGTGAATTGTTTAGAAAATGGTTTGAAAAGAGAATTTAACTTTGTAATGATTCTTGTATGAATGTATACAAAGTGGTTATCTCGTTTAGTTTTGAAACATATTTTAGAAAAATATAACTCGGTAATGATTCTAGTATGAATGTATACCAAGTGGTGATTT
The DNA here is from genome assembly GCF_024323335.1 of Lathyrus oleraceus. Taxonomy (NCBI): domain Eukaryota; kingdom Viridiplantae; phylum Streptophyta; class Magnoliopsida; order Fabales; family Fabaceae; genus Lathyrus; species Lathyrus oleraceus. Next base: position 376,352,191 of record NC_066579.1, read on the forward strand.
TCCAAAGATATTTTGAAAGGTGTGAGGTGTGAAGAATGTTTTTAGGTTGTGAGCCAGCAATTAAGAGTTATACCTATCCGAGGTCTTTATGGGTATTTCCTATCCTTATGAGGGTAAAACTGTCCTTATTATTGAGAAATAAGTAGTTTTATCCTTTGGATGTAAAAGGGTCATCGTAGGGTCATTGATTGGTCATTGAAGGCAACAGTTATGAGGATACCTTAGCATTCGAAGGGATTATCATCATTTAACCGTAGGCTGCATCGAAGGGTCATCGAGGGACAGAATCGTATATCCAGAGGCAACATCCGAGGGACTATAATTTATTTTATGATGATTTAATCGAAGGGTCTTTGCTAAGGGTATCCCCACGTTCGCGGGACATGACCGTAATGTCGTAATCGTAAGGCAACAAAGAGAGGTCCAAGATCACATATTCAAAGGCAATATTAATTAATTAGGTAATTAAGATGAATTTCATTATTACAATCAATTAGGATAAATCTCCACATTAAAATTAATCAGACAATTCTGAATATATCTCCATAAGGGTATCCCACAAATAAAGTGGAATACCTAGCCGGCTGTTTCTTCGGGAATAGGTAAGCCTTCTACACAATTCAGCACACGGGTTAGAATACCGAGATAAGGTGCAATTGGAAATTGCACCACAAATAGACACAGCAGTCACATGGTCAAATAATGCATAATTATAGTAAGCTCAGATTAGACAAGCATAAGACAAAACAAACAAAAGCTACTGTCACGTTCGCCTCTGCCTCGCCTAGCGAAGGCCTGGCGAGTACTCGCCCCAGGCTCGCTTAGCGATGTGCTAGCGAGCGGCTACGGGTTTTGAATTTAACAACAGTATGATCTCCGGATCCTTGAGCTTTATGGCTTTCAATTACAAAAATAACATGGACAAACATTTAGGATATTCAGACATACTTAAATTCACATACGAAAGCAAATTACATATCGAAATTTAATCGTGATGCATTATGTATGTAGAGATCACCAATTGGAAACATAAAACAGTAGTGATGCGCAAACTTGTTTGCAATTGCAATATGGGAAGGGACTGATCACTCTTGGTATCGGAATGAGTTAGATGGCGGGAATTGGGCGGCGATAGCTTCGGTGCGGATGAGCTGCCTTCAGGGTTTCTTTACTCTGAAGTCTCCGGGTTAGCAGGATTTCTGTGCCAGAGTTTCTATCCGTCCTCCTCTGTCTTCCTTCGTTCGTCTCTTTTTTTGTCCCCTTTTTGTGACTGAAGTGCTGGTATTTATAGTGATTGTGGTGACCTAATGGGCTCAGAATGAAGCCCGAAAATTCTGAAGGTTCGCAAGCTTCGCTAGGCGAGCGCGTAGCGAAGGGTTCGCTAGGCGAAGGATTTGCTCGCCTAGCGAGCAGGCAATTTGTGACCTAATGGGCTCAGAATGAAGCCCAACCATTCTGGTGATCGCAAGCTTCGCTAGGCGAAGGAATTGCTCGCCTAGCGAGCAAGCTGGTTTGGGTTTTTTCTGAATTGGGCCTGTTGTAGTTGGGCTTTTGTTCCTTTAAGATCAGTGTCTTGCAAAATAAGTTGGAGTGCCTTTAGAAGTCCTTTAAAATATTAACGGGCAAATTTTGGGGTATGACAGTCATTGATGGAAAGAATGGGATGAAGATGAAAGGGAGGGGAAAAGGAAACCATAACCAAATCCAATTGATCAAGTACGAATCAAATCATCATCAACCAACACCAAACAGAAGAGAAATTAAGATAACAAGTCAAAGAGTCAATGTTATTTTTTTGGTATTTTTTGAATTAAAATAAAATGCAAATAAAAATAAACAAATAAGGTTGAACCTCAAATTCAATTCAAAATAACTTCAACAAGTCCAATTAAATTCTCATGGGTTCAACATAGTCAAACAAGCTTTGACTAATTTTCTCACCAATTTTTGAAATCAGAAAGCAATTAAAAACAATTTAAAATAGCACAATATGAATTAAAATCTCAAATAAATCTCAAATCAAATAAGAAATTGATGAGACTATTTTCATTGACTTATCATGATCCATAGATGCTATGAAAATATTTTTTGGATTTTTCAAAAGTCAGAAAGTATTTTAAAATGAATTAAAACTATTAAAAATCAAATAATCCATAAAAAATATCTAATGAAGTCACAAAAATAATTAAAAATCATAATATGAAACTAGATTTTTCAAGAAATATTTTGGAGTTGGTCTCATATTTTTATGACTTCAAATGAATTTTTTATGAATTTTTGAAAATCAAATGAATTAACTGAAAATAAAATAAATGAAATAAATGAAAGAAACCACAGCCACGTGATGAAGCTCATTAATTGACCTGGCATCAAGGGATGGTCCAGATATGAGGGCGCATGGTACATCCAAGTCAAACGCGCCACAATGTGTATTAAATGAAGTAAACACAATGGACGCACACGATTGATTAGATCCTGAATACAAGATCCAAAGGCCATGAAGGTGCACACATGGTGATGGTGGTGGAAACCACCATCTTCTCCGGCGAGACAACCACTTCCGACCACCAGTTACAGAGAAAAAAGTTTTAATGAAAATGGAAAACAAGGACATGGAAATGAAGCTTGTGTGATGGAGATCAACACTATACCATTGGATCTTCCTCACTCTTCCTATATTGAGAGAAATGTGAAGGAGAAGATCATGATGTTCAAACTGTAAGCTCATGAAATGATGAATTGAAAGAACCAATGGCTTGCCTCAAGTGTGAGGACTTCAGAAAACCACACAAACACAAGAATGCTACATTAAATTGAGAGTTCTAGATCCAAAAAGTTTGAATGTATACCTATGAATTGAAGCACTTCTGGCCACGAATCCTCCAAGTTCCTTGCTCCTCTTTGATCTATGGATGTAGGGGAAGTGAAAGGCTTTGAAGATCAGCTAATGATGTTGAATTTCAAGCTCAAAAGTAAGAACAAAATTTGAATAATTCCTTTGATATGACTATGGTTTCAATGCTGCAGCAATTCAGATCTCCAAAAGGTTACTAAATGAATGAGAGGAAGTGGTTATTTATAGCTGAAGGTATCAGATCACATGCTTTGTTCATGTGCATGGCCATTTGAAATTTGCTTGCATGGGCCTGTGCAAGCGTGTGCAAGGCCCAATGATGGCTGAAAAAATATGCTGAGATCAAGTGAAAAACAAATGGACGTGTACATTGGATGGAAACAACTTGCACATTCAAGTTTCATCATGAAATACCAAAATGCACATAAATGGAAAGGACTTCGAAACTCCCAAGTGGTATGTCCAAATGAGTAATGTGAGTAATGATTGGAAAGCCCTTGAAATAAGGAAAAAAAGTCATGCTGGGAAAAAATTCATTTGGCATGTGAAAATTGATGAAAACTGGCTGTGAAAATCCAAGTACAAAACATATTCAAAACACTTTGAAAAATTTCCCTAAAAGCAAGCTTAATCAAACCCTTTTGTTTTCATGATGCAAGCTTCAAATGGAAAAACCTCCAACGTAAAAGTTGTAGATCTTTTCAATATTATCAATTTAGACTCAAGGTTTGCATCATTTGGATTTTCTATGACAAGGTTATTGGCATTTGAAGTTGGATACTTTTTCAAATTCAATGAATTAGGTCCAATATGACCTATAATGTTTTGTATTATCACATGTATTTCTTTAAGGATTATGAAATTTTGTTCAACATAAAATTTTAAATAGACATCTCAATATTTCCAATTCATTGTGTCTCACCTGAAAATCATAAAAATTCAGGAAGCTATGCCCTTGGTAAGTTGACCCAAAATTAGGGTTTCAGTCAAAATGACCTATAATATTTTGAAATGAATGATGACCTTCCAAGTTTCAAATGGATTTTTGATGAACATGAAAGTTATTCATATGGTTCTTAGAAATATTTTTTTCTCTTGGGATAATATTCATTTGACAAACACATCAAAAGTTATATCTCAATGGTGCTCAGCTTACTTAGATGATTTGACTGGTCAACTTCTCAAGGCCAAACTTCCAATCTTGATGAATGAATGATTGAGGGGCCTCAAATAGGCTCACATATGCATAAAATTATGAATGAAAGAACTTCCCTTGATTAAATTTGATTAGAGGTTGAGATTGCTTCATGGGTAAGGCACATTCATAGCACAATGGAATTAGGGTTTCCTTGGGAAACAATCCTCAAGCCCCTTGGGTTATCTTGATCAAATTGGCAAATTGAGATACTTCGGAGACATATATGATGATTAGGAGCTTTATGGACCATTGTCATGCTTTTTTCGCATCTTCATCTAGCCATTTCATTGGGCTTAGGAGCCTCCTAGGAGCATTGGAGCACATGATCACTTGAGCTTCAAAACAAAAAGAGTTAGTGACATATTTTTGTGCTTTTGGTTAGTAATCAAATAAGAAGAGCAATAGTATACAATACAAGCATGCTTGGTGGTCTCAAAACATTCAAACAAGTCCTAACCCTAGGGCTAAGGAGCCAAACATGCTATGATTCTTGAGACAATGCACTTGTGCAATAACAGGATGCCATGAAGGACCTTAAAATCAAAATTAGGGTTTTACACAACCACGGTTTGTTTGAGCCATTGTTTTAAACTACACTTTTTTAACTCAAGTATAAGCTACGATTTATTTCGGACTACACTTTAAAAGCGTAGGCAATAGAATACTATTTACAAAAATAATTGACCTACAATGGAGGACCAATATAGTTGTATCAAGAGACATTTAATGAAAAAAACTGACACAAAGCAATGAAAAGTACAAACACAAAACATAACGGTTAATAGTGTAGCTTATAATTAAGTCAACATTTCAACAAAAAATAAATTATCTAACTAAAGTCTTTATCACATAAAGTGAATTCTACAAATTATAACATACTAAGCATAAATGGCCTAAATGAGCGGTGAAGTAAGCAACATCAAAACCAAAATTCTCTCTTCTATATAACCATCAAATCTTGCTGCATTAAATACAAATATATTTGTGAGAACTAGAAAGGAAGCAAACTAGTTAATATTACAAATCTCAACCGGGAGACAACAAATCCACCACAGTTACAAGTAGAGGACTTATCACCTGAAACAATTAAAAAAGTCACATGTGAATTCAAAAACATAACTTTTAATCATAAAAATTAAGTCAAAGTATGCATAGCATCGCTCACTGGTTGAACGAACTTATACATGTCAGACCAACTCTTTTTTTAAAGCAGAACTTAAATCTGAAAAAACTCCTTGTTAGAATATACTCTTGTTCACATCCATAAAATATCTAATTATTCAAGAGTTTGGCCAATAATTTATTCACTATTTTAGAAAAGGAAATGGAACTTTCAAATCCGAGACACATTTTACTATAGATATATAATTTCAATAACATCTTGTAAGTTGAGAGATTTCACAAGCAAGGTCATTCTATAAATGGTTGATATTATAAATATGGGAAACAAAATATAATTAGAACTTAACTATGTTGAGAGAAATGATTTCAGATATCAATCTACATATTTACAAGTTGCACAATTCCTTGGATTCCACCAAAAGTCTTATACATAAAAATATGGCATTTTATGAGTTCTACTTTTGCAGAACTAAAAGGTGCTGATTTTGGTAAATTAACGGATATCCCACCAAAAGTCTTATACATAAAAATATGGCATTTTATTAGATTCACAATCACCAAAATATTCAGAATAAAATTCAGATCGGCATATGATAATGTAATAATAACAAATTAGATTAGGACCCGCGCGATGCGCGGATGGTAAATAAGACCGTGTAAAAATTGTTGAAATAAAATAAAACTTTATTTATGCTAGATATTATTTATTATAAAAATTTTAATATAGATAATAAGATTAGCATGACAAAAGAAAATAGTTTAATTTAAATTAAAAAATAATACATTTATAAATATGGAAATGCAAGATGGGACATCAAAATAAAACTTAAAACATGAAAGATGACTTCAAAATTAGAATCAATTTTTAGGGTTTTTTAGTTATTTTTTCTCTTAGATGAGTCATTGTTATTCCTTTGTTTTATTTTAATGGATTTTTTAGTCTTTAATTTGTATACGAAAAGTGACTCATCGTTAGAGGATAATATCTAAAGTTCATTGTTTCTAATAATAAAAAATATGTAGACTTGATTGAATATACTATAATTAATCATTAAATACCTATATTTATTATTTATGATTTAACAAAAATATGAAGAATATTATTTTGATTATAAATAAAATAAATATAATTAATTATAAAGATGAATAAAATGACATATAAAATGGTCTTTTTTAGATTGATAGTTTTCTATGTTATATTTTAAAAAAAAATTGATATGAATATTTATAATAATAATAATAATAATATATAAGTAAACCATGTATATTGATTATTAATTATATATTATAATGCAGTAAGGATCAAATGAACGGTTAATTGTCATAAATTTAATTATTAAATATGTAAAATATGATTGTCAAAATAATAAATGAATATTATTTCTAAATTATAATACAATTAGAATTTAATTAATTTTTAATAATGATAAAATTGAATTAGTCAATTATTTAATAGGTAAGTAAACAGTCATATCAACCAGTTTTAAACTGAATGAATTGTGAGTTTAAAGAACTTTAAACCATTATAAAATTGTATTATTACATTCACCAAAATGTGTAACTCAATTTCATTCATTCATCTTCAATTTAGTTCTGAAATGAAATTGATAATTTTTTATTATCAATATGAAATAAATAGTTGTAAATTTGATGTAATTGTATAGTTTAGTAATAAAAATTAAAATTAATTACATATCGATAGTCAAAAGTATAATGTAATAGAACTCAATTAATTTTTCAATTTTAAGAAATATTGTTAATAATAGAAATTTTAAATATTATTTAATATATTCATTATTTCTTTTAATTGGGAACAACTTTAAATATGATTTATTGTAAATATTTTATCTGATATTCAGTTTTTTTTAATAATAGAATTAAGTTTTATCACATTAATGTTTTGAATAACTTTTTACATCGATTTATGACGTTTTCTCTTAAGAAGAATTGTACTTTTTTTTATTATTAGTGCTAAATAAACTTTATTTTTATAGTGAATAAAATTTAGATTTTTTATTAAAGGAAAAAATTTATATTTTGTTGATTCAAATTAAATATTGATAGATCAATTTTAATAAATATTAATCATGAATAATTTCTAGAGTAATATTTGTTTTTATTGAATATTTATCTTAGTAACTTTTTTTATTCCATGTGATTTTATTAATATTAGAAATAATGATTAATATGTATAATATATTGTACATATTTCCTATGCCTCTAATTTTTAAAGGTGTAAAATTTAGCTCTCATAATAATAATATAAAATATTTACTTTTTTTATTGAATATAATCTAATAGGCCCTCATTATCTATATTTATTATTTATAATTCAAATAAAAGTAATTTTATTATTAAAAATAATAAATATAAATAATTATTATCAAGAATAAAATAATGTACAAAAATGATATCTTCTATTTATTTTCGTATTGATTGTTTTCTATGTTATATTCAAAAAAATTATATGAATATTTATAATAATATTAATGTATAAGTAAATATTTTATTTTGGTAATTTTTTTGTCATGGTCTGTCACTTTAAATAATTGGTTGGTCGGCATCCGTATTGACAATGTCTAATCCACTTTTGACGGGAAAATGACTGATAATTATATTTCATCTTTGTGCTTTTAACCTATTTGAAGAATTATAATTATATTTATGTGAATATTATATATATGGATTTATCGAAAATTATAATCTAACTATTGGAGATTGCGGAAAGGGGAAATTAAACCGTAGTTGAAGATATCCAAAATTGAATCTGGCAAGAACTACTTAATTTCAAATCTATTTGTCGGAAACCGTAGGAAGGGGAAACTCGAACATTCCAAATCTATTTGTCATAAACGGTAGGAAGGGGTAAACTTGAACAATAATTAAGGAAATCCAAAATCAAATTCTGCAAGAACAATAATCCAAAATCTATTTGTCAACAAAAATGATAGAAAGAATAAAATTGAACTAGTAATGGTAGGAAGTAGAAAATTAAACTGTAATTGGAGAATCCCAAAATCTATGTATTGGTAACGATAGAAAGAAGAAAATCTAATGGGAGAACAACCACACTTCCTGAGATATTTGTATGAGTAGAAAAAAGAGTTTGTCATTTGTAACGTGATATTGGAGAATCAGGAAAGGTGAAATGAGGTTTTGGAAGAGAAAGAGTCAAAAATTGGGTGTTGACAAATAGTAGTGTTTTGATTGGTGATTTAGTAAAAGTTGTTCACATAAGCTAATAAGATGATGTGGATTATTTTTGAAAAAGTTAGGGTTAGGTGTCGCAAAATAATTTGAAGTATTAGATTTAATATATATAAATAGATAGATTGTCTATAAGAACTATTCATCCATTTTGACACTCTGAAACTTTGTCTTTGCATATGAGAATATAATGCATGTTCAGAGTTCAGAACCTTGAGAATAGATATCAGAGTCTAATGACAAGATAAGGCTTGATTAACCAGAGTGCATTAGAGGCGTCTATTTCAGAAGAGTTGACGGATGGTATTTAGAGTTGACATTATTTTCAGAACTTCGTCAATGATTGCATTGATTTAGATTCTGATCATGTCCAAACTTCAAAATCTATTTTATCAGAGTCTAGAGTCGTTATATCTAGAACCTCTCTGAGACTAGAGTTCAGAGTTTCTAAAACCATAATTTAGAATTTGATCATCATTTTGAAATATTGATAATTACGATATTCTTATACCAATAGTAATTAATATCTTGGAATGTAAAAACGAATCAAAATTGGAACGTGAAAGAATAAAAAAGTGATGTAAAAGTCTAGTATATAGAGAAATTGAAAACAATAATATTTGCTTCTTATTATTAACTTAATAGCAAGATATTACAGATAATTCATGGTACATACAACAGAAACAGAAGCAATTAAAATCTCACAAATCACAAGATAACATAATACTTAAAGGAAACAGATAAAAAGGTGCAGAATACAAAGACACAAGCAGTAAAAAGAGCAGACACGATGGATGATAGGTCTTATTTAGAATATGTAACATACTATACATAGCATGACGCATAAGACGTTGCTATTAATTATAGTATGTATGACCCGTGAAATAAAAACAAATTACCAGGTAGGTAAGAACCTAGTAAGTAATCACTTTTTAGCAAGGAGTTTTTGAATCTCTCGCTCAGGTGTATATGCGGGGGCAGAGGGCTTAGCATCCCAAACAAAAACTCCAACAAGTGATCTACGGTTAAGGAGGTATTCGCATCCCTCAATAATGGTTTTAGATTTAATAGCTTCATAGGTGCTGACTCCTACCAAGAATTTATCTAACGCAGTACCATATTCAGTAACTAGAATTTTAAAGAGCTTTTCAAAATCCTCCACTGTGTTAAAATACTGATTGTAGAACTTGTAGTCAATCCAGTCAATATAGCCTTTGTTGTCGCGATAAAGTTTGAGGTAGTAGGATTGGGAACCCTCTGTTGGAGCAATGGACACCACTTTCATGAATTTGGAAACATCTGGATCAACCTTGAGTTGTTTTATCACCTCTCCTATACAGTTGGAAAAGTCACTGATACTGGAACTGATCTTTTCATAGTTAATATCAATACCGTCAATTCCGTAAAGTACGTCATCGTTGGGGAGTTTGGTCTGGTAGTTTAGGATGATCCCTTTGATTGATGATGTGGCATTCACAATCCAGTCTTCATTATTCTTAGGGTTGAATGTATCTTCAGGGCCATTGCCTCCTATGCTTATTACCACTTTCACGTTCTTAAGCTTTTTCTTTAGTTCCGCCACCTTTTCTGGGCTAAAGCTGGTGAAGCTCCAATTGCGGTCAAAAAGTCCTGTGCCTTTTCCATCAACATGCGTCTCTGTGGCAAAGCACAGAATGAAGTGGAATTCTTTTATATCGGCATTGATCATTTCATCAGGAAAATGATCTATATAATCTCCCATGCCAATGTATTCTCGGAAAATGGTAGGCGTCACAATGGTAGATCCTGACATTGTGATTTACTTTCTTTTTGAATGAGGATTTAATTGGTTGTGGTTGGAATGACAACACTCCTGTTGCCCTTTTAAAAGCCTAGAGGTCCTATTTTTAATCAAACTTTTATTTATTAGTCTTCTTAATCTAATGCCATTTTATTGCTTTGCAATATAAACTATTAAACAACGCGACTAGACAATAACGACGGCAATATGAAAATTTAAAACTATATACAAATATGACTAGACAAAAACCAAGGGTGAAGAACGTTCCTAACTATATCAAGAACTTATGCAACTAATATTTTCAACACGACTGCACATACAATAAAGTATGCATACACTTGCCTATATTAACTTTTTTTTTTCAAATTTAATCTCATGGATTAAGTCAGAAGGAAACTTCTTCAAATTAAAAGTTACTATATATGTCATCCTTCCCTTATAAATGTTCACACTATGGTTTGTTAGAGATTCATAAAATATATAAAAAAAAAAAACTTTGGTCTTTTATACAATATCAACCCAACTTTACAATAATTTGAGTTTTTTTTCGTATGATCAACTCAACAACCTTAAATCAATTTTTTTATTGGTTTACCATTTTAGTCAAATATGTACATGATGTTTTGCTAAAAGTTTTATATTCAAATATGTATAGATTCTCTTGGTTTGTCATTCTGGACATGTGTATATTTGATTTTGTAAACAACGTAATTTGATATTCTGTGTTTATATAATACGTAAAACATATAGTAGGGAAATTTTTCTCCTTTTAAAAAGTAAGTTAAAATAGACTCAGTTGGATAATTTAGATGTCACGGAAATATTTTAGTAATCATGACCGACCTTTGGGAGTAGTTATGTAGGCGTCGGTTGACATTAAATGTAGTCATATCATTGAAACATTTTGTCACTTTTCTCTTGAAGTGTGACCTGAAAATGTATCGAGTGACATAATGTAGCTTATTGTGCACTTGAATTTGGTTGTGTTTCCAGAAGGAAATCTGACTGTTGATCCAAACTTGCTTCTCATTTTCAATCTGATTCATTCGATTGTCTTCGCCAATATATAAGAATGAAGGGAATATGGAGAAACTTTTTCCCAATTTTGTAGATTGAGTTTCCCTTATTTTTTTAGTCTTTCCCTCTTCTCTAAGAGCATTTTTATAGGAGTAACCTTCACCACATATTCAGAGCTTTAAAGCTCCGGCTCTCGGCCTTCTGTTTTACTTTACTGTCTTTGACCATATATTTCAAGGTATTTAATCTTCATATCAGTTTTTCATTCAAGAGTTTACTCTATTTTTGTTACGATGAACGATAAACCTATTATCATAGAGAGTGACTCGGATAGTAATATTTCTTCTTCTTAGAGATGGGGAATAAATTCCAAGTTACATTCCTTTTCCTATGTGCGTAGGGATTCTAATTCTAAGATTGTTTCTCTCGTTGGGGATTTCAAAATAGAAGGAGTATTCGGCGACTCATTTTATAGGAGAAAAATTTCTAGCCGCCCTTCGGAGCTCCCTTACGTTCAGTAATCAAAAGTAAGTATTTGTTTTAGCATATTTAAAAGTTGAATTGTTGAAATGAGGCAACCATAGAGATTGTTATAGAGAACAAAATAACTTATGCTCACATATTAGAGGTCGAATAATTTGGAGATCATTAGGATGTTCGACTCTGATACTTTTGAATGTCTATATATAATTGGCATCCTAAATGACTATAAGCATTTATGTCACTTGATTCCATATAAGAAAATTAATAATAATAAATAAATAAAATAAAGAATTTGAAAGACAACTCAAGTTATATTGTGAAATAAGTCAGTCAAATAATGTTTCAGCAACTATTTTCTAAAGTTCATTGACTTATAGGTTGTTGTTGTTGAAGAATATAACATATAGATAGAAATTTTATGCTAGCTGACTTAGTAATCAAAGACTTGACATATAAGGTCTTTCATATGATTGTTGTCACTAAGGATGTCCCAGATTAGTGAGAGTCACTCTTTCTTTATGTTTTATAATATTGTTTTGATATTGATACATATTTTATGTTAAGATTATATGCAGAAACAAAGTTTATGAGCTTATTATTATTATAACCATTTATGTATCATATGTGCAAATATTGAATTTGCAAACGTCAGTTTGATCTCAATAAAGAATTCAGTTGGACCAGTTGGAAATAAGCATGATTCAGATATTACATTACATGGAATTTCCATGTCACTCATTCATATCGATCTATGTCATCAAGTACATTGATGTGGTGATCGTCGGAGTTTTGTCACGTTATACGTCAGTGACGGCAGCCGCGGTGGTCTCATTGTTGATGTATGAGCTGGACCAGATTGTAAAGTTGAAATCTAAAGATAAAATAGTATTCGGATGCGCCTAAAGAATTATGATATAATGATTAAAATATATTGGTCAAGTGGGAGATTGTTGGAATATTTTAATACTTAATATTATAGTATTATTTTAATAATTATATTAGGCTTTTTTTATCAATTAAATGCCTTAAATAATTAAGTGATCAAATAGAATTAAAAGGATGATTAAATTTTATTTAGAAATTATTTAATTAATCAATTAAATATTGGATATGGGCTCAAATATGAGTGGATCTCAGGATGATCCATTTGGGAATAATGGGAACCCTAATTGACCATCCCACTATATATAGGCTATAGTCCCCCAATATACCGTACACAAGCATATTATCTCTTCTCCTTATCGGAAGAGTGTTTGAGGCATTAGGAGTATCGTTATCAATGCCTACAAAACTTTCTTTTTGGATTGGTCAAGATATTCCTATACTTCTTAATAAATCCTAAATCATAAGGTTACGTGTATGCTTATATGTTTGTTTTACTTCGTCTTAAATTATGATTATAGAATTGATATTCGTGTAGAAATTAATTATTAAATTAATTCCAACAAGTAACACGTTATTTCTTGTGTGTGATGAGAAATTCCATTACCAACTCAAAAATTAGGTTAAAGCATAATATACAAAGCATAAAAATAATAATAAAATAATCGATAATTCACTTGAGGAAAATTTCATAGAGAAGTAGTACAACTGATGTATATTAGTCTGGTGCCAATCTCCCTAGCAAGGCACCTAATCTAATCTCTGGCGAAATTTCTTCAGAAATTGTAGTCTTCCATTAGTTATGTAAGATATACAGAGTCTTTTTGTACATGAGATATCCATCCTTATAATAATCCAATTCTTTAAAAGTCAGGCGTCTTTTTTACTAGAGATCATCTTCAATTTTGTCAAAAATCTACTTTAACCATTCTTGAATGAAGATGAATCAAAGAAACTCCAAGCGGCATAACACGAGTGATTTTTTTTGTAAGTGTGTTCTCTTAGGTAAAAAGGTATCTATTTTTTACTTTTATTGTGTATTACTAAATATTAAAACGATATTTTATAAAAACTTGTTGTAACAAGTTAGTTTATAATAGCACACTTTTATTTAGAGTGTCATAACAAGTTAATACCTTAGATAACACTTTTATTTTAAAGTGTTATCTAAGAGCTACATGTTTTTAACATCCATTATTATAAATAATATATTACATGATGACAAAGCTTTCACATTCTCCCACACAAAACCAAGGTAATTCAAAAAGTGCCATGATTAATTTTTTTTTTTACATACATACGACATATTTTCTTAGTTTATCTAAATCGAAGGAATGGATCTGTCAGGGATCTCTCTTCGAATCCTTGTCACTTCATTTTTTGTTTTTTATTTATTTTTCAATTGAATTAGGAACCAAGTGTTACATTTTCTCAAATAGAACGTCTCCCTTTTTGCTTTATTTATTTATTTTGAATTATATAAATAATATTTTCAAATATCCTTCTTTTAATTGTAATATTCCTCGGTTACATTGCCCAACTGAGGGGTAATATCATTTGTATGAAATTCCAAGAATATAGCGCTATGCTACTTTTTTTAATTATAAATTAATCTATTCCCTCAGTTATTCCCTATACCGACATGTAAGTTCTTTTGCATGAATACTTCACATAACTAAATTCAAAAAATTTATTTACCTATCAACGCTCCTTGTTTCATTCTCTGGACAAAAAATCTAGGTAGTTTTCATCTTTCATCAACAACTCAAACATAAAAACTTAGATTTTATCTTCCAAAAACAACTCGAACATCAACTCTTCCAACCTAAAGGAGCTTTGTCATCACGTTTTCTATATGTAACTCACTTTATCTAGTGTAACTCGCTTTATTTATTGACATAAGCACTTATGAATATGTTAGTTTGATAAAAATGTTGTTTTTCTTTAGTGTGTCTTTCAGTTTATTTTGGATTTTAGAGTAGAATCAGTTTTGAATAGAAAATGTTGATGCATTTTGTATGTTACAACTCTAGAATAATTTTTATTAAAGGTTGCTTGGATTGGATTATCTATTGATATAAGCCCTTATGAACATAAGCTGCTTTCATCATATTTATGTAAGCACTCTATACTGATTTTGAAAAACAAATTATAGTTATTAGCTTATATAAATGTTGTTTTTCTTGAATAATGTTAGTTTGTGATGTATGTTCTTAGGAGGTGTACCACGAGTATAGTATTACTCATATGAATTAGGTTCATTAGCAAATATCTTGAAATGTTGTGTTTCTTGAATAATCTTAGTTTGAGAATATGTATTAGTTTGACAATATGTTGAATGTATGTTCTTAGGAAGTTTACACACGGATAGGTGATTCGACCAACACCTCTCATACAACCTCTACTACAACCTCTATTAATATTAAAAGTAAAATAAAAACTAGAGGTGACACAATGATGATCAAAGTTTCAAAGGCTCACAAAACTGATGTTTGCTTCCTGGTTGATTTTTGTCCAAGAACTGGTAAGGCCTATGATGAACATACTGGTAATTTTCGGGGTTGTGTGTCATTATAAGGTAGAAGAAAAGTCAACATTATGATAGATCATTGTCATGGAGTTGATGATGATTTGAAAGATAAATTATGGACAGATATTATGGTCTTTATTAGAAATTTTACGATTTATTTTACAAGTATATATGACCATTTTTTTTTGTTTAATGCTAATATCATCTCATTACTTAAATGTAGGAAGTATTTATTATTCTAGAGGTTGATATGCTAAAAAATGGATTAGATATACTGGTAAGCGTTACACAGACTTTAAGAAACTTCTCACAAGTGGGGGATCCCTCTAGAAGCCTTGACCGCAATCCATATTCACCATCACGTCATAAGAAATGGAAGAGGGCACATCAAAGACCAGAAGGAGAGTTCCCATCAGAGGTTACACGCGAAGATGCAAAAAAGATTGTAAATAGATACTATTTTCAACATTATTTATTTAAGTTTATTTCAATTTGGGTAAAGACGAACATTTATATGTGTTATAGAAAATTTATTATTTGAAAAATATAAGGATGGTATCTTTGTTTTACAAAAACCTCAAGACATATTGGTAGAAGTGATTGTAACAGAGGAGCATGGTGGTCGTGTTCGTGGTCTAGAAAGAGACGTCGGCTTGAGGTTATTTTTTGAACCATCGTAAACAAGTAACGAATTAGTTCGTAAGAAGAAGAGATAGTTGGGCGGGGAAGAAATTATAAGAAGTATTAAAACATGAGCGAGAGAAGTGAACTCATGAGGCGCGGGAGGGAGTGACTCAAGAGGAACATGAGATGGTATATTTTAAGGAGCGTGAGAAGTTGTTGCAGGATGAGCATAATAAGTTGTTGCAGAAGGAGCATAATAAGTTGTTGCAGGAGGTGCGAGAGAGTTTGTTAGTGGAGGAGCGAGAGAGGATGATTGAGGAGGAGCAAGAGAGCTTGATCAAGGATATGTAAGAGAAGCGTACCGATTGAGATTAGTATAAGTTTGGTTTTAAAAACTGTGTTGTATGTTGTGGTTATTGTTATTGTATCCAAATTTAAGTATTGTGTTACAGTTGTTTTTATGCGGCAGTAATTGAAATCAATGGGTGTACTCATCCATCCAAATTAAGATCAGTTAGACATAGCTGAGAAAATTGTTATGGGTGATGCAAACAAGAAATATAGTTGCTCAGCTCCACAGCATAATATTGACACAACACTACCTCTATCAGATAACATGCAAATACTATCAATGATGCTAGATGAGATGTGAGACATCTTTGAGATGACATTAAAACTTGAACCAGGACAACAATATATACTTCATAAGATTTGTATTTTGGAAATGTTGAAGGGAGATGATTGGTTGGACATAACCATACTACAACTTTGGTGCTTGTAAGTACAAGATTTATGGTAATTTCAATTTATATTCCTTGTTTTCGTACTTTAACATCAAGATTTGACTTTTTCTTTAACTTTTAGGTACATGCATGAGATGTGTGTTGAAAGGGACATAAGCAAGTATTGTTTCTTAGACCTTTTCAAAATTCAATTTCAATAATAATGGACAAACACTATCACGAAGTACATACAACATAAGTTGATTGATGACCACAAAAAATGCTATATGAGATCATTTTACCATGCTTAAGTATTTATTGATTTGTGTTTTCTTTTATAAATCAAATTTATACAAATTATTAATTATTTTGAATGTTTATTCAGTTCACATTAGCGAGAAGTTATTATATGTCTGAAGCATAATATTGTAGCTATTTTATGGTTGCCACAGTATGATCTTAATTCAATGATGCTTGAAGTTTTAAGCGCATAAGTTGTACTATTTGTAACTCAAATTTTATCTTTAGTTTTGAATACTTTTTATTTATATTTAATTTGATTCAAACCCTATTTCGTTTCATCAAATATTTTTTGTATGTCGCTAAACATTCAGTAAATAAAAAGCACAACCAAAACAAATATATCCTAACATCCTAATATATGTATAAAAGTCTTGTCAAAATCACATTATATAATACAAAATTAAAATTTATACATCAAAATAATATTAACAAAAACTATCTATATATAATTTCTCATCCTTTGCATTGGTTTTGACAATATTTGTTCGTCTTCGTGGTTCTCATGCTCTTCAGCTATTTGCATTTGCTCTTCAACCATTTCCGTAAAACATTGAGCCCAAAGTTGTCGAACGCGGTCAATTATCTCTTTTTCATATGATGGGGTGTTTGTGAATATCTACATGATTTTAGATAATAAATTAAACAAATACATATAAAGACAATAAGTTACATGATTTTCAATAAATACATGCAATACGAAAATATTTTAAATTATACTACCTCATTGAATCTTTCAACAATAGAAGCATCAACAATGTCAAACACAGTTATCATGACATAATAACCACATGCCCATCCGTTATCTTGACGATGTGCCTACATATAAAATCTTAGTTTGAATAAGACACTAAAAAATGTATGATAGCTGTCTGAAAAGAATGTTATCATTAGTATATGTGACCATGATATGAGGTCATATTCTAAGATTTCATGTTAAGGAAGTGGAAGTAAAGCAAATGGAGAAGCTAAACAATCTACTGATTGATTTTTTGGCCCAATGCTAGAGAAAGATCTTTTTTCATTTCCTCCAATAGATCACAAGGGCAATAATATATTAGTTTCAAATGTGCATAGCAACGATTCTCAAGAAAATTTTCAAATGGATGTTATAGACAAATGTCAAACCAGAGCTTCATACCATTATCTCAGAACAAACTCAAACATCAAAAGAAGACTCACCATAGATCCCATAGGCAACAATATATTGGTTGCAAATGTTCATAGCAACAATTCTCAAGAAAATTTTCAAATGGATGTTATAGACAAATACCATTATCTCATAATAAACTCAGACATCAAAAGGAGACTCACCCCCTGGTTTTTGCCAAGCAAAAGAACATGCAAATTGCACAAAATTGTTTATGCATCTATAAAAAGAGCTTTAATAGATTCGAAATTAATAATACTCAATGTTATAACTATTTTAAATCAAGTGATCCTTGTACCAAAGTCTATCCATCAACTACAATATTATTTTCCAACTATAAATTGAAAATTAAGTCATAAAAATGAACTAAAGAATATTAAATCTTTAGCAAAAAGAGCGAAAACATGTGCTTCTAGATGAGCTTCTTGTAGAAAGGAAGGAAATAAGAAACGACAGACACATCTTATAGCTAAATCGAAAGTTGTTGCTCTTACATAGCAAATTTTTTGGTCTGATCTTCATCAAGAAACGGCTGAATAACAATGCTATTTCTATATTACTGTTGCCGCATTTATCTATAATTTACAGACCCAACCTCTGTTGGACAGTCCGCCTCGAGTGAGTCTAGTAGGTAAGCAACACCGACAAACACATCATAACAAATTATTGAACTTATGAGGCATCTGGAGACACCAAAAAAGGTCCCATCTTATTCTAATTTTAATGTTTAGTTCATAATCACACACCAGATATGTAGTTTTAACCGAACACTATTAGTTGTTCTCGACTTTCCATATCCTAATATCCTCTATGTTACCTAAGGAAATAAAGGCGTATGATGACTTTCATTTATCGTGGCTATATTTGTCCCCTAAGTTTATAATGTTGGAAACATTAAGCTAATCTAAATGAGCATTCTCTTAGGGGACGTTTTGAATTAACAAGCCATTATGCAGTCTCATCCCACAGTGGTACAGAACATTAACCATTAAATATGAAGCTATGGTAAAAGAAATTGTAGCATAAATATGGGTAGTACTTCTATAGTAAAGAAATATGGGTAGTACAGAAAATTAACGCCAATGTTATATCATATAGGTTTGGTTATATCATATAGTTTCTTCATGTATGATATGTGAGAAGTTTTTTTTTGAAAGGTTGTGCATATGCAATGAAGATTGTGACAAATAACTTTTGAAAGATATCATCCGTTATGTTTTCCATTTGTAGATGTATATTACACCCTTTTTTTTCAAAATGGGTATATATATATATATATATATATATATATATATATATATATATATATATATATATATATATATATTTATTGATATGTCATATTACGCCTTCATTTATAGAAAACGGTTGAAAACTTTTAAATAATTGCACTTAAATCAAACGTATTTACACCATATTTGATAAAACTCAGGTGTAAAATGAGCAATGTTTACTATATATGTTGGCAATATTACACCCTATTTTCTTTAAATAGGGTGCAAAAATATGGTATATTACACCCGATTTTACCATGGATGGTCGCAAGTTTACACCCTATTTTTAAAAATAGAATATTTTTGTTTTACTTTCATAAATATATTATATATAATTTGATTTAAACCCTATTTCATTTCATCAAATATTTTTGTATATCGTTAAATATTCCGTAAATAAAAAGCACAACCAAAACAAACATAACCTAACATTATCATATACGTATAGATGTCTTGTCAAAATCAAATTATATAATACAAAATTAAAATTCATACATAAAAATAATATTAACAAAAACTATGTATGTATAATTTCTCCTCCTTTGCTTTGGTTTTGACAATATTTGTTCGTCTTCTTGGTTCTCTTGCTCTTCAGCTATTTGCATTTGCTTTTCAACCATTTCCAGAAAAACATTAAGCCCAAAGTTGTCGAACGCTGTCAATTGTCTCTTTTTCATATGATGAGGTGTCTGTGAATATCTACAAGATTACAGATAATAAATTAAACAAATACATATAAAAACAATAATTTACATGTTTTACAATAGATACATGCAATACGGAAATATTTTAAATTATACTACCTCATTGAATCTTTCAACAATAGAAGCATCAACAATGTCAAACACAGTTATCATGACATAATAACCACATGCCCATCCGTTATCGTGACGATGTGCCTACATATAAAATCTTAGTTTGAATAAGACACTAAAAAATGTATGATAGCTGTCTGAAAAGAATGTTATCATTAGTATATGTGACCATGATATGAGGTCATATTCTAAGATTTCATGTTAAGGAAGTGGAAGTAAAGCAAATGGAGAAGCTAAACAATCTACTGATTGATTTTTTGGCCCAATGCTAGAGAAAGATCTTTTTTCATTTCCTCCAATAGATCACAAGGGCAACAATATATTAGTTTCAAATGTGCATAGCAGCGATTCTCAAGAAAATTTTCAAATGGATGTTATAGACAAATGTCAAACCAGAGCTTCATACCATTATCTCAGAACAAACTCAGACATCAAAAGAAGACTCACCATAGATCACATAGGCAACAATATATTGGTTGCAAATGTTCATAGCAACAATTCTCAAGAAAATTTTCAAATGGATGTTATAGACAAATACCATTATCTCATAATAAACTCAGACATCAAAAGGAGACTCACCCTCTGGTTTTTGCCAAGCAAAAGAACATGCAAATTGCACAAAATTGTTTATGCATCTATAAAAAGAGCTTTAATAGATTCGAAATTAATAATACTCAATGTTATAACTATTTTAAATCAAGTGATCCTTGTACCAAAGTCTATCCATCAACTACAATATTATTTTCCAACTATAAGTTGAAAATTAAGTCATAAAAATGAACTAAAAAATATTAAGTCTTTAGCAAAAAGAGCGAAAACATGTGCTTCTAGATGAGCTTCTTGTAGAAAGGAAGGAAATAAGAAACGACATACACATCTTATAGCTAAATCGAAAGTTGTTGCTCTAACCTAGCAAATTTTTTGATCTGATCTTCATCAAGAAACGAATGAATAACAATGCTATTTCTATATTACTGTTGCCGCATTTATCTACAATTTACAGACCCAACCTCTGTTGGACAGTCCGCCTCGAGTGAGTCTAGTAGGTAAGCAACACCGACAAACACATCATAACAAATTATTGAACTTATGAGGTATCTGGAGACACCAAAAAAGGTCCCATCTTATTCTAATTTTAATGTTTAGTTCATAATCACACACCAGATATGTAGTTTTAACCGAACACTATTAGTTGTTCTCGACTTTCCATATCCTAATATCCTCTATGTTACCTAAGGAAATAAAGGCGTATGATGACTTTCATTTATCGTGGCTATATTTGTCCCCTAAGTTTATAATGTTAGAAACATTAAGCTAATCTAAATGAGCATTCTCTTAGGGGACGTTTTGAATTAACAAGCCATTATGCAGTCTCATCCCACAGTGGTACAGAACATTAACCATTAAATATGAAGCTATGGTAAAAGAAATTGTAGCATAAATATGGGTAGTACTTCTATAGTAAAGAAATATGGGTAGTACAGAAAATTAACGCCAATGTTATATCATATAGGTTTGGTTATATCATATAGTTTCTGCATGTATGATATGTGAGAAGTTTTTTTTGAAAGGTTGTGCATATGCAATGAAGATTGTGACAAATAACTTTTGAAAGATATCATCCGTTATGTTTTCCATTTGTAGATGTATATTACACCCTTTTTTTTCAAAATGGGTGTATATATATATATATATATATATATATATATATATATATATATATATATATATATATATATATATATATATATATATATATATATATTGATATGTCATATTACACCTTCATTTATAGAAAACGGTTGAAAACTTTTAAATAATTGCACTTAAATCAAACGTATTTACACCATATTTGATAAAACTCAGGTGTAAAATGAGCAATGTTTACTATATATGTTGGCAATATTACACCCTATTTTCTTTAAATAGGGTGCAAAAATATGGTATATTACACCCGATTTTACCATGGATGTTCGCAAGTTTACACCCTATTTTTTAAAAATAGAATATTTTTGTTTTACTTTCATAAATATATTATATATAATTTGATTTAAACCCTATTTCATTTCATCAAATATTTTTGTATATCGTTAAATATTCCGTAAATAAAAAGCACAACCAAAACAAACATAACCTAACATTATCATATACGTATAGATGTCTTGTCAAAATCAAATTATATAATACAAAATTAAAATTCATACATAAAAATAATATTAACAAAAACTATGTATGTATAATTTCTCCTCCTTTGCTTTGGTTTTGACAATATTTGTTCGTCTTCTTGGTTCTCTTGCTCTTCAGCTATTTGCATTTGCTTTTCAACCATTTCCAGAAAAACATTAAGCCCAAAGTTGTCGAACGCTGTCAATTGTCTCTTTTTCATATGATGAGGTGTCTGTGAATATCTACAAGATTACAGATAATAAATTAAACAAATACATATTAAAACAATAATTTACATGTTTTACAATAGATACATGCAATACGGAAATATTTTAAATTATACTACCTCATTGAATCTTTCAACAATAGAAGCATCAACAATGTCAAACACAGTTATCATGACAAAATAACCACATGCCCATCCGTTATCTTGACGATGTGCCTACATATAAAATCTTAGTTTGAATAAGACACTAAAAAATGTATGATAGCTGTCTGAAAAGAATGTTATCATTAGTATATGTGACCATGATATGAGGTCATATTCTAAGATTTCATGTTAAGGAAGTGGAAGTAAAGCAAATGAAGAAGCTAAACAATCTACTGATTGATTTTTGGCCCAATGCTAGAGAAAGATCTTTCTTCATTTGCCCCAATAGATCACAAGGGCAACAATATATTGGTTGCAAATATTCATAGGAGCGATTCTCAAGAAAATTTTCAAATGGATGTTATAGACAAATGTCAAACCAGAGCTTCATACCATTATCTCAGAACAAATCAGACATCAAAAAAAGACTCACCATAGATCACATAGGCAACAATATATTTGTTGCAAATGTTCATAGCAACAATTCTCAAGAAAATTTTCAAATGGATGTTATAGAAAAATACCATTATCTCATAATAAAATCAGACATCAAAAGGAGACTCACCCCCTGGTTTTTGCCAAGCAAAAGAACATGCAAATTGCACAAAATTATTTATCCATCTATAAAAAGAGCTTTAATAGATTTGAAATTAATAATACTTAACGTTATAATTATTTTAAATCAAGTGATCCTTGTACCAAAGTCTATCCATCAACTACAATACTATTTTTCAAATATAAATTGAAAATTAAGTCATAAAAATGAACTAAAAAATATTAAGTCTTTAGCAGAAAGAGCCGAAACATGTGCTTCTAGATGAGCTTCTTGTAGAAAGGAAGGAAATAAGAAACCACAATCACATCTTACAGCTAAATCGAAAGTTGTTGCTCTAATATAGCAAATTTTTCGGTCTGATCTTCATCAAGAAACGACAGAATAACAATGCAATTTCTATATTACTATTGCCGTAGTTATCTATAATTTGCAGACCCAACCTCTGCTAGAGAGTCTGCCTTGAGTGAGTCTAATAGGTAAGCAACACCGATAAACACACCATAACATATTATTGAACTTAGGAGGCATCTGGAGACACCAAATAAGGTCCCATATTTTGCCAACTTTAATGTTTAGTTCATAATCACACGCCCGATATGTACTTTAACCAAGTATTATCTGTTGTTCTCGACTTTCCATATCCTAATATCCTCTGTGTTACTTAAGGTAATAAAGGCGTATGATGAATTCATTGATTGTGGTTATATTTGTCCCCTAAGTTTATAATGTTGGAAACATTAAGCTGATCCAAATGAGCATTCTCTTAGGGGGAGGTTTTGAATTAACAAGCCATTATGCAGTCTCATCCCACAGTGGTATAAAATATTAACCATTAAATATGAAACTATGGTAAAAGAAATTGTAGAAGAAACATAGGTAGTACTTCTATGGTAAAGAATATGGGTAGTATAGGAAATTAACCCTTAAATATGCAGAAATATGGATAGTACAACTATGTTAAAGAAATATGAGTAGTACAAAACAACTCACTTACCTTGATAATATTCCTATTAGGATTCTTATTCTTAATAGCTCTTAATAAATTATATTTTTCAACATCTCTGATAAAAGAAATTGCAGCAGGGGTAAGTTATAAACATAAAGTTAAAAGGTACAAAAATAAAGTATAAATGATATCTCTTGATTTAGGCTTCTTGCCCCTCAAGTATGACCTTAATATTTTTCTTGGGAGGTTTGTTTAATGAATAAAACCAAAAGATATCATTATCTTTGGGACAAATAACAAAGCACTACCAATGACTGTTGTAGTTTCAAAACAAAAGTGTTAGAATCACTAAAATAAAAATATTACAAAATAACATATAAAAAACCTATAAAACCTTGAAGGAAACATGTACTTACCGATTTAACAATGGTCCTAAGTAACATTTTTTTGACTCACCATCCAACTTATTGTGTATATATGACTGAATAACTTCGTCCGGTTTGGTAGAAATTAGCGTCCTATATGGATCAAGAAGCCCAAATAGTTCACTGAAATTCTTAGAGATACAAATGCGATGTAGATATCTAAATTGTTAAAACAAATTTTAATTATAAGTGATACATAGAAAAAATAATTAAAAATAGAATAAGATACTTACGAGCATCATAAAACATGATATATATACAGAGCCATTTAATACCACCAATTAATTCATTAAGGTCGACGCTATCAATAAAATTGAGAATTCACTTGTTTCATGAATCACATATAGTGAGAAGGAATCTTCCCTAAGATATTCAATATTTTTAGGTAATCTTCAGAAACACCAGTGTTTTAGATTACATCTCAAGTAGTCAAAATAATTAACATATTTTAGTCTAACAACAAAATTATTGAATAATGTTGAAATAATTTTGTAATTTAATTTTTTATTTAACTAAGAACTTGAAACTACCTCAATACAATTCTATGTATGAAACATATCTAAAATAATTAAAAATAGACAAATTAAATATCTCTTTATTTTATGAAAACAACAATATATTAATAATTACAATATTCAAATAAATACAAAATTGATTAAAATAATATTAAAACCTCCGCACAACGCGCGAGTTACCATCTAGTAATATATTAAATCTGAAGCACGCGCTCTAGTACAAACAACTCAACATCATTTGTGCAACATCACCCATATTTCTATGTGGCATCTTCTAAAATTTATCTTCACTTCTTAAAATTCAAAATTGCATAGTGTTAAAGGTCACAAGTTTGAATCATGACAAATACAAAAAATATATTAACTTAATAATTTCGTATATGCTTTGATCAATATTATTTTCATAACTATTATAAAACATTAATTCTATTTTTCTTAAAATTATATTTTAATGATTAAAATTATAGAAAAACATTTGATGTATATTTTTAATCTAATCTCTCTACAATAATTTTAAATTATTTCTATTCTATATTTTTCATATCATATGTCAGAAGAATAAATTAAAGATAAATAATAATATTCTTGATTTTTCACATTAAAAATATAGAGTTTGCAAAATTTGATATATATGACCCGTTTGTTTTGGCTTTTTTTTTTAAATGATTTTTATAGTGTTATATATTTTAGTGTAAAAAAAATTTACAAAGAAACTTTTCACAAAAGCTTCAAATAAAAATTTTGTTTGAATAGTTATTCTTAAAATGTTATTTTAGATATTTTATCATTTTATCGAAACTTTTTTTGGATATCAAAATTTCAAAAAATCACTTAATTATGAAGCTATTTTAGCTCTTTCTAAAAATCATTTTTGAGATACAATTTTTTTTAAATTGTGATTTTGACTATGTTTTGATCTTCAATAATGTATATTTATGTTAGACAATGAACAATTCAATCTTTTAATTTATAAAAAATAAATTTAGAAAAACTTGTAATATTTTGAAAAATATTTTTGTAAAATCCATTTTCAAAAATACAAAGAAAAATCCATTTTTTTAAAGGTAACGAATACCCCGCTACAGGAAAATGGTCCATAGTTTAATAAAAAACAAATTGTGAGTTTACCCATTTTTTGTAATGGTGATCATAAGGAGTATAAT
Source organism: Lathyrus oleraceus (assembly GCF_024323335.1). Classification (NCBI taxonomy): domain Eukaryota; kingdom Viridiplantae; phylum Streptophyta; class Magnoliopsida; order Fabales; family Fabaceae; genus Lathyrus; species Lathyrus oleraceus. The sequence goes on from NC_066579.1 coordinate 376,378,290, forward strand.
AAAAAATAGAGGTAATAATGTCAAAAATAAGAACTCTCATATTTCAACTATTATCAACAATTAAATCACTTAAAAATATTATAATATCAATAATAACCAAATGAGATAAAAAAATTGAAAATAACATACAAAACATATTAACCTATTAAATACTTGATAACTTTTGTGTATATATTATTTTCATTCAATTTATAAAACATCTATTATAATATATCAAATCAAAAACACGCACTCTTAAAATGGAATAAAGAAAAAATTTATGTATCATTTTAATATATTATCTCTAAAATAGTTTTAAATTCTTTCTATTCTACGCTCTTTATATCATGCCAAACAAATAAGTTAAGTACAAACAACAAATATTTTGTTTTTTTTACCGATAAAGATATAAAATTTATTGATTGTTTATTTTTATAATAAAAACATAGTAAGTATAATAAAACTCAACAATAGTATTTTCTAAATAATTATTCTCATATTTTAACTAATATCAACAATAATATCACATAAGTATTTTTTAATATCATTCATAACAAATTAAAATAATTTGTTTTCTTAAACAAAATTAGTTAGTAAAGTCATTAGCAATTGAAACATTGATATTCATTCTATAATTAATATTTGACAATATAGACATAAGTTTGAATATATTCTGAAAATTTTATTTAATAATAATTGCAAATAAATTTTAAACTTTATTTAAGACTAAGAATCAAAACATATCATCAACAACTTAAAATTAAATATTAAAAAAAAAAAAACTACCAACCAAAAAGATATAAGAATCAAAATTAAAAAAATAACAAGGCATGTCTTTTTGAATTATTTAATTTTGTAAAATTATATTTTAGATATCACTCAACTTATAAGGATATATTTTTTATTTAAAGTAAAATGTAGTTTTTATTTTTAATTTATTGATACCATTTTCTTAATTACAAATTCGTTATAAATCATTAAAAATATAAAATTATCGATCATCTATTATTTATTATCTATTATTTGTTATAATATAGTAAATCTGAAGCACACACTCTAACACAAACAACTCAACATCATTTGTGTCACATCATCCGTAAGGGGGTTTATCCATTCAAACACAAAATTGTAAATAATTTGTACATTCTTCTCTCATCCCCCCAATCATGTTTGCACAAACAATTTTCACAAATACCAACCTACCTTGCAACAATTGTGAAAAGGACTCCCTAGGAGTACCTAGGATATTTTGGATGCTTAAAACCTTCCCATTGCATAACCAACCCCCTTACCCCGATCTCTGACATTTTTATTAGTTTTTGATTTGATAAAACTTCTCGGTTTTTGTTCGCTTTCTAACCTTTCCTTTGGATAAATAGAAGTGCGGTGGCGACTCGAATTGTATGATTTACTTTTGATTTAGTCAATAAATCTAAAGGTAACGAATACCCCGCTACAGAAAAATGGCGACTCTGCTAGGGATCCTTGCCTAGTAGGTTTTGCCTACTTTTCACCCTTGTTGTATTGTATTGTATATTGCTTGTGACATATTTTTGTGCAAATTTGGGATGACTGTATTGATTTTAATGTATGAATTGCTTGATATATTAATTGCTTGTATGCTTGGTGATCTTTGTGAGATGAGTTCTATACCCGAACTCGAGTGCACTTAGGATAGGAGAATGGCATAGTTTTGTTGACTTGTGTGGAGTTATTCCTTAGCAAGTTGACTTGCAAGCCCATTCACTTGGTGGAGGTTATGTTGGGATCAATAATGTCGTACGAGTAGTCGTGGTTAGGCATTACTCCTTCCAATATATACCTTAGAAGCCAAGGTCCTTAGTTTACCAAGCCCATCTTGGCTTATTTTTAGGACGTAGTGCGAAGGTCGTTCAAGTGTAAGATTTGATACGATTGTTACGCGATACTACACTCATAAGAGTCTCTCTTGAGAATATTTTTGGAATACGAGTAGTCGTTTATCCGATAATATCTGAAAGATGGGATGATGACTATGGGAACCTCTTGTAGAACATGATTGGCAGGTTTAAACCCTAGTACACTCCCTTTGGGTGGTTCTTAACCGAGACTCCATGCTCGTGACTTGCAACAAACCCTTGATTCATGGTTGATCCGTTCTTGTATATCCTTAATATCAATGGAACTTGGGTGTTGATAAGGTGTAAACCCTAATCCACCAAAATGGATGATTGATATTAAGGATGACTTGAGTCGTCCCATGACCTTTGTGTGGTGTGCTTTGCTTGATCCTTGAGTGTGATTGTTGCATCCATGCATTCATGCATCCATACACATCCATATCACTAACAATGAGAAAATTTTCAAGGAACTTAAGAGGCCTATTTGAAAATTTTCAGACATGGATAAGCAAAGAAGAAATACGAAGAAGTACAGTTTCAGACAACCGACTTGAAAGAGTTAAGGAGTTTGACATCCTATGTATTAGATCTCTTAGAATTCAAGGCTCGTCATGGGAAGCTTCTATCTATTCTTGCTACTCAGGTGGATGAAGGTCTGATGAGTGTATTGGTGCAATTCTATGATCCCTTGTACCGTTGCTTCACATTCCCGGATTTCCAGCTTTTGCATACGCTTGAAGAGTATGCCTATATTGTGGGTATACCTATTCTAGATCAAGTGTCGTTCAATGGTTTGGAGAGGGTTCCTACTTCTCAAGAGATTGTTGATCTGTTGCATATAGATGAATCTCTGGTTGGTGCTCATATGACTACCAAAGGTGGAATTCAAGGTCTCCCTTCTGAGTTCCTCATTGCTCAAGCTACTTTGTATGGGAAGGCCATGAGTGAGGACGCCTTTGAGGCCATATTTGTACTTCTCATCTATGGGCTAGTGTTATTCCCCAACATCGACAAGTTCGTGGATATGACCGTTATGAGGATTTTCTCTACCCTTAATCTCGTTCCTACTCTGTTGGGTGACACTTACTTTTCTTTGCATATGAGGAATGCAAAGGGAGGTGGTACCATTGTGTGCTGTTTGCCTCTGTTGTACAAGTTGTTTATTTAGCACTTGCCACAGACGGTCGCCTTCAAGGAGAACAAAGGATATCTACGGTGGTCCGTGAGGCTTATGTCTATCACTAATGATGATATCTTTTGGTACAACCGCGTATATCATGGTGTGCAGATTATTGACTCTTGTGGTGAATTCTCCAATGTGCCTCTTCTTGGTACATGTGGTGGGATTAACTACAACCCTATTTTGGCACGTCGTCACCTTGGGTTCCCCTTAAAGGATAAACCTAATAACATTTTGTTAGAGGGTGTGTTCTTTCAAAAGGGTAAAGATCCCGAGGGCTTGAAGGGCAGGATGGTCCGCGCTTGGCGCAAGATTCATAGGAAGGGAAGGAAAGAGCTTGGTCTGAAGAACTGTATTGCTTTGGAACCATACACCTCGTGGGTGACGAGGAGAGCTTCCGAGTACCTTATGCCTTATTATGATCCAAGACCTACTGTCGCATCCGCGAAAAACAACCGGCGGGCTAAAAACAAAAACAGACAAAGCCGCCACCGTGCGTTATTTATCCAAAAAGAGGGAAGGGAAACGCTCAGAGTAAACCTGGAAAAAGCATGGTCTCGCGACCAAAGAGAAAGGGATCGGGAGTCGGTTACGCAAGGGGAAGGTATTAGCACCCCTCACGTCCGTCGTACTCGACGGGGTCCACGCTCTAAAAGAAAGAAAAGGTTGCTAAAACAAACATCACACACACACACTGAAGATAACACAGGTGGGGGAAAAGAGGAACGGCTCGCTAGGACATCGCGTCCTATGCCTACGTATCTCGTCTGGAACGAGAATCAGAGCTGTCGTAGTTCGGCTCACGCACGCCAAACAGGACACACACAAACACAGGCAAACATGGAACCCGAACGCCAATCACTGGACTTACATCGGCTTCTGAACCAAACAAACACACTCAGGATACGGACAGCCAATCGCTGGTCTTACATCCATATCCTGACACACAAGAAGAAACAAACAACACGCAACAAGTTATTAAGGAGTCGGGAACTTGAGCCTAGCAACTGTCCAACAAACACACACAAAAGAAAAGAAAAGTGCCCGGAGAGACCTCGCACGGTCTCCTGCCTACGTACCTCATCTGGTTTGAGGATCAGGGCGACGTAGTTCCCCTGAACGGGAAAGAAATTCTAGCCAGATACAAAGGGAGACACACTACTAGGGAGCTGTACTCGAGCCTAGTGTTATCATGCATCATTGCCCTGTGTTAAGTTTTCTATCTACTTGCACAACAGCAAGCTAATCCTATCCAGGCAAAGCAAGCATACAAGCATAAACCAAACAAAGCAAACACTCACATTTAGCACACACTATATCCAGTCAAGTGGGCTCAAACAAAGGGTTAGACTGCCGAGGCAAGTCATCTGTACAAGGTAGTGTTCGCTCTTAACCCTGACATTGAGAGTCAGGGTGAAGCAGATGAAGGGTGAGTGAGGGGTGTGCCTCACAGCTCTTATCCCTGGCCAGGGAGAGCTTCAGACAAAGGAGCGTGAGTTCATAAAGAGGGAACCCTTCTACGCTCAAGACACAGACTCAACTGTACACTGTACGAGATCTTGGGTTAATGTCCCAATGCATCAACACAGTGGTGTGAGCAGAGGGACGACTCAACAAGAATAGCTGGGGATGGATTGCACATCCCTTGGGTTCTTCCAATTGCCTTAATCAAGGTCTTTTCCTGCTTGGGGACAAAATTAAACAATCACAAACATCGCCTCTTAAGGAGGACTTCAGACAGGTGCCTGGCCAAGTAACAGGCCAGGTCTTCCAGACTACATGAAGTTAGAGTGTTCTACCTCTATTGGTTAAACAACCAAGCAGCAGCAAGTGAGTTCTCAAGGAACTATTAGCAACTAATGTACCTGAAATCAATCTAGCACAATTAGTATTCAGCTCAACAAGTTTAAACAGACAAGTTAACAGTTAACTGTACAGTCCAAACACAAATCAATGCACCAAGGTGCAAGCTATAAGGCACAAACTTAAACCTCAAAACCTACAAAACAAAGCCAAAGTTAGTCATTAACAAGCAATAAGTCAATTCCAATGGAAGCATATCACCAAGCATAAGCACTTGTGCTTTTAACCTGAAACACAACTCAAAAGTGAGAACCAAGACCACTAGGACAAGCCTAGGGTCAAAAGGAGGTGAAAAATTCAAAACAGCAAGTGAAAATTATCCAAAATCACAATCACACAATCAAGAATCAAATCCAATTGGTCTCATGTTTATATCATTCACCATTATCATTTCATGAAAGAAAAGGCACAAAACATGCAATTTGCAACCTCAAAGGACCAAACAGAATGATTACCATCAAATCATTATCAAAACATTTCAATAAATTCCACAAAAATTCCAGCCTAAACAGAACACATTCAATGAGCATCATATCAAATTTCATGCTATTTGGACAAGAGGAAGTAGGTCAATGAAAATCAGAAAGTCCAGACAAGTTCAAGCAAGCCAACACAAGGCATCAAAACAAGCACCAACTTCCATCAATCATAAAACAGTGACAAAACATGAGAAATGAATGGGATCAAAGCCAAGATGACTTATAATGTGTCTAGAATGCTCATACCAAATTTCACATCCATCCAATTAATGACCCGAATTTCACAAAGCAAATACAAACATGTATCACAAAAAATCATCAAATGACCAAACAGAGGGAAAAATTCCAATCAAATAGGAAATGAACTCAATAAATCCAGAAAAATTCACATGTGTTCTCAACATCCACATACTCAATCATTCAAAAATTTAGCTCAATCCAAGGTCCCTAAGCACATCAAATAAAATCATGAAGTTCACCAAGCATGGTGTGACACAAATTGTCACACCTCTAATAAAAAATTCATATCTCATCAACCAAGGATCCAAAAATTGCAAACTATATACCAAAATCACCAGCAAAGAGTCCGGAACATGCACAAAAAATTTCAAGCATTTCTATGGAAGCATCATCATTTTATGAGTGAAATGGCAAAGCATGTACACAAATGTCACATTCAAGCAAACCCTAGGCAATTTTATTTTTCACTCGTGCACAAAAATATTAAAATTCATCATAAAAAACTACACATCACAAGGAAAATAATGCAAAAAGTCTCATCAAATTTGGACAAGAAATGAATGATTTATGGATTTTTAAAGATCATGAATCAAAATGAAATGAAAAATGAAAAAGAAAATGAAATAAGAAATGAATTAATGCTGAAATGGCATTTTGGTAAATATGCACAGCGAAGCCCAAAACGCAACGCTTTCATTAATTCGGTGGCGAAGCGCGATTGGCTAATGCTAGCGGGAAACAAGAATTCAAACGAGGCCAGGCAAGACACGGATCTAAGGCGCGCTGGATCGTGTTCTTCATCAAGAACAACAACAAATTTCCAGAAAATCGTCATGAACTTTTTTCAACCAAAACGAGCAAGTCATACACCGTTGGAACCGTCTAAGCAAGCACAATCATAATATCCACATGATTTTTCCTAATTCCTAATGGACTGAACAGATCGAGCAAGAATAGGTTTTACATCCAAAGTTCAATTCAAGATTTCTCTCTCAACTCTTAATGAGTTTCAATTCTACAAGCACCATGCTACTCTATGCATTTAGATCTATACAAGCTATATCATGATTTTGAGGATTATGGAAATCGATTTCTAACCTCTTGATGATGGCAGTGATGAATCCGCGTGCTTCCAAGCCTCTAATGCCAAAACAGATGAAGATTGATGATGTGGAAGTTGAATGGAACGGATGCCTTAGCTCAGTGATGCTTCAGATGCAAGAATTAACAAAATGCCATGGATGAGCTTGCTTTCAACAGTCGCGATTCTTCAATGCTATGGCCTTGAATTTGTGAAACAGATGCACACAATCACTAGTAGATGATAGATCAAGCACGAATTCACACTATGGATGATGAATCTTGATGAAAATGATGAAAAAGTGTGTGAAAGTTTTGAGAGAATTGAGAGGTTTTGGAGGGAAAGTTGGTTAGATCTTGAAAAATGAAATGTGATTATTCATTTTCTGTTACAATTAACACTTTATACCAATGCTTAATCCATTTACTAATCACAATTAACAAAATAAAGTGAAATTAGCAAAATGCATTTTCAAGTGAAATGGCCAATATGTCCTTTTGCAAATTAGGCAATGTAACAGTGCAATATCAGTTGGAGCAAGTTCTAAATGTCATTTTGAATGTGTTTAAATGAGTTTGGTATGCAAAAGCTATGTATTTCACAAAATCACCTTTTTTCCCACCAATTTCAAAATGAACCACTTGAAAAATGACATTTTGCCATGATGATTTTTGATAAAATTTGATGATGCATCATGAAAGTACATGTAAAATTTGGTTTGCTCAAAGAAAGATCACCCAATTTGGCCATTCCATGTGAAAGTTATGGCACTTTGAATTTAGGCATTTTTGGAAAATGATTGGACCATATCTTGCCAACCACACATGGGAATTTCAAGTTCTTGGACTTTTTGGAAAGGTGAGAGCAAGATCTATAACTTTCCTGTTGGACAAATTTTCATTTGAAGCATTTTTGGACATGTAATTTTGAGGTGAAAAACTTTCCCTTTTTGGCAATTTTCCATTACAAGTCACTTTCTATTTTTGGAAAGTTTCCACCTGACTTTATTTTCTTCATTCTTGATGTTTGAAATGTCAAATGAAACTTGTTTGGACATGAATGAAGTGTATCTAACCCTCTCCCACCTTCAAATCCATCAATTCAAGCACAGTTGACCACAGTTGACTTTTCTGACTGATAGATGAATCTGGCTATGCACTGATCAAGTTGAGCTTCAAACCTCTGATGAAATGGCTCAATGATGAAACCCTAACTTCCCTAAGCTCAATATAATCATAAAATGACCCCCATATCCATTGTAGACCCCATCTCCTTAACAAGCCCTGATTGGCCCAATACAACTGATTAGGGTTGACCAGTGGTCAAAACCCTAATCTCAAGGAATCTGATCAAGCATTTGGTGATGACAAAACCATGATGATGATGATGTACCATTGCTACCAAGATGAAGCTCAATCTCCTTGAGAATCATAAAACCCTAATTTGGACCACACATCCTCAGATGATTAGTGATCAGTCCAATGAAACCCTAGCTTGCATCTCTACCTCTTTATCTTCTGCTCAAGACTTAGGAGGATGACTTGCTCAATGTAGCCACATGATATGCAATATGCCATGACTAGTGACCTAAAAATGATATGCAATATGTTAAGCTAGTCCCAAGAGAGGAGGGCAAATTTTGAGGTGTTACAGCTGCCCCTATTCAATCCACTATGAACCTGTCGATATGAATAGCCTCGGCTTTCAGACGATCAGGATGAAGAGTGATTGAATACTAAGAACAGACGAACAATTTGCACTCTGATGGGAAAATAATTAACAATGCCTATCAGAATCGGCAAAGAAACAATCTTGAAGGAAGATCCGTCTGGTACGGAAAAAGTCGGCCTGATCACCGAAACAGGAACGTCGACCTGTATATCAAAATAAATGGTAATACAGGGATAACCATGGCCTGAACACCACATCCACTAGGGATTATTCTTTTTTTCTTTTGTTTTGTTTTTCTTGAACCCCAAAATTTTCTGATGATCTTTTTTCTGTTTTCTTGAACCCCGAAATTTTCTTTCGCACAAATGATCCCGGATCACTGCATTTGAACCCCGACATCTTGTTTGCCAACATAATGAACCCCAATCTCCATTTGAACCCCAGTCTCCTGACGATAACATGTGATCGCCATTGTGAACCCCATTCTCCAGAAAATGCCTCAACATTTCCCTTTCTCCGTTTGAACCCCGCTCTCCGGAAAATGCCTCAACATTTCCCTTTCTCCATTTGAACCCCGCTCTCCACTTTCTTGTGATAATTCCGCTGGCAACGTCGGAAATAACACCAAACACCATTCTGAGGGCGACATATCAGAGGGTATACCTTCACAAAAGGAAGGTAACATGTGCATCCCTTCCTCAGAAGACACCCATAACGACCTCCATTGGCCTCAACCAAAGTCTAAGGCGACACATGAACAGAAGATAATCCTGAGGACCTCATCCCGGATATAATCTTCATCTCCAATCTCCATTTGGACCCTGATCTCCAGAAAATGTCTCAACATTTCCTTTTCTCCGGTTGAACCCCAATTTTCGCGCTGATCGCGTAACGTCCTCTGATTTTATTTCCATCTCCGTCCGACGGAAAAGTTTTCCTCCAGTATCGCACTACTAGGAAACATTGCTGATCTGACATCATGATGCTAAACTCCTCAGAGTAACATCTTCACCATCCGGTGAAACCAAACCTCAAGCGGTAACCACGGCTCGAGTCGCGCTGATCGCGTAACACTTCCATCTCTGTCCGACGGAAAAAGTTTCCTCCAGTATCGCACTACCGGGGAAGTACTGTTGATAAAAAACGGTGCCAAACTCCTCGGAGTAACACCTTCATCCTCAGGCAACCACTTCTCAAACGGTAACCACGGTTCGAGACTAGCCCATGCTTGCAATATGATGCATGATTGATTTTTTCAGCGTAATGCTCCATAATTATGGAAATGCTACGCGATTTGTTATGCAATATGCTATGCTATTTTTTTATGATGAATGTATAAAAGGTATCCCCCTCAAGGGACTCTTCTGAGGAGCTCGAGATACTCCACTGAGGAACTCGCCAACACTCCGATTCCACCCTGCTGGGGAATATCGCTGTTGCTGGGAAAAAGCAACCCTTGCCGGGGATAGCCTCCTTTGCACCCGATCCGCTTGGGTAATTGCTGGGGAAAGACCCACCAATGCACTCTGTGGGGATACAACATTCTTTGACTTGCGGGGGATATCAATCCCGACTCCGCTTGGAGAATCGCCGCACACAGATACTTCCGCCGGGGAAATCGCAAACTTCAGGTCTGGCGACTGGGGAAGCATTGATCCAAGACCTGCTGGGGATAACCATCCGGACCCTGCTAGGTAGACATTGAATATGCTGGGGAACTAGTCCTTCCGACTCTGCTTGGGGAGGTAAGGAAATTCTGGCACTGAACACCCGACGACTCGTCGAACCATGGTATTCATATCCAACTCCCATGTCAACTTTCCAATTTTGAGAACTCCCAGACTCGTCCGGACTTTTTCTGCTCCATCATCTTGTATTCCCAACCGCTCCGCGCTCGACGGAGAGCGAACTCCTGGGATTTATACAGACTTTTCAATCTTCCGACTTTGAAGAGTCTTCTTGATTGACCTCAAGGATCGTCGTACGTCCTTGCCGTCTCTTCCACCGTTCTTCTATTCATTCGTCCCTGATCGGACTCCATGGGGATTTGTTTTGTCAAAAGCTTCCACATCACAACCTGCAAGTGAGTGAAAATATCTAACAGTACCTGCAAAAGAGATCGATAGATAAAACCGTGCCCCAGGCGTGTCAAGATTTCAACACTTGGGTCACTCAACCTTCCGAATAAGATTTCAAGTTCTCAATCTTATAAACATGCATCGGAAGGGACCTGTTTATCGTAAAATGCAAAGATTCTTTATCACAATAATTGGATGTTTTTGCAATCAAAGCGGTAATGAAAAACAAAAACAAAATTATTTGACTGAATATGCATTTTATTGATTGAAAAAGTGTGGCTCGAATTGAGCAATACAAAGGAAGCAATTCCTGAAAAGAGGTAATTGCGCACAAAAGGAAAAATCTATCCTAATGGCAATGTGAAACCCGTGATCTCATCGAGTTCCAGCTCGGTTACACCCCATATGTCCTCAGACTCTCCGTGCTTTCTGCCTTCTAAACAAGACGATTCCGATTGATCCCTACCGGGGATTATCCCTGATGCTTTAACCAAAGCGCAAACGATCATGCCAGACACAGTTGTTCGTTTCAATCCCTCTTTTGCCTGGACCGCCCTTTCGGGTTTTCAGTCCACCGGGATACCCTTTTTTGCCCAAGCCGTCTTTTCAGGTTTTCGACTTGCCGGGTGTTAATTCTTTTCATTTTTATCCCTAACTTTTGCCTGAACCTTTTTATTTCTGTTTTTGGTTCGCCGGGATGCCCATTTTTGCCTGGACTATTTTATTCTTTTCGTCCAGCGTGTCTCTTTATACGAAGTATTTTTTAACTGCGTCCGCATTCACAGGGGATGGAAAATCCTCGCCATCCATGGTCGTTAGCAACAAGGCTCCGCCAGAGAAAACCTTCTTGACCACGAATGGACCTTCATAATTGGGTGTCCATTTGCCCCTTCGATCGTTTTGAGGAGGAAGGATCCTTTTCAACACCATATCACCTACGTGATATACCCGAGGTCGTACCTTTCTGTCAAAAGCACGCTTCATTCTCTGCTGGTACAACTGCCCATGACAGATGGCTGCCAGCCTCTTTTCTTCAATCAGGCTCAACTCTTCGTACCGGGTCCTTACCCATTCAGCCTCTTGCAACTTCACGTCCATCAGGACTCTCAAAGAGGGAATCTGAACTTCAATCGGTAGCACCGCTTCCATTCCATATACCAAAGAGAAAGGCGTTGCCCCAGTAGATGTATGCACCGACGTTCGATACCCATGCAATGCAAACGGCAACATCTCATGCCAGTCTTTGTAGGTTACCACCATTTTCTGCACAATCTTCTTTATGTTCTTATTGGCTGCCTCAACCGCCCCATTCATCTTCAGACGATAGGGAGAAGAATTGTGATGCTCGATCTTGAATTCCCGGCACAGTTCTGCCATCATCTTATTGTTCAAATTAGAACCATTATCAGTAATGATTCTCTCGGGAACCCCATATCTGCAAATGATGTCTCTCTTGAGAAACCGGGCAACGACCTGCTTCGTCACGTTCGTATAAGAGGCTGCTTCCACCCACTTGGTGAAGTAATCAATAGCCACCAATATGAATCGGTGCCCATTCGAGGCTGTAGGCTCAATCTTCCCAATCATATCAATGCCCCACATAGCAAACGGCCACGGAGACGACATCAAACTCAACGGATTTGGAGGCACGTGCACCTTGTCAGCATAAATCTGGCATTTATGACACTTCCGCACGAAATTGAAACATTGGGCCTCCATTATCATCCAATAATAACCTGCCCTCAGCAGCTCCTTTACCATTGCATTCCCACTGGCATGGGTACCGAACGATCCTTCATGAACCTCTTTCATCAATTGGCTTGCTTCTTTATCATCGACACATCTGAGCAAGACCCAATCAAAATTCCGCTTATACAAAACCCCATCTTTATTCAGATAAAACACCATGGCCAACCTCCGCAGAGTCTTTCGGTCCTTCTTAGATGCTCCCTCAGGATACTCTTGAGTCTCTAGATAGCGCTTGATATCGTAATACCACGGCTTCTCATCATCAGGCACTGTATCCACAGCAAACACATAAGCCGGTCTATCCAGACGACCTACCTCAACACTGGGGAACTGATTCCACCTCTGCACCTTAATCAAGGCAGCCAGAGTATCCAAAGCATCTGCCAAAGGATTCTCCTCTCTAGGCACATGATGCAATTCCACCTTGGTGAAAAACGTCAACAATCTCCTCGTATAATCCCGATATGGAACTAAATGAGATTGATGCGTATACCATTTTCCGTTAACTTGATTTACAACCAGAGCTGAATCTCCATATACGACAAGGTTCTTGATCCTCAAATCAATCGCCTCTTCAATTCCCAGAATGCAAGCTTCGTATTCAGCCACGTTGTTGGTGCACTCAAATGTTAGCCGGGCAGCAAAAGGAATGTGGGATCCTTTCGGCGTAACCAAAACAGCACCAACACCGCTACCATTCATGTTAACGGCCCCATCAAACATCAGAATCCATTCGGATTCAGGGTCAGGCCCCTCCTCCGGGATCGGTTCCTCGCAATCTTTCGATTTGAGAAACATGATGTCCTCATCAGGGAATTCAAACTTCATCGGTTGATAATCCTCAATAGGTTGCTGAGCGAGGTAATCAGACAATACACTCCCCTTGATTGCTTTCTGAGAGGTATACTGTATATCATATTATGTCAAAATCATTTGCCACCTCGCAACCCGTCCGGTCAATGCTGGCTTCTCAAAAATGTACTTGATTGGATCCATCTTGGAAATCAACAAAGTGGTATGAACCAGCATGTACTGCCTTAATCGGCGAGCAGCCCAGACCAAAGCACAACAAGTTTTCTCGAGCAGTGAATATCTTGTTTCACAGTCGGTAAACTTTTTGCTAAGGTAGTATATGGCATGCTCTTTTCGACCAGACTCGTCATGCTGCCCCAATACACACCCCATAGACCCCTCGAGGACCGCCAGGTACAGAATTAACGGTCGTCCTTCCACAGGAGGTATCAAAATCGGAGGCTCCTGCAAATACTCTTTTATTTTTTCAAATGCCGCTTGGCAATCATTATTCCACCTGACCGTTTGATCTTTTCTCAATAGTTTGAAAATTGGTTCACACGTGGCTGTTAGGTGAGATATGAACCGTGAAATGTAGTTCAATCTACCTAAGAAACCACGAACCTCTTTCTCCGTCCTCGGTTCAGGCATTTCTCTTATCGCTTTTACTTTAGCAGGATCAACCTCGATTCCTTTCTCACTTACAATAAACCCCAGCAATTTACCGGACTGCACTCCGAAAGTGCACTTGTTCGGATTCAACCTCAGTCTGAACTGTCTCAGCCGGTCGAACAACTTGGCCAGATCTACCAAATGCCCCTCTTCTGTCTGGGACTTTGCTATCATGTCATCAACATAGCATTCAATTTCATGATGAATCATATCATGAAACAAAGTCACCATGGCCCTCTGATAAGTAGCCCCGACGTTCTTGAGACCAAATGGCATCACCTTATAACAAAAGGTGCCCCACGGTGTGATGAACGTTGTTTTCTCCATATCCTCTGGCGACATTTTAATTTGATTATAGCCAGAAAAGCCATCCATGAAGGAAAACACCGAGAATTGAGCTGTATTATCTACCAACACATCGATGTGAGGTAGCGGAAAATCATCTTTCGGACTAGCTCTATTCAGATCTCGGTAGTCCACAGACATCCTCACCTTCCCATCCTTCTTCGGGACCGGCACAATATTTGCGACCCACGGCGGATAATTAGTGACAGCAAGGAAGCCAGCATCCCATTGCTTCTGAACTTCCTCCTTGATTTTCATCGCCATGTCAGGCCGAGTTCTGCGCAACTTCTGCTTTACTGGAGGACAATCTGCTCTCAACGGTAGCTTGTGCACAACGATATCGGTATCCAACCCTGGCATATCTTGATAAGACCAAGCAAAGATGTCGACATACTCTTTCAACAATGCCACCATTCTGCTCTTGACACTTGCCTCCAAAGCAGCCCTGACTTTCACTTCTTTCTTGACCTCAGCGGTACCTAGATTCACCATCTCAATCGGTTCCTCGTGCGGCTGAATCACCTTCTCCTCTTGTTTCAACAACCTGGCTAACTCCCCTGGCAATTCACAATCTTCTTCGTCTTCTTCTTCAGCATGATAGATTGGATTGTCGAAGTCATATGAGGGTGTAACAGGATTGTTATCAATGAGATCCGGCGAGAAATCGCATCTGCATGAATGTTGATTCATGCATTGCTTTAGAACCGGAGCGATACAAGAGAAATGAAAATAAACATTGCCATTTTTATTTTGTTTTATTTTTAAACTGCACAAATAAATGAAAAACAGGGAACACCGCTTTTAACTGAAAAACATCCTTTTATTAATGATGCAAATTTGCAAATTTAGACATGAGGTGGCCCTTACAATGAACCATTACGTGTCGGGCAACACGTATGGCTTTCATGCAAATAAACTGAAAAACAGAAATCATTACTCTTCTAGTAGAGTGACCGTGATGATCTTTTCAGCCTTCCAGTTCTGGATTCCCATCCCTGGTGTGCACGGCTTTATCCATCGGTCCATCTCGTAGTCGCTGTCAGCTTCATCACTCATCATGCAGATTTGATCTGGATCCAGCATGCCAGCACTGGTGAACATGACAGACGGACGACGTCCTCTACTTGATCCTGAGCCTCGGCCTGGCTGGTACCCCACTCCAAAGCGGTCTTTCTTTGCGGAGACATCCATCAATTTGCCCCAACCGGGAGCCTCCCCACTCTTCACCACCTCGACGGCCTGTTTGTACGAAGCAATGGACGGTTTCTCCTCTTCCTTTGCAAACAGAGCATTCTCCACCCTCACGGTTTCAAATGCTTGGCTGGGCGTCTCCCATATCTCACCGTCCATCTCAACGTATTTGAATGAGGACAGGTGGCTGACAAATATATCCTCTTCCCCGCACACAGTGACAACCTGTCCTTCCCAGATATATTTCAACTTCTGGTGTAAAGTCGAGGTTACTGCCCCAGCAGCATGAATCCATGGACGACCCAACAAGCAACTGTATGCCGGCTGAATATCCATGACATAGAAGGTCGACTTGAACACCTCTGGGCCTATCTTCACAGGAAGCTCAACCTCTCCAAATACGGCCCGCTTTGACCCATCAAATGCCCGCACTATCAGATCGGTAGGCGTCAGGATCAATCCTTCACAGTTCAACTTAGCCAGAGCCTTCCATCGTCCATCAAACCCTGGACAGTCTTCCTTAAGAGTTCACACCCATCAGGGGCACCCATGCACTCAGCACATTGCTCATCACAGCCTGGATAAACCCCATTCTTCAACAACTGCCTCTTGACCTCAGCCAGAGGAGTCTTCAACTGATCAACACTTGACAACCCAATTCTGCTCTCCTCCGAGACACCATTCACCCCCCTTTGACCATGCGCGGGCATGGGATTAACATTCACGTTGGGAGATGGTGCGAAGTTGATTGCCTTTGAATCCACCAAATCTTGAACTACGTGCTTAAAAGCTTTGCAGTTCTCTATGTTATGCCCGGGTGCACCTGAGTGAAATTCACATTTGGCATTTTCATCGTAGTTGGCTGGCCTCTGATCAGGTCTCAAAGGTGCCAGAGTCCTGAGCTGTACTAGCCCCAAGTCCATCAACTTTTTAAACAGAAAAGAATAAGTCACAGGCGGCCTATCAAACTGCCGATCATTTGCCCTCCCCTAACCTGGTATCCAGCTCTCTGCGGCCTTTGCTGGAATGGTTGTCTTTGTTGTTGAGGTTGTTGCTGCTGCTGATTATCAGCAGGAATAGTTACCGCAGCAGTGTGCTGAAAGTAAGGATCCCTACTGGGTCCCCTCTGAGCGTATACCGCACTGGTATCACCCTCCTTCTTCCTCTGTCCATTACCAAAGGGTTTCTTCGACCCAGACGACGAAGCTGCACCCTGAATCTTCCCGAGCTTCAGCCAGCTCTCAATCCTTTCTCCCGCCACAACAATATCTGAAAAGTTGGTCACCGGACAACCAACCATTCTCTCAGCGTATGCCCCCTGCAGGGTCCCCATAAAGAGATCAGACATCTCTCTGTCCACCAGCGGAGGTTGCACTCTGGCAGCCAGTTCCCTCCATCTCTGAGCGTATTCTTTAAACCCCTCGTTATTCTTCTGAGACATACCCTGCAGCTGGGTACGACTCGGGGCCATATCAGCATTGAACTGATACTGTTTAAAGAATGCGTCCCCAAGATCTTGCCAATTCTTGACGTCAGAGGACTTGAGCTTGGTGTACCACTCCAGCGAGCCTCCGGACAGACTGTCCTGGAAGAAGTACATCCACAGCTTTTGGTCCATGGTGTAAGCAGAGATCTTACGGACGAACGCTTGCAGATGAGTCTCGGGGCAGGAACTCCCATTATATCTATCAAATGTGGGCGCTTTGAACTTCTGTGGGATCACAATCCCTTCCACTAACCCCATATTTGACATGTTAACCACCCTAGCAGTGGCATAGCTCTCCAAAGCCCTGATTTTCTCAGCCAGCAGCTGAATCTCTTTATTCTGTGGTGGGGCACTGTATTGACCAAACGGTTCATTATGCATCGAGAACTGATCGGCCTCCCTGTCTTCCTCTCGATCATCATCAGCCCCAAAGAAAGGCAGGAATAGACTATCTTTCAAGTTCTGACCAGGTTGACCCCCAGTAGGAGCACCAAAACCTCCAGCATGATTTACTGCGCCCACAATTGTTCTTTTTCCACCATCTCTGGAACCACCCAGCCCGTGGTTAGAGACGCCATCCAAGTTAACACCACTGTTAGCAGCAGAAGCCCGCTCGAGCTTCTCAACTTTGTCAGCCAAAGCTTTCTGACCAACAGCAAAACCCTGCATGATGTTGATTAGCTCATTCATCTTGTCTTTTAGCTCAAGCACATCTGAATTTGGGAGATCCATCAGTCTAGGAGTGTTGCGTCGGGTGAAATATTTGTGCGGGCGCGTTGAGTGCAAAGGTACAATTCTGCGAGCACGAGCAATGATTCCTGAAACAATCAAGCACGTTAGAATTGATACCTGCAAAATAAAACACAAGTTATTATGATCATGCATGGATGCAATGTTTATCCACATGAGGAACACTTTGTCTCTCAATCATGGTTTCATCGAGACAAACAATAATCCGGCCGCAAAATTCTGACATTCAGCATTTGATTCCATCATACAGATCGGAGATATATGATTTAGCAAAGATATCACCCAACCGTGTGTGTGTGCTGTGTGAGTGCATACGGTAAAGCAAATAAAGCTTGAAGATCGATCAATGAATGAAAACAACAATCACATAGCAAATAGCACGATAAGTGCCAAAGTCATACATCACAACTGATATAAATCAAATACAATCCTCCAGAATCGGGAAAGAAATACAAGCAAAAGAATTCCGTCAACAGGCCTGACGGTAATCCTCACAAATGATAAAGCTAGCCTGATGAGGGTCCCACAGATGGCCCTATATCATCAACCATCTTCGCGAACTCCGCGGCGAACCTGAGCTCAGTGTTCTCCTGCTGTAATCTCCCCACCTCTTTCTGGTGAATCTTCATCTGCCTGAAGTAGTGATCTCTCTCAGCAATGTAATGATCTCTCTCGGCGATGATCTTTACATTCTCCGCTTCCTTAATCTTCAATTTGGCCTCCCACTCAGCAATGAGAACTCTGACCCTGTCATCCCTCTGATCCCTCACGAGAATTTGCCTCCTCTTCTGATCTTCAATGACCTTTGAAGCCCTAGCTAATCTCTCTTTTGTGATGTCGTGCTCCTTTGTTGAAGATGCCAAAGCCTGACTGACCTTCCCATAGTAGGCAGTATCCATCTCAAAGCGCTTTGCATCCAAAGCATGTCGCTTGTCTTGATCTTCCATCTTCACTCTGATCTCCTGATTAGCCCTCTGAACCCGAGCAACACTCATCTCCAATTCCGTCTTCTCTGCAAGTAACTGATCTCTCTCCCGCTTCATCTCTAGGAAATCTTCCATACTAACAGAAGAAGGAGATTCCTCAATCAACGGATACCACTGATCCACCATAGGAAACGGTAGACAAGTAAGCTCTAATCTCTTACCGAGCCAATCATCGAACGGAGGAAAAGACCTGTTATTGGCTCTACCCCAAGAAAACTTGCCTTTCCTTTGAATACTGCGCCATGCTTCAGATACTTGTCTCACCTTGGCCTGATTGCCCTCAACCGGGAAGTACAAAGTTTCCTGAACCTCGCTCTTGAACGGAGGAAGCTCCATAGCGAATCCCATTTGTCTCTTAAGAAGTGTCGGGTTATAATTAATGCAACCCTGAACTCCTATAAGTGGCACATTGGGAAAACTCCCACAACTGCAAATGAAGTCTTGTCCAACCCCACTACTGTGAGTCCAATCTATGTCTTTGGCCCTCAAACCCATCAGTTTGGTTGCCCAATTGACATTTTGGCCAAGAAGAACAAAAGCACCTTTGGTAGGCAAATACCCCATAAACCACTTGTATAGCAACTGAGTGCAACATCGAATCAATCCCCCACGCCGCTTCTCGTTCCTGTTGTGGACCGAGTAATAGACATCTCCGATCAAAGTAGGGATAGGATTCCTCTGAACAAACAAGCGGATGGCATTAATATCTACGAAGCTCTTCTGATTAGGAAACAGAATGATCCCATAAATGCCCGCAGCAATCAAAGCACAGACAGCTTCCCAGTTACCCAACTCCGCCTGCTCCTTAGACTTAGCCTCCAGGAAACTCAGATGAAAACCAGGCAACTTCCCCTTCTCTTTCAGACTCCCCTTCACCATCTCCGGACTCAAATAAAGAGCACGGGAAATCCCACCAATATCAGGTTCTTCCTTAGTAGCATAGAAAGGAACCTGATTTCTGATCTGAATGCCCAAAATATCAGCATAGTCTTCCATCAAAGGCCCGAGTAAGTAATCTGGGAAGACGAAACACCTCAAACCAGGATCATAGAACTGGAAAAGAGTATGAATGGCACTCCTATCTCTGTCAGTGAGTCTGAAAACCATCTTCAGAATACCACCATATGCCTCACGAAACATCCCCACATGGTCGGGTGTAATCAAAGCTATCATATCCTTCAACGCACTGATCTCTGGGTCAAAGAAGCTATAGGCAACATCATCCTTCAAATAGGGCCTCCTCATGTCTAAGAAGTCTCTCAACCAGGATCTCGATCAAAAATTTCCCTGCATATGGATAAACATGTGTTAGATGCAGGTAAATGCAAAATGTTATGATGCTGATGAATGAATGCAATGCATTGCCATCCTCCAAGTCATCTGATCAACTGTTGCACTGAAACCCTGATCTCTGAACCGATCACAACCATCTGAGGTACTGAGCAATCATAAGTCCGACTCAAGGGTTCCGAAATAAACGGAAGATACATCACCATCATCATCAAGCAATCTCTGAACAGATACCCATAACTCTCTGAATCGGCCCGGGGAATCCTGAAATAAACGGATCCCCACTGATAAATAACTCGGACAACACTTCGGCGTCTCTGAAATAAAGGCCCATAAATCCGACTTATAAATAGGACTCTGATCAACGGAACCATCAGTCACCATCAAAGTCACCAACAGAACATGCATCTGTAAGAATCACCCTCCCCTCACAGGTAAATTCTAATCAGGTTATCCTAAGGCGGATAATAGTCTCGACAATCGGGCAAAGATACTCAATGGATTTGCCCTTTCGGGTGTGCCATTGTAGCTCTCCTGAGATCGTCTAAACCAAAGATCCGGGAATGATCGGTCACCGAAGTCAATAGCTCACAAGAGGTAACCCAACCAAAGTGGAAAACCCCATTGAGGAAGAACACTCTCAGATGAACCTCGTCCGGCTTGTGGTATGTCACGTCACAACAGCATGCCCAACCGGCATGTGAGGAACGTGAGACCACACTAATCCTAGGTGTATACTCGGGCCTGGGTTTTAGCCCCACTCAGAACACCCACCCCAAAACAGAGGAACCACCTGTACAGAGGACACCAACATGATAGTATGATGCATGCAAGTATCTATGCAAATATATATACAATCAGAATAATAAATGCAATAAATAGCAGCACAAGCAACCTAAACTATCCTAAAGCGCTAGGAGAGACTCGCTTAGGGAAGATGGACCAACACAGGTCAACTTCTATATTCCCCAGCAGAGTCGCCAGCTGTCGTATCTGCGAAAAACAACCGGCGGGCTAAAACAAAAACAGACTGAGCCGCCACCGTGCGTTATTTATCCCAAAAGAGGGAAGGGAAACGCTCAGAGTAAACCTGGAAAAAGCATGGTCTCGCGACCAAAGAGAAAGGGATCGGGAGTCGGTTACGCAAGGGGAAGGTATTAGCACCCCTCACGTCCGTCGTACTCGACGGGATCCACGCTCTAAAAGAAAGAAAAGGTTGCTAAAACAAACATCACACACACACACTGAAGATAACACAGGTGGGGGAAAAGAGGAACGGCTCGCTAGGACATCGCGTCCTATGCCTACGTATCTCGTCTGGAACGAGAATCTGAGCTGTCGTAGTTCGGCTCACGCACGCCAAACAGGACACACACAAACACAGGCAAATATGGAACCCGAACGCCAATCGCTGGACTTACATCGGCTTCTGAACCAAACAAACACACTCAGGATACGGACAGCCAATCGCTGGTCTTACATCCATATCCTGACACACAAGAAGAAACAAACAACACGCAATAAGTTACTAAGGAGTCGGGAACTCGAGCCTAGCAACTGTCCAACAAACACACACAAAAGAAAAGAAAAGTGCCCGGAGAGACCTCGCACGGTCTCCTGCCTACGTACCTCATCTGGTATGAGGATCAGGGCGACGTAGTTCCCCTGAACGGGAAAGAAATTCTAGCCAGATACAAAGGGAGACACACTACTAGGGAGTTGTACTCGAGCCTAGTGTTATCATGCATCATTGCCCTATGTTAAGTTTTCTATCTACTTGCACAACAGCAAGCTAATCCTATCCAGGCAAAGCAAGCATACAAGCATAAACCAAACAAAGCAAACACTCACATTTAGCACACATTATATCCAGTCAAGTGGGCTCAAAGAAAGGGTTAGACTGCTGAGGCAAGTCATCTGTACAAGGTAGTGTTCGCTCTTAACCCTGACATTGAGAGTCAGGGTGAAGCAGATGAAGGGTGAGTGAGGGGTGTGCCTCACAGCTCTTATCCCTGGCCAGGGAGAGCTTCAGACAAAGGAGCGTGGGTTCAGAAAGAGGGAACCCTTCTACGCTCAAGACACAGACTCAACTGTACACTGTACGAGATCTTGGGTTAATGTCCCAATGCATCAACACAGTGGTGTGAGCAGAGAGACGACTCAACAAGAATAGCAGGGGATGGATTGCACATCCCTTGGGTTCTGCCAATTGCCTTAATCAAGGTCTTTTCCTGCTTGGGGACAAAGTTAAACAATCACAAACATCGCCTCTTAAGGAGGACTTCAGACAGGTGCCTGGCCAAGTAACAGGCCAGGTCTTCCAGACTACATGAAGTTAGAGTGTTCTACCTCTATTGGTTAAACAACCAAGCAGCAGCAAGCGAGTTCTCAAGGAACTATTAGCAACTAATGTACCTGAAATCAATCTAGCACAATTAGTATTCAGCTCAACAAGTTTAAACAGACAAGTTAACATTTAACTGTACAGTCCAAACACAAATCAATGCACCAAGGTGCAAGCTATAAGGCACAAACGTAAACCTCAAAACCTACAAAACAAAGCCAAAGTTAGTCATTAACAAGCAACAAGTCAATTCCAATGGAAGCATATCACCAAGCATAAGCACTTGTGCTTTTAACCTGAAACACAACTCAAAAGTGAGAACCAAGACCACTAGGACAAGCCTAGGGTCAAAAGGAGGTGAAAAAATCAAAACAGCAAGTGAAAATTATCCAAAATCACAATCACACAATCAAGAATCAAATCCAATTGGTCTCATGTTTATATCATTCACCATTATCATTTCATGAAAGAAAAGGCACAAAACATGCAATTTGCAACCTCAAAGGACCAAACAGAATGATTACCATCAAATCATTATCAAAACATTTCAATAAATTCCACAAAAAATCCAGCCTAAACAGAACACATTCAATGTGCATCATATCAAATTTCATGCTATTTGGATAAGAGGAAGTAGGTCAATGAAAATCAGAAAGTCCAGACAAGTTCAAGCAAGCCAACACAAGGCATCAAAACAAGCACCAACTTCCATCAATCATAAAACAGTGACAAAACATGATAAATGAATGGGATCAAAGCCAAGATGACCTATGATATGTCTAAAATACTCATACCAAATTTCACATCCATCCAATTAATGACCAGAATTTCACAAAGCAAATACAAACATGTATCACAAAAAATCACCAAATGACCAAACAGAGGGAAAAATTCCAATCAAATAGGAAATGAACTCAATAAATCCATAAAAATTCACATGTGTTCTCAACATCCATATACTCAATCATTCAAAAATTTAGCTCAATCCAAGGTCCCTAAGCACATCAAATAAAATCATGAAGTTCACCAAGCATGGTGTGACACAAATTGTCACACCTCTAATCAAAAATTCATATCTCATCAACCAGGGATCCAAAAATTGCAAACTACATACCAAAATCACCAGAAAAGAGTCCAAAACATGCACAAAACATTTCAAGCATTTCTATGGAAGCATCAGCATTTTATGAGTGAAATGGCAAAGCATGTACACAAATGTCACATTCAAGCCAACCCTAGGCAATTTTATTTTTCACTCGTGCACAAAAATATTAAAATTCATAATAAAAAACTACGCATCACAAGGAAAATAATGCAAAAAGTCTCATGAAATTTGGACAAGAAATGAATAATTTATGGATTTTTAAAGATCATGAATCAAAATGAAATGAAAAATGAAAAAGAAAATGAAATAAGAAATGAATTAATGTTGAAATGGCATTTTGGTAAATATGCACAGCGAAGCCCAAAACGCAGCGCTTTCATTAATTCGGTGGCGAAGCGCGATTGGCTAATGCTAGCGGGAAACAAGAATTCAAACGAGGCCAGGTAAGACACGGATCTAAGGCGCGCTGGATCGTGTTCTTCATCAAGAACAACAACAAATTTCCAGAAAATCGTCATGAACTTTTTTCAACCAAAACGAGCAAGTCATACACCGTTGGAACCGTCTAAGCAAGCACAATCATAATATCCACATGATTTTTCCTAATTCCTAATGGACTGAACAGATCGAGCAAGAATAGGTTTCACATCCAAAGTTCAATTCAAGATTTCTCTCTCAACTCTCAATGATTTTCAATTCTACAAGCACCATGCTACTCTATGCATTTAGATCTATACAAGCCATATCATGATTTTGAGGATTATGGAAATCGATTTCTAACCTCTTGATGATGGCAGTGATGAATCTGCGTGCTTCCAAGCCTCTAATGCCAAAACAGATGAAGATTGATGATGTGGAAGTTGAATGGAACGGATGCCTTAACTCAGTGATGCTTCAGATGCAAGAATTAACAAAATGCCATGGATGAGCTTGCTTTCAACAGTCGCGATTCTTCAATGCTATGGCCTTGAATTTGTGAAACAGATGCACACAATCACTAGTAGATGATAGATCAAGCACGAATTCACACTATGGATGATGAATCTTGATGAGAATGATGAAAAAGTGTGTGAAAGTTTTGAGAAAATTGAGAGGTTTTGGAGGGAAAGTTGGTTAGATCTTGAAAAATGAAATGTGATTATTCATTTTCTGTTACAATTAACACTTTATACCAATGCTTAATCCATTTACTAATCACAATTAACAAAATGAAGTGAAATTAGCAAAATGCATTTTCAAGTGAAATGGCCAATATGTCCTTTTGCAAATTAGGCAATGTAACAGTGCAATATCAGTTGGATCAAGTTCTAAATGTCATTTGGAATATGTTGAAATGAGTTTGGTATGCAAAAGCTATGTATTTCACAAAATCACCTTTTTTCCCACCAATTTCAAAATGAACCACTTGAAAAATGACATTTTGCCATGATGATATTTGATAAAATGTGATGATGCATCATGAAAGTACATGTAAAATGTGGTTTGCTCTAAGAAAGATCACTCAATTTGGCCATTCCATGTGAAAGTTATGGCACTTTGAATTTAGGCATTTTTGGAAAATGATTGGACCATATCTTGCCAACCACACATGGGAATTTCAAGTTCTTGGGATTTTTGGAAAGGTGAGAGCAAGATCTACAACTTTCCTGTTGGACAAATTTTCATTTGAAGCATTTTTGGACATGTAATTTTGAGGTGAAAAACTTTCCCTTTTTGGCAATTTTCCATTACAAGTAACTTTCTATTTTTGGAAAGTTTCCACCTGACTTTATTTTCTTCATTCTTGATGTTTGAAATGTCAAATGAAACTTGTTTGGACATGAATGAAGTGTATCTAACCCTCTCCCACCTCCAAATCCATCAATTCAAGCACAGTTGACCACAATTGACTTTTCTGACTGATAGATGAATCTGGCTATGCACTGATCAAGTTGAGCTTCAAACCTCTGATGAAATGGCTCAATGATGAAACCCTAACTTCCCTAAGCTCAATATAATCATAAAATGACCCCCATATCCATTGTAGACCCCATCTCCTTCACAAGCCCTGATTGGCCCAATACAACTGATTAGGGTTGACCAGTGGTCAAAACCCTAATCTCAAGGAATCTGATCAAGCATTTGGTGATGACAAAACCATGATGATGATGATGTACCATTGCTACCAAGATGAAGCTCAATCTCCTTGAGAATCATAAAACCCTAATTTGGACCACACATCCTCAGATGATTAGTGATCAGTCCAATGAAACCCTAGCTTGCATCTCTACCTCTTTATCTTCTGCTCAAGACTTAGGAGGATGACTTGCTCAATGTAGCCACATGATATGCAATATGCCATGACTAGTGACCTAAAAATGATATGCAATATGTTAAGCTAGTCCCAAGAGAGGAGGGCAAATTTTGAGGTGTTACACCTACACCTTTGGTTATGGCTGGACCTTCAACCCTTCCTGACCAAGGAGTAGAGGAGTTGAGAGATGAAGACCGTTCGCGTGCTTGGATCTGTGAACGAGAGGAGCTACTTCAGTAGCTTAGGGATAAGGGTGCATTGATAGAGTTTCTTGAGCATCAGGTTATCTCTGAGCCTGATGATGTGGTGACTTCTCTTCTTCCTCAGTCTTCCATGTTTTGGAAGAGGAAGTACGACCGATTCGCCAAAGAGAAGGCAGATATGGAGGCAGCCTACGAGCGAGAGGTGAAGAGGCTTCGTGCAGCTTACCTTCCAGTCTCGAGAGCTTTAGAAGATTGTTTCTAGGGTTCCATAGGATGTTCATTTTCCTTCTCTCTTGTATTGTATTTGGTTACCAAGACTGTACTTCTTTGGTGTAAAAATATTTTTTCGGATATTATTGATATGATATTTCCATATATGTCTAAATGATTAATATTTTCAATATTTGCAAATAGAACTATGAAAGTTCCTCTAATAAATCATATGCACAAGCATTGAATGCATCATGTGCATAAGCAGGTTTTGCTCTAGGCTTCTTGTTCAGTGGTCTAACTCTGTGTTCTTCATTTATTTTGAAGACAAGTTGGCTCACCGGTATTACACCAGAGACAACTTTTCAAGACTGATGGATCACCTAGAACAAGAGAACAGAGAGCTGAAGGAGGAAGTGGCAAGACTGATTGCCCTGATGGAGTCTTTCTTGGCCGCTCAAAGCCAGTCTACTCCAATTCCTTCAACTCCTCCCCAGAGGACAGTCATCTCTGAGATTGCCTTTTCAACAGTGCCCGCTGCCAGTGCCCACTTCGCGCCAACTGCTATGCCAGCCGGGTTTCCTTAGGGGATGCCCGCAAATTTTGTTCCTGAGGGTCTCGCCCCAACGTTTGCTTCTCTGCCGACATCTAGCCCGGTCCTTGTTGTGCCACCTCCGATCGTGCATACTATTCCAAGAGTAGACGACACCATTGTAGCGGGGTATTCGTTACCATTAGAGATATTGACTAAATCCAAGGTAAATCATACAAGTCGATTCGCCACCGCACTTCTATTTATCCAAAGGAATGGTTAGAAAGCGAACAAAAACCTAAAAGTTTTAACAAAAACTAGTAAAAGAAACAGAGATCTGGGTAAGGGGTTGGTTATGAAGGTGAGAAAAACAAGAAAGGGGGGGTTTGAATTGTTTGAAAAATTAAGCGCTTTTGCAAAAAGAAAAACACACAAAGATTTTATACTGGTTCGCTTATAACACAAAGCTACTCCAGTCCACCCGGCCAAGGTGATTTCGCCTTCAACAAGGACTTAATCCACTAATCTTGAAAGATTACAAACAACCCCTAAGAGAAAAGAAAATCTCTTAGTCCTCTCAAGTCTACAGACTACAACAAGTCACTTGAGGAAATCAAATAAAAATAGATACAAGATGTGTAATCTAAAGTGCTTCTAAGAAAGCAAATATTACAAACTTAAGAACAAATTTTTTCACTTGATAAGCAACAGCTTAGTGAAAATCTTTGAAGAACAAAGATGTTTTTCTTGAGCGTGATATAATTTCAGTATAGTTTTGGCTAGTGATTTCTTGGTATTTGCTGAATGAGATTTCTTCTCTATTTATAGGAGTTGAAGTAGAGTTGAAGTAGCGTTGAATCTATTGGATATTGAGATGTAATTACGCCATTCCATTAATAGCTTCTGCAGTAGACTTTTTCACTTAGAAGTGACTACTTACCACAATTAGTATCTTTTCTCTTGGAAGTGGAGATTAACGTCTCTTTCTAATTGAGGAAATCCGTTTGCAGAACTTTAACTTGGCTTAAACGTTACTTCATCATGATTAACAATTCTGATTAGAGTCTTTGTGTATCTGGAGAAATTGGCTTCTGATGTTATTTCTTGAATGTTCAGATGGCGCTGATAACTTCAGAGTTTGCAGAAGACATTTGTTCAGAGTCAGAGCTTCTAGACTTTACTTCCTGTTCAGATGCTTCTGATACTTGCAGTTTTGTCCAGAGTTTAGAGCTTCTTGAATGAGATTCCTCTTTAGATGCTTCTGATACTTGAGATTTTGCATCTGATCTTGTTTTGCATCTGATGACATCATCAGATTTATTTCTTCTTTCTTTAGAACCCTGCACACTTAGAAACTTTTCGTTAGGGTACCACTTTTGGTTTCATCCTTTGTTATCATCAAAATCATGGAATCTATTGTAGAACTATTTTTGTTCTTACAATCTCCCCCTTTTTGATGATGACAAAACAAATAAAATTATCAGATGAAACATGAAAAATATTAGATCAGATAGACAAAAGCTCCCCCTGAGTTAGTACTAGGGAGTTCAGAAGTTCTTACCAGAGCTTTCCAAGTAATTAGGTTTCTGAAAACTTTCTGCAAATGCTTAACTTTAAAGTTAGAGTTATTTAATCAGAGCTATTATTTAATCAGAGCTATTTATATCAGAACTATTTCTACAATTGTTGCAGAATGCTTAAGGTTTTAGACATAGTTTTCATCAGAGCTATTTAATAATTTCTCCCCCTTTTTGGCATAATCAAAAAGGCATAAAAAAAATAATAGAGAGAAAAACACTTCATTAAAAAAACACAAAGGCAAATAGCAGTCAAAAACAACAGATTCAAAGAAATATCAGAGCTAACAAAGAAAAGACAGAAGCAAAAAAAAACACTAGGCAACCAAAATAAATCCTAAGTGCCTAAGGGTTTGGAGGAGGAGGAAGTCTCTGTAGTAGCATGGCAAACATATTCTGGAGGTTTTCATTCAGAGCGTCTTGTTTGTCCATCCTTGCCCGGAGCTCACTCTGATCTTGCTTGATCTCTTTCTGATCTTGCTTGATCTCCTTCAGAGTGTTAAGAATCAGAGGGATCGCAGAGGAAGACTCCCCCTGAATCAGAGCCTGCTGAGTTTCAGCTTCAGCAGCAGCTTGGGCTTCTGCATCTGCCTTAGCCTTGGCTTCTGCTTCCTGAATTCTCAGAAGTTCTGCTTCCTTTGCCAGGCGTTCTTCTTCCAACCTCTTAGCTTCTTCTTCAGCTTCCTTAGCTAATCTTTCTTCTTCCAATCTCTTAGCCTCAGCTTCTCTAGCCAGTCTCTCTTCCTCTAACCTTCTGGCCTCAGCTTCTCTGGCCAGTCTTTCCTGGAGTCTTTCCTCAGAGTCTCTGATGTAGCCATTTCTGACTTGTTCAGATATACTCTTCAGCCTATAAGACTCAGAGGTCATCCAACTAATAACTCTGTTCCAGTGTGTCCTAACAGATTTAGGATCATCACTGACTTCAGAATTTTTAGCCAGAGACTTGATTTTCTGGACTGAGGATTCTGCAACCTGAATAATGGCCTCCTCAAGGGTAGGTGTGATAATTTTAGGTTCAGGTTCAGGTGAATGAGGTGGAGAGTTTTGAGGGCTGAGATTTAGAGGTTGAGGTTCAGTTTCTGGTTCTGGCTGGGGTTCAGATTCTGCTTCTGGTTGAAGTTCAGAATCTGGGTCTGGTTGAAGACTGGGGGATGAAGCATAGAGTGGGTTTACATCTAATGGGTCAGAGGTTGTTGTAAAAGTACGGGCAATATTTAGAACAGGTGGAGGTTGAGAGGTTCTAATGGTAGAAGGTGGTATTTCTGAGGTTGTAAAAATTGGTTGAGAGGAGAGAGGGTTAGAGGAAGCCATTACAGATTCAGAAGAGACAGGAGGAATGGACTTACCAGAGGAAGAAGAGACTTTCAGAGGAGCTTTGGTTCCAGAGGATTCTCCAGTTCTGGGTTTCTTTGCCTTCCTTGCTTCCTCAGCTATCTTCTTCTCAGAAAGGCCTCTTTTGTATCTGACCAGATCTTCTACAGAATCCAGACAGTCTTCAAGGCGGAAATCAGAAACGTCAATGCCTTCATCCAGACGATCCTGAAGGTAGATGGCAATGGCATCTCTGGGTTCATTTTTGAAGAACCTTTCAAGGCCATGAGGCATCTTCCTCTGATCCTTCAGAGCTTCCCAGGTCACATTCATAGTGGGCTTGACTCTGATGTCTTTGATGATTCCCATACTCCTCAGATTTCTGGCATTCAGAGGCTTTCCAACGTCAATTGCCAGATCATCCATACATCTGGTCTTCTCCAGAGCATCTACCAGCCCATGCTCAATGAAGATGTCAGAGAGCAATCTTCCCAGAGGGATGTAGGATCTGGGCTTCATATTGTTCCTTGTTTCTCTGACTGAATCCCTCAGATATCTGAAGAGAAGAACAGGGAGGTTGATTGGAATACCCTTCTGAATACAGTAGAGGATGCACTTCTGATCAGCATTGATATAATCTGAAGAGTTGGAGGCTGGACGATGATGGATTGTTCCCAGAATAATCTTCAACCAAACTCGGAGGTTCTGATGAAGCTCCTTGTTCTTAGAGGGGTTTCCTTCAACATTTGCTTTGAAGATTGTAGGGTTAATGACTTCTGTGATGCGCTTGGACCTTGGAGGAATGTTGTAAATCCTTTTACCTCCAGTTCTCTCCATGTTCAGCAAAGAGGCAATAGATGCTTCTGTGATGATGATCTTCACTCCCAGAACAAAAGAAACAATGAACTCATCATCAGCATCTGCACATCTCCAGAACTCTTTCACCAGAAGAGGATAGATTGGACCATACAATCTGTTGAAGTAGTTTTCCCAACCTTGCTTGCGAAGATCTTCAGTTAAATCAACGCCATTTCTTCTCAAATTCTCAAAATCTACCAGCGATTCACATAGAACATCCAAACCTTCAAAGGGAGTTGAAAGGTTTATGTGTTGTTCGCGTTCCAAAATGTGAGGTTCTTTGTAAACTGGGGTTGTGGTAACATCTACAACCATGGGTGTTTGAGTGTTTGAGGTTTGGGGGTTAGAAGCAGCTTCCATTTGTTGGGAGAAGTCAAAAACAGATTGTTCTTGAGGATTCATGATGAAGATTGATGAAGAAGATGAAGAACTGAGAAGGTTGCAGAGAAAACTTCGAGAGAGGGTTTAGGGTTTAAGAGTGAGTGAGAGTGATAAGTGTGTGAAATGTGAGAAAAGTGTTTATATACCTAAGGAGATTAAACACATGCAAAACGACACACATACCAGCGTTAGCACAAAAACCAAAATGGCACGTTTGGGGGAAAAATGATTACAGCTCATTAATGAATGTCTAATCCCAACAGTAAGCACACTGCTCGAGGAGATTTCAAGCGTTCTGACCTTTGATTTCTCTTGACAGCTGTCTAGAAGTTCTAGGGTTAGACGCATGTTCCC
The DNA here is from genome assembly GCF_024323335.1 of Lathyrus oleraceus. NCBI lineage: Eukaryota > Viridiplantae > Streptophyta > Magnoliopsida > Fabales > Fabaceae > Lathyrus > Lathyrus oleraceus. The sequence goes on from NC_066579.1 coordinate 376,409,170, forward strand.
CACGTGTTGATGTTTCTGATCTTCAGGAATACAAAAGGATTTCTGAAGATTTCTAACTCAGATATCTTCTTAACTTGGTAGAAGTATCAGAGTCAGAGGCAGAAGTATATTTGTTTTTATCAGAGTCTCATTTTACATGTTCAGAGCCAAATTTTACTCAGGACAATTTTTAATGTTCAGATTTTCTAAGATGAAACGAAATCTATCTTCAGCTAGAGGCTTAGTAAAGATATCTGCCCATTGATGTTCTGTATCAATGAACTTCAGCGTTACTATTCCTTTCTGAACATAGTCTCTAATAAAATGATGTTTAATTTCTATGTGTTTGGCTCTGGAATGTAGAATGGGATTCTTACTTAAACAAATAGCAGCAGTATTATCACAAAGGATAGGAATGTTACTCTCAAAGATTTGTAGATCTTCTAGCTGATGTTTCATCCAGAGCATCTGAGTTGTGCATAGTGACGCTGAGATATATTCTGCTTCTGCAGTTGATAGAGCAATTGTTGACTGTCTTTTGCTAGCCCAGGAGATTAAGTTGTTTCCCAGAAGCTGGCAATTTCCAGATGTGCTTTTACGTTCTATTCTATCTCCTGCATAATCTGCATCACAATAACCAGAAAGCCTATACTCTGATGTTTTCTCATACATCAGGCCCAGGTTAGGGGTTCCTTTCAGATACTTAAGAATTCTCTTAACAGCTGTTAAATGAGATTCTCTAGGATCTGATTGGAATCTGGCACAAAGACAGACGCTAAAGAGAATATCAGGACGAGTAGCAGTCAGATAGAGAAGAGAGCCTATCATACCTCGATAGAGCTTCTGACAAACCTTGTTGCTTACCTCTTCCTTCTCCAGAATGCAAGTTGGATGCATGGGAGTCTTTGCAGAATTGCATTCAGACATATCAAACTTCTTTAGAACGTCTTTAATGTACTTGCTTTGATGAATGTACGTGACTTCTGGAGTTTGATTGATTTGAATTCCCAGAAAGAACTTTAGTTCTTGCATTAGACTCATTTCAAATTCTGCCTGCATTAACTTAGAAAATTCTTGGCAAACAGAAATATTAGCAGAACCAAAAATAATGTCATCAACATAAATTTGGCATATCATGAGATCATTTTTATGATTTTTACAGAAGAGTGTAGAATCAACTTTCCCTCTGATAAAATTTTGTTCCAGAAGAAAATTACTTAAGCGTTCATACCAAGCTCTGGGAGCTTGTTTAAGTCCATATAAGGATTTCTTAAGTTTGAAAACATGTTCTGGAAAATTTGAGTTTTCAAAACCAGGAGGTTGATTAACATACACTTCTTCTGAAATATAACCATTTAGAAATGCACTCTTGACATCCATTTGGTATAATTTTATAGAGTGATTAATAGCAAATGATACAAGAAGACGAATAGACTCTAACCTTGCGACTGGAGCAAAAGTTTCATTATAATCAATACCTTCTTGTTGACTATAACCTTGAGCTACCAGTCGTGCTTTGTTTCTGACAACTTCTCCTTTCTCGTTCAGTTTGTTTCTGAACACCCATCTGGTTCCAATGACATGAGTGCCTCTGGGTTTAGGAACAAGATCCCAGACATCATTCTTGGAGAATTGATCTAACTCTTCTTGCATAGCTGCCACCCAATCATTATCTTGAAGAGCTTCATCACAGGACGTAGGCTCAATCAGAGACACTAGTCCCAGAGGAATATCTTCAGAAGTTCTGAAGGTAGATCTGGTTCTAACAGGTTCATCTTTGTTTCCCAAAATCAAGTCTTCAGATACGTTGCTACGACTCTTGACTTTCCTTGGAATTTCTGGAGATTTAATTTCTTCAGAGTCTGGAGTGACAGGTGCTTCTGGAATTTTCTCAGATTCTACCAGAGTGATCTCTAAATCTGCAAACTTTTCAACTAGCTTTGACTTTTCAGGGTCAAGCTTATCATCAAATCTAACATGAATTGATTCCTCCACAATTTTGGTTTCTGTGTTGTATACTCTATAGCCTTTAGAGCGTTCTGAGTATCCTAACATAATACCTTTCTGTGCTTTGGAATCAAACTTGTTTAGATGTTCTTTAGTATTTAATATAAAACAAATGCATCCAAAAGGATGAAAATAAGAAATGTTGGGTTTTCTTCCCTTACACAGTTCATAGGGAGTCTTATCCAGAATAGGTCTAATAGAGATTCTATTCTGAATGTAACACGCTGTATTTACAGCTTCTGCCCAAAAGTGCTTTGCTACATTTGTTTCATTGATCATGGTTCTGGCCATTTCTTGGAGTGTCCTATTCTTCCTCTCTACAACTCCATTTTGTTGTGGAGTTCTAGGGCAGGAGAAATCATGGGATATTCCATTAGAATCAAATAATTCTTCAAAATCTTTATTTTCAAATTCTCCACCATGATCACTTCTGACTCTAATAATTTTAGAGTCAAATTCTTTTTGCACTTTAGAACAGAAACTGGTGAATACAGAGTGAGACTCACTCTTGTGCTTTAGGAATTTTACCCATGTCCAGCGGCTGTAATCATCGACGATTACTAGTCCATACTTCTTTCCATTGACTGATGCTGTTTTCACAGGACCAAATAAGTCAATGTGAAGAAGCTCCAGAGGCTTGGAGGTAGAAACAACATTTTTCTTTTTAAAAGATGTTTTTGAAAACTTTCCTTTCTGACAAGCTTCACACAGAGCATCTGAAGAAAACTTCAGTTTAGGTAAGCCTCTGACTAACTCAAGTTTAGTTAGCTGAGAAAGTTTCCTCATGCTAATGTGGCCTAAGCGTCTATGCCATACCCATTGCTCTTCGTGAACTGACATTAAACATTTAACATTTTGATCTTTTAAATCAGAAAGATTTATTTTATAAATGTTGTTTTTCCTCTTGCCTGTGAAAAGGACAGAGCCATCGTTCTGATTAATGGCTTTACACGTTTTTTGATTAAAGATTACATCATAACCGTTATCACTTAATTGACTTATGGATAACAGGTTATGCATTAAACCTTCTACATAAAGAACATCAGATATAGAGGGAAGAGTACCATTACCAATAGTTCCGGAGCCTCTGATCCTTCCTTTCTGATCTCCTCCGAAGCCTACAAAGCCAGCGTCTTTAAGTTCCAGGCTTTGGAACATAGACTTTCTTCCCGTCATATGTCGCGAGCATCCAGAGTCCAGGTACCATGACTGGTGTCTGAACTTTGCTGCATAGGATATCTGCAACATAGATAATCTTATCTTTCGGTACCCAGAATCTCTTGGGTCCTTTCAGATTAGTTTTCCCAGAGTTTCTTACAACTTTGGGTCTTCTAGCATTTTTAAATTTGTGTTCTTGTGTGTGTGTATAGTGGTATGAAAAAGGTGATTTAATTTGGTTACTGGTAGAAGTTTTATCAGAATCAGAATCATACCCAATTCCCCTTTTATTATTCTGACCTACTCCATAAATCATGGATGCCATAATACTCCTATTTATCCCATTCTTCAGAAATTGTTGAAAGGCTTCTTCATACTTATAAATAATTTCATTTGAAGTTTGTGGTGCTTGAGACAACACTTCTTCTAATTTTAAGCTTTTTGTTTTAGCTCCATCTCTTTCTAACGTTAAAGATTTGATTGTATCTTCATGTGCTAGAATTGTTGTCTCAAGTTCACTACATTCTTCAGATTTTGCTTTAAGAAGACCTTTAATGCTTTTAACTTTTTGTTTTAATTTCTGAAGAGAGGTAAGAGTTTCTGATAAACATGATTCTAAGTCAGATCTAGAAAGTTCAGAGAATACCTCTTCAGATTCTTCATCTGAGCTGCTGGATGTGGTAGCCATAAATGCTACGTTGGCTTGTTCATCAGAGTCAGATTCTGATGATCCTGAATCACTATCGTCCCAGGTGGCCATTAATCCTTTCTTTGTTCTGAAGGCATTTTTCTTGAAGCTTTCCTTCTTAGAGTTATCTTTCTTCAGCTTGGGGCATTCATTTCTATAATGACCTGTTTCTTTACATTCAAAACAGGTAATATCTTTATTAGGTTTACCTTTTGAAGTTGACTCTGATCTATCCCCTCTGGGTCTTGATCTTCTGAAGTTGTTGTTGTTCCTTCTTTTCCAGAGTTGCTTAACTCTTCTGGTTAGTAAGGACAGTTCTTCTTCATCATCAGAGTCTTCAGGTTCAGAGTCGTCAGTATCTGCAGTTTCTGCCTGGAGAGCTTTGGTTCTGTCTGACTTCCGTCTTTCAGGTCTGGACTTCAGCGCCACTGACTTGTTCCTTTTCTGAGGCTCATCCTCCTCTAGTTCTATCTCATGGCTTCTGAGAGAACTAACAAGTTCTTCAAGGCTGATACTGTTCAGATCCTTTGATAACTTCAGAGCAGTAACCATAGGTCTCCATTTCTTTGGCAGACTTCTGACAATCTTCTTAACATGATCTGCAGTTGTGTATCCCTTGTCTAGCACTTTAAGACCTGCAATAAGAGTTTGGAATCTGGAAAACATAGCTTCTATAGCTTCGTCATCTTCCATCTTGAAGGCTTCATATTTCTGGATCAACGCCAGAGCCTTCGTCTCCTTGACTTGGGAGTTTCCTTCATGGGTCATCCTTAGAGAGTCAAGTATATCTTTGGCTGTCTCTCTGTTGGTGATCTTCTCATATTCGTTGTATGATATGGCATTTAGAAGTATTGTTCTGGCCTTGTGATGATTTTTGAACTCACGTTTCTGATCTTCTGACATTTTGCTTCTGGGAACTTCAGCTCCATTTAAGGTTGGAGGTTTGTATCCATCTGTGACAATGTCCCAGAGGTCAGCATCATAACCAAGAAAGAAACTTTCGATTCTATCTTTCCAGTAATCAAACTTTTCTCCATCAAAAACAGGAGGCTTGGCATTGTAAGAATCTTTCTCATTTGAGTGGGCCATTTGTTTTTCTCGCACTGGATCTCTCTACACGGTTAAGTGTTTGATTTGAAAATCAATAACAGAGCCGGAGCTCTGATACCAATTGAAGGTGAGAAAAACAAGAAAGGGGGGGTTTGAATTGTTTGAAAAATTAAGCGCTTTTGCAAAAAGAAAAACACACAAAGATTTTATACTGGTTCGCTTATAACACAAAGCTACTCCAGTCCACCCGGCCAAGGTGATTTCGCCTTCAACAAGGACTTAATCCACTAATCTTGAAAGATTACAAACAACCCCTAAGAGAAAAGAAAATCTCTTAGTCCTCTCAAGTCTACAGACTACAACAAGTCACTTGAGGAAATCAAATAAAAATAGATACAAGATGTGTAATCTAAAGTGCTTCTAAGAAAGCAAATATTACAAACTTAAGAACAAATTTTTTCACTTGATAAGCAACAGCTTAGTGAAAATCTTTGAAGAACAAAGATGTTTTTCTTGAGCGTGATATAATTTCAGTATAGTTTTGGCTAGTGATTTCTTGGTATTTGCTGAATGAGATTTCTTCTCTATTTATAGGAGTTGAAGTAGAGTTGAAGTAGCGTTGAATCTATTGGATATTGAGATGTAATTACGCCATTCCATTAATAGCTTCTGCAGTAGACTTTTTCACTTAGAAGTGACTACTTACCACAATTAGTATCTTTTCTCTTGGAAGTGGAGATTAACGTCTCTTTCTAATTGAGGAAATCCGTTTGCAGAACTTTAACTTGGCTTAAACGTTACTTCATCATGATTAACAATTCTGATTAGAGTCTTTGTGTATCTGGAGAAATTGGCTTCTGATGTTATTTCTTGAATGTTCAGATGGCGCTGATAACTTCAGAGTTTGCAGAAGACATTTGTTCAGAGTCAGAGCTTCTAGACTTTACTTCCTGTTCAGATGCTTCTGATACTTGCAGTTTTGTCCAGAGTTTAGAGCTTCTTGAATGAGATTCCTCTTTAGATGCTTCTGATACTTGAGATTTTGCATCTGATCTTGTTTTGCATCTGATGACATCATCAGATTTATTTCTTCTTTCTTTAGAACCCTGCACACTTAGAAACTTTTCGTTAGGGTACCACTTTTGGTTTCATCCTTTGTTATCATCAAAATCATGGAATCTATTGTAGAACTATTTTTGTTCTTACAGGTTATGCAATGGGAAGGTGTTAGGCACCCAAAACATCCTAGGTACTCCTAGGGAGCCCTTTTCACACTTGTTGTAAGGTTGATATTTTGTGAAAATTTGTTTGTGCAAACATGATTGAAGGGATGAGAGAAGAATATACAAGTTTATTTACATTTTTGTGTTTGAATGGATGAATCCATTGCCTACGTACCATCTTAAAAAGATTATGATCAAAACCTCGTAGTTCGGGGTAAAAATCTCAAAATGAGTTGGTGAATTGATTGGTCCAAAAGCCTTAAGGTCTTTTGTTATCCAAGGGAGAAAACTCAACCTAAAACCACAAATCCACCATGTGAGGATAGCTTCAACATGCTAGTGTGGGGTTAACCCTATAATAAGCATGGAAGACTCATTGTCCATCACTAAGGATATAGGAGAGCATTACATCTACCTCAAGGATAACTCAAACCTAATATCTAAAGGTTATGAAAAAGTTTGATTAAGAGAGTGGCCATTGAAACCATAAAAAGACATTTGAATGGGTTATATTTACCAATGAAAAGTATGTACAAAAATGGTCAAAGTTGATTTAGAAGTTCAATTCAAAATAAGTGTTAAGAAAAGAAAGTTTGAAAATCAAAAGCATAAGGCTTAAGTTTCTAATGTTTGAAAACAAAGGTTAAATGTTTGCACAAAAGAGTTTTGGCTTGGGTTAGAGTGGAGGGAAGAAGAAGAATGGCTAAAGTTCTAATCATACAAGAGGTGAGGGAAAAGAGAAAAAAACCACAAAAGGAGTTCCTCTCTTGAGATCATATTGATGATCCAAGTAGCTCCCATCCTTTGGAATAAGCAATCACAAGCATAAACTCAAGCAATCAAATAGCAATGAATTTGAGATAAGATTCTTCAAGGCATCTTGGATCTCTCTCTTAGGAGCTCATGGTAATGGTCCTTCAACTAAGTTCAAGTTGGAATCCCTAGCACAAAGAAAACACACATCAAAGAGTTCTAATAACAAATAAAGAATGGACAAGAGGGAGTTTAGAATATGGTCCTTTCGAAGTTTTTCCTTAAGCTTTAAGCATTCTAAAGGCAGGAGGCCTAGTTGCTCATTGACATTTAAGCACTCTAAAGGCAGGAGGCCTAGTTGCTCTTCAAAATCCATTTGCTTGGGTAAGGTCCTAAATTCTAAGTCCATATTGTCCAATTCTTGGTATTTAGTCCACAACAAACAGACAAACACAAGCACAAAAGATATATACATAATTATATACCCATGTGGGCAAAAGGCAAATGGCTTTAACATAAACATGTGCTCCAATGAGCAAAGAAAAAAAAACAAATGAATAATATGTGCAAGAATTGTAAATTGCATAAAAGTAAAGTGCATAAAATAAAAGTTAGTTGTTAGTGGTTAATGGTTAGGGTGCCATAAGGCAAAATTTAACGCTATGTTAAGCAATCATAATTGGACTTATATAGAAGTCACAACTATCTGAGGTCGGTCAATAATAATGTAGGCAACAACACAAGTTAGGAGTCTTGATTAGTGAATCAAGTCCCAACAACTTGCCATGCCAAAAAGAGGAAGAGAATTGATCTTGTATTGGTTTAAGCCTTTTGCATGATTTAGGAGACAACCTAGCATTAATGCAAAGCCATTCACTTGATCAATTGATCAAGATGAATTAGATTTGGATCAAGGAAGATTAAGTCTCCCTAATCAATGTTAACTTATCAACCTTTAACTCATTGATCAAAAAGAAAAGAAGAAGAAGAAGAAGAAGAAGGAAATGAATAAGAGAAAAGAAAATGACAAAATTAAAGTGCATTAAATGAAGTAACATGTACCAATTCACATATGTTGACCAATGGCATTGAGAGTCAAGGTCAAACAATCAAAACCAGAAGTGAAATGAAGATTGGAAGTCAAGAAATGAACAACATATTTTTTGGCATTTTTTTAATATTAAATAAACTTGAATTAAAAATAAAAGAAAAGGTCAAACTTGAAAATCACTTCAAATCAACTTTGAAAAGTCCAAGTAATTTATCCTAAGTTCAACAAGGTCAAATAAAGTTTGACAAAAAATTTCAGCATTTTTAAAAGTCAGAAACTATTTTTAATCAATTAAAATGAATAAAAATAACCTAATTGAACTTAAATCTAAAATAAATCTCAAATCAATTAAAAAAATGATGAGAATATTTTTCATGGATTCATCATCATTCAAATAGGTTAGGAAAATATTTTTGTATTTTTTGAATATCAAAAACTATTTAAAATGAATTAAAAATAACCAGAAAAGAGAAAATTCACAAAAAATATCAAATGAAAAAATAAAAAATATTAAAAATCAGAAATAGAAACTAGAATTTATTTGGAGACTAATGCAATTGGTCCCATAATTTTTGGATTAAAAATGAGAGAGAGATTGATTTTTGAAATAAAAGGGAATTAAAGAAAATAAAACCAGAAATTAAAACTGGCAAAAAACGAGAGCCCTTGGATATGAGCTCATTAATTGAGATGGCAGATCCAAGCATCCAGAGGCGCGCGCCTATTGTAGTCCACAGTCAATGCAACCACATGGAAACCCAGAAAAAGTCATAACAATGGAGGATCTTGATTAAATCTGGAAAAGAGATCAAACGGCCAGGAATGGTTCTGGAGTTGGGATGGTGGCCAGCGCCACCGTCTTCTCCGGCTAGCTTCGGTGAGAGCTCAAATTTGCAGAAGAGAAAATGTGCGCCAAAACACACGATCCAGGCATCAATCGAAAGAGGAAGTGATGTACATCACTCCTATACCATTCACATACACTCTAGACTTCTATAAATGGAGAAATCAGAGATGTAAGTATGATGATGTTCATCATGAACTTCATGTTTTTGCAAAATTGAAAGCATAAATCAAATGCCTCTATTGAGAGGACTTCATCCAGACCAAGGAACACAAGAAATAAGCAAGGATCAAAGAGTTTCGAAGAGAAAAAGTTATGTTATCCACCTTTGAAATGCAGGTCTTGAGAGCACGATTCTTCACAACCAAAGCTTGCAATGAGATCTAGTGATGAAGAGGAAGCAAGGCTGAGGAATTATAGGTCTGAAAATCAACCAATGTAGTTGAAATTCAGATCTGAATTTTTTAGAGAAAAGTGGAAATTCCTTTAGTGATGGCTATGGAGAGAATTCTGCAGCATTTCAGGTTGAATCAGGGTGAAGAATGAGAGCTTACATGCCATGTATTTATAGCCAAAGCGATGCTGAAAGTGTGATTTCAAATTTGCATGAATGGAAAGGGCCTCCATGCATGGGCCTATACAGGCGCATGGAGGGCCCAATTCCACTTGATTTGGCAAGCTGAGATCACAAATGAATGAAATGGACGTGCAACATTGATGTAATCAGCTCATGCATGGCAATTGAATCAAGTTTTCTAAAAATGCACTAAAAGTTCTCCTCTTCCAAAAGGCCTTTTGCCAAATCCAAACATGATCATGTGAGTAATGGTTGGAAAGGTATTGGTGTAAGGAACAATTGTTATGTTGGACAAAAATCTATTTGAAGTGTCGAAATTTATGAAATTTGAGTTTAAAGTGCAAGTTGCATGACATGTCAAGGCAAGGTTTCTAATTTTGGCCAATTTTCAATCCCCTCTGTTTTGATGATTGAAGCCTAAAATGAAAAAACCTTCAACATCAAAGTTGTAGATATTTTCAAGACAATAAAAATGGACTTAAATTTTGCATCATTCGGATTTTTGATGAAAGAGTTATGGGCACTTGAAGTTGGACTTTTTTTTGCCTTTTAATGCCTTTGGTCAAAAAGGACCTATAATGTTTTGCATTATCACATGTATTTCCTTTGAGATTTTGAAATTTTTCTCAACATAACATTTGAATTAGACAATTTAAGCTTTTCAATGCATTTGATCCCACCTCAAAATCATAAAAAATGAATGAGTTGTGTCCTTGGGAAGTTGACCCAAAATTAGGGTTTCAGTCAAAATGTTCATCAAAATCAATTTTTGATGAACATGGAAGTTGTTCATATTGTCCTTAAGAACATTTTTGCTTTTGGAATCCTCTCCATTTGACCAACTCATCAAAAGTTAGGTCTCAGTGCATTTCAAAATAGTCAGATGAATTGACTGATCAACTTTTCAAGTCCACAACCCATATCTTGATGAATTGGTGATTGAGGACACTCAAATAAGTTCAAATATGCATGAAATGATGAATTAAATAACTTCCCTTGATTGTATTTGACCATGGATTGAGGTTGCTTCATGAGCAAGGCATTGTTGCACACAGATGAATTAGGGTTTCCTTGAAGAACAAGACCTCAAACCCTTTGACTTGATTTGATCAAAATGATGAATTGAGATGCTAGGGAGGCATATTTGATGGATGAGAGCTTTGGGAACCATTACCATGCTTGCTTTCATCTTCTCTTGGTCATGTTATTGCTCAGATGATTTCCTATAAGATTTTGACCTTGTGATTGCTCAAGCTACAAACAAAAGATGTTAGTGACATATTTTTGTGCTTTTGGTTAGTAAACAAAATAAGAAAAGCAATGATGTACAATTCAAGCATGCTTGGTGATCTCAAACCACTCACAAGGAGTCCCACCCAAAGGCAAGGGGAACCAAGATGCTTATGATCCTTGAGGCTATTCAAATGCAAATGTTATGATGCCATGAGGGATCTTAGGGACAAAATTGGGGTCTTACAACCATCTACCACTCTGAGCCATCTAAGGACCCAAATGAGGGATGTTATGAACGATCAGTTCCTTGAGCTTCGTAAGGAACTCAAAACTCTCAGAGGGAAGGACCTCTTTGGCAAGTCTGCTGCTGAGCTCTGCCTGGTTCCCAATGTCAAGATCCTTGTAAAATTCAAAGTGCCTGACTTTGAAAACTACAAGGGAAACACTTGCCCTCTCAGCCACTTGGTTATGTATGCAAGGAAGATGTCGACTCGGACCGATAATGATCAGCTCCTCATTCATTATTTTCAGGACAGCCTGTCTGGTGCCGCCTTGAGATGGTACATGGGTTTGAACAACGCAAACATCCGCTCCTTCAACAATCTTGGCGAAGCCTTCGTCAAGCAGTACAAATATAACATGGATATGGCTCCCGATAGGGATCAATTGAGGGCCATGTCCCAGAAGGACAAGGAAACATTCAAGGAGTACGCCTAGAGGTAGCGAGAATTAGCTGCACAGATTGTGTCCCCGCTGGAAGAGAAAGAAATGACCAAGAGTGCAAACTCGATTATAGGATGGATATTAGATTCCGCAAAGGGGATACGAATCTTACTCGAATGGTGAAGAACAAAAGGCTTCGACCAAAGAGTGCATGAGATATATTATCTATTACCGTCAGAACGTAGATAATATACTCGCATGGAAGATTATCCACAACCGGTTACTGGGTTAATAAAGGATAAATCAACCGAAAAGAAAAAGCATCGGGATACCGAAATTAGGTATATAATGATGACCAATTTAGGAGAGAAACAATCGCTACCAACAACAAAGGGTAGACGAGAGATGACCCGCTGGGGATAAATTGCTGAATTAGAGCAATTATCCAAAAGATTAGGGAATATCAATACCGAATATTGGATGAAAATAACCGTCAAGGAGGGGACTACACCTATCGAATACTGGGTAGGAAACAACGGAAAAGTAACCGTCATTGATTACGATGAACAAAAGGTTAACTCTGCAAGAGAAAGAAAATAGGGTTTACAACTACCGCTACAAGGGTAGAAAACCACAGACTCCACCGAGGATAATATGAATGATTACTAATTACTGAGAAAATATTCATTTATACCACGGGGAAGCAAAGGAAACAGATCACAAGATGCCAATTTAGGATCAAACCAAAGAGGCACACCGAATCAAGACTTGTCCTAGTGAGGATATAACTCAATAGGGAAACCTGTCCCAATATATGTGTTAGGGAAGGAACAAAAATAACCATCATCCACGAGGATATAACTCGGTGGGGAATGTGGAAGAAAGGATAGACGCTTTTTGCCTATGGAGCTGACTCTATATGGATAGATCAGACACACACAGCTGCTTGGGGAGATATATATCACCAAATAGCAGGAGACAACAAACAACGATATATGGCAAAGAATGCAACATGAATATCTGAATGTTATAATTATGCATGTATATGTGTGGTTTATGTATGATGAATGCTGACAAACAGACAATCTAACACAAACAGGTCCAGGAATCAACCACCCGGTACTACATCTCAAGAGAGAAAGCCAAGTCCACTAAGGGCAACTGTTACTGGGAAATGAAAATCCTTGCAGGGGATGAACATCAGTCATTCCAGCTGGGGACAAGGATCATCATAGATGAAGTTCACCACAGAAACAACTCTACTGGGGAAACTATCTGAGGAGATAAAGGAGTTCTGGGGACCAACCACCAAATACCAAATCTTCCAAAGAAAACACATCTTTCGAGGAAGGAAAGATCGCTACTCTACTGAAGGGAAGAGAGGTGAATATCTCAACAAACACTCCACTTGGTAGGATAAACTAAAAAGGCTTCAGAGGAAGAAGATACAGTCTTGCCAAGAATATGAACAAATGTCTTACCCTGTTGGAGATTATACCATCCTTGGGAGAGCACTGAGGATCTCCTAAGTATCTTTTTGTCATTGTGAATGTTCACTTTGTTTAAAGACAAGTTATGAAAAATTCATTTATTCAAAACAATGATATTTTCTCAATTAAAGCATGCAAAACATTTGTTGAATAGAAACAAATAAGAGTGCAAATAATTGGATAAAAGGCTCAAATTTATTTGATGGAATGGTAGTCTGCAAATGGCAAGACTCCATAGATCTTTACAAGTTTGAAACTGGTGATATATATTGGAAAAGGGCTACATTGAACATAATGACCATTTCTCTACCAATTCTGAACCCGATGTATTTGAAGCTTTGGTTGATAATGAATGAGGAAGAATCCCTGAAGGATGACAGTTGTAGAACAAAGTCTTGTCAGGATGCAGTTACTTGCCAAATCCCTAATTTTTGCCTAGATTGCCCAAGGATGAGGTCCTCAATCCAGCGGGATACATATATATTATTTTTTTATGTCTCTAATTTTTGCCTGGATCGCCCTTTAGGGTTTTCAATCCACCGAGACGCTCATTTTTGCCTTTGTCGCCCTTTCGGGTTTTCAACTTAGCGAGCTATTCTGTTTTTATTTAGTTTAGGCGAAGTATTTCTTGACTGCATCTGAATTCATAGGACGAGTGAAATCCTCCCCATCCATAGTTGTAAATATCAAAGCACCGCCTGAAAAGGCTCTCTTAACAACATATGGACCTTCAAAGTTTGGAGTCCACTTGCCCCTGGAATCGGGCGTGAAAGACAAGACTTTCTTAAGCACAAGGTCACCTTCTCGGAACACACGAGGCTTGACCTTCTTATCAAAAGATTTCTTCATTCTTTGCTGATATAACTGACTATGGCACATGGCAGTCAATCTCCTCTCTTCTATCAAATTTAGCTGGTCATAACGACTCTGAATCCATTCAGCATCAGTCAACTTGGCTTCCATCAAGACTCTCATTGATGGGATCTCCACCTCTACTGGGAGTACAACTTCCATGCCATAAATAAGAGAAAAAGGGGTTGCCCCTGTTGAAGTGCGGAAAGATGTACGATATCCGTGCAAAGCAAATGGAAGCATCTCATGCCAATCTCTGTACGTGACAACCATCTTCTGGATAATTTTCTTGATGTTCTTATTAGCAGCTTCAACAGCCCCATTCATCTTGGGTCTGTAAGGAGAAGAATTATGATGTGCAATCTTGAACTCACTACACAACTCTTTCATCATTTTGTTGTTGAAGTTAGATCCATTATCCGTAATGATCTTATCTGGCACACCATATCGGCATATGAGTTGATTCTTGATAAACTTCACGACCACTTGCCTGGTCACATTTGCATATGACGCCACTTCGACCCACTTGGTGAAGTAATCTATTGCTACGAGAATAAATCTGTGTCCGTTGGACGCTTTTGGCTCTATCATGCCAATCATATCAATTCCCCACATGGAGAAAGGCCATGGTGATGAAATCACATTCAGAAGTGTCGGAGGAATATGAATCTTATCCGCATAAATCTGACACTTATGGCATTTCTTCACATACTTGCAGCAGTCAGACTCCATTGTCAGCCAATAGTAGCCTACTCTCAATATCTTTCTAGCCATGGCATGTCCATTGGAATGAGTACCTAGGTCATCAACAGGTCTGCTTCGTGTCTATCCACGCATTTGAGCAAAACCATGTCAAAATTTCTCTTATAAAGCACTTCGCCATTGAGATAGAAACTTCCAGATAATCTCCTCAAAGTTTTCCTATCTTTCACAGATGCCCCAGGCGGGTAAATCTGGTTCTGAAGGAAACACTTGATATCATAATACCATGGCTTATCATCTTTCACTTCTTCAACTGCAAACACATGAGCTGGTCTATCCAAGCGCATCACAGTGATATTGGGAACTTCATTCCAAAGTTTGACTACTATCATTGAAGCAAGTGTAGCAAGAGCATCTGCCATCCGATTCTCATCTCGAGGAATATGATGGAAGTCAACCTCAGTAAAGAACGTTGAAATCCTCCTCGCATAATCCCTATATGGAATGAGACCAGGCTGATTCGTTTCCCATTCACCCTTAATCTTATTAACAACGAGGGCCGAATCACCATAAACATCAAGATGCTTGATCCTAAGATCAATGCATTCCTCCAATCCCATAATACAGGCCTCATACTCAGCCATGTTATTCGTGCATTTGAAATTTAGTCTTGCTGTAAAAGGAATATGTGTGCCCTGAGGAGTAATGATTACTGCCCCAATACCATTTCCATATTGATTTACAGCACCATCAAATACCATACTCCATCTGGAACCAGGCTCTGGCCCTTCATCAAGTGTAGGTTCATCACAATCTTTCATTTTCAAATACAGAATTTCCTCATCCGGGAAGTCATACTGAACTGACTGATAATCCTCGATTGGCTGGTGTGCCAAGTGGTCAGCCAAGATACTACCTTTGATAGCTTTCTGAGCTCGATGCTCAATATCGTACTCAGACAACAATATCTGCCAACGGGCAATCCTCCCTGTTAAAGCAGGTTTCTCAAAAATGTACTTGATTGGATCCATTCTGGATATCAACCAAGTCGTATGATTCAACATATACTGCCGTAAGCGCTTAGCAGCCCAAGCCAAAGCACAACATGTTTTCTCAAGCGTTGAGTATCGAGACTCACAATCAGTGAACTTCTTACTTAAGTAGTAGATGGCATACTCTTTCTTTCCTAATTCATCTTGCTGACCAAGGACACAACCCATTGAATCTTCAAGAACAGTCAGATACATAATCCATGGTCTCCCTTCCACGGGTGGAGACAGAATCGACGATTCGGATAGATACTCTTTAATACTATCAAAAGCTTTTTGGCAATCCTCGGTCCAATCATGAGGCTGATCTTTCCGGAGGAGCTTGAATATCGACGCACATGTGGCAGTTATGTGGGATATGAATCTGGAAATGTAATTCAAGCGGCCAAGAAAACCTCGGACTTGCTTCTCAGTTTTGGGCGCAGGCATCTCTTGTATTGCTTTGACCTTTGCAGGATCAACCTCAATACCTCTCTCACTGACGATAAAGCCCAATAACTTGCTAGAACGAACTCCAAATGTACACTTGCTGGGATTCAGATGAAGTTTATACTTCCTCAAGCGCTGAAAAAGCTTCAATAGGTGCTCTACATGTTCAATTTCTGTTCTTGACTTAGCGATCATATCATCAACATACACCTCAATTTCCTTATGCATCATATCATGGAACAAGGTAGTCATAGCTCGTTGATACGTGGCTCCGGCGTTCTTCAAACCGAAGGGCATCACTCGATAACAGAATGTTCCCCAAGGTGTGATGAATGTTGTCTTCTCCATATCCTCGGGTTCCATTTTGATCAAATTATATCCGGAAAATCCATCCATAAATGAGAAGACTTTGAATTTAGCTGTATTATCTACCAACATATCAATATGTGGTAGAGGGAAATCATCTTTCGGACTAGCTTTATTCAAGTCTCTATAGTCCACACACATCCGGACTTTTCCATCTTTCTTAGGCACGGGCACAATATTTGCCACCCATTGAGGATATGTAGAAGTCACCAGAAACCCCGCATCAATTTGCTTCTGAACTTCCTCTTTGATCTTCACTGCCATATCAGGATGAGTTCTTCTGAGCTTCTGCTTCACAGGCACGCACTCAGGCTTTAAAGGCAGGAAATGTTGCACAATATCAGTATCTAGACCAAGCATGTCTTCATATGACCAGGCGAAGACATCAACATATTCTCGTAGCAACTCAATCAACATCTTCTTAACAGATTCTTCCAGGAGTGCCCCAATCTTTACCTTTCGCGCACAATATTCAGACCCCAAGTTGACTGTTTCCAGATTCTCAAGATGTGGCTGAATGATCTTCTCTTCGTGCTCAAGTAGACGGGTAATCTCATCAGGAATCTCTTCAACATCATCTTCTTCCACCTCAAATACAGGGAATTCAAAATTGGGAGATGGTGTTGGGTCATTATGTTCAATGGGTCTAGAAATCAACCTGCATAATGATTTTGGATATGAAAAGCTTTAGAATTCAAACAAGGCAAATCATTATGCAGATGAAAAGATTAATTTTATTCTATTTTTTTAGGGTATTATGTGATCACCAATTTCATGCAAAAAAGCGAAAAGGGAAAATAATTGGAAAAACAAACATTTAACATGAATTTATTGAATGAAAATATCATTGCATTTATGTGCCAACAATGTCATCACTCCTCCTTTTGGCATGGGAAAAGGGTTTTTAAACAAAGTGATCATTACGTTGACTTATGGATAACTGTAGGAATATCCACAGCGACCCAATTGTTGCAGATCCCTACAGGGATGATGAAATTGCCTGAATCCTCTGCATCCTCTTCCAAGACAGTAGCAGCTTCTTCATCCTGACCGGTGTGGATAAAACCTCCACTCTTGAATAACCCTTGCGCATTGAAGACCCCAGAAGAAAAGCCTATGCCAGCTCGGGACTTGTTGTCTTCCAACTCAATCATTTTTCCTAAACTAGTGGTTGCGCCACGCTCGATGGCCAACTTTGTGTCCTTGTAGGAAGCAAATGAATGAGTTCTCTTCTCAATAGGCTCAGCAATAGATAAAGCTTGGAAATGCGTTCCAACTTCATCCTCAGCATCTATATAAGAGAAGTAAGACAAATGGCTAACCAGGAGAGCCCTTTCTCCCCCTACCACCACCAGCTTCTTGTTCTTCACAAATTTCAGTTTCTGGGGTAGGGTGGATGTCATGGTGCCACCCTCGTGAATCCATGGTCTGCCTAAGAGACAACTGTACGATGGGTGAATGTCCATAACCTGGAAGGTAATCTAGAAATCACTTGGTCCAATCTTGATTGGGAGATCAACTTCCCCAATCACCGTTTTGCGAGACCCATCGAAAGCCTTCACAACTACTCCACTCTGCCTCATGGGAGGCCCTTGATATGATAGTTTTGAGAGAGTGGACTTTGGCAATACGTTTAATGATGACCCAGTGTCCACCAACACATTGGACATGGCATCGTCTCTACAACCCATAGATATATGCAATGCCAAGTTGTGGTCTCTTCCCTCCTCAGGAAGATCAGAGTCACAAAAGCTCAAGTTGTTACAAGCAGTAATGTTTGCAACAATGCTATCGAATTGCTCTATAGTGACATCATGATCCACATATGCCACATCCAACACCTTCTGCAGAGCCTCTCGGTGTGGTTCTGAATTTAAGAGTAATGATAACACATATATTTTGGATGGCGTTTGTAGAAGCTGGTCTATAACATTGTACTCACTCCTTTTGATGAGCCTCAGCATCTCATCGCAGTCTTCTTTCTCAATGCCACTAGGGCCAACAGAAGTAGGAGTTTTCAGTACAGAGGAGGACTTAACAGCAAGTGCCGGATTCGGAGTGCTCAAAGAATTCCCAATCGGGCGTTCAACAAAATCAGCACTAACTTGAGGTTTTGGTGGTGCTGAAAATACACGACCGCTACGGGTCAGACCACTAACATCAGCAATATTCACCACAGATGAAGAAGGCAAGGACACTTCTTCCCCATTCTCCACTGCTACGGCATTGTAGCGACAGGGAACTACCTTTTTGGAAGGTACGACACAGGATCGGCAGGCTTAATGATCAGAGAAGGAGAAACCCTATGCTTGCTACCATCATACTTGATGATAACAGGTTCGGGTATCCGAAATACTGTGGAAATCACGTTGACCTCAGGCTCATCTTCATCAACATTCCTATTTCGAAGGATCTCAATGACTCCTTCATCCAGCATTTCCTGAATGTCCTTGCGCACCTGGCGACAACCTAATTGATTAACAGAGCAGACTCTTCATCTATCATGGTTGTGCTCATAGTGACTGTAATCACATAGAAAACGATGCATCTCGACAAGAGACTGTCGAATATGACTGACATATTTGACTTTGTATTTGCCAGGGCAACCCTGGACCATGTTGACAGATTTCCCATGCTCGGGCAATGGGTTCTTCTTCACATTAGGACCTACGTCCTCGAAACACAGAATGCCACACCTCACAAGGTCTTGAACCTTGGTCTTCAAAGGGTAGCAATTCTCCATGTCATGGTCGGGAGCGCCAGAATGGTAAACACAGTGCAATTCGGGCTTATACCAGCACTGGGGGTTAGCAGGTATAGCCGGTGGGTCTCACGGAGTAATCAACTTCATCTCTATCAGAGAGGGATATAATTCTGCGTACATCATTGGAATAGGATCGAAGGTGACCCTTTTCCTCTCGTAACTCGTGCTGGTTTGATTACTGTTTCGAGGCTGGTAGGCCTGCTGTTGCGGAAGGTGCTGTTGTTGATATTGCTGAGGTGGTTGTTGATTGTTGTTGTGATGCTGATACTGTTGATTATCTCTGAATACAGGTGCTATATGAGCCACCTGGTGCTGGTTACTGGCGGGACGCACAGTCTTCCTCCTCATAAAGGGTCTTCTTGGTTTCATATGGGAGGTCATAGCATGTGCCTCTCCATCTTTCTTCTTTGCAAACGCCCCATACCGTTTGGCAGAAGAGTCTTCTTCTCTGGTCAGACGTCCTTCTCTGACCCCTTCTTCTAAACGCATCCCCATATTCACCATCTCGGTGAAGTCAGAAGAAGCGCTAACAGTCATCCGCTCATAATAAAAAGAACTTAAGGTCTTAAAAAAGATCTTAGTCATCTCCTTCTCTTCTAGCGGAGGCACGATCTGTGCTGCTACCTCTCGCCACCTCTAGGCGTACTTTTTGAATGTTTCTTTGTCCTTCTGGGACATGGCCCTCAATTGATCCCTATCGGGAGCCATATCCACGTTGTACTTGTATTGCTTGACGAAGGCCTCGCCAAGGTCGTTGAAGGATCGGATGTTCGCACTGTCTAAACCCATATACCATCTCAGGGCAGCACCGGACAAATTATCCTGAAAGTAGTGGATGAGAAGTTGGTCATTATCGGTTTGAGTTGACATCTTCCTGGCATACATGACCAGGTGGCTGAGAGGACAAGTATTTCCCTTGTACTTTTCAAAGTCAGGGACCTTGAATTTTACAGGGATCTTCACGTTGGGAACCAAGCAGAGACCGACAACAGACTTGCCGAAAATATCCTTTCCTCTGAGAGTCTTCAGTTCCTTGCGAAGCTCAAGAAATTGATCGTTCATAGCATCCATCTTCTCATAAACATCTGGACCCTCAGACGGCTCAGAATGATAGATGGTGTCGTCTACTCTGGGCAAAGTATGCATGACAGGAGGAAGAACAACAAGGACCGGGCTAGATGCCGGCATAGAAGCAAAGGTGGGAGCAGGACCCTCGGGAATGAAGTTGGGAGGCATCCCCCACGGGAACCCGGTTGGCATGGCTGTCGGAGCAAAGTGTGCACTGGCTGCAGGCACAGTAGAGGAAACAATCTCGGAGATAACTGTCCTCTGGGGAGGAGTTGAAGGTGTTGGAGAAGACTGGCTCTGGGCAGCCATGAATTACTCCATTAGGGCAGTCAATCTGGCCACTTCCTCCTTGAGTTCTCGGTTCTCTTGCTCTAAGTGATCCATCAGTTTTGAAATGTTGGCTCTAGTGTAGTACCGGTAAGTCAGCTTGTCTTTGAAACAAATGAAGAGCACAAAGTTAGACCACATGACAAGAGACCGGAAACAAAACCTGCTTATGCACATGATGCATGCAATGCTTGTGCAAATGATTTGTTTTTTATTTCAGAGGAACTTTTACAGTTCTATTTGCAAATTTCGGGAAATATTATATTTGTATCACATACGAAAACATCTCATCAATGATATCTGGAAAAATATTTTTACATCAAAGAAGTACAACCATGATAAAATTCAAGAGAAAAGGAAAATGATCATCCTATGGATCCCTAGAAACAATCATCTAAAGCTCGGGATACAGGAAGATAAGATGCACTAAGCCTCTTCATGTCCTCCTCGTAGGCTGCCTCCATATCTGCCTTCTCCTTGGCGAGTCGATCGTACTTCCTCTTCTAAAACCGGGAAGACTGAGGAAGTAGAGAAGTCCATGCATCATCAAGATCATCAATAACCTGATGCTCAAGAAACTCTATCAAAGTATCCTTCTCCTTAATCTGCTGAAGCAACTCTTCTCTTTCACGGATCCAGGCACGTGAACGATCTTTGTCTCTCAACTCCTCTACTCCCTGATTAAGGAGGGTTGAAGGCCCAACCATAATCATAGGTGTAGGTCTCGGATACTCATAAGGCATGAGATACTCTGACGCTCTCTTCCTAACCCAAGCAGTGTAAGGCTCTAAAGCAATGCAATTCTTAGGACCCAACTCCTTCCTTCCTTTCCAATGAATCTTGCGCCAAGCGCGGACCATCCTAGCTTTCAAGTTTTGGGGATCTTTACCCTCCTGAAAGAACACACCCTCTAATAGAATGTTATTAGGTTTATCCTTTAAGGGGAACCCAAGCTGACGACGTGCTAAAACAGGGTTGTAGTTAATCCCACCACATGTACCAAGAAGAGGCACATTGGAGAATTCACCACAAGAGTCAATAATCTGCACACCATCATACACACGGTTGTTCCAAGAGATATCATCATTAGTGAGAGACATAAGTCTCGTGGACCACCGTAGACATCCCTTGTTTTCCTTGAAAGCGACCGTCTGAGGTAAGTGAGAAATAAACCACTTAAACAATAGAGGCAAACAACACACAATGGCACCACCACCCTTTGCATTCCTCATATGCAAAGAGAAATAAGTATCACCCAACAGAGTAGGAACGAGATTAAGAGAAGAGAAGATCCTAATAGCGTTCACATCCACAAACTTGTCGATGTTGGGGAACAACACTAAACTATAGATGAGAAGTACAAATGTGGCCTCGAAGGCGTCCTCACTCATGGCCTTCCCATACATAGTAGCTTGAACAATGAGGAACTCAGAAGGGAGACCTTGAATTCCACCTTTGGTAGTCATATGAGCACCAACCAGAGATTCATTTATGTGCAACATGTCTGCTGTAACACCCCGATAAAAATAAGATAATTATTTAATTTAAGTTAATATTATATTTATTAATTTAATTAAATAATTGGATTATTATTGGAATATTATTTGGAATTATTATTATTGGAATAATAAAGTTGGAATATATATATAAAGAGTTCCATTTGGTAACAAGGGTTTTTTCACGTGAAAACCAGAGAAGCGACAGAAAGTGGCGAAAGGGCAAAGAGGAAGAGCAAGAGAGCAAAGGTTGAAGAACGGAAAAGCTTGAAGCTTAAAGATTCGCCGGATTAACTCAGGTAAGGGGGGTTTATCG
Source organism: Lathyrus oleraceus (assembly GCF_024323335.1). Lineage (NCBI taxonomy): Eukaryota > Viridiplantae > Streptophyta > Magnoliopsida > Fabales > Fabaceae > Lathyrus > Lathyrus oleraceus. The sequence continues at coordinate 376,431,255 of NC_066579.1, forward strand.
TCGTTTAATGGGTATTATGGGTTAACATGTAATGGGTAGTGATAAACCGTTGAATTGACCCTAATTCGGATTATGAATGCTGAAAATTGTGATGGATGAGTTATGTTAAAAACTGTAATTGAATCGGTAGTTGTGTGAGTCGTCATTTGCTGGACGTGTAGCTTTTTACGGAATTAGAATCGGAGGTCCGGAAGTCCTCCAACGGCGGAAAATGCGGAGAATTCTGCATTCTGCTTTGTGTTAGCGCAGGAACAGCTTTCTGTCTTGCGTTAACCGGTTAACCCAGGGTGTTAACCGGTTAACACTGTTAGGAATTGGGAGGTATTGCTGTTTTGCTTGCGTTAACCGGTTAACCCAGGGTGTTAACCGGTTAACACTGTTGTGAGTTCTGAGAAATTGCTGTTCTGTCTGCGTTAACCGGTTAACCCAGGGCGTTAACCGGTTAACACTGTTGAGTTTTGCCAGAAAGCGTGTTCTGTGTTGCGTTAACCGGTTAACCCAGGGCGTTAACCGGTTAACACTGTTGGAAATTGGAAAAATTGATATTTTAATGTTGTGAACATGATTGGTGATTGGCCTATATCGGTGTATGATATAGTAGGGATTATTTCCCGTTGTTTTGAGTAGGATAGGTATTAGTAGAGTGTGCTAATACTGTGATTGTATTATTTGGCATGACATGATATGATTATGTGATAAATATGCTGATGATGTGTGAAAATATGCATAATGTTGTGAATGTATATATTATGCATGTATTTGTGAATGGACTGTTTTATGGCTTAGAGTGTGAGCATATATCCATTGTGGATTATTGTTGATGATGTTGCATTGCTAGGTGAATTAGCATGCCTATTGTGGCCTTTATGGTGGTAGCTAATTCCCATGGTGAGGAATTAGTGAGTTAGTCATTATGGACTGTTGTTGATGTTTGCATGCTAGGTGAATTAGCGTGCATAGCATGGCCCTTGGGGTGGTAGCTAATTTCCATGGTGAGGAATTAGTGAGTGAGTCACTAGGTCTCAAATGAGTGGGACTAGTGGACTTGGTAGCCGTATCTGGGTTTGATCGGTGAGGTGAACTATATGTTCACGAATAGTCGGTACCGCATGCATGGAGTCTCATTGCATAATGTATGTATGGCGTATAATATGAATGGATGTATTCCAATATTATACGTGTGTTTTGTGGTTGTGTTGAGTTTGAGTATGATGATGATGATGATTATGAGTTGATATTGCCGTTGCTGAATATGTGTTATGTTTAGGGTGATGAAATGTGTTAATTTACTTAACATTACATGATATTTTATAATGCTTATTATATCGATTGAGGAACTCACCCTTACAACTATTTTTCAGGTAACGAGCAGTGATTGAGTAAAAGCTAGAACTTGGAGTCTAGTGTAGTTCCTTAGTGGGTCATGCTCTGGTAGATGTAACATCGGGACGGGATGTTTTACTTGTTTTTCATTGATGATTGTTGAACAAGTTTACATGTAATGTGTTACATGTTTTGCATTGTTGTTAGACTTTATCCGCTGCGAATTATGCAAATGTTTTATTTTGATTAAATAAATGAGCATGACGAGTTAAATTGGAACATGGTGTGAAGTTGTTTGTGTGACACCCTTAACTGCATAATTACTCTGATTTATATATGTTGTTTTAATTAAATATTTGGGGTATTTTAGAAGGGTGTTACATTAGTGGTATCAGAGCCTGGTTGGTCGAGTCGAGTCGTAATTATTCTGTTTCCCCTGTACGGGATAGGTGTTGTGTAACCCTATCAGTACTTATTGTTTTAGCTTATTGGGTTTTCAGAATAGAGATGGCTGGAAGAGGTAGAGACGATGCTGCGATTGCTGAGGCTCTGGGTATGCTAGCTGGGGTACTTGGAGGAAATCCGAATGTTGTGGGAACGGGAGCTGCTCGTCAACTGAGTGAGTTCCAGAAGAACAATCCTCCAATGTTCAAGGGAGCATACGATCCAGATGGTGCTCAGAAGTGGTTGAAGGAGATCGAGAGGATTTTCCGAGTGACTGAGTGTGCCGATAACCAGAAGGTCAGGTTCGGTACGCATATGCTGTCAGAGGAAGCAGATGATTGGTGGGTTGCTACCCGCTCTGAGTTGGAAGATGCTGGGAATGCTGAGATCACTTGGGCTGTGTTCAGAGAGAGATTTCTGAGGAAGTACTTTCCAGAGGATGTCAGAGGAAAGAAAGAGATAGAGTTCTTAGAATTGAAGCAGGGCAACCGGTCTGTTACTGAGTATGCTGCTAAGTTCACAGAGCTGTCGAAGTATTACACTCCCTATGATGAGGCTACTGGGGAATTCTCGAAATGTGTGAAGTTTGAGAACGGGTTACGTCCCGAGATCAAGCAGGCTATTGGGTATCAACGGATTAGAGTGTTTTCTGATTTGGTTGACTGTTGCAGGATTTTTGAACAGGATACCAAGGCCAGAACGGAGAGCTATCAGCAGAGGGTTGATAGGAAGGGCAAGAATCAGAATGATCGTGGGAAACCGTATGCAGCTGGCAAAGGTTTCCAGAGACAGAGTGGGATGAAGAGGCCTAGTGGGGGAGACTCTAGTGCCCCTGCTAAGTGTTACAGATGTGGTCAGGCTGGACATCGTTTCTATGAGTGTACCAGTAAGGAGAAGAAGTGTTTCAAGTGTGGAAAAGGTGGTCATTTGGCTGCAGAGTGCCGGTCGAAGACTGTGACTTGTTTCAACTGTGGAGAGGTGGGTCATATCAGTCCACAGTGTCCTAAGCCGAAGAAAGAGAGCCAGTCGGGAGGCAAGGTCTTTGCTTTATCGGGTTCTGAGACTTCTGCAGATGATCGTTTGATCCGAGGTACATGTTATATTAATGGCTTTCCTCTTGTAGCTATTATTGACACAGGTGCGACTCATTTCTTTATATCTTTGGATTGTGCTGTGAAACTTAAGTTAGAGATATCTGAGATGCATGGAAGTATGGTGATTGATACTCCTGCGAAGGGTTCAGTAACTACTACTTCAGTTTGTTTAAATTGTCCTTTGAGTATTTTTGGTAGAGACTTTGGGATGGACCTAGTGTGTCTTCCCTTAGTGCAGATTGATGTTATTCTGGGTATGAACTGGTTGGTGTGTAACCGAGTTTATATCAACTGCTTTGATAAGACTGTGATCTTTCCTGAGATTGAGGAAGGAAAGAGTTTGTTTCTATCAGCAAGGCAGGTGAATGAGGAAGTAGCAGATGGGGCAGAGTTGTTTATGCTGTTAGCGATTTTGGAGGCTAAAGATAAACTGGTGATTTGCGATCTAGCCGTGGTGTGTGATTTTCCTGATGTGTTTCCTGAAGAAGTGAATGAATTACCGCCAGAGCGTGAAGTTGAGTTCTCGATTGATTTGGTACCTGGTACTAGGCCGGTGTCGATGGCTCCGTACCGTATGTCTGCTGTTGAGTTAACTGAATGGAAGAGTCAGTTGGAAGATCTGTTGGATAAGAAATTTATTCGTCCGAGTGTGTCACCGTGGGGTGCACCGGTGTTGTTGGTTAGAAGAAGTTAGTTTTCTTGGTCATGTGATTTCAAGAGGTGGTGTTGCTGTTGATCCTTCTAAGATAGAAGCAGTATCTAAGTGGGAAGCTCCGAAGTCTGTTGCTGAGATTCAAAGTTTTCTTGGTTTGGCTGGTTATTATAGGAAGTTCATTGAGGGATTTTCTAAGTTGGCGTTACCGTTGACGATGTTGACTAGAAAGGGGCAAGCGTTTGTTTGGGACTCAAATTGTGAAGAAGGTTTCCAAGAGTTAAAGAGAAGGTTAACTACTGCTCCTATTCTGATATTACCAAGTTCGTCGGAATCATTTGAGGTTTTCTGTGATGCGTAATTGTTGGGCTTAGGTGGTGTGTTGATGCAGAATAAGCAGGTTATAGCTTATGCTTCGAGACAGCTGAGGGTTCATGAGAGAAACTATCCGACACACGATTTAGAGTTGGCAGCTGTGGTGTTTGTTCTGAAGTTATGGAGGCATTACTTGTACGGGTCAAGATTTGAGGTTTTCAGTGACCATAAAAGTTTAAAGTATTTGTTTGATCAGAAAGAGCTGAATATGAGACAGAGGAGATGGTTAGAGTTTCTGAAGGATTATGACTTTGGTTTGAATTACCATTCGGGTAAAGCAAAACGTAGTGGCTGATGCATTGAGTCGGAAATCATTGCATATGTCTATGTTAATGGTTAAGGAATTAGATTTAATTGAGCAGTTTAGAGACTTGAGTTTGGTGTGTGAGAGTGCTCACAATAGTGTTAAATTGGGAATGTTGAAGTTAACGAGTGGTATTCTGGACGAGATTAGAGAGGGTCAGAAATCCGATGTGCTTTTGGTTGATAAGTTGACTCTAGTGAATCAAGGTCAAGGTGGTGAATTCAGAGTTGATGAGAATGGTGTTTTGAAATTTGGTAATCGGGTGTGTATTCCGGATGTTACCGAACTTAAGAAGAGTATTCTTGAGGAAGGACATCGTAGTGGCCTGAGTATTCATCCTGGAGCCACGAAGATGTATCATGATTTGAAAAAGTTATTTTGGTGGCCGGGAATGAAAAGAGAAATTGCAAGTTTTGTTTATTCTTGTTTGACTTGTCAGAAGTCAAAGATTGAGCATCAGAAGCCGTCTGGGCTAATGCAACCGTTGGCTATTCCAGAGTGGAAGTGGGATAGTATCAGTATGGATTTTGTTTCTGGTTTACCGAGGACAAGTAAGAATTTTGAAGCTATTTGGGTGATTGTTGACAGATTGACAAAATCGGCTCATTTCATTCCGATCAGAATGGATTATCCGTTAGAGAGATTAGCCGAGTTGTATATTGAGAAAATTGTAAGTTTGCATGGTATTCCGTCGAGTATTGTTTCGGACAGAGATCCTAGATTTACATCGAAGTTTTGGGAAGGTTTGCAGAGGGCTTTGGGAACTAAGCTGAGATTGAGTTTTGCATATCATCCGCAGACTGATGGTCAGACTGAGAGGACGATTCAGTCATTAGAGGACCTTTTGAGAGCTTGTGTTTTGGAAAAGGGAGGTGCTTGGGATTGTTATTTGCCTTTGATTGAGTTTACCTACAACAATAGTTTTCATTCGAGCATTGGTATGGCACCGTTTGAAGCTTTGTATGGTAGGAGATGTCAGACACCTTTATGTTGGTATGAGTCCGGTGAGAGTGCTGTGGTTGGACCGGAGATTGTTCAACAAACTACGGAAAAGATTAAGATGATTCAGGAGAAGATGAGAATTGCTCAGAGTCGTCAGAAGAGTTATCATGATAAGAGGAGGAAGTCACTTGAGTTCCAAGAGGGAGATCATGTGTTTCTTCGGGTTACTCCGATAACTGGAGTTGGTCGAGCTTTGAAGTCAAAGAAGTTGACACCTCGATTTATTGGTCCTTATCAGATTTTGGAGAGGATAGGGGAGGTAGCCTATCGTATCGCTTTACCGCCGTCACTTGCGAATTTGCATGAGGTTTTTCATGTGTCTCAGTTGAGGAGGTACATTCCTGATCCGTCGCATGTGGTCCAAGTAGATGATGTACAGGTGAGAGATAACCTGACTGTTGAAACATCACCTATGAGGATCAAGGATCGAGAGTTGAAACAGTTGCGGGGTAAAGAGATTGCCTTGGTGAAGATAGCTTGGGGAGGACCAGCACGTGGCAATGTGACCTGGGAACTTGAGAGTCAGATGAAGGAGTCTTATCCGGAGTTGTTCACTTGAGGTATGTTTTCGAGGACGAAAACTCTTTTAGTGGGGGAGAGTTGTAACACCCCGATAAAAATAAGATAATTATTTAATTTAAGTTAATATTATATTTATTAATTTAATTAAATAATTGGATTATTATTGGAATATTATTTGGAATTATTATTATTGGAATAATAAAGTTGGAATATATATATAAAGAGTTCCATTTGGTAACAAGGGTTTTTTCACGTGAAAACCAGAGAAGCGACAGAAAGTGGCGAAAGGGCAAAGAGGAAGAGCAAGAGAGCAAAGGTTGAAGAATGGAAAAGCTTGAAGCTTAAAGATTCGCCGGATTAACTCAGGTAAGGGGGGTTTATCGTCGTTTAATGGGTATTATGGGTTAACATGTAATGGGTAGTGATAAACCGTTGAATTGACCCTAATTCGGATTATGAATGCTGAAAATTGTGATGGATGAGTTATGTTAAAAACTGTAATTGAATCGGTAGTTGTGTGAGTCGTCATTTGCTGGACGTGTAGCTTTTTACGGAATTAGAATCGGAGGTCCGGAAGTCCTCCAACGGCGGAAAATGCGGAGAATTCTGCATTCTGCTTTGTGTTAGCGCAGGAACAGCTTTCTGTCTTGCGTTAACCGGTTAACCCAGGGTGTTAACCGGTTAACACTGTTAGGAATTGGGAGGTATTGCTGTTTTGCTTGCGTTAACCGGTTAACCCAGGGTGTTAACCGGTTAACACTGTTGTGAGTTCTGAGAAATTGCTGTTCTGTCTGCGTTAACCGGTTAACCCAGGGCGTTAACCGGTTAACACTGTTGAGTTTTGCCAGAAAGTGTGTTCTATGTTGCGTTAACCGGTTAACCCAGGGCGTTAACCGGTTAACATTGTTGGAAATTGGAAAAATTGATATTTTAATGTTGTGAACATGATTGGTGATTGGCCTATATCGGTGTATGATATAGTAGGGATTATTTCCCGTTGTTTTGAGTAGGATAGGTATTAGTAGAGTGTGCTAATACTGTGATTGTATTATTTGGCATGACATGATATGATTATGTGATAAATATGCTGATGATGTGTGAAAATATGCATAATGTTGTGAATGTATATATTATGCATGTATTTGTGAATGGACTGTTTTATGGCTTAGAGTGTGAGCATATGTCCATTGTGGATTATTGTTGATGATGTTGCATTGCTAGGTGAATTAGCATGCCTATTGTGGCCTTTATGGTGGTAGCTAATTCCCATGGTGAGGAATTAGTGAGTTAGTCATTATGGACTGTTGTTGATGTTTGCATGCTAGGTGAATTAGCGTGCATAGCATGGCCCTTGGGGTGGTAGCTAATTTCCATGGTGAGGAATTAGTGAGTGAGTCACTAGGTCTCAAATGAGTGGGACTAGTGGACTTGGTAGCCGTATCTGGGTTTGATCGGTGAGGTGAACTATATGTTCACGAATAGTCGGTACCGCATGCATGGAGTCTCATTGCATAATGTATGTATGGCGTATAATATGAATGGATGTACTCCAATATTATACGTGTGTTTTGTGGTTGTGTTGAGTTTGAGTATGATGATGATGATGATTATGAGTTGATATTGCCGTTGCTGAATATGTGTTATGTTTAGGGTGATGAAATGTGTTAATTTACTTAACATTACATGATATTTTATAATGCTTATTATATCGATTGAGGAACTCACCCTTACAACTATTTTTCAGGTAACGAGCAGTGATTGAGTAAAAGCTAGAACTTGGAGTCTAGTGTAGTTCCTTAGTGGGTCATGCTCTGGTAGATGTAACATCGGGACGGGATGTTTTACTTGTTTTTCATTGATGATTGTTGAACAAGTTTACATGTAATGTGTTACATGTTTTGCATTGTTGTTAGACTTTATCCGCTGTGAATTATGCAAATGTTTTATTTTGATTAAATAAATGAGCATGACGAGTTAAATTGGAACATGGTGTGAAGTTGTTTGTGTGACACCCTTAACTGCATAATTACTCTGATTTATATATGTTGTTTTAATTAAATATTTGGGGTATTTTAGAAGGGTGTTACATCTGCTATCTCTTGTGAAGTAGGAATACTCTCCAAGCCACTGAATGGAACCTGATTCAGAATAGGTATACCCATAAGATAGGCATACTCCTCAAGTGTAGGCAAAAGCTGAAAGTCCAGAAACGTGAAGCAATGATACAAAGGATCATAAAACTGCACCAACACGCTCATCAATCCTTCATCCACTTGAGTAGTCAGAAGAGGAAGAAGCTTCCCAAAACGAGCTTTGAAACCCAAGGGATCTAATACATAGGATGTAAAATTCCTTAGCTCTTTCAAGTCTGGTTATCTGAAGCTGTACTTCTTTGTATTCCTTCTTTGTCTTTCCATGTCTGAAAATTTGCAAATAGACCTCTTAAGTTCCTTGAAAACTTTTTTATTATTTTGATGATATGGATGCAAATGGGTGCATGAATGCATGAATGCAACAATCACACTCAAGGATCAAGCAAAGCACACCAAACAAAGGTCATGGGATGGATCATATCATCCTTAATATCAATCATCCATTTTGGTGGATTACGGTTTACACCTTATCAACACCCAAGTTCCATTGATATTAAGGATATATGAACAGATCAACCATGAATCAAGGGTTTGTTGCAAGTCACGAGCATGGGGTCTTGGTTAAGAACCACCCAAAGGGAGTGTACTAGGGTTTAAACCTGCCAAACATGTTCTACAAAAGGTTCCCATAGTCATCATCCCATCTTTCGGATATTATCGGAGAAACGACTACTCGTATTCCAAAAATATTCTCAAGAGAGACTCTCATGAGTGTAGTATCGCGTAACAATCGTATCAAATCTTACACTTGAACAACTTTCGCACTACATCCTAAGAATAGGCCAAGATGGGCTTGGTATACTAAGGTCCTTGGCTTCTAAGGTCTATATTGGAAAGAGTAATGTCTAACCACAACTTACTTGTGTGACATTATTGATCCCAACATGACCTCCACCAAGTTAATAGACTTGCAAGTCAACTTGCTAAGGAATAACTCCACACAAGTCAACAAGACTATGCCATTCTCCTATCCTAAGTGCACTCGAGTTCGGGTATAGAACTCATCTCACAAAGATCACCAGGCGTACAAGGAATTAATATTCAAGAAATTCAATCATTACATACAATACAGTAATCCCAAATTGCACAAAAATATGTCACAAAATAATAAATAATACAATACAACATAATATGAAAAGTAGGCAAAACCCACTAGGTGTTAGTGCCCAGTGAAGTCGCCACTTTTCTGTAGCAGGGTATTCGTTACCATTAGAGATATTGACTAAATCCAAGGTAAATCATACAAGTCGAGTCGCCACCGCACTTCTATTTATCCAAAGGAATGGTTAGAAAGCGAACAAAAACCTAAAAGTTTTAACAAAAACTAGTAAAAGAAATAGAGATCTGGGTAAGAGGGTTGGTTATGAAATGGGAAGGTGTTAGGCACCCAAAACATCCTAGATCCTCCTAGGGAGCCCTTTTCACACTTGTTGTAAGGTTGGTATTTTGTGAAAATTTGTTTGTGCAAACATGATTGAAGGGATGAGAGAAGAATATACAAGTTTATTTACATTTTTGTGTTTGAATGGATGAACCCATTGCCTACGTACCATCTTAAAAAGATTATGATCAAAACCTCGTAGTTCGGGGTAAAAATCTCAAAATGAGTTGGTGAATTGATTGGTCCAAAAGCCTTAAGGTCTTTTGTTATCCAAGGGAGAAAACTCAACCTAAAACCACAAATCCACCATGTGAGGATAGCTTCAACATGCTAGTGAGGGGTTAACCCTATAATAAGCATGGAAGACTCATTATCCATCACTAAGGATATAGGAGAGCATTACATCTACCTCAAGGATAACTCAAACCTAATAGCTAAAGGTTATGAAAAAGTTTGATTAAGAGAGTGGCCATTGAAACCACAAAAAGAAATTTGAATGGGTTATATTTACCAATGAAAAGTATGTACAAAAATGGTCAAAGTTGATTTAGAAGTTCAATTCAAAATAAGTGTTAAGAAAAGAAAATTGAAAATCAAAAGCATAAGGCTTAAGTTTCTAATGTTTGAAAACAAAGGTTAAATGTAGCACAAAAAAGTTTTGGCTTGGGTTAGAGTGGAGGGAAGAAGAAGAATGGCTAAAGTTCTAATCATACAAGAGGTGAGGGAAAAGAGAACAAAACCACATAAGGAGTTCCTCTATTGAGATCATATTGATGATCCAAGTAGCTCCCATCCTTTGGAATAAGCAATCACAAGCATAAACTCAAGCAATCAACAAGCAATGAATTTGAGATAAGATTCTTCAAGGCATCTTGGATCTCTCTCTTAGGAGCTCATGGTAATGGTCCCTCAACTAGGTTCAAGTTGGAATCCCTAGCACAAAGAAAACACACATCAAAGAGTTCTAATGACAAACAAAGAATGGTCAAGAGGGAGTTTAGAATATGGTCCTTTCAAAGTTTTTCCTTAAGCTTTAAGCATTCTAAAGGCAGGAGGCCTAGTTGCTCTTTGACATTTAAGCACTCTAAAGGCAGGAGGCCTAGTTGCTCTTCAAAATCCATTTGCTTGGGTAAGGTCCTAAATTCTAAGTCCATATTGTCCAATTCTTGGTATTTGGTCCACAACAAACAGACAAACACAAGCACAAAAGATATATACACAATTATATACCCAAGTGGGCAAAAGGCAAATGGCTTTAACATAAACATGTGCTCCAATGAGCAAAGGAAAAAAAACAAATGAATAATATGTGCAAGAATTGTAAATTGCATAAAAGTAAAGTGCATAAAAAAAAAGTTAGTTGTTAGTGGTTAATGGTTAGGGTGCCATAAGGAAAAATTTAGCGCTATGTTAAGCAATCGTAATTGGACTTATGTAGAAGTCACAACTATCTGAGGCCGGTCAATAATAATGTAGGCAACAACACAAGTTAGGATTCTTGATTAGTGAATCAAGTCCCAACAACTTGCCATGCCAAAAAGAGGAAGAGAATTGATCGTGTATTGGTTTAAGCCTTTTGCATGATTTAAGAGACAACCTATCCTTAATGCAAAGCCATTCACTTGATCAATTGATCAAGGTGAATTAGATTTGGATCAAGGAAGATTAAGTCTCCCTAATCAATGCTAACTTATCAACCTTTAACTCATTGATCAAAAAGAAAAAAGAAGAAGAAGAAGAAGAAGAAGAAGGAAATGAATAAGAGAAATGAAAATGACAAAATTAAAGTGCATTAAATGAAGTAACATGTACCAATCCACATATGTTGATCAATGATATTGATAGTCAAGGTCAAACAATCAAAAACAGAAGTGAGATGAAGATTGGAAGTCAAGAAATGAACAAAATATTTTTTTGGCATTTTTTTAATATTAAATAAACTTGAATTAAAAATAAAAGAAAAGTTCAAACTTCAAAATCACTTCAAATCAACTTTGAAAAGTCCAAGTGATTTATCCTAAGTTCAACAAGGTCAAACAAAGTTTGACAAAAAATTTCAGCATTTTTAAAAGTCAGAAACTATTTTTAATCAAATAAAATGAATAAAAATAACCTAATTGAACTAAAATCTCAAAAAAATCTCAAATCAATTAAAAAAATTGATGAGAATATTTTTCATGAATTCATAATCATTCAAATAGGTTAGGAAAATATTTTTGTATTTTTTGAATATCAAAAACTATTTAAAATGAATTAAAAATAACCAGAAAAGAGAAAATTCACAAAAAATATCAAATGAAAAAATAAAAAATATTAAAAATCAGAAATAGAAACTAGAATTTATTTGGAGACTAATGCAATTGGTCCCATAATTTTTGGATTAAAAATGAGAGAGATATTGATTTTTGAAATAAAAGGGAATTAAAGAAAATAAAACCAGAAATTAAAAATGGCAAAAAACGAGAGCCCTTGGATCTGAGCTTATTAATTGAGCTGGAAGATTCAAGCATCCAGAGGCGCGCGCCTATTGTAGTCCACAATCAATGCAACCACATGGAAACCTAGAAAAGTCATAATAATGGAGGATCCTGATTAAATCTAAGAGATCAAACGACCAGGAATGGATCTGGAGTTGGGACGGTGGCCAGCGCCACCGTCTTCTCCCGCTAGCTCCGGTGAGAGCTCAAATTTGCAGAAGAGCAAATGTGTGTCAAAACACGCGATCCAGGCATCAATCAAAAGAGGAAATGATGTACATCACTCCTATACCATTCACATACACTCTAGACTTCTATAAATGGAGAAATCAGATATGTAAGTATGATGATGTTCATCATGAACTTCATGTTTTTGCAAAATTGAAAGCATAAATCAAATGCCTCTATTGAGAGGACTTCAGCCAGAGCAAGGAACACAAGAAATAATCAAGGATCAAAGAGTTTCGAAGAGAAAAAGTTCTGTTATCCACCTTTGAAATGCAGGTCTTGAGAGCACGATCCTTCACCACCAAAGCTTGCAACGAGATCTAGTGATGAAGAGGAAGCAAGGCTGAGGAATTATCGGTCTGAAAATCAACCAATGTAGTTGAAATTCAGATCTGAATTTTTTAGAGAAAAGTGGAAATTCCTTTAGTGATGGCTATGGAGAGAATTCTGCAGCATTTCAGGTTGAATCAGGGTGAAGAATGAGAGCTTACATGTCATGTATTTATAGCCAAAGTCATGCTGAAAGTTTGATTTCAAATTTGCATGAATGGAAAGGGCCTCCATGCATGGGCCTGTACAGGCGCATGGAGGGCCCAATTCCACTTGATTTGGCAAGCTGTGATCACAAATGAATGAAATGGACGTGCAACATAGATGTAATCAGCTCATGCATGGCAATTGAATCAAGTTTCCCAAAAATGCACTAAAAGTTCTCCTCTTCGAAAAGGCCTTTTGCCAAATCCAAACATGATCATGTGAGTAATGGTTGGAAAGGTCTTTATGTAAGGAACAATTGTTATGTTGGAACAAAATCTATTTGAAGTGTGGAAATTTATGAAATTTGAGTTTAAAGTGCAAGGTGCATGACATGTCAAGCAAGGTTTCTAATTTTGGCCAATTTTCAAGCCCCTCTGTTTTGATGATGCAAGCCTCAAATGAAAAAACCTTCAACATCAAAGTTGTAGATATTTTCAAGACAATCAAAATGGACTTAAATTTTGCATCATTTGAATTTTTGATGAAAGAGTTATGGGCACTTGAAGTTGGACTTTTTTTTGCCTTTTAATGCCTTTGGTCAAAAATGACCTATAATGTTTTGCATTATCACATGTATTTCCTTTGAGATTTTGAAATTTTTCTCAATATAACATTTGAATTAGACATTTTAAGCTTTCCAATGCATTTGATCCCACCTCAAAATCATAAAAAATGAATGAGTTGTGTCCTTGGGAAGTTGACCCAAATTTAGGGTTTCAGTCAAAATGTTCATCAAAATCAATTTTTGATGAACATGGAAGTTGTTAATATTGTCCTTAAGAACATTTTTGCTTTTGGAATCATCTCCATTTGACCAACACATCAAAAGTTAGGTCTCAGTGCATTTCAAAATAGTCAGATGAATTGACTTATCAATTTTTCAAGTCCACAACCCATATCTTGATGAATTGGTGATTGAGGACACTCAAATAAGTTCAAATATGCATGAAATTATGAATTAAAGAACTTCCCTTGATTGTATTTGACCATGGGCTGAGGTTGCTTCATGAGCAAGGCATTGTTGCACACAGATGAATTAGGGTTTCCTTGAAGAGCAAGACCTCAAACCCTTTGACTTGATTTGATCAAAATGATGAATTGAGATGCTAGGGAGGCATATTTGATGGATGAGAGCTTTGGGAACCATTACCATGCTTGCTTTCATCTTCTCTTGGTCATGTTATTGCTCAGATGATTTCCTAGAAGCCTTTGACCTTGTGATTGCTCAAGCTACAAACAAAAGATGTTAGTGACATATTTTTGTGCTTTTGGTTAGTAAACAAAATAAGAAAAGCAATGATGTACAATTCAAGCATGCTTGGTGATCTCAAACCACTCACAAGGAGTCCCACCCAAAGGCAAGTGGAACCAAGATTCTTATGATCCTTGAGGCTATGCAAATGCAAATGTTATGATGCCATGAGGGATCTTAGGGACAAAATTGGGGTCTTACAACCATCTACCACTCTGAGCCATCTAAGGGCCCAAATGTGTATCAAAAGATGGATGTTATGAACGATCAGTTCCTTGAGCTTCGTAAGGAACTCAAAACTCTCATAGGGAAGGACCTCTTTGGCAAGTCTGCTGCTGAGCTCTTCCTGGTTCCCAATGTCAAGATCCTTGTAAAATTCAAAGTGCCTGACTTTGAAAACTACAAGGGAAATACTTTCCCCCTCAGCCACTTGGTTATGTATGCAAGGAAGATGTCAACTTAGACCGACAATAATCAGCTCCTCATTCATTATTTTCAGGACAACCTGTCTGGTGCCGCCCTGAGATGGTACATGGGTTTGAACAGCGCAAACATTCGCTCCTTCAACGATCTTGGCGAAGCCTTCGTTAAGTCGTACAAGTATAACATGGATATGGCTCCCGATAGGGATCAATTGAGGGCCATGTCCCAGAAGGACAAGGAAGCATTCAAGGAGTACGCCTAGAGGTAGCGAGAATTATTTGCACAGATTATGCCCCCGCTGGAAGAGGAAGAAATGACCAAGATTTTCCTGAAGACCTTGAGCTCATTCTATTATGAGCGGATGATCGCCAGCGCTCCTTCTGACTTCACCGAGATGGTGAATATGGGGATGCGTTTGGAGGAAGGAGTCAGGGAAGGGCGCCTAAATAGAGAAGAAGGCTCTTCTCCCAAATGTTATGGGGCGTTTGGAAAGAAGAAAGATGGTGAGGCACATGTTGTGACCTCCCATATCAAATATAGAAGACCCTCTATGAAGAGGAAGACCGTGCGTCCCGTCGGTAATCAGCATCAGGTGGCTCATATAGCACCTGTTTTCAGAGAAAATCAGCACTATCAGCATAATAATCAGAATCAGCAACAACAACATCAACAGTATCAACAATAATAGCACCATCCTCAACAACAGGCCTACCAACCTCGAAACAATAATCAGACCAGTACAAGCTATGATAGGAAGAGGGTCAGTTTTGATCCTATTCCGATGACCTATGCAGAGCTCTATCCTTCTTTGATAGAGAGGAAACTGATCACTCCACGCGATCCACCTGCTATACCTACTAACCCTTAGTGGTGGTATAAGCCTGAGCTTCATTGTGTTTATCATTCCGGTGCTCCCGGACATGATATGAAGAACTGCTACCCACTGAAGACCAAGGTTCAAGACCTTGTTAGAAGCGGTATATTGTTTTTCGAGGACGTAGGTCCTAACGTCAAGAAGAACCCATTGCCCGAGCATGGGAAATCTGCTGTCAACATGGTTCAGGGTTGCCCTGGCAAGTATAAGGTCTGATATGTCAGCCATATCCGACAATCGTTGGTCGAGATGCACAGACTGTTGTGTGGATACAGTCATTATGAGCATGACCATGACAGATGCCTTGTTTGCACTGTCAATGAGAGAGGATGTCGTCAAGTTAGAAAAGACATCCAAGAAATGCTGGATGAAGGTGTAATTGAAATACTTCAGAGTCGTGATGAGAATGATGAAGTTAATGTGATCCGATATGATGGTAGCAAGCAGAAGGCTTCTCCTGCTCTCATAATCAAGCCAGCTGACCCTGTGCCATATTCTGCCGATAAGGCTATTCCCTATCGTTATAATGTTGTGGCATTGGAAGATGGGAAGGATGTGCCTCTACCCCATACTTCTGTTGTTAACATCGCTGATGTCAGTGGCCTGACCCGTAGTGGTCGTGTTTTCTCGACTCCGCCGAAACCCCAGGCTGACACCAGAAGGGCTGATGTTGCTGATTGTGTTATTCGTCCGGTTGGGAATTCTTCCAATTCTCCGAATCCGGCACTTGCTGTGAATAGACCTGCCGCCGCTGTTAAAACTCTTGTCCCTGCTGGCTAGAATGGCACGATGAAAGAGGATTGCGATGAGATGCTAAGGCTCATCAAGAGGAGTGAATACAACGTTGTAGATCAACTTCTACAATGCCTTCAAAGATCTTTGTGCTATCTTTGTTGATGAACCCAAAACCACACCATGAAGCTCTGCAGAAGGTGTTGGACGTGGCGTATGTAGATCATGACTTCATAATAGAATAATTCGATAGCATTGTTACAAACATTACTGCTTGTAACAATCTGAGTTTCTGTGATGCTGATCTCCCTGAGGATGGAAGAGACCACAATTTGGCACTTCACATTTAAATGAACTGTAAGGATGATGCCATGTCTAATATGTTGGTAGACACTGGATCATCACTAAATGTGCTTCCAAAATCCACTCTTGCCAGACTTTCTTATCAGGGGCCTCCCATGAGGCAGAGTGGAGTGGTCGTCAAAGCTTTTGATGGATCCTTCAAAACTGTGATTGGTGAGGTTGAAATCCCAGTCAAGTTTGGACCAAGTGATTTCCAGATCACTTTTCAGGTCATGGATATCTACCCATCATACAGCTGTTTGCTAGGCAGACCATGGATTCACGAGGCAGGCGCCGTGACATCCACCCTACACCAAAAGTTGAAATTTGTCAAGAACAAAAATTTGGTGGTAGTATGGGGATAGAAGGCTCTCTTGGTAAGCCATATGTCTTCCTTTTCTTATATAGATGTTGAGGACGAGGTTGGGACGCCGTTCCAAGCCTTGTTTATTGCTGAGCCTTCTAAGAAAGGAAATTCTTCATTTGCATCCTACAATGATGCGAAGTTGGCCATTAAGCATGGCACAACTACTAGTTTAGGACAAAGGATCAAGCTAGAAAACAATAAATCCCGGGCTGGCATAGGGTATTCTTCAGGCACTTTCAACAAGCATGGGTTGTTTCAGAGTGGAGGATTCATCCACACGGTTGAAGATCAGGCAGCTGCTGCTATTGTGGAAGAGGATGCAGAGGAAGATTCTGGCAACTTTGTCGTCCCTGGAGGGGTCTGTAATAACTGGGTCGCTGTTGATGTTCCAACAGTTGTCCATAAGTCAACGTAATATTCATTTTGTTTAAAAAACCCTTCTCCCATGCCAAAAGGAGAAGTGATGACATTGTTGGCCCATAAATACAATGATATTTCATTCAATAAATTCACGTTAAATGTTTGTTTTTCCAATTATTTTCACTTTTTGCTTTTTACATGAAATTGGTGATCACATCAAACCCTAAAAATAGAATCAAATCAATCTTTTCATCTGCATAATGATTTGCCTTGTTTGAATTCTAAAATCTCTTTTATATCCAAAATCATTATGCAGGTTGATCAAACCCATTGAACATAATGATCCAACACCATCTCCCAACTTTGAGTTCCCTGTATTTGAGGCCGAAGAAGATGATGTTGAAGAGATTCCTGATGAGATTACCCGTCTACTTGAGCACGAAGAGAAGATCATTCAGCCACATCTTGAGAATCTGGAAACAGTCAACTTAGGGTCTGAAGATTGTGTGCGAGAAGTGAAGATTGGGGCACTCCTGGAAGAATCTGTGAAGAAGGGGTTGATTGAGTTGCTACGAGAATACGTCGACGTCTTTGCCTGGTCATATGAAGACATGCCTGGTCTGGATACTGATATCGTGCAACATTTCCTGCCTTTGGAGCCTGAGTGTGTGCCTGTGAAGCAGAAGCTAAGAAGAACTCATCCCGATATGGCAGTAAAGATTAAAGAAGAAGTTCATAAGCAAATTGATACGGGGTTTCTGGTGACTTCCACATATCCTCAATGGGTGGCCAATATTATGCCCGTGCCTAAGAAAGATGGAAAAGTCTGAATGTGTGTGGAATATAGAGACTTGAATAAAGCTAGTCCGAAAGATGATTTTCCTCTACCACATGTTGATATGTTGGTAGATAATAAAACTAAATTCAATGTCTTCTCATTCATGGACGGATTTTCCGGATATAATCAGATCAAAATGGCACCCGAGGATATGGAGAAGACAACATTCATCACACCTTGGGGAACATTCTGTTATCAAGTGATGCCCTTCGGTTTGAAGAACGCCAGAGCCACGTATCAACGAGCTATGACTACCTTGTTTCATGATATGATGCACAAAGAGATTGAGGTGTATGTTGACGATATGATTGCAAAGTCAAGAACGGAAGTTGTACATGTAGAGCACATGTTGAAGCTTTTTCAGCGTTTGAGGAAGTATAAACTTCGTCTGAATCCTACCAAGTGTACATTTGGACTCCGTTCCGGCAAATTATTGGGCTTTATTATCAGCGAAAGAGGTATTGAAGTTGACCCTGCCAAGGTCAAAGCAATACAAGAGATGCCTGCACCCAAAACTGAGAAGCAAGTCCGAGGTTTTCTTGGCCGCTTGAATTATATTTCCATATTTATATCCCCCGTGACTGCCACATGTGCGCCTATTCAAGCTCCTCCGAAAAGATAAGCGTTATGATTGGACCGAGGATTGCCAGAAGGCCTTTGACAGTATTAAAGAGTACCTGTCAGAGCCTCCGATTTTGTCTCCGCCTGTGGAAGGGAGACCCTTGATTATGTATCTGACAATTCTTGAAGACTCAATGGGTTGTGTCCTTGGTCAACAAGATGAATCAGGGAAGAAAGAATATGTTATCTACTACCTGAGTAAGAAGTTCACTGACTGTGAGTCTCGATACTCGATGCTTGAGAAAACATGTTGTGCTTTGGCTTGGGCTGCTAAGCGCTTACGCTAGTATATGTTGAGTCATACGACTTGGTTGATATCCAAAATGGATCCAATCAAATATATCTTTGAGAAGCCTGATTTAACTGGGAGGATGGCCCATTGGCAGATGCTGTTGTCTGAGTATGATATTGAGTATCGAGCTCAGAAAGCTATTAAAGGTAGTATCTTGGCTGACCACTTGGCACATCAACCAATTGAGGATTATCAGTCAGTTCAGTACGACTTCCCGAATGAGGAGATTCTGTATTTGAAAATGAAAGATTGCGATGAGCCTACGCTCGATGAAGGGCCAAAGCCTGGTTCCCGATGGAGCATGGTGTTTGATGGCGTTGTAAATCAATATGGAAATAGTATTGGGGCAGTGATTATTACTCCTCAGGGCACACATTTTCCTTTTACAGCAAGGCTAACTTTCAAATGCACGAATGATATGGCAAAGTATGAGGCCTGTATTATGGGTTTGGAAGAGTGCATTGATCTTAGGATCAAGCATCTGGATGTTTATGGTGATGCGGCCCTTGTTATTAATCAGATTAAGGGTGAATGGGAGACGAATCAGCCTAGCCTCATCCCATATATAGATTATGCGAGAAGGATTTCAACTTTCTTTACCGAAGTTGACTTCCACCATATTCCTCGAGATGAGAATCGGATGGCAAATGCTCTTACTACGCTTGCTTCTATGATTCTGGTGAGACTCTGGAATGAGGTTCCCAATATCATTTTGATGCGCTTGGATAGACCAGCTCATGTATTTGCAGTAGAAGAAGTGAAATATGATAAGCCATGGTATTATGATATCAAGTGCTTTCTTCAAAGTCATATTTACCCGCCTGGGGAATTTGTGAAAGATAGAAAGACCTTGAGGAGATTATCTGGCAGTTTCTACCTTAATGGCGATGTGCTTTATAAGAGGAATTTTGACATGGTTCTGCTCAGATGCGTGGATAGACACGAGGCAGACCTGTTGATGACTGAAGTCCATGAGGGTTCATTTGGTACTCATTCCAATGGACATGCCATGGCTAAGAAGATGTTGAGAGCATGCTATTATTGGCTGACAATGGAGTCTGACTGTTGCAAATATGTGAAGAAATGCCATAAGTGTCAGATTTATGCGAACAAGATTCATATTCCTCCGACACTTCTGAATGTGATTTCATCACCATGGCCTTTCTCCATGTGGGGAATTGATATGACTGGCATGATAGAGTCGAAAGCGTCCAACGATCATAGATTTATTCTCGTAGCAATTGATTACTTCACCAAATGGGTTGAAGCAGCGTCGTATGCTAATGTGACCAGGCAGGTGGTTGTGAAGTTTATCAAGAATCAACTCATATACCGTTATGGTGTGCCAGATAAGATCATTACTAATAATGGATCTAACTTGAACAACAAGATGATGAAAGAGTTGTGTAGTGAGTTCAAGATTGCACATCATAATTCTTCTCCTTATAGACCCAAGATAAATGGGGCTGTTGAAGCTGCTAATAAGAATATTAAGAAGATTATCCAGAACATGGTTGTTACGTACAAAGACTGGCATGAAATGTTTCCATTTGCCTTGCATGGCTATCTTACATCTGTCCGCACTTCAACAGGGGCAACCCCTTTCTCCTTGGTATTTGGCATGGAGGTTGTGCTCCTAGTAGAGGTGGAGATCCCATCAATGAGAGTCTTGATGGAAGCCAAGTTGACTGATGTTGAATGGGTTCAGAGTCGTTATGACCAGTTGAACTTAATTGAAGAGAAGAGATTGACTGCCATGTGCCATGGTCAGTTATATCAGCAAAGGATAAAGAAAGCCTTTGATAAGAAGGTCAAGCCTCGAGTGTTCCAAGAAGGTGACCTTGTGCTCAAGAAAGTCTTGTCTTTCGCGCTCGATTCCAGGGGCAAGTGGACTCCAAACTATGAAGGTCAATATGTTGTCAAGAGAGCCTTTTCAAGCGGTGTTTTGATGCTTACAACTATGGATGGAGAGGATTTCACTCGCCCTGTGAATTCAGATGCACTCAAGAAATACTTCGCCTAAAATAAAAACAGAATAGTTGGCTATGTTGAAAACCCGAAAGGGCGGCTTAGGAAAAAATGAGTGTCTCGGTGGATTGAAAACCCGAAAGGGCGATCCAGGCAAAAGTTAGAGACATATAAAAAAAATGAATGCATCCCGCTAGATTGAGTACCTCACCCTGGGGCAATCTAGGCAAAAATTAAGGATTTGGCAAGTAACTGCATCTCGACACGACTTTGTTCTACAACTGTCATCTGTCAAAGAATTTCGCCCAGTCATCGTCAACTGAAGCTTCCAATATATTGGATTCAGAGTTGGTGGAGAAATGGTCATTATGTTCAATGTAGCCCTCTTCCAATATATATCACCAATTTCAAATTTTTAAAAGATCCATGGAGTCTTGCCATTTGCAGACTACCATTCCATCAAATGAATTTGAGCCTTTATCGAATTCTGTTCACTCTTATTTGTTTTTGTCCAACAAATATTTTGCATGTTTTAATTGATAAATATCATTGTTTAAACAAATAAAATTTTTAAAAATTGTTTTTAAAGAAAGTGAACATCCACATTGACAAAAAAGGATAATTGGGACATCTTCAGTGCTCTCCTAAGGATAGTATGATCTCCAAAAGGGTAAGACATTTGTTCATATACCTTGCATACTTGTATCCTCTTTATTTTCTTTCAGGATATCTCCTCCATGAGCGTAGAAGAAGGTTAATCATCACCAATTCCCCAGAGAGTCTGGAGTTTGGTCTCAGCTTTCTAACCCGGTAGAGGCTGGATCTAGCATTTGTGTTATCATCTATATGGTTGTCATCCCTTGTGTGGATTGACCTAAAATCCCTTATAGAATGATGAATTGGCATGCTATCTTTTAGAGGAAAGTTGGTCTTTCCCCCAATTCAGATTGGAATTCTCCCGTAGAGTGAGCAGGAAATCCCCGACATGAGTGGAATTCCACACAATCTGTTTGATCCGTTTGATCCCGACTCGGTGTTGGAACTCCTGAGGAAGGTGTTTTCTTCCCCGGAGGAGTGACTGGTTCTCCTTCTCCTCAGCAAAGACATTTCCTTTTATAATTAGAAGTGAATTTTGGTGGATGTGCTCCTGTTCGGTGGTTGTTCCCCGCAGAATCCTACATCACCTCCTGATAAGATCCCATTAGATTTTTCTCTGATCTTATCCTGTTCTCTGCATACTGTTGGAAGGTTCTCTAGTTTTGGTGATGGTGATCCCTTGCCTATTCCCAACAATAGTAACTGGTTCCCGGTATTCCTGTTTGTTCCCCTAGTAGTGATCTTGATACCCGGCAGTGACTATTTGATCCTTGACATCAGATTTTTCCCCCCGCAGAGATTGGTGTCTCCTAGTATCTGTTGCCCACATCAGATTGAGAGTTTCCCCGGTTGGGTATGGCTTTTCTCTTTTGAGATGTAGTACCGGATGTTTGTCCATTGATTCTTGGACCTGGTTGTGTTGGATATGTTTGTTTGTCGGTATTCATCATACATAAACCATGCATATACATGCATAATTTTAACATTCAGATATTCATGTTGCATTCACGCCATATATCTTTGTTTGTTATCTCCTGCTATTTGGTGATATTCTTCCCCAAGCAGATGTTGGCCTTTGATCTCTCCATATAGAGTCAGCCCCATAGGCAGAAAGTGTCTACCCTTTCTTTCGTATTCCCTACTGAGTTATGTTCTCGTGGATGATCATTATTTTTGTTTCCTCTTAAAATATGTATTGGAATGGAATTACCCCCCTGAGTTATATCCTCATTGGGTTGAGTTTTGCTTCTTTGTGTCTCTCTAGTTTGTTCCTAGAGCGACTCCTCTTGGTTATTTCCCCTGCACTCCCCGTAGTTGAGATGAATAATTGCTCAAGTAACCAGTAATCATCCATCTTTTCCCCCGTGGAGTCTTTGGCCTTCTACCCAGTAACCGGTAGTTATAAGTCATATCTTTGTGGTTTTCTACCCTCGTACCGGTAGTTGTAAACCCTATTTTTATCCCCTTGCAGAGTTAACCCTTGATTTTGTTCATCCTAACCGATGACAGTTACTCTCTTCCGTGGTTTTCTACCCAGTTACCGGTAGATGTAATCCCCTCTTTGTTGGTTATCTTTATCCATTTTTTTTGTATTGATATTCCTTCGTTTTGAGTATACCACCTAGTAACCGGTGATATATTTCCCGGATCATTGCCTTTAGCAATGTATCCCCAGCGAGTCATCTTTCATTTACCCATGTTTGGTAATGGTTGTTTCTCCCCTTGATTGGTCATCATTTTATACCCAGTAGTCGGTATCCCGATGTCCTTTCTTTTTGGTCGATTTATCCTTTATTAACCTAGTAACCGGTTGTGGGTAATCTTCCATGCGAGTATATTATCTACGTTCTAACGGTAATAGACAATATATCTCATGCGCTCTTCAGTCGAAGTCTTTTTCTTCCCCAGTCGAGTAAGATTCGTATTTCCTTATGGAATCGAATACCCATCCTGTAATCGAGTTCTCTTTTCAGCCCTCTTTTTGGATGATGAGTGTTTTGGAAACATTCCCCAATCTACGCCTTGGTTGGTCACCTATTATATGCCTAGTAACCGGTATCCCTGATGTTCCTTCCTCTCTGCTCCCTATTATGACTTTGGTCCCCTGTGGAGTCAGAGTTTCCTGAGTTGAAATCTACCTTTTTAGGTCTTCCTCGGATGTTTTGGACGATTAATATCTCTCAACCTTATACCGCTCTTAGATATTCATTCTCCCTGAGCGTGTTATTCTCTCACCCTTGTACCGGTGTTTTGAGCACATGTCTTTTTGAGCTTGTTACCCAGTAACCAGTAACACCTCATTTTTATTGTTTCCTCAGCTGAGTCCTCTTTAGGACATTTCCCAGCCTGAGTCCCTTTGGTGGATTTTCCCCATCGGTGTCCGGATTTTATCCGAAGTATCCTTTGTGGATAGTTTTGTTGTATTGGCGTATTCTCCAATACATGCATCTTTGCGTCAGCTCGAGTCTTTCCATTGATTTATTTTCGTGGAATATATTCGTGTCTCTCAGCGAGTTTTAAGCTGTGACCTGCTCACACACTTTTATCCCTTTTTCTTCTCCCCATTAGAGTCCCCAGAGTCTCTGCTCCATTTACGAGTGTATTACTCATATGGATTTTCTGTTTCTCCTGATTTCTTTTCCTTTGTGGACATATATCTCCATAGATTATTACCTTTTGCATACATACATTTGCATCATGAGGTCTCTTAGGGACCAAAATTTGACTCTTTGTTATTATTTAAGCCCATTCTACCTCGTTGAGACGAAGATTTTAACCTTCATATCTCCGGCTAGAGTGACCTTAAATAGGGGCATATGTAAGACCCTAATTTTGACCCCAGGATCCCTAATGGCATCACATCATTGCATTTTCGCATTTTTGCCTCAAGGATCATAGCATCTTGACTCCTAACTTTTGGGTGGGAACACTTATGAGTTGGTCTGAGACCACCAAGTATGCTTGAATTGTATATCATTTCTTTTATCCTTTTGTATACTAACCAAAATCACAAAATCATGTCACTAACATCTTTTGTTTTGTAGCTTGAGCAGTCATAAGATCCAAGACTCCTAGAAGGCCCCTATGCTCAGTGATGTGGCCAGATGAAGTGGAAAGCAATCATGAAAATGGTTCACAAAGCTCTCAATCATCATATATGCCTCCCAAGTATCTCAATGTGTCAATTTGATCAAAGCAAACCAAAGGGTTTGAGGCTTGTTTCCCAAGGAAACCCTAATTCAACTATTCATCAACTATGCCTTGCTCATGAAGCAACCTCAACCCATGATCAAATACAATCAAGGTAAGTTATTTCACTCATCATTTCGTACATATTTGAGCTTATCTGAGTTCCCTCAATCATCAATTCATCAAGATTTGAGGTATGGACTTGAGAAGTTGATCAGTCAATTCATCTGACTATTTCGAAATCCACTGAGACCTAACTTTTAATGTGTTTGTCAAATGGAGATGACCCCAAGAGAAAAACTATTCTTAAGAACTATATGAACAACTTTTGTGTTCATCAAAAATTAATTTGAAGCTTGGAAGGTCATCATCCATTTCAAAACATTATAGGTACTTTTGACTAAAACCCTAATTTTGGGCCAGCTTCCCAAGGATCTAACTCACTTATTCTTTATGATTTTGAGGTGGGATCAAATGAATTGGAAAGTCTAAGATGTCTACCTCATTTTTTATGTTGAACAAATTTTCATTATCCTAAAATAAATGCATGTGATAATGCAAAACATTATAGGTTACTTTGGGCCAAAAGCATTGAAATGTGAAAAATCCAACTTCAAGTGCCCATACCTTTATCATAAAAAACCCAAAAGATGAAAAATTTGAGTCCACATTTATTGTCTTGAAAATATCTACAACTTTCATGTTGAAGGTTTTTCAATTTGAAGCTTGCATCATTGAAACAGAAGGGCTTGAAATTGGTCATTTTTGGAAATTTTCACATGCACATGTTTTGCACCTTGAACTTTATGGCCAATTTTCACTAATTTCCCAATTCCAAATGATGTTTTGTTCAACATAACAATTGATCCTCATGTCAAAACCTTTCCAACCATTACCCACAAGGCCATGTTTAATTTTTGGAAGGGGCATTTTCGAAGAAGGGAATAATTTGGTGCATTTATGGAAACCACTTGAAAACTGATTGCACACTCCAAATCAATTGCATTTGCACGTCCATTTCATCTTGTTATGACCTCAGCTTGCCAAACCAACTAGATTTGGGCCCTCCATGCGCCTGTACAGGCCCATGCATGGAGGCCCTTATCATTCATACACATGAAACTTTCATGCATTGCCTTGCCATTTGCTATAAATAAGCATGCTTAACTTCACTATTCTTCAACCTGAAGGCGCCTGTTATGCTGCAAAACTCAATCCATAACCATACCTAAAGGAATTCTCTCTTTCATTTCAAAATTTCAGATCTAGTTTTCAACTTCATTGGTTGATAATTAGACTTAAAATTCCTTGACCTTGCTTCATCTTTATCTCAAGAGTGAACTGCAATCAATAGTGAGAGGAATCATGTTGCAGAGATCCACATTTCCAAGGTTGGTGCACAAACTTTTCTTCTTCGAAACACCCTGAATATTGCTTGTTTCTTGTATTTGTTGGTTTGGCTGAAGACCTCTCATCAGAGGCATTTGAATTGTGCTTTAAATTTTGCAAATCCATGAAGTTCAGATTGAACACCATGATTTTCTCTCTCTGATTTCTCTCTCTATGAGGGTCTATAGGAGGAACCAATGGTACAGGGGTGATGTACATCACCCCAACTTTCCATTGATATGTAGATCGCTTCGTTTGGTTGAGTTTGCCATGTCTGCAACTCTCACCGGCGCTGATGAGCTCGCCGGAGAAGGCGGTGGTGTACACCACCATCTGTTTGCCAGGTCAAATGTGAGTCGTGCGATGCATTCTCCAGATCTAATCTCCACTCTTCATTTTTATGACTTTTTTAAATACCATATATTTCTCATTGACTATGGTCTTTGGTGTGCCCGCATACCACAATCTTGGATGTGCCAGCTCAATTAATGAGACTGGATCCAACACACCACATATTTTAGCATTTTCTAATTTCTGATTTAATTTCCTTTTATTTCTTTTATTTCATTTTTATTTCAAAAAATCATAACTCTCTCATTTTTATTCCAAAAAATATGGGACCAATTGCATTATTTCTCTTTTTAATCCTAGTTTCTAAAACTGATTTTTAATATTTTTTATTTTGTCATTTGATATTTTTTATGAATTTTTATTTTTTGGTTATTTTTAATTCATTTTAAATAGTTTCCAATATTCAAAAAATGCAAAAATATTTTCTTAACCTCTTTAAATGATGATGAATCTATGAAAAATATTCTCATCAATTTATTAATTGATTTGAGATTTATTTGAGATTTTAATTCAATTAGGTTATTTTTTTATTCATTTTTAATTGATTAAAAATAGTTTCTGGTTTCTAAAAATGCTAAAAAAATTTGTCAAACTTTGTTTGACCTTGTTGAACTTAGGATGATCCATTTGGACTTTTCAAAGTTGATTTGAAATGGATTCGAAGTTTGATCTTGAATTGTTTACTTTAATTCAAGTATTATTTGAATTTTGAAAAATTCCAAAAATATTTTATTTGTTTCTTGACTTCTAAGTTTCAATTTGCTTCTGTTTACTATTATTTGACCTTGATTCCATCTATCTTTGGTCAATGTACTTTGATTACTTCATTTGAATTTCCATTAATGTACATTCTTATTCATCTTCTTCTTCATCTTTTTTCTTTTTGATCAATGAGTTAAAGATTGGTGGTTAGTCTTGATGTATAGGAGGCTTAAACTTCGTTGATTCAAATCTAATTCATCTTGATCAAAGATCAAGTGAATGGCTTTGCATTAAGGATAGGTTGCTTCTTGATCAAGTAGAAAACCTAAATCAATAAAAGATCATTCTCATTTTCTTTTGGCATGGAAATTTGTAGGAGCTTGGCTTACTAGTCAAGGTCTCTAAATTGTGTTTGTTGCCTATATTTTTATTGACCGGCCTCAGATAGGTGTGACTACTACATTAGTCCACTTATGATTGCTTAACATAGCGCTAAATTGCCTTAGGGCACACTAATACTAACTATTGACCATTAATTTTTAATTCAAGTCACTTAATTCTTGCAATTTACTTTATGCAATTTAATTCTTGTACATATAATTCATTTGCTTTTGCCCTTTGCTCACTTGAGCTCATGTTTATGTTAATGCAATTTGCCTTTTGCTCACTTGAGCACATTATTATGTATATATTATTGTGCTTGTATTTTGTTTTGATTGTTGTGAACCAAATGCAAATGGACAAAAGGACTTATATTCTAGGACATTCCCTATGCAAAATGGAGTCAAAGAGCAACTAGGCCTCATGCCTTTGGAATGCTTAATGTTGAAGACTTTGAAAGGACCTAATCTCTAAACTCATTCTTGTCCATTCTTTGTTTGCATTGTGGAACTTTTTGATGTGTGTGTTCTTGTGCTAGGGATTTCAACTTGAGCCTAATTAAAGAACCATTGTCATGAGCATCCAAAGTGAGAGATACAAAAGCTATTGGAAGATTCCTAGGAGCTTGTTTGATTGTGTGATTGATTGCTTGAGTTACTTGCTTATATGCTTGCTTAGTCCAAAGGATGGGAGCTACATGGATCATCACTATGATCTCAAGAAGGGAACTCCATTTGTGGTTTTATTTCTCTTCCTTCACCTCTTGTATGATTAGGACTTAGCCATTCTTCTTCTTCCCTCCACTCTAACCCAAGTCAAAAGTTTTATGCAAACATTAACATTTGTTTTCAACATTAGAAACCTAAGCATTATGCTTATTATTTTAAAAATTTCTTTTCATAATACTTATTTTTAATTGAATTCTTAATTCAACTTTGAACATATTTTGTAAATACTTTTCATTGGTAAATACAACTCACTCAATTGTTTTTGTGGTTTCAATGGCCACTCCTTACCAAAGCTTTTCATAACCCTTAGCTATTAGGTTTGAGTTATCCTTGAGGTTGATATAATGCTCACCTACATCCTTAGTGATGGACAATCAGTCTTCCATTCTTATTATAGGGTTAACCCCTCACTAGCATGTTGAAGCTATCCTCACATGATGGATTTTTGGTTTTAGGTTGAGTTTTCTCCCTTGGATAACAAAAGACCTTAAGGCTTTTGGACCAATCAGTTCACCAACTTGTTTTGAGATTTTTACCCCGAACTACGAGGTTTTGATCCTAATCTTTTTTTTAAGATGGTACGTAGGCAATGGATTTATCCATTCAAACACAAAATTGTAAATAATTTGTACATTCTTCTCTCATCCCCCCCCCCCCCCCCAATCATGTTTGCACAAACAATTTTTACAAATACCAACCTACCTTGCAACAATTGTGAAAAGGGCTCCCTAGGAGTACCTAGGATGTTTTTGGTGCTTAAAACCTTCCCATTGCATAACCAACCCTCTTACCCCGATCTCTGACATTTTTATTAGTTTTTGATTTGATAAAACTTCTCGGTTTTTGTTCGCTTTCTAACCTTTCCTTTGGATAAATAGAAGTGCGATGGCGACTCGAATTGTATGATTTACTTTTTATTTAGTTAATAAATCTAAAGTTAACAAATACTCTGCTACAGTCGCTAATCATGCTTCCGTAATTGAGTTCGTGCCCATGTTGTCGTAGTTGGGTCATTATAGTTGGGTGGATTATGGCCAATATGGTTTCCCGAATTGGGACATTTAATCATAATGAAAACGAAGCAATGGTTCTTGTGGTGTACTAAAGTCAAACAATGGTTAGGTGTTATGGCGATGGGATGTTTGGGTGTTCATTGGTGGGGGGCTACAATGGTATGACGCTGAATCGTATGAATCATCTGGGTTATAGACTGTTGTGGTGGTTGTGTATGGTTATTGGGGGTTAGGGTTTGATTCCTGGTTTTGAGTTTGGGTGTGTGGCATGAATTGGTTGTGAGGTTGAGTGTTTAGTGGTTGGGTGTATATGGTAGGGTGATGGTGTGAGGTTGATCGTTGGGTTTGAGTGGGTTGACATTGTTCTTGGGCGGGGATTTGTTATTGGGCGTTCGATGACGAAGCTCTTTGGCATGGATCAATTAAATACCTTGGCTCAGGCCAAACTGTGGCGTTGTAATCGACCTAAATCATTCCATATAATGTTCAGTTTATCTAGCACCATATATGACCGATTCGTTTAATATGTGTTGTCGTTGATTCCTCCAATAATGACAGATCTCTTTTGCGAAGTCTCTCCAATAAGAATAATCCCATTGGCCATCGACTCTTTGTTGATGCCAATTTCCCAAACATGTCGGAGGTTCTTGAATTTACTGTTGAATACCGAACTGCAGTTTTACACGGTCACCCTGGTGCATCTCCACAGTAGTGAACTGGATAATTGGTGTTTTTGCTGTCCAAACTGCAGCATCATCATGGTTAACCTGATGATCAAGACCCAGATATTACCTCTAGGTAAACTGTAAAAGAATATGACAGGATTAGAGGATATGTAATTGGATAAAAATATTTAAATCTAGAGTTGTGTAGTAGTATTACATCGTCTAATCCAGTGTGGTCTAAAAGATTGCGATAGATTACTACAACGTGTTTGGGACACCTGTTGTAGTTTATCCCTTTAACTGACAACCTAGAACGAAAAGATTGGAAATATATTAGTTACAGTTAGTTGTAGTATAAAGTCTAATAAATTAGATGGTAAAATTTTAAACTTACTTTGTTGTATAGGGGAATGTGAATGACTTCTCTTTAACCGAAGCGAGTGACGGAGTTAATGACCAACCTATGCTTGTAGCAAATAGGCGCAAGAATAAAACATATAAGTATTTTTTGGCATTTTTACACAATGAACTATAAAGATGGGACAAAATAGATGAACCCTAACTATATGTGTTTACCTTATTTGTGTTTCGTAACAATAACAAATACCTAATATTTTCCGTATTACCAGTACTTTCAGGAAATAAAAAATTACCAAATAGAATCATAATATAACACCGAGCTTTAACTATCTTTTCAGACTAAGTAGATTCTTCGTTTAATGTTATACTTGAATAATATTGTTTAAGATATTTTCAATTAATACCTTGACCCCTAGGTTGACCAGAAGTCTCTCCCATAGTTGTGTCTTCACACAAAGGGGAACCTAACAATTCATCGCATATAGAGTTATCTTGGTTAACTCTAGCATTTACGTCCTTACCATCGATACGTAGACCTAACAACATGTAGACATCCTCAAGTGTGACGGTACACTCACCAAAAGGAAGGTGAAATGTGCGGGTCTCAGGTCTCTATCTCTCTAATAAATCAAGAATAAATTTGTAGTCAACCGAGTATAATACTATGTTGATTAGATTACCAAAACCACATCCTCAAATATATGGTTCTATCAAAGGATCGTGTGGTGTATATTCATTTACCTGACATCAAAATCTCCTTGGGTCCTAATAAAACATAAGTAAGAAATAAGTAAGAAGAAGTAATAAACAATAGAGACATTTTGTTACGAAATAAGAATAAGAATAAGAATAAGTAATAAACAATATAGATTAAGTAATAACATACAAATGTTGCAATATTATCGATTGTTCCTTGATGTTTATCACCCATAGTCAATAGAGACATATTATTGTAGAGAGGTTGACCGTTGTAGAGAGGTTGAGTGTTGCATAGAGGTTGAGTGTTGCAGAAAGGTTGAGTGTGAAAGAGATATTAAGTGTTGCAGATGTTGAGTGTTGTAGAGGATGGGTGTTGAATGGATTGAGTGTTGTAGATATTAAGTGTTACAGAGGTTGAGTTGTTGCAATATTTATAGATGAGATATGTTGGTAAGTTGCAGCATGTGATGTATAAGTGTAGGTGTCATTGGTAAGGGTGCATGCCTTTTACTTTTGCAATCATATGAGGATGCGCCAAAGGTAAGGGCGCATGTCTTGTGTTTAAGCATGCTTGTGAGTAGGAACCATTGAAGAGAGCGCGTGGGTTACTTTATGCATGTGATCACGCGCCATTGATAAGGGCGCATGCCTTGTCTAGTTAGGGAAGAAGCATCTTTACAGATAATCATGAAGGCGCATGTCTTGGCTTATTAGGGCAGAAGAATCTTACATACGCCATTGGTATAGGCGCTTGCCTTGTCTTATCTCTGCATGGAATCCTACAGATTGTTAAAAAAGTTTATATATGATTAGTACACTTTTAGCTGCATGTTAATATATGATCAATGCCCTCACCATGATCAGTGTCCATATTACATGATCAGTGTCCATACCAATGGTGAAATATTTGAGTGTCACTTATTCGGTTTTTAATTTTACAACACAAAAGTAACTCAGTTTAAAATAAATAGATGATCAAAATCTTCACATTTGAAACAAATAATAGAAAAGAAATTGTAGTGTAGTCAGGTGGGACAAATCATATACAAATATTTGGTGTTCTTTGCAGACAACCAAGTAAAGTTTATCAGTTGAAGATTCGAGATGATGACGATGTTCAGCATATGTTTCCCAGTCTTGAATAATCTAGGTACAATGATATAAAGTTATATATATTAACACAAAAGAAATCAATTTTCTCAATTCGTTGATCCGTCAGAAGTGTTTTGTGAAATTGATGATGACGAACAAGTTGAAGTCAATGTTGTTGACGAGGAAGAAGAAGAAGTCGAGTTATTTGTTGATTCAATGGTGAATGATGGATAAGAAGAAGAGTCATTACCATCTAGTCATGTATATTGTCCACCTCAACACATGACAAGCTTGAATTTGGGTGTAGATGAACCTTCGTCGGATATATTTTACAATCCTTATGTGCAAATTCAAGGATCATTGAAAGAAGGAGACAAATTTCGCACAAAAGAAGACTGTGTCAGAGCCATTAAAAAGTATCACATGGAATTATCATCTGATTATAGGGTTGATCAAACTAATGCAACAAGGTATAAGATTTATTGTCAAAATGAGTTCTTCCTATTCTAGTTGTTAGCATCTTACCGGAAGAGGAGTTATTCTTGGGAGATTGGTTCTATGGGTCCAGTTCATACATGCTTAATCATGAACCCAGTGAAAGATCATCATAAACTCAACTCTCAGTTAATATGCGATGAAATTGTTTTTGTCATTAGCGACAATTCATCGTTAAAGGTGAGTACAATAATTTCGTGTATTGCAACATAATACAATTATACTCCATTATCCAGGAAGGCTTGGATAGCTAGGACTTAGGCAGTTAAAAAAAGATATTTGGAAATTGGGAGGAGTCTTACAAACAAATTCCAAAATACTTGGTGGCTCTTAAATATTATGTTCTAGGGACTATTGTTAATTTGGAAACATTACCGGCGTATACCCCAGACGGGACTTGTGCTATTGGTAATGGAATATTCCATCGACTCTTCTGGGCGTATCAACCTTGCATAAAAGGTTTTGCTTTCTGTAAACCTATTATACGAATTGATGGTACATGGTTGTACGGGAAATATAAAGAAACGCTACTGATAGCAGTGGCACAAGATGGAAACAACAACATTTTTTCAATCGCTTTTGCCCTAGTTGAATGGGAGACTGCCTAGGGATGTATTTTTTTCCTAAAAAATATTTGATTGCATATTTCTCCTCAGCCTAACTTATGTTTGATCTCAGACTGATACCCTTCAATAGTGAGTTCCTGCAAAAACATTGATAATGGATGGCAGGATCCTCCATCGACGCATGTATACTACATTAGACATATCGCTCAAAATTTCATGCGGGAGATCAAAGACAAAACATTGCGGAAGAAGGTTATTAACGCAGGGTATACATTAACAGAACCTTCTTTCAAATACTACCGCAAAGACATCATATTGTCAAACACATATGCAGTAATATGGATAGACAATATTCCATTGGAGAAGTGGACTAGGGCATACGACAATGGTCAATGTTGGGTCATATGACAACAAATCTTGTGGAATGAATGTACTCTTTCTTCAAAGGCATTAGAAACCTACCTATAACTGTTTAGTGCAAGCAACCTATTTCAAGCTAGGGGCGTTGTTTGACACGAAACGTTCTAAATGGAGTTCAGTGTTACAATTTGGGCAGTTTTACAGTGATGCTTCAATTAAATTCATTAAAGATGAAGCTACCAAAGTTAACACACATGTGGTTACGGTGTTTGACTACACTAAAGCTTGGTACAATGTTGTTGAGTCCATGGATCACAATAAAGGTATGTCGAGGGCACACTATCGAGTGGAACTAGATAGAGGTTGGTGCGACTACGGAAAATTCCAAGCCTTTCGTATGCCTTGCTCCCATGCCATAGCTACATGTTCAAAGGTTCGACGGGATCTATCTTACCTACTATTCGAAGTTTACAAAGTCATAAGTCTATGCAATGTTTACAAAATTAGCTTTTTAGTGGTAGCGAAAGAGGATTACTAGCCTGCATATAAAGGGGGAATTCTCTGGCATAATGAAATAATACAAAGAAAGAAAAAGGGCCGCCCAAATAGCACCCATATTCGAACCGAAATGGATATAGAAAACAAAATGGTTAGATTATGTAGTTCATGTCACCAGCCCGGTCATAATCATACTAAGTATCCCAATGTTAGAACAAGCATAACAAGATAATTTTAATTGTAACTCTTTTGCTTTATATTAAAAGCAACTTTCATTTTGTATGATAACTTTGTCAGGAAATACCATCACAAACAAATACAACACATAAGCAACACTTAAACAACAAGACAAAAAATTACAACAAATAAAATACCATCGGTAACAAATACAACACATAAACAACATAACTATGCGATTATAACAACATAATTATGCGATTACAACCATCAAAATAATTTTGTAATTAGTATACATCATCATGTAAACGTCTTTGTCAGTCTTAATATCCACCCATACACGAACTTCTCCATTTTGGTTGAACGTGGTATCAAGCTATGGAATTCTTTTGATCCTTTCACCCTCTTCAACTTCTCCATCTAACCAATTGTTCAAGGTCATATTAATAAGTTCGAACGTTTCTATATTCCAAAGATGGATCTTTGTCGGAGGTTGCACTGCTGAAAAGATTAAATCGATATTTCTCTTGTGAATATATAAATATTCAGATATTTTAATGAAAAGAAAATTGAAGGAAAATGGAAGGAGGATAAGAAGTATTGTGTGAAAAATTATGGGAGATACGCTATGTATTTATAGATCAGCACACATGCATGCGTCATTGCCTTAGGCATACACACACACATGACACATGCATGCGCTAATGCATGTGGCGCACACTCACATGCCTACATGCATGCGCCAATACATGTGGAACTTTCACATGCATCCGTCATTGCATGTGGCGTCTTCACTAGATACATGCGCCATTGATAAGGGCGCCTCCTTTGAATGCCAATTAAGTGTGTCAGTTTAACTGACGCATAAGTAATGAAAGGTGGTTATTTCAATAATTAATTTGGAAAATAGGTTATTTAGGTATTTAACTTTAAAAAAATGGTTATTTTAAAAAAAAGTCAAGATTTGTAAAAGTCTATTTTATGAAGGTCTATCTTAATGGAATTTTTTAACCAAATAACCCTAACTTTCAAAAAAAATCCCAAAATAAACCACTTTTCAGATTAATTCCCAAACTACCCCACTTTTAAGAGGAGGCGTCAGATGAATTGGCGTCTGCTCTTAAACTTAGAGAGGAGGTGCCAATTGGATTGGCTAGTGCACCTACTGCTGTCAATCCAATTGGCGCATGTGTGTTAATTTTTAAAGGAGGCGCCAATTGGTCTGACACCTGTGTGTGTTTCGTAATACTTTTTGAAAAACATTGTACATTTTAGATAAAGTCGAAATCAGACCAATTCATATTAATATTAATACGCATTTACACCACGTTGATAATTCATCCCAGATGTTTGAGCATCTGAGGGCCCAGGAACATCACCACCAACTGCAGGAGATTTCCTGAGATATTCAGACAAATCAACGTAGTCTTGTGTATGCATTGAAGGGCTACTGCCATAGCTGAGTTCATGACCCATGCCAGAGTAGTTGGGTTGTGTTTGAGTTGTTGGAGGGCGAATGATGGTTCTAGGAAAGGTTGAAATGATTGTTGTGGTGTTTGGTAGCCGTATGGTTGTTGAAGGTTTTGGTTTTGTGATGTTTGAGCTTCTTGGCTATAGTAGGAGGAGGGACGGTTGATGTTAATTGATCATTGGGTGTTTTGGCTAAGGCGACTATGATAGGGTGATGTGTTGGGTGTATATCGATGTTGGGTGTCTTGATGATGATCTACTTGTTGGTGGTGATACGGGGTATGCTCTTGGTATTATGGTTATGTGTTTGGCATGTTAGGTTTGTAGGTTTATGTGTTTGTGGATCGGAAATTTTGATGGATATGGGGTTGTGAGTAGCTAGTCTGACAATGTTGTTGGGGGTTAGATGTAGAACCTTCTGGTGTGTAAGTTACCTAGCGTGGGTCGTATAGGTACATATCCTCGGCGATGAACTCAAATCCAACCGATATGTACCAAACCATATAATTACGACTTGGTTTTTCTTCTATTGGCATCACAACATCTGTTAAGACATGGTCTTGTCGGTGCTTCCATTTTCGACACTCAGATCTGGCGAAGCTTTGCCATGGGTTAAAGTTCCATTGGTCATTAACTTTGTGTAGATTCCATTCTTCAAGGTTTGTCGGGGAATCTGGGATGTGTTGAAGCATATTGAACTGCAATTTGACACGATCGCTATTGTGTATCTCCACAGTGGTGAATCTTATGACCGGTGCATGCAGTCCAAACGGCTGCGTCTTGTTCGTTGATTTCATGGTCATGATCCAAATTTAGATATGGACGCCAAATGAACTGAAATGTGAACATATATTAGACTATAAATTTGTTAGAATAAATTAACAAATTATTACCAAAAAATTAGGTTAATGCCAATACATCTGTCGGTCGAAGGTGATCCAAGAGATTGCGATACTGGGTAATACAGTGTCTAGGACATCTGTTATAACTCATACCACATGCCGACCATCTTCACCATAAAAGTAAAAAATATTATTTAGAGATAATAATCTGTAAAGTAAGTAAATATAGTCCATTTTTAAGAAATTATTTTTGTGTGTACGGGAATGTGAATGGGCTGTTTTTGACGGGCGCTAGGGACAGTAGTCTAGACCAACCCCATGCTTGGAGCAAAACAGAACATCCAGAAAATGCAATTGTGTCTTTGTGTGAATTTTTACTCAAAGATCTATAACTATAACTTCTTATTCTATCTACATGTCTTAGTAAAGGTAAATACATAACATGCATACAAGAACCACTACCTTCGGGAAATAAAGATAAACCAATTAAAAGCATAATATAACACCTAGATTTTATTATTCAAGCCTCTTCGGTAGAATTATCATCTAACTGTAAGATGTTATAACATGCCTTAAGGCGTGAAAGGAGTATACCTTTACCTCTCGAGTTATCATCTAACAAGGCAGCATTCAAGAGGTCCATGCAAATTGAATTCGCATAGTTGGTTTTACCATTTACCGCCTTACCTTTGATAGGCAATCCCAATAACATGTAGACATCCTCTAACATCACGGTACATTCACCGGTTGGAAACCAGAATATGTGTGTCTCAGGATGCCATCTTTCAAATAATGCAAGAATAAATTTAGTATCAACCGACCAAGATATTATTTTGCTTACATGTCCAAAATCGACGAGTTCAACATAAGGTTGACTCATCGCGTCCATGTGAACAAATTCGTGGACACGAGTTCGAAACATAGAAACATCCTAAAAAATAAACAACAAAATAAGTTATTTTACAAAAAATAAACAACAAAATAAGTTACTTTATAAAATGTAAACAACAAAATAAGTTACTTTAGAAAAATAATACAAGAATTAAACGCTTATATAAGTTGCTATGTTTGTAACTGTGCCTCTATGCGATTCACCCATAGTGAGCAGAGACATCTTGTCGTAGTAAATATATGAAAGAGTGGTTGTTGTAGTTGAAAGAGTGGTTGTTTCATATGAAGAAGTGATTGTTAATGATGACGAACTGAAACTTGCATGACTATTTATAATGAGAGACATGCAAAGACATGCAAAAGTTTGGATGCACGGATAATTGGGCTTGCATGTAGACGCCAATTGGTTTGGCTTACACATGCAATCATACAATGCAAGCGCCATATGGACAGGAGCCTCCTAGGCTTGCATGCATGGTCTTCACATAGATTGCAGGTTGCATGTGTAGCGGGGTATTCGTTACCTTTAGATTTATTGACTAAATCAAAAGTAAATCATACAATTCGAGTCGCCACCGCACTTCTATTTATCCAAAGGACAGGTTAGAAAGAGAACAAAAACCGAGAAGTTTTATCAAAACAAAAACTAATAAAAATGTCAGAGATCTGGGTAAGGGGGTTGGTTATGTAATGGGAAGGTTTTAAGCACCCAAAACTTCCTTAGTACTCTAAGAGAGCCCTTTTCACCAATGTTGTAAGGTAGGTTGGTATTTATGAAAAAATATTTGTGCGAACATGATTGGGGAGATGAGAAAAGAATATACAAGTTATTTACAATTTTGTGTTTGAATGGATAAACCCATTCCCTACGTAACATCTTAAAAAAAGATTAGGATCAAAACCTCGTAGTTCGGGGTAAAAATCTCAAAAGAAGTTGGTGAATTGATTTGGCAAAAGCCTTAAGGTTTTTTTGTTATCAAAGGGAGAAAACTCAATCTAAAACCACAAATCCACCATGTGAGGAGAGCTTCAACATACTAGTGAGGGATCCACCCTATAATAAGTATGGAAGACTTATAGTCCAATCACTAAGGATACAGGCGAGGTTTACATCGACCAATATGATAACTCAAACCTAATAGCTAATGTTTATGAAAAGCTTTGGAAAAGTGGTCATTGTAACCACAACAAACAATTGAGTGAGTTGTATTTACATTATGAAAAGTATTCACAAAAATAAAGTCCAACTTGACTTGAAATTCAATTCAAAATAAGTATTGTCAAAAGAGTTTGAAAAATCAAAGGCATAGTGCCTAGGTTTCTAATTTACAAAAAAAACAATGTTAATGTTTGCACAAAAGTTTGGCTGAGGTTAGAGTGGACACAAGAAGAGAAGGGCTAGGTCCTAAACATGCAAATATGAGAGAAGAGGAATAAAACCACTTGGAGTTCCCTTCTTGAGATCATAAAGATGATCCAAGTTGCTCCCTTCCTTTGGAATTTGCAAGCAATAAGCAAATAACTCAAGCAATCAAACAAATATCAATACAGCTCCTAGGAATCTTCCAATTTTCTTTTGTATCTTTCACTTTGGATGCTCATGACAATGGTTCTTCTAATTGGCTCAAGTTTGGGATCCCTAGCACACAAGAACACACAAATCAAAAAGTTCTACAATGCAATAGAAAGAATGGACACGAGTGAGTTTAGAATTAGGATCATTTTAATGTCATCTTCAAGATTTAAGCATTCTAAAGGCATGAGGCCTAGTTTCTCTTTGACAATTTTAGCACTCTAAAGGCATGAGGCCTAGTTGCTCTTCAAACTCCATTAGCATATGTAAGGTCCTAAATCTAAGTACTTTCTCCATTTGCATTGGGCTCACACATCAAGACAAAACAAACACAATAGTATATACACAATAATGTGCTCAAGTGAGCAAAAGGCAAATTGCATTAACATAAACATGAGCTCAAGTGAGCAAAGGGCAAAGGCAAATGAATTAATGAGCAAGAAATTAAATTGCACTAAAGTAAATTGCAAGAATTAAATGCTAGTCATTAGTAATTAGTGTTAGTGTGCCATAAGAAAATTTAGCGCTATGTTAAGCAATCGTAAGTGGACTAATGTAGTAGTCACGCCTATCTGAGGCTGGTCAATAAAACTATAGGCAATAAACACAAGTTAGAGACCATGACTAGTAAGCCAAGCTCCTACAACTTGCTATGCCAAAGGAAAATAAAGGATGACCTTGTATTGATTTAGGTTTTTTACTTGACCAAGAAGCAACCTATCCTTAATGCAAAGCAATTCACTTGATCTTTGATCAAGATGAATTTTATTTGATCAAGGAAGGTTAAGCCTCCCATATGTCAAGGCTAACCACCAATCTTTAACTCATTGGTCAAAAGGAAAAAAAAAAAAAGAAGGAGAAATGGAATGTACATAATTGAAATTCAAATGACATAAGCAAAACACATTGACCAAAAATGAATGGAATCAACATCAATCAATGGTAAACAGAAGTGAAATGAAGCTTAGAAGTTAAGAAACAAATAAAATATTTTTGGTATTTTTTGGAATTCAAATAATACTTGAATTAAAATAAACAAATAAAGGTCAAACTTCAAATCCATTTCAAATCAACTTGGAAGAGTCCAAATGGATCATCCTAAGTTCAACAAGGTCAAACAAGGTTTCACAAAAAATTTCATCATTTTTTGAAAACAGAAACTAATTTTAAACAATTAAAAATGAAGAAAATATAACATAATTGAACTAAAATCTCAAATAAATCTCAAATCAATTAAGAAATTGATGAGAATATTTTTCATAGATTCATCATCATTCAAAGATATTAAGAAAATATTTTTGGCATTTTTGAATATTGGAAAGTATTTTAAATAAATTAAAAATAACCAGAAAATAGAAAATTCAAAAAAAAATATTAAATGGACTCATAAAAAACATTAAAAATCATTTTCAGAAACTAGAATTAAAAAGGGAAATAATGCAATTGGTCCCATATTTTTTGGATAAAAAATGAAGAAGATATGAATTTTTGAAATAAAATGGAATTAAAGAAAATAGAATGAAAAATCAGAAATTAGAAAAAATGAGGAGCGTCTGATCAAGGTCTCATTAATTGACGTGGATCATCACGTGCCCAGGAAGCGCGCGCTCACTATACACTTTAGTCAAACGCGTCACATGATGTATTTTAAAAAAGTCATAACAAGCAAAGGTTAAGATTAAATTTGGAAACAACATCCAATGGTCCAGAACCCATCCACGTGGGGACGGTGGTGTACACCCCCGTCTCCTTCGGCGAGATGCTCAGTTTCCGGTCAGAGTTGCAGGTTCTGAAAACTTCACCAAAATGCACGATTCTCATATCATTGGAAAGCTAGGGTGATGTACATCACCCCTGTGCCATTGGTTTCCACTCAAGATCACTATATGAAGAGAAATCTGAGATGGAAAGTTATGGTGTTCATACTGAACTTGCTCAATTCATGAAATTAAATGCACATATCAATTGCCTCTCACATGAGGACTTTAGAGGTACAAATAAACACAAGAAATGATCAGTATACAAGGAGTTTTGAATCAATAAAGTTTGAGGGAAAACCTTTGAAGAGCAGCTTTCAAACACTTCCTCCACTCCAACTCTTTGATGCAGTGTGTTCCTGAGATGGCAAAGGGGCTAGGTCTAGGAATTGAAGTTCAATGATCGACCAATGAAGTTGAAAATTGAACTTTAAAATTGAAAGAGAAAAGAAAAATTCCTTTTAATGGAGGTTGGGTTTCTACTTCTGCAGCAATTCAGACGCCTTGAGGTTGGATTTTGAAGA
The DNA here is from genome assembly GCF_024323335.1 of Lathyrus oleraceus. Taxonomy (NCBI): domain Eukaryota; kingdom Viridiplantae; phylum Streptophyta; class Magnoliopsida; order Fabales; family Fabaceae; genus Lathyrus; species Lathyrus oleraceus. Next base: position 376,472,135 of record NC_066579.1, read on the forward strand.
GGAATGGCACTTCTATTTTATAGCCAAGCATGCTGCAAGCAATGAAATACTCATGTGCATGTGGAGTTGGGTCCTCCTTGCATGGGCCTGTATAGGCGCATGGGAGGCCCAATCTCAATTGGTTTTACATGCTGATGATGAAACAAATGATTTTGGACATGTACATGGCAAGGCAATGTGGTGTGCAAGCAATTTAATAATGTCATGCATAATTGAACACAAATCTTCTCCTCTTCGAAAATGCCACTTGCCAAATTGAAACATAGCCATGTAGGTAATGGTTGGAAAGGTCTTGACATGAGGATCAAATGTTATGTTGAACAAAAATCCATTTGGAGTTGGGAAATTTATGAAAAAAGGCCATGAAGTTCAAGGTATAAAACATGTGTATGGAAATTTTGCCAAAATGGACCAACTTGAAGCCCTTGTGTTTCAATGATTCAAGCCTCAAATGACAAAACCTTCAACATCAAACTTGTAGATATTTCCAAGTTGTAAGACCCCAATTTTGACCCTAAGATCCCTCATGGTATCATACATTGCATTTGCATTGCCTCAAGGATCTTTAGCATCTTGGTTCCCTTTGCCTTTGGGTGGGACTCCTTGTGATTGGTTTGAGATCACCAAGCATGCTTGAATTATACATCATTATTTCTCTTACTTTTGTTTACTAACCAAAAGCACAAAAATATGTCACTAACATCTTTTGTTTGAAGCTTGAGTATCATCTAAGACACTTTGTGGGTTCTATTTAGATGATCAGTCAACACAAGGGAATGGCTTGAGATACTTCCAACAGGTTCAAATGGGGTCTATTCGTCAGTCAAAACGTTAATCTTGAAGGAGCAAAAGTTTGTTCATGAGCTGTCATGCTCGCTAGGCGAGCAGACTGGGTCGCCTAGCGAGTCCCAAGAAAAGCCACCAGAATCACCTACGCTCAGAGGAATTTCTTGAACTGTCATGCTCGCTAGGCGAAACCCACGTGTTAAAAAAAATGAAAAACGAAAAAAAAAAAATTAATAATAATAATAATAATAATAATACAAAAAAAAAGAAATAATACGAAAATAATAATAATAATAATAAATAAATAAATAAAATATAACAGAAAATTTTTGGACTTGGGCCTCTCTCATTTGAGCCCACAGGTCCACAAAAATCAGGTTATAAATTCAGAGTTCCAGTGAAACAAAATTTCATTCTATTCCTATTACCCTGGCTGGGAAAAAGATAGTGAGAGAAGAGCTAACAGAGTTCAGAGCAACCTCCAGAGACTAAAGGGAACTCATCGGCAAAGAACCAATTCCCTCTCATATAAACCCTAAGAGTGCTTTGCAAACCCAACCGGGGAAGTCAATTTCATTCGATATCTCCAGTCAGGTTTGCCTTATTCCCATTACTTTATGCTTTTAATTTGAATGCTCTGAATGTATGAGGTATTATGGGTGAATTTGATACGCTTTTGATGCATGTGTTTGACAAGAGGTTTAGGCCTCCTACCCTTGGTTTCTTTTTGTGTGCTTTTTGTGAATTTTAATGGCATGATTCATGTGGTTACATTTTGATTTGGGGGCAACTCTTGATTACCCTATCTTGTTTGCTCTAACCTGTTTTGTGTTTGTTATGGCATTGTTTTCTCCTAATTCCGTCATATTACTCTAACCTGTTTGTTGATTTTTTGTGAGGGCTCACATACTCTTGCAGGGATAGCTTGCCTGATGTTCCACTTTATTTGTGGGATACCACCTGGAGGTCTATTCCGATTACCTGTACTGACTCGCTTTCTTTGATGGTGTTTAGCTTGGAAGAGTCTTTGGGTTTCTTATTTATCTAATTGCTGTTACTTCGGATCTTTATCCGTACGGTAGATCTCTCGATCCCTTTACTTTTCCCGCATGTTACCGATTTCTTAGGTTTTGTATAGCCTCTCGTGGCATGTCATTTAAGGTAGCACGGTTCCTTCATCTAGGACTGCCGTTTTGTATGAGCATCCCTAAACACCCCAAACTCATTGATTTTTCTTCTCCTAAGAACACGTTATCTCCTTCTACTACAGGCGAGTAAGTCTCCAAAGGTCGAGTATCCGGTAGATTGCGTAGTAACGTCGTTCACCCCAAAACACAACCCTTACCCCGTAGTTAGTCGAACTACGTTTTGCTCTGATTCTCATTCCATATGAGATATGTAGGCATAAGATGTGATGTCTTACCGAGCACACTCCTCTTTAACCCGTAGGTAGCCGAGCTACGAAGACTCTGATTCTCAGATTCATATGAGATACGTATGCAGTGGATGCGACGTCCGTGCAAGTCATTTTCTTTTGACCCTTCTTTTAGTAAGTAGTACATTAGATAAACATACATGCTTTTCTCATCCCTTCAATCATGTTCGCACAAGTAAATTTTCACAAAAATAACAACCTTTGCAACAAATGTGAAAAGGACTCCCTAGGAGTACCTAGGATTCTTTGGGTGCCTAACACCTTCCCATTGCATAACCAACCCCCTTACCCAGATCTCTGACATTTTTACTAGTTTTTGATTCGATAACACTTTTAGGTTTTTGTTCGCTTTCTAACCATTCCTTTGGATAAATAGAAGTGCGGTGGCGACTCGACTTGTATGATTTACCTTGGATTTAGTCAATATCTCTAATGGTAACGAATACCCCGCTACAGAAAAGTGGCGACCCTGCTGGGGACAACTTTGCCTAGTGGGTTTTGCCTACTTTTCATGTTTGTTGTATTGTATTATTATTATTTTTTGTGACATATTTTTTTGCAATTTGGGATTACTGTATTGTATGTAATGATTGAATTGCTTGATGTTAATTCCTTGTGTGCTTGGTGATCTTTGTGAGATGAGTTCTATACCCGAACTCGAGTGCACTTAGGATAGGAGAATGGCATAGTCTTGTCGACTTGTGTGGAGTTACTCCTTAGCAAGTTGACTTGCGAGTCCATTCACTTGGTGGAGGTCATGTTGGGATCAATAATGTCACACAAGTAAGTTGTGGTTAGACATTACTCTTTCCAATATAGACCTTAGAAGCCAAGGACCTTAGTTTACCAAACCCATCTTGACCTATTCGTAGGATGTAGTGCGAAATTCGTTCAAGTGTAAGATTTGATATGATTGTCACGCGATACTACACTCAAAAGAGTCTCTCTTGAGAATATTTTTGGATACGAGTAGTCGTTTCTCCGATAATATCCAAAAGATGGGACGATGACTATGGGAACCTTTTGTAGAACATGTTCAGCAAGTTTAAACCTTAGTACACTCCCTTTGGGTGGTTCTTAACCTAAACTCCATGCTCGTGACTTGCAACAAACCCTTGATTCATGGTTGATCCGTTCAGGTATCCTTAATATCAATGGAACTTGGGTGTTGATAAGGTGTAAGCCATAATCCACCAAAATGGATGATTGATATTAAGGATAACATGATCCATCCCATTACCTTTGTTTGGTGTGTTTTGCTTGATCCTTGAGTGTGATTGTTGCATTCATGCATTCATGCACCCATTTGCATCCATATCATCAATAAATAAGAAAATTTTCAAGGAACTTAAGGGGTTTATTTGCAAAATTTTCAGACATGGAAGGACAAAGAAGGAATACAAAGAAATACAGTTTCAGACAACCAGATGTGAAAGAGTTAAGGAATTTGACATCTTATGTATTAGATCCCTTGGGTTTCAAGGCTCGTTTCGGGAAGCTTCTTCCTCTTCTGACCACTCAGGCGGATGAAGGATTGATGAGTGTATTGGTGCAGTTTTACGATCCTTTGTACCGTTGCTTCACGTTTCCAGATTTTCAGCTTTTGCCTACACTTGAGGAGTATGCTTATCTTGTGGGCATACCTATTCTGGATCAGTTGTCATTCAGTGGCTTGGAAAGGGTTCCTACTTCTCAAGAGATAGCAGACATCTTACACATAGATGAATATCTGGTCGATGCTCATATGACTACCAAAGGGGGAATTCAAGGTCTCCCTTCTGAGTTCCTCATTGCTCAAGCTACTATGTATGGGAAGGCCATGAGTGAGGACGCCTTTGAGGCCATATTTGTACTTCTCATCTATGGGCTAGTGTTATTCCCCAACATCGACAAGTTTGTGGATGTGAACGCTATTAGGATTTTCTCTACTCTTAATCTCGTTCCGACTCTGTTGGGTGATACTTATTTCTCTTTGCATATGAGGAATGCAAAGGGTGGTGGCGCCATTGTGTGTTGTTTGCCTCTGTTGTATAAGTGGTTTATTTCTCACTTACGTCAGACGGTCGCTTTCAAGGAGAACAAGGAATGTCTACGGTGGTCCACGAGACTTATGTCTCTCACTAATGATGATATCTCTTGGTATAATCGTGTGTATGATGGTGTGCAGATTATCGACTCTTGTGGTGAATTCTCCAATGTGCTTCTTCTTGGTACATGTGGTGGGATTAACTACAATCCTGTTTTGGCACGTCGGCAACTTGGGTTCCCCCTAAAGGATAAACCCAATAACATTCTGTTAGAGGGTGTATTCTTTCAGGAGGGTAAAGATCCCCAAGGCTTGAAGGTTAGGATGGTCCGCGCTTGGCGCAAGATTCATAGGAAAGGAAGGAAAGAGTTGGATCCTAAGAATTGCATCGCTTTGGAGCCTTACACTGTTTGGGTTAGGAAGAGGGCGTCTGAGTATCTCATGCCTTACGAGTATCCGAGACCTACACCTATGATTATGGTTGGGCCTTCAACCCTCCCTAATCAAGGAGTAGAGGAGTTGAGAGACGAAGACCGTTCACATGCCTGGATCCGTGAACGTGAAGATTTGCTTCAACAGATTAAGGAGAAGGATGCGTTGATTGAATTTCTTGAGAATCAGGTTATTGATGACCCTAATGATGTATGAACTTCTCTACTTCCTCGGTCTTCTAAGTTTTGGAAGAGGAAGTATGATCGACTCGCCAAAGAGAAGGTCGATATGGAGGCAGCCTACGAGAGGGAGGTGAAGAGGCTTCGCGCATCTTATCTTCCTGTGTCCCGAGCTTTAGATGATTGTTTCTAGGGATCCATAGGACGATTATTTTCCTTTTCTCTTGTATATGATTGACGATGCTGCACTTCTTTTCCCTGATATTATTTGATGAGATATTTCCATAAAATGCTTAATATTTCTAAAATTTGCAAATAAAACTCTAAAGTTCCTTTGAAATAAAAAACAAATCATATGCATAAGCATTGCATGCATCATATGCATAAGCAGGTTTTGTTTCCGGTCCCTTGCCCTGTGGTCTAACTCTGTGTCCTTCATTTATTTTGAAGACAAGCTGACTCACTGGTACTACACTAGAGCCAACATTTCAAGACTGATGGATCACTTAGAGCAAGAGAACCGCAAGTTGAAAGAGGAAGTGGCCAGATTGACTGCCCGAATGGAGTCATTCATGGCTGCCCAGAGCCAGTCTTCTCCGACACCTTCAACTCCTCCCCAGAGGACAATCATCTCCGAGATTGTCTCCTCTACTGTGCCTGCTTCCAGTGCACACATTGTTCCAACAGCCATGCCAACCGGGTTCCCGTGGGGGATGCCTCCCAATTTCATGCCTGAGGGTCCTATTCCCACCTTTGCTTCTCTGTCGGCATCTAGCCCGGTCCTTGTCGTTCCTCCTCCTGTCGTGCATACTTTACCCAGGGTAGACGACACCATCTATCATTCTGAGCCGTCTGAGGGTCCAGATGTTTATGAGAAGATGGACGCTATGAACGATCAATTTCTTGAGCTTCGCAAGGAATTGAAGACTCTCAGAGGAAAGGATCTTTTCGGCAAGTCTGCCGCCGAACTCTGCTTGGTTTCAAATGTGAAGATCCCTGTGAAATTCAAGGTCCCTGATTTTGAAAAGTACAAAGGAAATACTTGTCCTCTTAGCCACCTGGTCATGTATGCCAGGAAGATGTCGACTCAAACCGATAATGACCAACTACTCATCCACTACTTTCAGAACAGTCTGTCCGGTGCCGCTTTGCGTTGGTACATGGGTTTAGACGGCACGAACATTCGATCCTTCAATGATCTCGGCGAAGCCTTCGTCAAGCAATACAAGTACAATGTGGATATGGCTCCCGATAGAGATCAATTGAGAGCCATGTCCCAGAAGGGTAAAGAAACATTTAAGGAGTACTCCCAGAGGTGGCGAGAGGTGGCAGCACAGATCGTGCCTCCGCTAGAAGAGAAAGAGATGACTGATATCTTTTTGAAGACTTTAAGTTCTTTTTATTATGAGCGGATGATTGCTAGCGCTGCTTCTGACTTCACCGAGATGGTGAATATGGGGATGCATTTAGAAGAAGGGGTTAGAGAAGGACCTCTAACCAGAGATGAAGGCTTTTTTGCCAAACGTTATGGGGCGTTTGCAAAGAAGAAAGATGGAGAGGCACATGCTGTGACCTCCCATGAGAAACCAAGAAGACCCTCTGTGACGAGGAAGACTGTGAGTCCCACCAGTAACCAGCACCAGGTGGCTCATATAGCACCTGTCTTTAGAGATAATCAACAGTACCAGCATCACAACAACCATTGGCAACCACCTCAGCAATATCAACATCGTCCGCAACAGCAGGCCTACCAGCCTCGAAACAAAAATCAAGCTAGTACAAGCTATGAGAGGTAGAGGGTCACCTTTGATCCTATTCCCATGACCTATGCAAAATTATATCCCTCTTTGATAGAGAGAAAGCTTATTACTCCAAGAGACCCACCGGCTATACCTGCTAACCCCCAGTGGTGGTATAAGCCCGAATTGCATTGTGTTTACCATTCTGGTGCCCCCCGCCACGACGTGGAGAATTGTTACCCTTTGAAGACCAAGGTTCAGGACCTTGTGAGGTGTGGTATTTTGTGTTTCGAGGACGTAGGTCCTAATGTGAAGAAGAATCCATTGCCCAAACATGGGAAACCTGTCAACATGGTCCAGGATTGCCCAGGCAAATACAAGGTCAAATATGTCAGTCATATTCAACAATCGCTGGTCGAGATGCACCGTTTGTTATGTAATTACAGTCATTATGAGCATGACCATGATAGATGCCGAGTCTGCTCTGTTAACCGATTGGGTTGTTGCCAGTTGCGCAAGGATGTTCAGGAAATGCTGGACGAAGGAGTCATTGAGATCCTTCAAAACAGGAATGTTGATGAAAATGAGCCTGAGGTCAACGTGATTTCCCCAGTGTTCCGGATACCCGAGCCTGTTATCATCAAGTACAATAGTAGCAAGCAGAAGGCTTCTCCCGCTCTGATCATTAAGCCTGCTGGTCCTGTGCCTTACTCTTCTGAAAAGGCAGTTCCCTATCGCTACAACGCCGTAGCAGTAGAGAATGGGAAAGAGGTGTCCTTGCCCTCTTCTTCTGTTGTGAATATTGCCGATGTTAGCGGTTTGAGCTGTAGTGGCCGTATATTTTCAGCACCGCCGAAGCCTCAAATTAATGCTGATTTTGTTGAACGCCCGATTGGGAACGTTGTGAATTCTCCGAATCCGGCACTTGCTGTTAAGCCCTCCTCCGTACTGAAAACTCCTACTTCTGTTGGCCCGAGTGGCAATGTGAAAGAAGACTGTGATGAGATGCTGAGACTCATCAAAAGGAGCAAGTACAATGTTGTAGACCAACTTCTACAAACGCCATCCAAAATATCTGTGTTATCCTTACTCTTAAATTCAGAACCACACCGAGAGGCTCTGCAGAAGGTGTTGGACGTGGCATATGTGCATCACGATGTCAATTTGGAGCAATTCGATAACATTGTTGCAAATATTACTGCTTGTAACAACCTGAGCTTTTGTGACTCTGATCTCCCTGAGGAGGGAAGAGACCACAACTTACACCATGTCCAATGTACTGGTGAACACTGGGTCATCATTGAACGTATTGCCAAAGTCCACTCTCTCAAAGCTATCATATCAAGGGCCTCCCATGAGGCAGAGTGGAGTAGTTGTGAAGGCTTTCGATGGGTCTCGCAAAACTGTGATTGGGGAAGTTGATCTCCCAATCAAGATCGGACCAAGTGATTTCCAGATTACCTTCCAGGTTATGGACATTCACCCATCATATAGTTGTCTCTTAGGAATACCATGGATTCACGAGGCAGACGCCGTGACGTCCACTCTACACCAGAAATTGAAATTCGTGAAAAACAAGAAGCTGGTGGTGGTAGGGGGAGAAAGGGCTCTCATGGTTAGCCATTTGTCTTCCTTCTCTTATATAGATGCTGAGGTTGAAATTGGAACTCCTTTCCAAGCTTTATCTATAGCTGAGCCTATTGAGAAGATAACTCCTTCATTTTCTTCCTACAAAGATGCAAATCTGGCCATTGAGCATGGTGCAACCACTGGTTTAGGAAAAATGATTGAGTTAGAAGACAACGAGTCCCGGGCTGGCATAGGCTTTTCTTCTGGTACTTTCAACAAGCAAGGGTTATTCAAGAGTGGAGGTTTCATCCACACTGGTCTAGATGAGGAGGCTGCTGCCATTTTGGAAGAGGATACAAAGGATTCTGGCAACTTCATCATCCCTGGTGGGATCTGCAACAATTGGGTCACTGTGGATATTCCAGCAGTTATCCATAAGTCAACGTAATAATCACTTTGTTTGAAAACCCTTCTCCCATGCCAAAAGGAGGAGTGATGACATTGTTGGCGCATAAATACAATGATATTTTCATACAATAAATTCATGTTAAATGTTTGTTTTTCCATTTATTTTCCCTTTTTGCTTTTGCATGAAATTGGTGATCACCTAAAACCTTAAAAATTGAATCAACCTTTTCATCTGCATAATGATTTGCCTTGCTTGAAGTTTAAAATCTCTTTTATATCAAAATTATTATGCAGGTTAATTTCTAGACCCATTGAACATAATGACCCAACACCATCTCCCAACTTTGAATTCCCTGTATTTGAGGAAGAAGAAGATGATGTTGTAGAGATTCCTGATGAGACCACCCGGCTACTTGAGCATGAAGAGAAGATCATTCAGCCACATCTTGAGAATCTGGAAGCAGTCAACTTGGGGTCTGAAGATTGTGTGCGAGAGGGCAAGATTCGGGCACTCCTGGAAGAATATGTTAAGAAGGGGTTGATTAAGTTGCTACGAGAATATGTTGACGTCTTTGCCTGGTCATATGAAGACATGCCTGGTCTAGACACTGATATTGTGCAACATTTCCTACCTCTAAAGCCTGAGTGCATGCCTGTAAAGCAGAAGCTCAAAAGAACTCATCCTGATATGGCAGTGAAGATCAAAGAGAAAGTTCAGAAGCAAATTGATGCGGGGTTCCTGGTGACTTCTATATATCCTCAATGGGTGGCCAATATTGTGCCCGTGCTTAAGAAAGATGGAAAATTCCGGATGTGTGTGGACTATAGAGACTTGAATAAAGCTAGTCCGAAAGATGACTTCCCTCTACCACATATTGATATTTTGGCAGACAATACAGCTAAATTCAAAGTCTTCTCGTTTATGGATGGATTTTCCGGATATAATCAGATTAAAATGGCACCCGAGGATATGGAGAAGACAACATTCATCACACCTTGGGGAACATTCTGTTATCGAGTGATGCCCTTCGGTTTGAAGAACGTCGGAGCCACGTATCAACGAGCTATGACCACTTTGTTTCATGATATGATGCACAAGGAGATTGAGGTATATGTTGACGATATGATTGCTAAGTCAAGAACAGAAGTTGAACATGTAGAGCATTTGTTGAAGCTTTTCCAGCGTTTGAGGAAATATAAGCTTCATCTGAATTCCAACAAGTGTACATTTGGAGTCCGTTCCGGCAAATTATTGGGCTTTATCGTCAGTGAAAGAGGTATCGAGGTTGATCCTACAAAGGTCAAAGCAATACAAGAGAAGTTGCACCCAAAACTGAGAAGCAAGTCCGAGGTTTTCTTGGCCGCTTGAATTATATCTCCAGATTCATATCCCACATGACTGCCACATGTGCGCCTATATTCAAGCTCCTTTGGAAAGATCAATCCCATGATTGGACCGAGGATTGCCAGAAAGCTTTCGACAGTATTAAAGAATATCTGTTTGAGACTCCGATTCTGTCTCCGTCTGTAGAGGGAAGACCTTTGATCATGTATCTGACTGTTCTTGAAGACTCGATGGGTTGTGTCCTTGGTCAGCAAGACGAATCAGGGAAGAAGGAGTATGCTATTTACTACCTGAGTAAGAAGTTCACTGATTGTGAGTCTCGATACTCAATGCTTGAAAAGACATGTTGTGCTTTGGCTTGGGCTGCTAAGCGCTTACGCCAGTATATGATAAATCATATGACTTGGTTGATATCCAGAATGGATCCAATCAAGTACATCTTCGAGAAGCCTGCTTTAACAGGGAGAATTGCCCGTTGGCAGATGTTGTTATCTGAGTATGATATTGAGTATCGAGCTGAGAAGGCTATTAAAGGTAGTATCTTGGCTGACCATTTGGCACATCAGGCTATTGAAGATTATCAGTCAGTTCAGTATGACTTCCCGGATGAGGAGATTCTGTATTTAAAAATGAAAGATTGTGATGAACCCACACTTGATGAAGGGCCAGAGCCTGGCTCTAGATGGAGTGTGGTATTTGATGGAGCTGTAAATCAATATGGAAATGGTATTGGGGTGGTAATCATTACGCCTCAAGGCACACATATTCCTTTTACAACAAGGCTAACTTTCAAGTGCACGAATAATATGGCTGAGTATGAGGCCTGTATTATGGGATTGGAGGAATGTATTGATCTAAGGATCAAGCACCTTGATGTATATGGTGATTTGGCCCTCGTTGTTAATCAGATTAAGGGTGAGTGGGAAACGAATCAGCCTGGCCTCATTCCATAGAGAGATTATGCGAGGAGGATTTCAACATTCTTTACTGAGGTTGACTTCCATCATATTTCTCGAGATGAGAATCGGATGGCAGATGCCCTTGCTACACTTGCTTCAATGATTGTGGTCAGACTTTGGAATGAAGTTCCCAATATTACCGTGATGCGCTTGGATAGGCCAGCTCATGTGTTTGTGGTAGAGAAAGTAAAAGATGACAAACCATGGTACTATGATATCAAGTGTTTCTTTCAGAACCAGACTTACCCACCCGGGGTGTTTGTGAAAGATAGGAAGACTTTGAGGAGATTGTCAGGCAGTTTCTACCTCAATGGCGAAGTGCTTTACAAAAGAAATTTTAACATGGTTCTGCTCAGAGGCGTGGATAGACACGAAGAAGACCTGTTAATGACTGAGGTCCAGAAGGGTTCATTCGGTACTCATTCCAATGGACATGCCATGGCAAGAAAGATATTGAGAGCAGACTACTATTGACTGACAATGGAGTCTGACTGCTGCAAGTATGTGAAGAAATGCCATAAGTGTCAGATTTATGCGGATAAGATTCATATTCCCCCGACACTTCAGAATGTGACTTCATCACCATGGCCTTTCTCTATGTGGGGAATTGACATGATTGGCATGATAGAGCCGAAAGCGTCCAATGGACACAGATTCATTCTCGTAGCAATTGATTACTTCACCAAGTGGGTCGAAGCGTTGTCATATGCTAATGTGACCAGGCAGGTGGTCGTGAAGTTTATCAAGAATCAACTCATATGCCGATATGGTGTGCCAGATAAGATCATTACTGATAATGGATCTAACTTGAATAACAAGATGATGAAAGAGCTGTGTAGCGAACTCAAGATTGCACATCATAATTCTTCTCCGTACAGACCCAATATGAATGGGGCTGTTGAAGCTGCTAACAAGAATATTAAGAAAATTATCCAGAAGATGGTTGTTACATACAGAGATTGGCATGAGATGTTGCCATTCGCTTTGCATGGCTATCGTACATCTATCCGCACTTCAACAGGGGCAACCCCTTTCTCTCTTGTTTATGGCATGGAGGTTGTACTCCCAGTAGAGGTGGAGATCCCATCAATGAGAGTCTTGATGGAGGCCAAGTTGACTGATGCTGAATGGGTTCAGAGTCGTTATGACCAACTAAACTTGATTGAAGAGAAGAGATTGACTGCCATATGCCATGGTCAGTTATATCAGCAGAGAATGAAGGTCAAGCCTCGTGTGTTCCGAGAAGGTGGCCTTGTGCTCAAGAAAGTCTTGTCTTTCGCGCCTGATTCCAGGGGCAAGTGGACTCCAAACTATGAAGGTCCATATGTTGTTAAGAGAGCCTTTTCAGGCGGTGCTTTGATACTTACAACTATGGATGGGAAGGATTTCACTCGTCCTGTGAATTCAGATGCAGTCAAGAAATAGTTCGCCTAAAAAAAGAAAAAATAAAAAAACTGAATAGCTCGCTAAGTTGAAAACCTGAAAGGGCGGCTTAGGCAAAAATGAGCGTCTCGGCGGATTGAAAACCCGAAACAGCGATCCAGGCAAAAGTTAGAGACACAATATATATATATATATATATATATATATATATATATATATATATATATATATATATATATATATATATATATATATATATATATATATATATATATATATATATATAATGATATATGTATCCCGCTAGATTGAGTACCTCATCCTAGGGCAATCTAGGCAAAAATTAGGGATTTGGCAAGTAATTGCATCCTGACAAGACTTTTGTTCTACGATTGTCATTTCGTTAGAGATTCTCGCTCAGTCATCATCAACTTAAGCTTCAAATACATCGGATTCAGAATTGGTGGAGAAATGGTCATTATGTTCAATGTAGCCCTTTTCCAATATATATCACCAATTTCAAATTTGTAAAGATCTAGGGAGTCTTGCCATTCGCAGACTACCATTCTATCAAATAAATTTGAGCCTTTTATCCAATTATTGGCACTCTTATCTGTTTCTATTCAACAAATGTTTTGCATGTTTTGATTAAGAAAATATCATTGTTTTAAACGATCAAATTTTTTATAATTTGTTTTTAAACAGAGTGAACATTCACAATGACGAAAGGATACTTAGGAGATCCTCAGTGCTCTCCCAAGGGTGGTACGATCCCCAACAGGGTAAGATTTTTGTCCATATTCCTGGCATGACTGTATCTCCTCCCTCCGGAACCCTTTGTGGTTTATCCTACAAAGTGGATTGCTTGTTGAGAGTCACCTCTCTTCCCTTCAGCAGAGTAGCAATCTTTCTTCCTCAATAGCTTGGATCTCTTTGGGCAAGAGCGGTATTTGGTGGTTGATCCCGATAAATCCTTTATCTCCTCGGATAGATTCCCCAGTAGAGTTGTTGGTGTGGTGGACCTTGTCTGTGATAACTCTTGTCCCAATCTGGAATGATTGATGATTCTTCCCCTGCAGAGTTCTTTGCTTCCTGGTATCTCTGATCCCCAGCAGATTGGATACTTTTCGGTGAACTTGGCTTTCTCTCTTGAGATGTAGTACTGGGTGGTTGATTCCTGGACCTGGTTGTGTCAGCATACATCATACATAAACCACACATATTCATGCATAATTATAACATTCAGATATTCATGTTGCATTCTTTGCCATATATCGTTGTTTGCTGTCTCCTGCTATTTGGTGATATACTTCCCCGAGTAGATGTGTGTGTCTGATCTCTCCATATAGAGTCAGCTCCATAAGCAGAAAGCGTCTATCCTTTCTTCCATATTCCCCACTGGGTTATATCCTCGTGGATATTGATTGTTTTTGTTCCTTCCCAACACATATATTGGGATGGTTTTCCCATTGAGTTATATCCTCACCGGGACAAGTCTGGATTTGGTGTGCCTATCTAGTTTGATCCTAGATCGGTCTCTTGAGACTCTTTTCCTGTTTCCCCGTGGTAAATGAGTAATTGCTCAATAATTAGTAATTATTATCCCCGACGGAGTCTGTGTTTCTCTACCATCATACCGGTAGTTGTAAACCCTATTTCTTCCCTTTTTGCAGAGTAACTATTTTTGCTCATCTTTAATTGGTGACAGTTATCTTCATCCAATATTCGGTGATGATATCCTCTCATCTGCTTGGATAATTGCCCTGATTACGCAATTTATCCCCAGCGGGTCATCTCTCGTCTACCTTGTTATTGTTGGTAACGATTGTTTCCCCCCTGAATTGGTCATCATTATATACCCAGTTTCGGTATCCCGATGCCTTTTCTTTTCGGTCGATTTATCCTTTATTAACCTAGTAACCGGTTATGGATAATCGTCCATGCGAGTATATTATTTGTGGTTCTGACGATAATAGATAGTATATCTCATGCACTCTCGGGTCTGAAGCCTTTTGTTCTTCCCCAGTTGAGTAAGATTCGTATCCCCTTTGTGGAGTCGAATATCCATCCTGTAATCGAGTTTGGTTTTAGCCCTCTTTTGGATGATGAGTGTTTTGGGAATATTCCCCAATTCACGTCTCGGTTGGTCACCTATTATATGCCCAGTAACCGGTATCCCTGGTGTTCCTTCCTCTCTGCTCCCTATTATGACTTTTTGTCCCCTGTGGAGTCAGAATCCCTGAGTTGAAGTATACCTTTTAGGTTTTCCTCAGATGTTTTGAAGTTTTGATATCTCTCACCCTAATACCGGTCTTGGATATTCATCTCTTCTTGAGCATGTTGTATCTCTCACCCTCATATACCTGGCGTTCAGACCACATGTCTCCTTGAGCTTATTACCCAGTAACCGATAATACCTTGTCCCGCTGCTTCCCCAGGAGTGTCCTTGTGGACATCCCCAGCGAAGTCCCTTAGCGGATGGTTTTCATCCGGATTTTATCCGAAGTATCCGCTGTGGATAGTTTTTTGCTATATTGGCATATTCCCCAATACATGCATCTTCGAGTCAACTCGAGTCTTTCCATTGGATCTTTTCCCTTTGGAATTTTGTTCCCCACGCTTTGAGTCGTGACCTGCTCACGCATTTTTATCCCTTTTCTATCCCCAGGAGAGTCCCCAAGGTCTTGGTCCCATGGAGTGAATTGCTCATATGGATTATCAGTGGCTTCTAATTTCTTTGCTTTTGTGGACACATATCTCCATAGAGTGCTACCATTTTTCATACCTACATTTGCATCATGAGGTCTCTTAGGGACCAAAATTCGTCTCTTTGTTATTATTTAAGCCCATTCTAGCCCGTCGAGACGAAGATTTTAACCTTTACTTCTCCGGCTAGAATGACCTTAAATAGGGGCATCTGTAAGACCCCAATTTTGACCCTAAGATCCCTCATGGCATCATAACGTTGCATTTGCATTGCCTCAAGGATCTTTAGCATCTTGGTTCCCTTAGCCTTTGGGTGGGACTCCTTGTGATTGGTTTGAGATCACCAAGCATGCTTGAATTATACATCATTATTTCTCTTACTTTTGTTTACTAACCAAAAACACAAAAATGAGTCACTAACATCTTTTGTTTGAAGCTTGAGTATCATCCAAGACACTTTGTGGGTTCTATTTAGATGATCAGTCAACACAAGGGAATGGCTTGAGATACTTCCAACAGGTTCAAATGGGGTCTATTCGTTAGTCAAAACGTTAATCTTGAAGGAGCAAAACATTGTTCATGAGTTGTCATGCTCGCTAGGCGAGCAGACTTGGTCGCCTAGCGAGTCCCAAGAAAAGCCACCAGAATCACCTACGCTCAGAGGAATTTCTTGAACTGTCATGCTCGCTAGGCGAAGCCCACGTGTTAAAAAAAACAAAAAAAAAACAAAAAAAAACCGAAAAACGAAAAACAGAAGAAAAATAAATAAATAAATAAAATAATAATAATAATAATAATACGAAAAAAATGAAATAATACGAAAATAATAATAATAATAATAATAAATAAATAAATAAAATATAACAAGAGGTTTGACAAGAGGTTTAGGCATCCTACCCTTGGTTGCTTTTTGTGAGCTTTTTGTGAATTTTAATGGCATGATTCATGTGGTTACATTTTGATTTGGGGGCAACTCTTGATTACCCTATCCTGTTTGCTCTAACCTGTTTTGTGTTTGTTATTGCATTGTTTTCTCCTAATTCCGTCATATTACTCTAACCTGTTTGTTGAGTTTTTGTGAGGGCTCACATACTCTTGCAGGGATAGCTTGCCTGGTGTTCCACTTTATTTGTGGGATACCACCTAGAGGTCTATTCCGATTACCTGTACTGACTCGCTTTCTTTGATGGTGTTTAGCTAGGAAGAGTCTTTGGGTTTCTTATTTATTTAATTGTTGTTACTTCGGATCTTAGGTTTCGTATAGCCTCTCGTGGCATGTCATTTAAGGTAGCGCGGTTCCTTCATCTAGGACTGCTGTTTTGCATGAGCATCCCTAAACACCCCAAACTTATTGATTTTTCTTATCCTAAGAACACATTATCTCCTTCTACTACAGGCGAGTAAGTCTCCAAAGGTCGAGCATCCGGTAGATTGCGTAGTAACGTCGTTCACCCCAAAACACAACCCTTACCCCGTAGTTAGTCGAATTACGTTTTGCTCTGATTCTCATTCCAGATGAGATACGTAGGCATAAGATGCGATGTCTTACCGAGCACACTCCTCTTTAACCCGTAGGTAGCCGAGCTACGAAGACTAGGATTCTCAGATTCAGATGAGATACGTATGCAGTGGATTCGACGTCCGTGCGAGTCATTTTCTTTTGACCCTTCTTTTAGTAAGTAGTACATTAGATAAACATACATGCTTTTCTCATCCCTTCAATCATGTTCGCACAAGTAAATTTTCACAAAAATAACAACCTTTGCAACAAATGTGAAAAGGGCTCCCTAGGAGTACCTAGGATGCTTTGGGTGCCTAACACCTTCCCATTGCATAACCAACCCCCTTACCCAGATCTCTGACATTTTTACTAGTTTTTGATTCGATAAAACTTTTAGGTTTTTGTTCGCTTTCTAACCATTCCTTTGGATAAATAGAAGTGCGGTGGCGACTCGACTTGTATGATTTACCTTGGATTTAGTCAATATCTCTAATGGTAACGAATACCCCGCTACACAAGTCAATAAATTTGGACTTAAACTCTGCATCATTTGGATTTTTGATGAGAAAGTTATGGGCACTTGAAGTTGGACTTTTTCACATTTCAATGACTTTGGTCCAAAGTGACCTATAATATTTTGTATTATCACATGTATTTATTTTAGGATTATTAAATTTTGTCCAACATAAAAATTGAATTAGACATCTTAAAATTTCCAATTCATTTGATCCCACCTCAAAATCAGAAAAAATGAGTGAGTTAGGTCCTTGGGAAGTTGACCCAAAATTAGGGTTTCAGTCAAAATGACCTATAATGTTTTGAAATGAATGGTGACCTTCAAAGCTTCAAATAAATTTTTGATGAACATGAAAGTTGTTCATATGGTTCGTAAGAACATTCTTTCTCTTGGGGTCATCTTTATTTGACAAACACATCAAAAGTTAGGTCTTAGTAGATTTCAAAATAGTCATATGAAATTACTGATCAACTTCTAAAGTCCAAACTTCAAATCTTGATGAATTAATGGTTGATGACACTCAAATAAGCTCATATATGCATAAAATTATGAATTAAAGAACTTCCCTTAATTGTATTTGATCATGGGTTGAGGTTGCTTCATGAGCAAGGCATAGTCAATGCACAGTTGAATTAGGGTTTCCTTGGGAAACAATCCTCAAGCCCCTTGGTATATCTTGATCAAATTGACAAATTGAGATACTTGGGAGGCATATATGTTTATTGAGAGCTTTGAGAACCATTGACATGCTTGCTTTTACTTTCATCTGGCCATTCTTTGAGTATAGGGGCCTTCTAAGAGCCTTGGATCACATGATTGCTCAAGCTTCAAAACAAACCCAGTTAGTGACATATTTTTGTGCTTTTGGTTAGTAAACAGAATAAGTAAAGCAATAATATACAATTCAAGTATGCTTGGTGGTCTCAAACCAACCCACACAAGTCCCAACCCAAGGGTTAAGGAGCCAAGATGCTATGATCCTTGAGGCAAATGCAATGTGCAATGTTATGATGCCATGAGGGATCTTAGAATCAAAATTAGGGTCTTACAGGGAAAGATGCATGTACTTGGGAATATGCCAATACAGCAAAACTATCCACAAAGGATACTTCAGATAAAAACCCGGACTCAGATGTGGATGTCCACTAAGGGACTTAGTTGAAGAAAAAACAAAAGAGGTGTTACCGGTTAATGGGTAATAAACTCAAAGAGACAAGTGGTCAACACACCGGTATAAGGGTGAGAGAACAACAGGATCAGGGAGAAAGAATATCTAAGACCGGTATAAGGGTGGGAGATATCAATCATCCAAAACATCTGAGAAAAACCTAAAAGGTATATTTCAACTCAGGAAAATCTGACTCCACAGGGGACAAAAAGTCATAACAGGGAGCAGAGGGAAGGAACACCAGGGATACCGGTTACTGGGCATATAATAGGTGACCAACCAGGTGTGAATTGGGGAATATTTCCAAAACACTCATCATCTGAAAGGAGGGCTGAAAAAGCAAACTCGATTACACGATGGGCATTCGATTCCATAAGGAAATACGAATCTTACTCAATTGGGGGAAGAAAAAAGACTTCTCCTGAAGAGCGCATGAGATATATTATCTATTACCGTCAGAACATAGATAAAATACTCGCATGGAAGATTATCCACAACCAGTTACTGGGTTAATAAAGGATAAATCGACCGAAAAGAAAGGACATCGGGATACCTGCTACTGGGTATAAACTAATGACCAATCAAAAGGGAGAAACAATCATTACCAAATAAGGGTAGATGAAAGATGACTCGCGGGGGATGAATTGCCTGACAAAAGCACTGATCCAGGAGATACATCACCGGTTACTGTGTGAAATACTCAAAACTGAAGGAATATCAATACCGAATATTGGATAAAGATAACCAACAAAGAGGGGATTACATCTGCCGGCTACTGGGTAGAAAACCACAGAAGAGAGTAACCATCATCGGTTAGGATGAACAAAATCAAGGGTTAACTCTGCAAGGGGATAAAATAGGGTTTACAACTACCGGTTACTGGGTAAAAAACCACAGAAACAGGACTTATAACTACCGGCTACCGGGTAGAAGGCCATAACATCCGCTGGGGAGAGAATGAACAATTACTGTCTACTGAGCAATTGGTCACCTGAACCACGGGGAACTGCAGGGGAAATAACAAGAATAGTCAATCTAGGAACAAACTAGAGAGACACAATGAAACTAGACTCAAGCCAATGAGGATATAACTCAGGGGAGTAATTCCATCCCAATACATGTTTTGGGAGGAAACTGAAACAATAATCATCCACGAGGACATAACTCAGTGGGGAATATAGAAGGAAAGACAAACACTTTCTGCCTACAAGGTTGACTCTATATGGAGAGATCAGACATAAACATCTTCTTTGGGGAAATATGTATCACCAAATAGCAGGAGATAACAAACAAATATATATGGCAAAGAATGCAACATGAATATCTAAATGTTATAAATATGCATGTATATGCGTGGTTTGTGTATGATTAATGTTGACAAACAAACATATCTAACACAAACAGGTCCAAAGTACTACATCTCAAAAAAGAAGGCCAGGCCCACAGGAGAAATCCAATCTGGTGGGGGCAGCAAATACCAGAAAACATCGATCTCTGCAGGGGATAAAGATCGCTGCTAGGGGGATAAGCAAAGGATCACAACCACCAAAGTTGGGGATCTTCCAACAGTATGTAGAGGCAAGGATAAGATCAATCAGAGAAGAAATCTAATGGGGATCTTATTAGGGGGTGATGTGGAATTTTGTGGGGGGAACAACCACCAAGCAGAAGCACATAAAACAACATCCATTTCTAACCACGGAAGGAATGTCTCTGCTGTGGAGGAGGAGAAACAGTCACTCCACTGGGGAAGAAGAGGAAACATCTTCCTCAAAAGTTCCAGTCGCCAAATTAGGATCAGATAAAGCCTTAGCTAGGGAAGCCACACGGGTAAGATTCCATCGTAGAAGAAACTCTACTGGGGAACTTATCGGGATAAAATAGGAAACTTTGTGGGGAACAACCACCAAACAGAAGTTTCAACGACCAACACATTTCCTCATACTGTTGGAGCAACAATCTCTACCGAGGAAAGAGAAACAACGCTCCACTGGGGATAGAAAAATAAACATTTTTATCACCCGCTCTGCTAGGAGGGAAAACCATCTGAGAAGGAGGAAGTAACAATAATCAGGCTCCGATCAGGCAGCTATGCTGGGGAAACAACTGCTGATGACTGAACCGGGGATAACCTAAAGGCGATCAGCTGGAGATAACCTGCTGTTTGACCAAACTAGGGAAGGCCAATTATGAGCAAACCTGCTGAGGATGAACGGGAGGCGAACCTGCTGGATACCAATGTAGGTGAATCCGTTAGGGATAGGTTACAAACCAACTCTGTTAAGAATTCCACTTATGCTGGGATTTCTGCTCACTCTATAGGGGATTCCTAATCTGAATGAGGGAAAACCAACTTCCTCGAAGAGAGATAGAATATCAATTTACAAATCTATAAGGGATTTTAGATCAATCCACACAAGGGATGACAACCATATAATTGATAACACAAATGCTGGATCTAGCCTCACTAGGGAGCTAGAAGATAGGACCCAATTCCAGACTCTTAGGGGATCTGGGTGGTGTATCACTTTCTCTGTGCTCACTGAGGAGACAACCTGAAAGATGATGAAGAGGATACAAATATGCTAGGAATATGAACAAATTTCTTACCCTTTTTGAAGATCGTACTATTCTTGGGAAAGCACTGAAGATATGCCAATTATCCTTTTCAGTCCTTTGTGAATGTTCACTTTGTTTAAAAACAGTTTATAAAACTTTATTTGTTTAAAACAATGAGGTTTATCAATTAAAACATGCAAAAATTTGTTAAACAGAAACAGATAAGAGTGCAAAGAATTGGATAAAGGCTCAAATTTATTTGATGGAATGGTAGTCTGCAAATGGCAGGACTCCATGGATCTTTACAAATTTGAAATTGGTGATATATATTGGAAAAAGGCTACATTGAACATAATGACCATTTCTCCACCAACTCTGAATCCGAAGTATTTGAAGCTTCAGTTGACGATGACTGAGCGAGAATCTTTGACGGATGACAGCTGTAGGACAAAGTCTTGTCAAGATGCAGTTACTTGCCAAATCCCTAATTTTTGCCTAGATTTCCCCAGGGTGAGGTACTCAATCTAGCGGGATATATATATATATATATATATATATATATATATATATATATATATATATATTCATGTCTCTAACTTTTGCCTAGATCTCCCTTTCGGGTTTTCAATCCACCGAGACACTCATTTTTGCCTAAGCCGCCCTTTCGGGTTTTCAACTTCATGAGCTATTCTATTTTTATTTTAGGCGAAGTATTTCTTGACTGCATCTGAATTCATAGGACGAGTGAAATCTTCCCCATCCATAGTTGTAAGTATCAAAGCACCGCCTGAAAAGGCTCTCCTAACAATGTATGGACCTTCATAGTTTGGAGTCCACTTGCCCCTGGAATCGGGCGTGAAAGACAAGACTTTCTTGAGCACAAGGTCACCTTCTCGGAACACACACGGCTTGACCTTCTTATCACCGGATTTCTTCATCCTTTGCTGATATAACTGACCATGGCATATGGCAGTCAATCTCTTCTCTTCTATCAAATTCAGTTGGTCGTAACGACTCTGAACCCATTCATCCTCAGTCAACTTGGCTTCCATCAAGACTCTCATTGATGGGATATCAACCTCCACGGGGAGCACAACCTCCATGCCATATACAAGGGAGAAAGGGGTTGCCCCTGTTGAAGTGCGGACAGATGTACAATAACCATGCAAAGTAAATGGCAGCATCTCATGCCAATCTTTGTACGTAACAACCATCTTTCGGATAATCTTCTTGATGTTCTTATTAGAAACTTCAACAGCCCTGTCTCATCACGCGAAAAACCGGCGGGAAAACGAGAACAACAGAGCCGCCACCGTGCGTTGTTTATCCCAAAAGAGGGAAAGGAAACGCTCAGAGTAAACCTGGAAAGAACATGGTCTCGCGACCAAAGAGAATGGGATCGGGAGTCGGTTGTGCGAAGGGAAGGTATTAGCACCCCTACGCATCCGTCGTACTCGACGGGATCCACGCACAATAGAAAGGAAAATGGTTGCTAAAACACTGCTCAAACACACACACACTGGCTGAAAGAGACACAAGAAAACAAAGAGACTGAAACTGACTCGGCAGGATATCGTATCCTGGGCCTACTTAGTCTATCAGGCATAGACATCAGAGTCGAAGTAGTTCGGACTGGGGAAACGACACATGCTCGCTAAGGTATCGCACCCTATGCATACGTATCTTCTCGGACGAGAGAAGAATCAGAGCATTCGTAGCTCGGCTGACACGCACACAAACCAACACAGACAAAGGCAAACATGGAGCCCAAATGCCAATCACTGGACTTACATCAGCATCCGAACCAACAAACACACACTGGAACCCGAATGCCACTCGATGGACTTACATCAGACTCCACACAACAAAAGGATATGGAATGCCAATCGCCTGGACTTACATCCATCTCCTAACACACACAAAGACAAAACAAAAGACACAGGCGCCCGGAGAGATCAGCTCAATCTCCTGCCTACATACTTCATCTGGTATGAAGATCAGGGCGATGTAGTTCCCCTACGCAAGGACACAGGACTAGCCTAACCAGATAACAGAGGGAGACACAACACTAGGGAGACTACGACTCGAGCCTAGATGTTGTCATGCAAAGTCGTCCCTAAGTTAAGGTTTCTAGCTAACTTGCACAGGAAGCAAGCCTATCCTAAACATGACTTGCACAGGAAGCAAGCCACACCTAACCTAACTTGCACAGGAAGCAAGAAGGGTCTCGATTGCAACTAGGGCAAGAGAAAGGGGAGGTCTCAATCGCAACGAGGGCGAGAGAAAAAGAATTAGTGTTAGTTGTTAGTCAAACTCGACAAGACATCGCATCTCGTGCCTACGTATCTCATCTGAACATGAGAATCAGAGTTGCCGTAGTTCGGCTAACTACAGGAACAAAGGTCTCGATTGCAACTAGGGCAAGAGAAAAGGAAAGTCTTGATCGCAACGAGGGCGAGAGAAAGGATCGCAACGAGGGCGAAAGCAAACAAGGATTAGTTTAAACTAAACCTAACTTGCACAGGAAGCAAGTCAAACAAACATACAAGCACAGGTAGCACACACTATACACAAGCAAGGGGCTCAAACAAGGCTAGGTTTTAGTCGAGGGGTCATATCAACCTCAACAAACAAACCTCTGGAACTGGGTAGATGTTGCTCTTAACCTTGACATTGAGAGCCAAGGTGAAGCAGATGAAAGGAGATGAGGGGTGTGCCTCATTGCTCTTATCCCTGGTCAGGGAGAGCATTTCAATATCAGAAGGTGTGGGAGTTCAGAATGGGGGAACTCTCTCCACAAGTTACACTCTATGGATCTTGGGTTTTTACTCACTATGCATCAACACAGGTAGTGTGAGCAATGTGAGTGACACACAGACTAGCAGGGGATAGATTGCTTATCCCTTGGGTTCTGCCAATTGCCTCTTCACTTAGGAGGACTTTGAGTATGTACAGGGACAAAATTTAAACATACACAAACATTGCCTCTTAAGGAGGACTTCAGACAGTTGCCTGGCCAAGTAACAGGCCAGGTCTTCCAGACTACATGAAGATTAGAAGTATACCTCAATGCAAATTGCTTATACAAGCAAAGCAAAGCAAAAGTTCACAAGGAACTGAGCAACTAAAAGCACCTGAAATAGTCAAGCAGACATTAGTATGCGACTTCAAAACAAAGCAAAAGGAAACAGACATCAACAGTTAATTATAAGCAAGTGAATGTGCAAGGCACAAGGCTCAAGGCATGTGAGCCAAGAAACCTACAAAACAAAACATGTCCATCAATGATATTCAAGCAAGTTCAAACAAAAAGAATTGGCCTCATTGGTCATTTGTTGGTCAACCTGAAAACATGAGCTCAAAGGTGAGTAACAGGACCACTAGGGCAAGCCTAGGGTCAAAAGGGAATGAAAAAGTTCAAACAGCAAGTGGCAAGCATCCAAAATCATGTTCAAACAATCAAGAAACAATACCAATTGGGTTCACATTCATATCAAACATCATCATCATTTCATGAACAATTTAGGTCAAAGTATAGCATTTAGAAGCTCATAGAAGTCAACAGCAAGACTTGAGTCAAAATCAATCTCAAACATTTCCAAAAATCACCAAATAAATCATGATCAATCACAACCCACAGCATGGTAAGCATGTAAAATTTCATCTCATTTGGACAAGTAGAAGATAGTCAATGAAAATCAGAAAGGCAAGGCAATTTTGAACATGCTCAAAGAAGTCAACCAAACATGCATTAACTTGAAAAATTCATAAATCAGGGATGGCATATGATAAATGAAGGGGACTAAAACCATGGCAAAGCTTAAGATGTCTAGTAATCACATACCAAATTCCATGTCCATCTAATAAAGTATGAGTATTTCACAAAACAAATGGGCACATGTGTCACAAAAAGTCAACATATGATCAGACAGGGGACAAAAATCTCAATCAATTGGAAAATGCCATAAACAAATCCACAAAAAATCACATGTAAACTAGACATACTCAAGTGAATTCATGCAAAAAAATCAAAGCATTTTGAGGTCAATAGGCATGGCTATAAAAATCATCAAATTGCACATCATTGGTGTGACACACATTGTCACACCCTAATTCAAAAATTCATAAGTCAATGACCAGATAAGATAAATTCATGAACTCTACACCAAAATCACCATGGATGTGTCTAGTTTGTGCACAAAAAATTTCAGGACCATAGGATAATGCATCATCATTTCACAAAGGATTTGGTAAAAGGTACAAAATATTCATACATGTCACAAACCCTAATGCCAAATAAAAACCAACCATCCAAAAAATCTGAAAAAAACATGACAAAATAATAGAGATCATGATGAATCAAATGCAAAAAATCCCTTTCAAATTGGATCAAGCATGGTGGAGTTATGATTTTTACAAGTTGGTGTATCAAAAAATGAAATTAAAATGAAGAACAACAATATTCAATAAGTCACATGGCACGGATGGCATTTTTGTAATTCCCAGGTCACTTAACCAATACGCGGTCGTTTAGGGCAATGAAAGGAAATAAAATGATTGGCTGTTGGCAAACAGTGCCATGCAATGCACGTGAATCTCAATTTTCTGGGCAAGGCATGAAGCTCCTAGGGTTTACTATGAACAGTATGAATCTTCATCATCCCTAATTCGATTCAACAAACTTTTTTTCCAGAAATTGCAATTGGGTATATAAAAATGATCAGCAAACAACAAGCAACATGAATCCATCATTCATTTTCACTAGAACACACTACAAATCATGAATCGAGCAAAAATATATTTCATCATCAAACTGGAAAACCAGATTTCTTCACAAATACTCAAACATTTTCAAAAGCAAGACTATCATGAAGCTCAGCATGAAGAGACCTCTCTAAAGCATGTAATAATTTGATGAAACAAGGAGGTCGAAAATTTACCAATTTGGAAAGGCAGTTGCAATACAGTTGTTGTTTGGCCAATCTGAGATGAAACAGATACTCCTCCAGCTCCCCAAAGTTGAATGGTGAAGTTGGCTTGGCTCGAGATAGCTTGAAATGGCTTTAACCTTGAACTGCCATTGAAGATGCTTTGAAAAAACAGTCGAGCGACAGCTGCTACAGATGGAGAATGAAGGTTGGAATGGGCTCACAATGATGGTCAGATGATGAAACAACAAAGGATAGCTCGAGTTCTCTTGAGGTTTTGGCAGAAAAGTTCAAAATGCCAAGAATGGAGATTTGAGAGAGTGAGAGGATTCTGTTGGTATGGAGGCAGCTAGGGTTGCAAATGATCAGAAAAATGAGTTTATATTTGCTGTTTAAGGTTGGATTAGTGAGAGCTAAGCACAATTTTGTTTAATGAAGCAATTTGCTAAATGACCACTTTTATTCAAATGGTGAGGTGTAATGGCAAGAGCACGAAAATTGGGCCTTCCACAAGTCACAAACAACATTTCTGAACATATTTGCAAGGCCAAAGTGATTGGAAATGATTAAATCAAAAAGTCACTTTTCACCCTTACTTGAAAATAAAACATGTAAGTGAAAAAATGCCATTTTGATCCATGATGTTTTCGTGCATGAAGGTTACATTTTTGGAAAGAGGAGGTCAAATGTGACTTGTTGGAAAAAACCTCACCAAATTTGGCCAAATGGTTTGAGAGATATAACCTTTTGAAGTTCAAGAATTTTTGAAAATGAATTGATCATAACTTGCCAACCACACATGGGAATTGAGTGTTCTTGGACTTTTTGGAAATGGGAGAACAAGATCTTCAACTTTCATGTTGGGAAAAAATTCATTTGAAGCTTTTATCATGATGTAAGTTTGGGATCAAGAAGTTTCCATTTTTGGCAAGTTTCAATTACAAGTCCAGTTTCTATTTTTGGAAATTTCTTGTCTGGCTTCAAATTCTTCCATGATGGTGTTTGCCATGATATATGAGGCCTATTTAGACATTAATAAGCTCTCTCAAACCAAATCCCATCATCAAAACCATAAAATCAAGCCCAGTTGACCAAGTTTGACTTTTTAGGGTTTCTAGTAAAATGTGCATTGACTGATGACTTCTGAGCATCCAATCTTTGACCAAAACACTTCAAATGGATCCCCAAGTCATGTGAACATGTTGGACCAACTCTAGGGCCTTGGCTCAATGAGAATTGTGCTTGCTTGCTTGATTGACTGATCTCCTGACCAGTTTGACCTAATTCTCCTAACTGGCTTGCACTTGAGGCAAAGGGACAATGCAATGCTATGCAGTGGACCATGTTATGTTATGACCTAATATGAGAATGTATGTACAATGATAGGTGCAAATTTGAGGTGCTACAGCTGCCCCTATTCAATCAGCTGGGAACCCGAATGGATGATAGCGATGGCTGTCAGACTTTCAGGGTAAACAGGGATTGAATACCAAAGAACCGTAGAAATTTGCACTCTGCTGGGAAAATAGTTACAATGCCTGTCAGGATCGGCAAAGAAACAGTCTAGAAAAAAGAATCCGTCTGGAACGGAGAAAAGAAATCGGCCTGAATACCGAAACAGAAACGTCAACCTGGATACCAAAATAAATGGTAACACAGGGATAATCGTGGCCTGAGCGCCGCTCGTCAGTCTGAATACTGAGCATCGGTATATGAGAAATTTGGTGTCGATCTGAAAATCGGAAATTGGCCTGAACGCCACTTCGGTCTGAATACCGGAAAATTGGCCTGAGTGCCATAAGTACATCGACCTGATCGTCAGAAACTTCTTCGGTCTGAAACCGGAAAAACACAAGTACATCGACCTGATCGTCGGAAACTTCTTCGGTCTGAAACCGGAAAAACATAAGTACATCGACCTGATCGTCGGAAACTTCTTCGGTCTGAATACCAGAAAAACACAAGTACATCGACCTGATCGTCGGAAACTTCTTCGGTCTGAAACCGGAAAAACACAAGTACATCGACCAGATCGTCGGAAACTTCTTCGGTCTGAAACCGGAAAAACACAAGTACATCGACCTGATCGTCGAAAACTTCTTCGGTCTGAAACCGGAAAAACACAAGTACATCGACCTGATCGTCGGAAACTTCTTCGGTCTGAATACCGGAAAATTGGCCTGAATGCCAAAGCGTGAATTGGTTTGTGTTCCAAAACACTCAACATCCTGAAGAGAGATAGAAAAGCAAACTTGTTAAAGGATGGACATTCGATTCCACCAGGAATACGAATCTTACTCGACTGGGGAGGACGACTTCGACCCAAGAGCGCATGAGACATATTATCTATAGCCGTCAGAATGTAGATAAAAATCTCGCATGGAAGATTATCCATAACCGGGTTGTAGGTTGTTAAATGGATAAACGACCGACATCATCCTGAAGAGAGCGAAGGCAAACTTGTTAAAGGATGGACATTCGATTCCACAAGGAATACGAATCTTACTCTGCTGGAGGGAACAACCGAAAGACTGACCAAAGAGTGCATGAGATATATTATCTATAGCCGTCGGAACGTAGATAATAACCTCGCATGGAAGATTATCCATAACCGGGTTGTAGGTTGTTAAATGGATAAACGACCGAAAACATCCTGAAGAGAGCGAGCAAAGCAATCTTGTTAAAGGATGAACATTCGATTCCACTAGGAATACGAATCTTACTCGACTGGGGAGGACGACTTCGACCCAAGAGCGCATGAGACATATTATCTATAGCCGTCAGAACGTAGATAAAAATCTCGCATGGAAGATTATCCATAACCGGGTTGTAGGTTGTTAAATGGATAAACGACCGAAAACATCCTGAAGAGAGCGAGCAAAGCAATCTTGTTAAAGGATGAACATTCGATTCCACCAGGAATACGAATCTTACTCGACTGGGGAGGACGACTTCGACCCAAGAGCGCATGAGACATATTATCTATAGCCATCAGAACGTAGATAAAAAAATCTCGCATGGAAGATTATCCATAACCGGGTTGTAGGTTGTTAAATGAATAATCGACCGAAAATAAAGGCATCGGGGTACCAGGACTAGGTATGCAAAAGATGACCAATCAAAAGAGGATAAAGTTGCTAACTCGGAGCAAGTATCCAAAAGGAAAGGAAAGACCCAATGGGGACAATACTGTCAATACCACAAAGAGGGGGTTGCATCTACCGGTTTGTAGGTAGAAAACCAATGTAAAGTAACCAGTCATCGATAGGATGAGCACAAAGGGTTAATTCCAACAAGGGGATGAAAGTGGGATTTTACAACTACCAGCTAGTAGGTAGAAAACCACAAAGATAGGACTTACAACTACCGGTTCGTAGGTAGAGGCCACAAACGATCTGCTGAGAGACAGAGTGAGAAGAAAGGATTTACAACTACCGGGTAGTGAGTAGAAGACCGTAAAGAAAGGACTTACAGCTACCGGTTCGTAGGTAGAGGCCACAAAATTCCGCTGAGGATAAGATGAATGAGTGCCGGTTAGTGAGCAACTATTCATTTATGCCCCAGGGAAGCACAAGAGACAGCCAATAGGAAGCCAATTTAGGATCGATTCAAAAAGGCAAACTGAAACAAGACTCATCCTAATGAGGAAAGAAACTCAATAGGGAAAACCCATCCCAATGTGTGTTGGGAGGGAACAGAAGCAACCGTCATCCACGAGGACGTATCTCAGTGGGGAAATGGCAGGAAAGGATAGACACTTTCTGCTTAAGGGGTAGGCTCTACATGGAGAGATCAGACACACCCACATTTGCTTAAGGAGAATCTAATGGAGAGATTTGCATCACCAGATAGCAGGGGACAAACATCAACGGATACACGGCAACAGCTGCAACATGAGTATCTGAATGTTATGATTATGCATGTATGCCTTATACCTAAAATGTATGATGAATGCTGACAAACAGACATGTTCAACATGCAGGTCCGGGAATCAACCATCCGGCACCACTCTTCCGGAGGGAAAACCAAAGTCATCAGAGAGCAAAGAAAATCCACTGGGGATTGGGATATCAGGGAACACTCATCCTGCAGGGGAGGAAGGCCACCGGTGGCTTCCGGAGGGATCGTCAGTCACAACCGGAGAACAAAGTTTAACACACAGGCGGTCGCGCCACGACAACTCGTGCTGAAAATCAGAGATACCAAGAAGCAACCAGATCTCTGATGAGGATAGATAGGCATTGATAAAGCTCCTTATGCAATCAACTCCACTGAGGGATCTATCTGAGGACATGACATAGTACTGGGATGTTGATCCACCAAATACTGAATCTTCAAGGAAGAGCACCTATGCTGGGGGTGAGACGAAGACTGCTCTGCTGGAGAGAGGAAAGTTAAAGTCTTCTACAAACACTCTGCCTGGGAACTGCCCCACAAAAAGTTGTTCCAACAACAAACTTTGCTAGAGATGCCCCACAATAGGGCTCAAACAGCACTCTACCGGGGATGCCCCACCATAGGTGCTAATAGGGACTTGGAGGAAGAATTTGCACTGCCGGGGACGCGAAGATGAACAACTTCAACCAACACTGCATCGGGCAACTTTACTGAGGAGAAACCAAACGAGGTTCTGCAGGACAAAGACACAGTCATGCTCGAGATACGAACAATTGTCTTACCTGTTGGTAATCATACCACCCTCGGGAGAACACTGTGAATCTCCTAAGTATCCTTCTATCATTGTGAACGCTCACTTCGTTTAAGAACAATTTTTTTGAAAAATTTGTTTATTTTGAAAACAATGATACTTTATCAATTAAAACATGCAAAACATCTGTTGAGTTAAAACAGATAAGAGTGCAAACAACTGGATAAAGGCTCAAATTGATGTGATAGAATGGTGGTCTGCAAAGGGCGAGACTCCATAGATCTGTACAAGTTTGAAATCGGTGATATATATTGGAGAGGGCTACATTGAACATAATGACCCTTTCTCTACCATTCTGAATTTCGATGTATTCGGAGCTTCGGTCGACGATGCATCGGGAATTCCTGGCGGATGACAGATATAGAACACGGTCTTGTCAAGATGCAGTTACTTGCCAAATCCCTAATTTTTGCCTAGACTGCCCCAGTGTGAGGTGCTCAATCTAGCGGGATGTAAATTCTCTTTTTTTTTCAATGTCTCTAACTTTTGCCTGGATCGCCCTTTCGGGTTTTCAATCCACCGAGACGCTCCTTTTTGCCTAAGTCGCCCTTTGGTGTGTTCGACTTAGCGAGCTTTTGCTTTCTTTTTTTTTTTATTTTTAGGCGAAGTATTTCTTGACTGCATCAGAATTCACAGGACGAGTGAACTTCTTCATCCGTTGTAGTAAGTGTTAGAACATCGCCTGAAAAGGCTCTCTTGACAACGTACGGACGTTCATAGCTTGTAGAGCTTACTTGCCCCTGGAATCGGGTGTGAAAGACAAGACTTTCCTGAGCACGAGGTCACCTTCTCGGAACACACGAGGCTTGACCTTCTTATCTACTGATTTCTTCACTCCCTGCTGATATAACTGACCATGACACATGGCAGTTGATCTCTTCTTTTTTGATTGAATTCAACATCAGTCAACTTGGGACTTTGAGGGTGCTATGTCTCTTTTGTTTTTTTTTCTTTTTCTTTCTTGTGATTTCTTTTGATTTCTTTTGATTTTGCACCCTCTCTTTTCTTTTTTTTTTTACTTTTTTTTGTTTTTGATTCCCCAGTTGGCTGTTCTGCTGATTCACGAGATACAGCTGAGTGATCTTCTTTTCTTGCTCAAGAAGTCGGGAAATCTCGTCAGGAATCCCTTCAACATCATCTTCTTCCGCTTCGAATACAGGGAATTCAAAATTGGGAGATGGCGTTGGATCATCATGTTCAATGGGTTTGAGGAATCAACCTGCATAATGATTTTGATATGAAAAGCTTTTTTGGAAACAAACAAGACAATCGTTATGCAGATGAAAAGATTGCTTTTATTCTTGTTTTTAGGGTTTTTTGTGATCACCAATTTCATGCAAAAGCGAAAAGGGAAAACAATTGGAAAAACAAATGTTCAACATGTATTTATTTGAATGGAAATATCATTGCACAAAATGCTGCCAACAATGTCATCACTTCTCCTTTTGGCATGGGAGAAGGGTTTTTAAATAAAGTGAAAATACTCTGACTTATAAACAACTGTAGGAACGCCCACAGTGACCCAATTGCGATAGATCCCACCAGGGATGACAACTGTCAGTATCCTTTGCATCAGCAGCTTCTGCTTTTGAACAACCCTTTTCAAAGAAGACTTCAGAAGACAAGTCAGCGCCAGCCCGGGACTTGTTATCTTCAAGCTTGATTAACACGGGGACCTAAATCCTCCAAGATCAGAATACCTGACCTTACAAGGTCTTGCACCTTCATTTTCAGCTGAAAGCAACTATCCACATCATGACCAGGAGCACCCGAATGATACACACACTGCTGTTCAGGCCTATACCACCACCGAGGGTTGACGGGTATGGGCGGCGGGTCTCTGGGCGTGATCAAGTTCCGCTCTATCAGAGTGGGATACAACTCTGAGTAGGACATAGGGATCGGATCAAAAATGATCTTCTTCCTCTCATTACTTGTACCAGCTTGATTATCAATGGGAGGCTGGTAAGCCTGCTGCTGAGGACGATGTTGTGGAGTCTGATACTGCTGAGTTGGTCTTCTCTGCTGTTGTTGAGTTGCCGGAACATTCACAGCAGCAACCTGCCGATACTGTCCTCTATTCACATTCCTCCGACGGTGCACAACGTTTGTCTCACCCTCTCCCCTTCTGGGTGTCCCAGAGGATAGCTTCTTAGCACTCGAATAACTTGAAGAGCCAGGATCTTGTATCTTTCCTGCTTTGATAAGGCTCTCAGTTCTTTCTTCACAGACAACAACATCAGAAAAGCTGCTGAACGGGCAACTTCCCATCCGGTCCATGAACACATCCTGCAAAGTTCCAATGAACATGTCAGTCAGCTCTCTCTCCAGCATAAGAGGTTGCACTCTGGAGGCTAGCTCACGCCACCTCTGGACATACTCTTTGAAGCTCTCCTTATCTTTCTGATACAAGCTCTGTAACTGAGTTCGGCTCGGCGCCATGTCCATATTGTGCTTGTATTGCCTCAGGAAGGCTTCAACCAGATCTTTCCAGTTTCTGACTGATTCTCGCTTCAGATCCATGTACCAATCCAAAGACGCTCCAGACAAACTGTCTTGGAAAAAGTACATCCACATCTTCTCATCGTCTGTGTATGCGGAAATCTTCCTGAAGTAGGCCTGCACATGGGTGCGAGGACAGGAAGTGCCGTTGTATTTGTCAAAGGTCGGCGCCTTGAATTTGTAGGGGATCCTCAACCCATCCACTAGACCCATGTCGGTCACATCAAACCCAAGGGAATTCTGACATTCCATGGGTCGGATCTTCTCTGCAAGAGCATCCACCTTTCTATCCCTCTCATCGGTTCTCACAACGTCATCACCCTCACTGAGGAGAGTAAACATGTCCTCTTGTCTATCAAAAGGCGGAGCAGGATGAAGAACTGGAGCCCGGGTAGCTCTGACATTGACCTCTGCAGCAAGAGGCTGACCACTGATTCTGATACCCCTGAGTTCATCCCCGGCGGCATAATCGTTAGTGGGAGCAGCAACATGAATAGTCTCATGGGCCTGGGCAGGTGCAACAACAGGCGACGCATTGTTGGATGTCTGAAGCACGGTCTCTTGTCTCTGAACCAAGGCTCGAAGCTCTTCTTGACCTTGAGCAACCCCTTGCATCATGTTCATGAACTGGGCCATGTTTGCCCTCATCTCAGCCATCTCAGTCTGAACCTGATCCATACTTCTCTGTTGATTGAGCCTGGCTGAATACCGGTGCGGTCTTCGATCAGTTATCCTGTCTGACACAGGAACCAGAGTGAGAAGTCTTGTCCCCAAACATGTCTGTAATGCAAGGATGACATGTGCATGATATGCGTATGATGCGGATGCTATTTTATCATGAATGATCCTGGAGAGGATATGAGTATGCGAGTTAACTTTTTTTTTCATGCATTATTATTTTTTTCAAAAATAAACATGCTATGATGCAAATGATGTAGCCAAGACTGGCGGGCTGTGCATCTCTGAACACAGGATCAAAGGTCCGGCTTGAACTCGGAGTTGCAACCCATCTGAACCCCAAAGTTAACTGGTCAACTGTCATCTGAACCCATCTGAGGAACCGAGTCACCAACAGGAGCACTGAGTCACCAACCGGTCACCGTCAGTCACCAATAGTCACCATCTGTACCTGTTAAAATGATCATTCCCTTCCCACTCACGGGTGTCATCTAGGCCAGGGTAAGGTCGAGAGAAACGCAGCATAAATAACCTTTCGCAGAATATCATCCTGTGCACACCCAGTGTATGCACCGATAATATCCCACCAGGGTCTGAACTGCTCGTGATATTAATGTTTTGCTAAGTGGCGTACACCACCCGCTTCCCATGAATCACTCTATTCCTAGGTTTTCTAGATTTCACTCGTAGCCTGGGTATTGGGCCTTTTACCTCGAGTAATCCCACCCAAACAGAGAAACACAGCCAGCACAGCAGATGAATATGAATGAATGCAAACATTAATGCACTCAATAAATGCAAACAGTAAATGTACATATATACAATTAATGCAATAAATAACAGCAAATAGCAACCAAAGCCCTAACCTAGAGAGCGCTAGGAGAGACTCGCTCAGGGAAGATGGACCAGCAGAGGTCAACTTCTGTGTATTCCCCAGCAGAGTCGCCAGCTGTCGCATCACGAGAAAAACCGGCGGGAAAACGAGAACAACAGAGCCGCCACCGTGCGTTATTTATCCCAAAAGAGGGAAAGGAAACGCTCAGAGTAAACCTGGAAAGAACATGGTCTCGCGACCAAAGAGAATGGGATCGGGAGTCGGTTATGCGAAGGGAAGGTATTAGCACCCCTACGCATCCGTCGTACTCGACGGGATCCACGCACAATAGAAAGGAAAATGGTTGCTAAAACACTGCTCAAACACACACACACTGGCTGAAAGAGACACAAGAAAACAAAGAGACTGAAACTGACTCGGCAGGATATCGTATCCTGGGCCTACTTAGTCTATCAGGCATAGACATCAGAGTCGAAGTAGTTCGGACTGGGGAAACGACACATGCTCGCTAAGGTATCGCACCCTATGCATACATATCTTCTCGGACGAGAGAAGAATCAGAGCATTCGTAGCTCGGCTGACACGCACACAAACCAACACAGACAAAGGCAAACATGGAGCCCAAATGCCAATCACTGGACTTACATCAACATCCGAACCAACAAACACACACTGGAACCCGAATGCCACTCGATGGACTTACATCAGACTCCACACAACAAGAGGATATGGAATGCCAATCGCCTGGACTTACATCCATCTCCTAACACACACAAAGACAAAACAAAAGACACAGGCGCCCGGAGAGATCAGCTCAATCTCCTGCCTACATACTTCATCTGGTATGAAGATCAGGGCGATGTAGTTCCCCTACGCAGGGACACAGGACTAGCCTAACCAGATAACAGAGGGAGACACAACACTAGGGAGACTACGACTCGAGCCTAGATGTTGTCATGCAAAGTCATCCCTAAGTTAAGGTTTCTAGCTAACTTGCACAGGAAGCAAGCCTATCCTAAACATGACTTGCACAGGAAGCAAGCCACACCTAACCTAACTTGCACAGGAAGCAAGAAGGGTCTCGATTGCAACTAGGGCAAGAGAAAGGGGAGGTCTCAATCGCAACGAGGGCGAGAGAAAAAGAATTAGTGTTAGTTGTTAGTCAAACTCGACAAGACATCGCATCTCGTGCCTACGTATCTCATCTGAACATGAGAATCAGAGTTGCCGTAGTTCGGCTAACTACAGGAACAAAGGTCTCGATTGCAACTAGGGCAAGAGAAAAGGAAAGTCTCGATCGCAACGAGGGCGAGAGAAAGGATCGCAACGAGGGCGAAAGCAAACAAGGATTAGTTTAAACTAAACCTAACTTGCACAGGAAGCAAGTCAAACAAACATACAAGCACAGGTAGCACACACTATACACAAGCAAGGGGCTCAAACAAGGCTAGGTTTTAGTCGAGGGGTCATATCAACCTCAACAAACAAACCTCTGGAACTGGGTAGATGTTGCTCTTAGCCTTGACATTGAGAGCCAAGGTGAAGCAGATGAAAGGAGATGAGGGGTGTGCCTCATTGCTCTTATCCCTGGTCAGGGAGAGCATTTCAATATCAGAAGGTGTGGGAGTTTAGAATGGGGGAACTCTCTCCACAAGTTACACTCTATGGATCTTGGGTTTTTACTCACTATGCATCAACACAGGTAGTGTGAGCAATGTGAGTGACACACAGACTAGCAGGGGATAGATTGCTTATCCCTTGGGTTCTGCCAATTGCCTCTTCACTTAGGAGGACTTTGAGTATGTACAGGGACAAAATTTAAACATACACAAACATTGCCTCTTAAGGAGGACTTCAGACAGTTGCCTGGCCAAGTAACAGACCAGGTCTTCCAGACTACATGAAGATTAGAAGTATACCTCAATGCAAATTGCTTATACAAGCAAAGCAAAGCAAAAGTTCACAAGGAACTGAGCAACTAAAAGCACCTGAAATAGTCAAGCAGACATTAGTATGCGACTTCAAAACAAAGCAAAAGGAAACAGACATCAACAGTTAATTATAAGCAAGTGAATGTGCAAGGCACAAGGCTCAAGGCATGTGAGCCAAGCAACCTACAAAACAAAACATGTCAATCAATGATATTCAAGCAAGTTCAAACAAAAAGAATTGGCCTCATTGGTCATTTGTTGGTCAACCTGAAAACATGAGCTCAAAGGTGAGTAACAGGACCACTAGGGCAAGCCTAGGGTCAAAAGGGAATGAAAAAGTTCAAACAGCAAGTGGCAAGCATCCAAAATCATGTTCAAACAATCAAGAAACAATACCAATTGGGTTCACATTCATATCAAACATCATCATCATTTCATGAACAATTTAGGTCAAAGTATAGCATTTAGAAGCTCATAGAAGTCAACAGCAAGACTTGAGTCAAAATCAATCTCAAACATTTCCAAAAATCACCAAATAAATCATGATCAATCACAACCCACAGCATGGTAAGCATGTCAAATTTCATCTCATTTGGACAAGTAGAAGATAGTCAATGAAAATCAGAAAGGCAAGGCAATTTTGAACATGCTCAAAGAAGTCAACCAAACATGCATTAGCTTGAAAAATTCATAAATCAGGGATGGCATATGATAAATGAAGGGGACTAAAACCATGGCAAAGCTTAAGATGTCTAGTAATCACATACCAAATTCCATGTCCATCTAATAAAGTATGAGCATTTCACAAAACAAATGGGCACATGTGTCACAAAAAGTCAACATATGATCAGACAGGGGACAAAAATCTCAATCAATTGGAAAATGCCATAAACAAATCCACAAAAAATCACATGTAAACTAGACATACTCAAGTGAATTCATGCAAAAAAATCAAAGCATTTTGAGGTCAATAGGCATGGCTATAAAAATCATCAAATTGCACATCATTGGTGTGACACACATTGTCACACCCTAATTCAAAAATTCATAAGTCAATGACCAGATAAGATAAATTCATGAACTCTACACCAAAATCACCATGGATGTGTCTAGTTTGTGCACAAAAAATTTCAGGACCATAGGATAATGCATCATCATTTCACAAAGGATTTGGTAAAAGGTACAAAATATTCATACATGTCACAAACCCTAATGCCAAATAAAAACCAACCATCCAAAAAATCTGAAAAAAACATGACAAAATAATAGAGATCATGATGAATCAAATGCAAAAAATCCCTTTCAAATTGGATCAAGCATGGTGGAGTTATGATTTTTACAAGTTGGTGTATCAAAAAATGAAATTAAAATGAAGAACAACAATATTCAATAAGTCACATGGCACGGATGGCATTTTTGTAATTCCCAGGTCACTTAACCAATACGCGGTCGTTTAGGGCAATGAAAGGAAATAAAATGATTGGCTGTTGGCAAACAGTGCCATGCAATGCACGTGAATCTCAATTTTCTGGGCAAGGCATGAAGCTCCTAGGGTTTACTATGAACAGTATGAATCTTCATCATCCCTAATTCGATTCAACAAACTTTTTTTCCAGAAATTGCAATTGGGTATATAAAAATGATCAGCAAACAACAAGCAACATGAATCCATCATTCATTTTCACTAGAACACACTACAAATCATGAATCGAGCAAAAATATATTTCATCATCAAACTGGAAAACCAGATTTCTTCACAAATACTCAAACATTTTCAAAAGCAAGACTATCATGAAGCTCAGCATGAAGAGACCTCTCTAAAGCATGTAATAATTTGATGAAACAAGGAGGTCGAAAATTTACCAATTTGGAAAGGCAGTTGCAATACAGTTGTTGTTTGGCCAATCTGAGATGAAACAGATACTCCTCCAGCTCCCCAAAGTTGAATGGTGAAGTTGGCTTGGCTCGAGATAGCTTGAAATGGCTTTAACCTTGAACTGCCATTGAAGATGCTTTGAAAAAACAGTCGAGCGACAGCTGCTACAGATGGAGAATGAAGGTTGGAATGGGCTCACAATGATGGTCAGATGATGAAACAACAAAGGATAGCTCGAGTTCTCTTGAGGTTTTGGCAGAAAAGTTCAAAATGCCAAGAATGGAGATTTGAGAGAGTGAGAGGATTCTGTTGGTATGGAGGCAGCTAGGGTTGCAAATGATCAGAAAAATGAGTTTATATTTGCTGTTTAAGGTTGGATTAGTGAGAGCTAAGCACAATTTTGTTTAATGAAGCAATTTGCTAAATGACCACTTTTATTCAAATGGTGAGGTGTAATGGCAAGAGCACGAAAATTGGGCCTTCCACAAGTCACAAACAACATTTCTGAACATATTTGCAAGGCCAAAGTGATTGGAAATGATTAAATCAAAAAGTCACTTTTCACCCTTACTTGAAAATAAAACATGTAAGTGAAAAAATGCCATTTTGATCCATGAGGTTTTGGTGCATGAAGGTTACATTTTTGGAAAGAGGAGGTCAAATTGACTTGTTGGAAAAAACCTCACCAAATTTGGCCAAATGGTTTGAGAGATATGGCCTTTTGAAGTTCAAGAATTTTTGAAAATGAATTGATCATAACTTGCCAACCACACATGGGAATTGAGTGTTCTTGGACTTTTTGGAAATGGGAGAATAAGATCTTCAACTTTCATGTTGGGCAAAAATTCATTTGAAGCTTGTATCATGATGTAAGTTTGGGATCAAGAAGTTTCCATTTTTGGCAAGTTTCAATTACAGGTCCAGTTTCTATTTTTGGAAATTTCTTGTCTGGCTTCAAATTCTTCCATGATGGTGTTTGCCATGATATATGAGGCCTATTTAGACACCAATCTTTGACCAAAACACTTCAAATGGATCCCCAAGTCATGTGAACATGTTGGACCAACTCTAGGGCCTTGGCTCAATGAGAATTGTGCTTGCTTGCTTGATTGACTGATCTCCTGACCAGTTTGACCTAATTCTCCTGACTGGCTTGCACTTGAGGCAAAGGGACAATGCAATGCTATGCAGTGGACCATGTTATGTTATGACCTAATATGAGAATGTATGTACAATGATAGGTGCAAATTTGAGGTGCTACAAGCCCTATTCATCTTGGGTCTGTAAGGAGAAGAATTATGATGCGTAATCTTGAACTCGCTACGCAGCTCTTTCATCATCTTGTTGTTCAAGTTAGATTCATTATCAGTAATGATCTTATCTGGAACACCATAACGGCATATGAGTTGATTCTTGATAAACTTCACAACTACCTGCTGGTCACGTTCGCATACAATGCCGCTTCAACCCACTTGGTGAAATAATCAATTGTTACGAGAATAAATTTGTGACCATTCTGTAAGACCCCAATTTTGTCCCTAAGATCCCTCATGGCATCATAACATTGCATTGCATAGCCTCAAGGATCTTGAAGCATCTTGGTTCCCCTGGCCTTTGGGTGGGACTCCTTGTGAGTGGTTTAAGATCACCAAGAATGCTTGAATTGTATATCATTGCTTTTCTTATTTTTGTTCACTAACCAAAAATACAAAAATATGTCACTAACATTTCTTGTTTGTAGCTTGAGCAATCACAAGGTCAAAAGCTTCAAGGAGGTCATTGGTACAAAGACTTGGTCAAAAGGAGGTGGAAGCAAGCATGGTAATGGTTCCCAAAGCTCTCATCCAACAAATATGCCTCCCTAATATCTCAATTCATCATGTTTGATCAAAGCAAGTCAAAGGATTTGAGGTTTGTTCCCCAGAGAAGCCCTAATTCATCTGTGCACCACAATGCCTTGCTCATGAAGCAACCTTAGCCCATGGTCAAATACCATCAAGGGAAGTTATTTAATTCATCATTTCATGCATATTTGAACTTAGTTGAGTGTCTTCAATCATCAATTCACCAAGATATGGGTTGTAGACTTGAGAAGTTGATCAGTCAAGTTATCTAACTATTTTGAAATGCACTGAGACCTAACTTTTTATGTGTTGGTCAAATGGAGATGGTTCCAAAAGAAACAATGTTCTTAAGGACAATATGAAAAACTTTCATGTTCATCAAAAATTGATTTGAAGCTTGGAAGACCATCTTCCATTCCAATACATTATAGGTCATTTTGACTGAAACCCTAATTTTGGGTCAACTTCCCAAAGACATAACTAATTTTTTTTTTATGATTTTGAGGTGGGATCAAATTAGTTAGAAAGCTTAATATGTTTCATCCAATTTTTATGTTGAACAAAATTTCAAAATCTCAAAGGATATACATGTGATAATGCAAGACATTATAGGTCCTTTTTGACCAAATGCATTAAAAGGCAAAAAAGTCCAACTTAAAGTGCCCATAACTTCTTCATAAAAATCCAAATGATGCAAAATATAAGTCCATTTTGATTGTCTTGAAAATATCTACAACTTTTATGTTAGAAGATGTTCCATTTGAAGCTTGCATCATCAAAATATAGGGGCTTGAAAGTTGGCCAATTTTAGAAACCTTGCATTGACACGTTTTGCACATCACACTTTAAACTCAAGGTTCATAAATTTCCACACTCCAAATGAGTTTTTGTCCAACATAACATTTGTTCCTCATACAAAGACCTTTCCAACCATTCCCCATATGCCTATGCTTGGATTTTCTAAATGGTACTTTCGAAGAGATGATTGTTTAGGTACAAATGGAGAATTCACTTGAAATCTTGTTACATGAGCATTTGCCTTTGCATTTCACACGTCCAATTCCCTTTGGTTATTGCTCAGAGTTCATTTGGCATTGTTTTTGGGCCTTGTGCATGATCATGCAAGCCCATGCAATGAAGCTTCACATGCCATGCACACGAATCATTCCACACTTTCCTTGCCACTTTCTCTATAAATAGAGACTTCATACCACTCATTTCACACGCCCAATTCAACCTGAAATGCTGCAAAATTCTTTCCATAGCCAACACTAAAGAATTAAGTTCACTTTTCTCATTTTTTTCAGATCTGAAATTCAACTTCATCTGGTTGAATTCTTAGATCTAATACTTCTAGACCTTCATCATACACTCCATTGAAGTTCTGTTTTGATAAAGCAAGCAAGGTTTCAAGCTCAAATCACCAGAACTCAAGCTTACATTCCAACTGGTATTTCCTTCGATTCTCCTAATCCATTGACCTATTGGCTTAGATTTTGTGTTGGCTGAAGTCCTCTCAATAGAGGCATCATGTTTATGCTTTTAATTTTTGCAATTCATTGAGTTCATGATGAACACCAGATTTTTTCAATTTCTGATTTCTCAAATCCTAGAGATCTAGAATGAAAATGGATGGTACATGGATGATGTACATCATCCCAACTTTCCGATGATGTATAGATCGCTCGATTTGGTTAAGGTTTGAATTTCTGCAATCTCACCGGAAACTGCAAGCTCACCGGAGAAGACGGTGGCTCTGGTGGCTTCATCATCTCCAGTTTAAATCTGGACCGTGTGATGGTGTTTCCAGATTCAATCCCAGGCGTCCAATGTTATGACCTTTTTAAATACACCCTGCGCTTCAGTTGACCAAGGTACATGGTAGGCGCGCGCTTCATGGCCTCATGATTTGCCAGCTCAATTAATGAGCTTAGATCAGACGGTCCACGCTTTTTCCAATTTCTATTTTCTGTTTTATTTTCATTTTATTTTCTTTAATTCCAATTATTTTCAAAAATTAATATCTCTTTCATTTTTAATCCAAAAATTATGGGACCAATTGCATTATTTCCCAAATAAATTCTAGTTTCTATTTCTGATTTTTAATTTTTTTTATTTCATCATTTGATATTTTTGTGAATTTTCTCTTTTCTGGTTATTTTTAATTTATTTTAAATAGTTCTTGATACTCAAAAAATGCAAAAATATTTTCCTAACCTATTTGAATGAAGATGGATCTATGAAAAATATTCTCATCAATTTTTGAATTGATTTGAGATTTATTTGAGATTTTAGTTCAATAAGGTTATTTTTATTCATTTTTAATTGATTAAAAATAGTTCCTGACTTTTAAAAATGCTGAAATTTTTTGTCAAACTTTGTTTGACCTTGTTGAACTTAGGATAAATTACTTGGACTTTTCAAAAGTTGATTTGAAGTGATTTTGAAGTTTGACCTCTCCATTTATTTTTTATTCAAGTTTATTTTAAATATTAAAAATGCCAAAAATAGTTTATTCATTTCTTGACTTCCAATCTTCATCTCACTTCTGTTTTTGATTGTTTGACCTTGACTTTCAATGTTATTGGTCAATATATGAGGATTGGTACATGGTATTTCATTTAATGCACTTTAATTTTGCCATTTCCATTCTCCATTATTCATCTCCTTCTTCTTCTTCTTCTCTTTCTTTTTTATCAATGAGTTGAAGGTTGATAAGTTAGCATCGGTTATGGAGATTTAATCTTCCTTGATTCAAATCTAATTCATCTTAATCAATTGATCAAGTGAATGACTTTGCATTAAGGATAGGTTGTCTTTTAAATCATGTAAAAGGCTTAAACCAATACAAGATCAATTCTCTTCTCCTTTTTGGCATGGCAAGTTGTTGGGACTTGGTTCACTAATCAAGACTCCTAACTTGTGTTTTTTTTTGCCTACATTATTATTGACCGGCCTCAGATAGTTGTGACTTCTACATAAGTCCAATTACGATTGCTTAACATAGCGCTAAATTTTGTCTTATGGCATATTAACTATTAACCACTAACAACTAACTTTTACTTTATGCAATTTACTATTCTTGCACATATTATCCATTTGCTTTTTCCTTTGCTCATTGGAGCACATGTTTATGTTAATGCCATTTGCCTTTTGCCCACTTGGGTATATAATTGTGTATATATCTTTTGTGCTTGTGTTTGTCTGTTTGTTATGACTCAAATGCTTAAAATTGGACAACATGGACTTAGAATTTAGGACCCTACCCAAGCAAATGGAATTTGAAGAGCAACTAGGCCTCATGCCTTTAGAGTGCTTAAATGTCAAAGAGCAACTAGGCCTCCTTCCTTTAGAATGCTTAGAGCTTAAGGAAGAACTTTGAAAGGATTATATTCTAAACTCCCTCTTGTCCATTCTTTGATTGTTTATAGAACTTCTTGATGTGTGTTTTCTTGTGCTAGGGGATCCCAACCTTGAGTCACTTTGAGGAACCATTACCATGAGCATCCAAAGTGAGAGATACAAAAGCCATTGGAGAATTCCTAGAAGCATGACCTGTGTGTTTGATTGCTTGGAATATTTGCTTGTGATTGCTTTGTTCCAAAGGATGGGAGCTACTTGGATCATCAATATGATCTCAAGAGAGGAACTCCTAGTGTGGTTCATTTCTTACCCTTTACCCTTTTTGTTTTGCTTATGACTTAGCCATTCTTCTTCTTCTCTCCACTCTAACCCAAGCCAAAACTTTTTGTGCAAACATTTAACACTTGTTTTCAACATTAGAAACCTAAGCCTTATGCTTTTGATTTTCAAACTTTCTTTTCATAACACTTATTTTGAATTGAATCTTTAAGTCAACTTTGACCATTTTTTTTTGTATATACTTCTAATTGGTAAATATAACCCATTCAAATGTGCTTTTGTGGTTCCAATGACCACCTTCTTAATCAAATTTTCCATAACCTTTAGCTATTAGGTTTGAGTTATCTTTGTGGTAGATGTAATACTCACCTATATCCTTAGTGATGAACAATGAGTCTTCCATGCTTATTATAGGGTTAACCCCTCACTAGCATATTGAAGTTATCCTCACATGGTGGATTTGTGGTTTGGTT
Source organism: Lathyrus oleraceus (assembly GCF_024323335.1). Taxonomy (NCBI): domain Eukaryota; kingdom Viridiplantae; phylum Streptophyta; class Magnoliopsida; order Fabales; family Fabaceae; genus Lathyrus; species Lathyrus oleraceus. The sequence goes on from NC_066579.1 coordinate 376,516,264, forward strand.
GAGTTTTCTCCCTTTGATAAAAAAAGACCTTAAGGCTTTTTGACCAATCAATTCACCAATTTGTTTTGAGATTTTTACCCCGAACTACGAGGTTTTGATCCTAATCTTTTTTAAGATGGTACGTAGGCAATGGGTTAATCCATTCAAACATAAAATGTAAATAAACTTGTATATTCTTCTCTCATCCCTTCAATCATGTTTGCACAAATAAATTTTCACCAAATACCAACCTTACAACAAATGTGAAAAGGCCTCCCTAGGAGTACCTAGGATGTTTTGGGTGCCTAACACCTTCCCATTGCATAACCAACCCCCTTACCCAAATCTCTGTTTCTTTTACTAGTTTTTGTTAAAACTTTTAGGTTTTTGTTCGCTTTCTAACCATTCCTTTGGATAAATAGAAGTGCGGTGGCGACTCGACTTGTATGGTTTACCTTGGATTTAGTCAATATCTCTAATGGTAACGAATACCCCGCTACAGAAAAGTGGCGACTCTGCTGGGGATGTGCACCTAGTGGGTTTTGCCTACTTTTCATATTTGTTGTGTTGTATTGTATACTTGTTTTGTGACATATTTTTGTGCAATTTGGGATTACTGTATTGTATGTAATGTTTGAATTGCTTGAATATTATTTCCTTGTGTGCTTGGTGATCATTGTGAGATGAGTTCTATACCCGAACTCGAGTGCACTTAGGATAGGAGAATGGCATAGTCTTGTTGACTTGTGTGGAGTTATTCCTTAGCAAGTTGACTTGCAACTTCATTCACTTGGTGGAGGTTATGTTGGGATCAATAATGTCACACAAGTAAGTTGTGGTTAGACATTACTCTTTCCAATATAGACCTTAGAAGCCAAGGACCTTAGTTTACCAAACCCATCTTGGCCTATGCTTAGGATGTAGTGCGAAGGTCGTTCAAGTGTAAGATTTGATACGATTGTTACGCGATACTACACTCATAAGAGTCTTTCTTGAGAATCTTTTTGGAATACGAGTAGTCGTTTCTCCGATAATATCCGAAAGATGGGATGATGACTATGGGAACCTCTTGTAAAACATGCTTGGCAGGTTTAAACCATAGTATATTCCCTTTGGGGTGGTTCTTAACCTAAACTCCATGCTCGTGACTTGCAACAAACCCTTGATTCATGGTTGATCTGTTCATGCATCCTTAATATCAATGGAACTTGGGTGTTGATAAGGTGTAAACCATAATCCACCAAAATGGATGATTGATATTAAGGATGATATGATCCATCCCATGACCTTTTTTTGGTGTGCCTTGCTTGATCCTTGAGTGTGATTGTTGCATCCATGCATTCATGCACTCATTTGCATCCATATCATCAATAATGAAGAAATTTTTCAAGGAACTTAAGGGGTTTATTTCCAAAATTTTCAGACATGGAAAGACAAAGAAGGAATACAAAGAAGTACAACTTCAAGCAACCAGATTTGAGAGAGTTAAGGAATCTGACATCCTATGTATTAGATCCCTTGGGTTTCAAAGCTCGTTTTGGGAAGCTTCTTCCTCTTCTGACTACTCAAGTGGATGAAGGATTGATGAGCGTATTGGTGCAGTTTTATGATCCTTTGTACCATTGCTTCTCGTTTCTGGATTTCCAGCTTTTGCCTACCCTTGAGGAGTATGCTTATCTTGTGGGGATACCTATTCTGGATCAGGTGCCGTTCAGTGGCTTGGAAAGTATTCCTACTTCTCAAGAGATAGCAGACATGTTACACATAGATGAATCTCTGGTTTGTGCTCATATGACTACCAAAGGTGGAATTCAAGGTCTCCCTTCTGAGTTCCTCGTTGCTCAAGCTACTATGTTTGGGAAGGCCATGAGTGAGGATGCTTTTGAAGCCATATTTGTACTTCTCATCTATGGGTTGGTATTGTTCCCCAACATCGACAAGTTTGTGGATGTGAACGCTATTAGGATCTTTTCTACTCTTAATCCCATTCTGACTCTTTTGGGTGATGCATATTTATCTTTGCATATGAGGAATGCAAAGGGTGGTGGCGCCATTGTGTGTTGCTTACCTCTGTTGTATAAGTGGTTTATTTCTCACTTTCCTCAGACGGTCGCTTTCAAGGAGAACAAGGGATGTCTACGGTGGTCCACGAGACTTATGTCTCTCACTAATGATGATATCTTTTGGTACAACCGTGTGTATGATGGTGTGTAGATTATCGACTCTTGTGGTGAATTCTCCAATGTACCTCTTCTTGGTACATGTGGTGGGATTAACTACAACCCTGTTTTGGCACGTCGAGCTTGGGTTCCCCCTAAAAGATAAACCTAATAACATTTTGTTAAAGGGTGTGTTCTTTCAGGAGGGTAAAGATCCTCAAGACTTGAAAGCTAGGATGGTCCACGCTTGGCGCAAGATTCATAAGAGAGGAAGGAAGGAGTTGGGTCCTAAGAATTGCATCGCTTTGGAGCCTTACACATCTTGGGTAAGGAAGAGAGCGTCTGAGTATCTCATGCCTTACGAGTATCCGAGACCTACACCTTTGGTTATGGTTGGGCCTTCAACCCTCCCTAATCAAGGAGTAGAGGAGTTGAGAGACGAAGACCGTTCGCGTGCTTGGATTCGTGAACGAGAAGAGTTGCTTCAGCAGATTAAGGAGAAGGATGCCTTGATTGAGTTTCTTGAACATCAGGTTATTGATGATCCTGATGATGCATGGACTTCTCTACTTCCTCAGTCTTCCAAGTTTTGGAAGAGGAAGTACGATCGACTCGCCAAAGAGAAGGCAGATATGGAGGCAGCCTATGAGAGAGAGGTGAAAAGGCTTCGTGCATCTTATCTTCCTGTGTCCCGAGCTCTAGATGATTGTTTCTAGGGATCCGTAGGATGATTGTTTGCCTTTTCTCTTGTACATGATTGACAATGTTGTACTTCTTTTCCCTGATGTTATTTTATGAGACATTTCCATATGTGATAAAATGCTTAATATTCCCAAATTTGCAAATAAATCTCTAAAGTTCCTTTGAAAACTAAAAAAAACAAATCATATGCACAAGCATTGCATGCATCATGTGCATAAGCAGGTTTTGTTTCCGGCCTCTTGTCCTGTGGTCTAACTTTGTGCTCTTCATTTATTTTGAAGACAAGCTGACTCACCGGTACTACAGTAGAGCCAACACTGCAAGACTGATAGATCATGTAGATCAAGAAAACCGAGAACTCAAGGAGGAAGTAGCCAGATTGACTGCCCTGATGGAGTCATTCATGGCTTCCCAGAGCCAGTCTTCTCCGACGCCTTCAACTCCTCCCCAGAGGACAGTTATCTTAGAGATTGTCTCCTCTACTGTGCCTGCAGCCAGTGCACACTTCGCTCCAACAGCCATGCCAACCGGGTTCCCGTGGGGATGCCTCCTAATTTCATGCCCGAGGGTCATGCTCCTACTTTTGCTTCTGTGCCGACATCTAGCCCGGTCCTTGCTGTTCCTCCTCCTGTCGTGCATACTCTTCCCAGGGTAGACGACACCATCTATCATTCTGAGCCGTTTGAGGGCCCAGATGTCTATGAGAAGATGGATGCCATGAATGATCAATTTCTTGAGCTTCGCAAGGAATTGAAAACTCTCAGAGGAAAGGATCTTTTTGGCAAGTCTGCTGCCGATCTCTGCTTAGTTCCAAACGTGAAGATTCCTGTGAAATTCAAGGTCCCTGACTTTGAAAAGTACAAAGGAAATACTTGTCCTCTCAGCCACCTGGTCATGTATTCAAAGAAGATGTCTACTCAGACTGATAACGACCAGTTGCTCATTCACCATTTTCAGGATAGTTTGTCCGGTGCTGCTCTGCGTTGGTACATGGGATTAGACATCGCGAACATCCGATCCTTCAATGACCTTGGCGAGGCCTTCGTCAAGAAATACAAGTATAATATGGATATGGCTCCCGATAGGGATCAATTGAGGGCCATGTCCTAGAAGGACAAAGAAACGTTTAAAGAGTATGCCCAGAGGTGGCGAGAGGTGGCAGCATAGATCGTACCTCCGCTAGAAGAGAAAGAAATGACCAAGATCTTTCTGAAGACCTTGAGTTTATTCTATTATGAGCGGATGATTGCTAGAGCTCCTTCTGACTTCACTGAGATGGTGAATATGGGGATGCGTTTAGAATAAGGGGTTTAAGAAGGACGTCTGACTAGAGATGAAGGCTCTTCTGCCAAACGATATGGGACGTTTGCAACGAAGAAAGATGGAGAGGCACATGCTGTGACTTCCCATGTGAAACCTAGAAGACCCTCTGTGAGGAGGAAAACTGTGCGTCCCGCCAGTAACTAGCACAAGGTGGCTCACATAGCACCTGTTTTCAGAGACAATCAACAGTATCAGCAACGTAGCAGCAATCAGCAACCACCTCAGCAATATCAACAACAACAACACCGTCCGCAACAACAGGTCTATCAGCCTCGAAACAGTAATCAAACCAACACGAGTTACGAGAGGAAAAGGGTCACCTTTGATCCTATTCCAATGACGTACGCAGAATTATATCCCTCTTTGATAGAGAGGAAGTTGATTACTCCGAGAGGCCCACCGACTATACCTGCTAACCCCCAGTGATGGTATAAGCCCGAATTACATTGTGTTTATCATTCTGGTGCTCCCGGCCATGACGTGGAGAATTGCTATCCTTTGAAAACTAAGGTTCAAGACCTTGTAAGGTGTGGCATTCTGTGTTTCGAGGACATAGGTCCTAATGTGAAGAAGAACCCATTGCCCGAGCATGGGAAATCTGTTAACATGGTACAGGGTTGCCCTGGCAAATACAAGGTCAAATATGTCAGTCATATTCGACAGTCTCTGGTCCAAATGCATCGTTTATTATGTGATTATAATCACTATGAGCACGACCATGATAGATGGTGAGTCTGCTCTGTTAACCGATTGGGTTATGTAGCACCTCAAATTTGCACCTCCCATTTTGTACATACATTTTCATCTTAGGTCATTAACATTACATTGTCCACTGCATAGCATTGCATTGTCCTTTGCCCAAGTGCAAGTCATCAGACAAGATTAGGTCAACTGGTCAGGAGATCTAGTCAAGCAAGCAAGCAAGTGCATTTTCTATTGAGGAAAAGCCCTAGGGTTGGTTCATCAAGTTCATATGGCCTAGGGATCATTTTGAAGTGGTTTGGCCAAGGATTGGGTGATCAAAGCTCAACAGTCAAGCTGAATTTCATCTGAAACCCTAGAAAGTCAATTGGGGTCAACTGTGCCTGAAATCTTGGATTTGAAGGTGGGAGATGGTTTGAAAGGATTCATTCATGTCCATACAAGTCTCATTTGACATTTCAAAGATCATCATTGAAGAATTTGAGGTCAGAGGAAAAGTTTCCAAAAATAGTAAGTGACCTGTAATTTCAAAATGGAAAGGTCTTCTCCTCAAATTTACATCATCATACAAGCTTCAAATGGAATTTTGTCCAACATGAAAGTTGAAGATCTTGTTCTCAACCTTCCAAAAAGTCCAAGAACATCCATTTCTCATTTGTGGTTGGCAAGTTATGATCAAATCATTGTCAAGAAATTTTGAACTTCAACAAGGCATAACTTTCACACCATTTGGCCAAATTGAGTGGGGTTTCTTGCTACATTTCACATTTGACATGAGCTATCATAATCATTCATCATATTTCATCAAAATTCATCACATCAAAATGGCATTTTTCAAGTGACTTGAATTTAAAAAAGAGAGGGAAAAAGTGATTTTTTAAAATATGCATTTGCCACACATAATTCCACTTGAAATTGATCCAAAACCAAATTTGGAGTGTGTTTGGCAAGGGATTCGTGCACTGTAGCAGCATGCCATGCACATGAGGTTATTTTGGCCAATTGCACTTAAAAATGCATTTCACTAATTCACTTCCATTTCAGCTAATTGAGATTAACAAAGATGATTAACAGGTGCTATATATTCTTAATCATAACAGAAAATCACATTAACACTTCACAATCTCATATCCAAATCTCAAAAATCTCAAATTCTCTCCAAGTTTCCTCAACTTCTTCCATCGATTTTCACCATTTCTCTTGCTTGTTTCTTGTACTAACCATCATTTGCAGGCATTATTGGAGTGAATTGAAGGAAGATCATTGAGAATTCATGCTGAATTGGAACTGCTGAAGATTGCACATTCATATGGCAGTTGAAGATTGCATCGAATCTGAGCATGGTTGAGCTGTTTCCTTGCCTTCAATCATCTTCCTCATCATCATTGAGCTTCTGTTTGCACACTACAAGGCCAAACAACCACGAATTCAACACTGTCATCAATTAGAGGTTGGAAATCGATTCCTATAATTCCTGAAATTAAGCTATGCATTTGATAGATCCTTGATTGTGGAGTATGCTGCACTTTGTAGAATTGAATTTCATTGAGAATTGAATGCGATATCTGGATTTTAAGTTTGAGATGTAGAACTTTCTTTGGCTCGATCTGGATTTGATAGTTAGAATTAGGATCAATCAATGTTAGATTGTTGTTCTGCATAATAAGACGAATCGAATGGTATATCATTTGCTGATTTCTGTGACCAAAAGTTCATGATGATGATGAACACGATGAAGGTTGGATGAACCCTAATTTGCAATTTCCAGATTTTCTTTTGATCCGTGCTGAGCCGTGTTTGCATGTTTTTGGTGTTTTTCGCCCATGAAGCCAATCAGAGCGCGCCACGCACTTAAGTGAAACGCAGCGTTTCACTTAAGTGGCTCCATATTTACGAAATTGCCATTTAATCCATTTAATTCAATTAATTCATTTTGATTTCAATTTTTATTTCATTTTGTATGCTGATCTTAGAAAAATCATAGCTCCTTCAATATTTGTCCAAATAATGTGGGATTTTTAGCACCTTGCTCTTCATGATCTCTAGTTGTTTATGGTGATTTTTCCAGAATTTGTGCACGTGTGAATTTCTGTTTTGCCTAGGGTTTGTTCATGTGTATCCAATTTGTACCTTCCATGCCATTTTGCTTGTGAAATGATGATGCTTAATTGGATGAGGCTGAAATTCTTTGTGCTTATTCTAGACACCTTTAGAGCACTTTGATATGTGGTTTGTGATTTTTGAGTTTATGGATTGTGAGATATGATTTTTTGAATAGAGGTGTGACAATTTGTGTCACACCATTCTTGTCCAATTTGATGATTTTTGTTACCATGCCATATGAACTCAAAATAATCTGGATTTTTGCATGTTGATGCTGAGGAATGTTGAGTTTGAATGTGAATTTTCCTGATATTTTTGAATGCATTTCCTATTTGATTAAGATTTTCTCCCCTGTTTGACCAATTGTTGAATTCTTGTGAGGCATGAGTTTATTTGATTTGTGAAATCCTTATGGTTAATTGGATGGACTTGAAATTTGGCATGTGTATTATAGACATCTTGAAGTTTTCCATGGCTTTGGTTTCATTCATTTATCATGTTTTGTTTCTGTTTTATGATTGCTTGAAGTTGATGCATGTTTTGGTGCCTTGTATAAGCTTGTTTGAATATGCTTTGACTTGATGAATTTAATTGACTTGCTTACTTTGGTCCAAATGACTTGAAATTTGGTGTGTAGGTCATGTTATGAATGCTGTTTAACCATGATTTTTTTGGGGATTTATTGAACTATTTGTGAGTTGATTTGAGTTGAATCATTCTGTTTGGTTCTATGAGGTTCTAAATTGCATGCTTTGCACTCTTTGCCTTATGAAATGATCTTAGTGAATGATATGAATGTGAGACCACTTGGATTTGTTTCTCATTTGATTGATCTTGACTTTTGATAAGTTTCATGTTCTGTTGTGAACTATTTCTCTCATTTTGACCCTAGGCCTAGTCCTAGAGGTTGGATTCTCACATTTGAGTTTTGTTTCAGGTCAAAGAGCACAATTGCTTATGCTTGATGATGTGCACTCAATTGGAGTTGGTTTATTGCTTGTTCATGACTAACTTTGAGTTTGTTTTGTAGGCATTGAGACTTATGCTTAGGCCTTGTGGCTTGCACCTTTGTGCACTGATGCTTGTTTGTCTGTTTATGTACAGTTGTCTGTTGACTTGTAACTGTCTGTTTGACTTTTGTTTGAGTCATGTACTGATTATGCTGGATTGTTTTCAGGTACCTTAGTTGCTATAGTTACTTTGTGAACTTGCTTTGGCTTTGCTTTATAGCTTGAGCACTGAGGTATAACATCTTGTCTCCATGTAGTCTGGAAGACCTGGCCTGTTACTTGGCCAGGCACCTGTCTGAAGTCCTCCTTAAGAGGCAATGTTTGTGCTTGTTTATTTTTGTCCCCAAGCAGGAAAAGACCTTTGATAAGGCAATTGGCAGAACACAAGAGGTGTGTAGTCCACCTCCTGCTAGTCTGTGTGTCTTCCCTTGGCTCACATTACATGTTGATGCCTTGTGGATACTAACCCCAAGATCCATATTGAGTCAGTGTCATAAGTGTAGAAGGGTTCCCACTTTCTGGAACCACACTTCCTTGTCTGAAGCTCTCCCTGACCAGGGATAAGAGCTGTGAAGTCTCATCTTCACTTCCATTTCATCTGGCTTCACCTTGACTCTCAATGTCAAGGTTAAGAGCTAACACCACCCTGATACAGTTGTGTTGCTTTTGCAACTTAACCCTTGTGTGAGCCCATTTTGTGTGTATATAGTGTGTGCTATTTGTGGTTGTTTGCTTTGCTTTGCCTGTGCCGCTTAGGTTTAGCTTGCTCCCTGTGCAAGTTAGGATAGAAACCTTGACTTAGGGATGATTATGCATGATAACATCTAGGCTCGAGTTAGTCTCCCTAGTTGTGTCTCCCTCTGTTATCTGGTTAGGCTAGTCCTTTATCCCTGCGTAGGGGAACTACGTCGCCCTGATCCTCATACCAGATGAGGTACGTAGGCCGGAGATGAGCAGATCTCTCCGGGCGCCCGTTTTGTTTTGTCTTTGTGTGTGTCAGGAGATGGATATAAGCCCAGCGATTGGCATTCCGTATCCTCTTGTTGTGTGCTTGGAAGCTGATATAAGTCCAGCGATTGGCATTCGGGTTCCAGTGTGGGTGTGTTTGGTTCGGAAGCTGATATAAGTCCAGCGATTGGCATTCGGGTTCCATGTTTGCCCATGTTTGTGTGGTTTTGTCTTGCGTGCGTGAGCCGAGCTACGGATGCCCTGATTTTTCTTAGTCCGAGAAGATACGTATGCATAGGATGCGACATCCTAGCGAGCATGTGTTTTCCCCGGTCCGAACTACTTTGACTCTGATGGCTATGCCTGATAGACTAAGTAGGCCCAGGATGCGATATCCTGCCGAGTCCTGTTTCTTTTGTTTTCTGTGTCTCTTTCAGCCAGTGTTTGTTTGCTTATGAGCAGTGTTTAGCAACCTTATTCCTTCCTTTTGTGCGTGGATCCCGTCGAGTACGACGGATGCGTAGGGGTGCTAATACCTTCCCTACGCATAACCGACTCCCGATCCCATTCTCTTTGGTCGCGAGACCATTATCTTTCCAGGTTTACTCTGAGCGTTTCCTTTCCCTCTTTTGGGATAAATAACGCACGGTGGCGGCTCTGTTGTCTTCGTTTCCCGCCGATTTTTCGCGTAATGCGACAGGTTGTCGCCAGGTGCGCAAGGATCTTCAGGAAATGCTGGATGAAGGAGTTATCGAGATTCTTCAAAATAGGAATGTTGACGAAGATGAGCTTGGGGTCAACGTAATTTCCCCAGTATTCTGGATACCCGAACCTGTTATCATTAAATATGATGGTAGCAAGCAGAAGGCTTCTCCTGCTCTGATCATTAAGCCTGTCGGTCCAGTACCGTACTCTTCCGAAAAGGCAATTCCCTTTCGATACAACGTTGTTGCTGTATAAGGTGGAAAAGAGGTGTCTTTACCATCCTCCTCTGTTGTTAATATCGCAGATGTAAGTGGTTTGACCCGCAGCGGTCGTGTGTTTTCAGCACCCCCAAAGTTTCAAACTAATGCTGATTTTGCTGAACGCCCAATTGGGAACGCTGTGAGCACTCCGAATCCGGCACTTGTTGTTAAACCCTCCTCTACATTGATAACTCCTGCTTCTGTTGGCCCAAGCGGAAATGTGAAAGAAGATTGTGATGAGATGCTGAGGCTCATCAAGAAGAGTGAGTACAATGTTGTAGATCAGCTTCTACAAACGCCATCCAAAATATCTGTGTTATCATTGCTTCTGAATTCAGAACCACATAGAGAGGTTGTGCAGAAAGTTTTGGATGTGGCATATGTAGATCATGATGTCACAATAGAGCAATTTGATAGCATTGTTGCAAACATTACTGCTTGTAACAATTTGAGTTTCTGTGACTCTGATCTCCTTGAGGAGGGAAGAGACCACAACTTGGCATTACACATCTCCATGAACTGTAAAGACGACGCCATGTCCAATATGCTGGTGGACACTGAGTCATCCTTGAATGTATTGCAAAAATCTACTCTCTCAAGACTATCATATCAAGGGCCTCCCATGAGGTAGATTGGAGTAGTTGTGAAGGCTTTCGATGGGTCGCGTAAAACTGTGATTGGGGAAGTTGATCTCCCAATCAAGATCGGACCTAGTGATTTCCAAATTACCTTCCAGGTTATGGACATTCACCCATCGTATAGTTGTCTCTTGGGCAGACCATGGATTCACGAGGTTGGCGTCGTGACATCCACCCTACACCAGAAGCTGAAATTTGTGAAGAATAAGAAACTGGTAGTGGTAGGGGGAGAAAAGGCTCTCCTGGTTAGCCACTTGTCTTCCTTCTCGTATATAGATGCTGAGGATGAAGTTGGAACTCCTTTCCAAGCTTTATCTATAGTTGAGCCTGTTGAGAAGAGAACTCCTTCATTTGCTTCCTACAAAGATACAAAGTTGGCCATTGAATGTGGTGCAACTGCTGGTTTAGGAAAAATGATCGAGCTAGAAGACAATAAATCCCGGGCTGGCATAGGTTTCTCTTCTGGGGTCTTCAACGAGAAGGGATGTTCAAGAGTGGAGGTTTTATTCATACTGGTCAGGATGAAGAAGCCACTGCTGTCTTGGAAGAGGATGCAGAGGACTCTGACAATTTCGTCATCCCTGGAGGGATCTACAACAATTGGGTCGCTGTGGATATTCCTACAGTTATCCATAAGTCAACGTAATGATCACTTTGTTAAAAAACCCTTCTCCCATGCCAAAAGGAGGAGTGATGACATTGTTGGCAACATAAATACAATGATATTTTCATTCAATAAATTCATGTTAAATGTTTGTTTTTCCAAATTTATTTTCCCTTTTTGCTTTTTGCATGAAATTGGTGATCACATAAAACCCTAAAAATAGAATAAAATCAATCTTTTCATCTGCATAATGATTTGCCTTGTTTGAATTCTAAAGCTTTTTTATATCCAAAATCATTATGCAGGTTGATTTCTAGACCCATTGAACATAATGACCCAACGCCATCTCCCAATTTTGAATTCCCTGTGTTTGAGGCAGAGGAAGATGATGTTGAAGAGATTCCTGATGAGATCACCCAGCTACTTGAGCATGAAGAGAAGATCATTCAGCCGCATCTTAAGAATCTGGAAACAGTCAACTTGGGGTCTGAAGATTGTGTGTGAGAGGTCAAGATTGGGGCACTCCTGGAAGAATCTGTTAAGAAGGGGTTGATTGAATAGCTACGAGAATATGTTGATGTCTTCGCCTGGTCATATGAAGACATGTTTGGTCTAGATACTGATATCGTGCAACATTTCCTGCCTTTAAAACCTGAGTGCGTGCCTGTGAAGCAGAAGCTTAGAAGAACTCATCCTGATATGGCAGTGAAGATCAAAGAGGAAGTTTAGAAGCAAATTTATGCGGGGTTTCTGGTGACTTCTACATATCCTCAATAGGTGGCCAATATTGTGCCCGTACCTAAGAAAGATGGAAAAGTCCGGATGTGTGTAGACTATAGAGACTTGAATAAAGCTAGTCCGAAAGATGATTTCCCACTACCACATATTGATATGTTGGTAGACAATACAACTAAATTCAAAGTATTCTCATTTATGGACGGATTTTCCGGATATAATCAGATTAAAATGGCACCCGAGGACATGGAGAAGACAACATTCATCACACCTTGGGGAACATTCTGTTATCGAGTGATGCCCCTCGGTTTGACGAACGCCGGAGCCACATATCAACGAGCCATGACTACCTTGTTTCATGATATGATGCACAAGGAGATTGAGGTATATGTTGATGATATGATTGCTAAGTCAAGAACGGAAGTTTAACATGTAGAGCACCTGTTGAAGCTTTTTCAGCGTTTGAGGAAGTTCAAGCTTCATTTGAATCCCAACAAGTGTACATTTGGAGTCCATTCTGGCAAGTTATTGGGCTTCATTGTCAGTGAAAGAGGTATCGAGGTTGATCCTGCAAAGGTTAAAGCAATACAAGAGATGCGCACGCCCAAAACTGAGAAGCAAGTCCGAGGTTTTCTTGGCCGCTTGAATTATATTTCCAGATCCATATCCCACATGACTGCCACATGTGCGCCGATATTCAAGCTCCTTCGGAAATATCAGCCTCATGATTGGACCGAGGATTTCCAGAAAGCCTTTGACAGTATTAAAGAGTATCTGTCTGAGCCTCCGATTCTGTCTCCATCCGTGGAAGGGAGACCATTGATTATGTATCTGACTGTTCTTGAAGACTCAATGGGTTGTGTCCTTGGTCAGCAAGATGAATCAGGAAAGAAAGGGTATGATATCTACTACCTAAGTAAGAAGTTCACTGATTGTGAGTCTCGATACTCAATGCTTGAGAAAACATGCTGTGCTTTGGCTTGGGCTGCTAAGCGCTTACGCCAGTATATGATAAATCACACGACTTGGTTGATATCCAGAATGGATCCAATCAAGTACATTTTTGAGAAGCCTGCTTTAACTGGGAGGATTGCCCGTTGGCAGATTTTGTTGTCTGAGTATGATATTGAGTACTGAGCTCAGAAAGCTATTAAAGGTAGTATCTTGGCTGACCACTTGGCACACCAGCCGATTGAGGATTATCAGTCAGTTCAGTATGACTTCCCAGATGAGGAGATTCTGTATTTGAAAATGAAAGATTGTGATGAGCCTACACTCGATGAAGGGCCAGAACCTGGTTCCAGATGGAGTATGGTATTTGATGAGGCTGTAAATCAGTATGGAAATGGTATTGGGGCAGTGATCATTACTCCTCAGGGCACACATATTCCTTTTACAGCAAGGCTAACTTTCAAATGCACGAATAATATGGCTGAGTATGAGGCCTGTATTATGGGATTGGAGGAGTGCATTGATCTAAGGATCAAGCATCTTGATGTTTATGGTGATTCGACCCTCGTTGTTAATCAGATTAAAGGTGAGTGGGAAACGAATCAACCTGGTCTCATTCCATATAGAGATTATGTGAGGAGGATTTCAACGTTCTTTATTGAGGTTGACTTCCATCATATTCCACGAGATGAGAATCAGATGGCAGATGCCCTCGCTACGCTGGCTTCGATGATTGTGGTTAAACTATGGAATGAAGTTCCCAATATCACGATGATGCGCTTGGATAGACCAGCTCATGTATTTGCAGTAGAAGAAGTGAAAGATGATAAGCCATGGTATTATGATATCAAGCGTTTCCTCTAGAGCCAGATTTACCCACCTGGGGTATCTGTGAAAGATAGGAAGACTTTGAGGAGATTGTCAGGCAGTTTCTACCTCAATGGCGATGTGCTTTACAAGAGAAATTTTGACATGGTTTTGCTCAGATGCGTGTATAGACACGAGGCAGACCTGTTGATGACTGAGGTCCATGAGGGTTCGTTTGGTACCCATTCCAATGGACATGCCATGGCTAGAAAGATGTTGAGAGCAGGCTACTATTGGCTGACAATGGAGTCTGACTGCTGCAAGTATGTGAAGAAATGTCATAAGTGTCAGATTTATGCGGACAAGATTCATATTCCTCCGACACTTCTGAACGTGATTTCATCAGCATGGCCTTTCTCCATGTGGGGAATTGACATGATTGGCATGATAGAGCCGAAAGCGTCCAATGGACACAGATTCATTCTCGTAGCAATTGATTACTTGACCAAGTGGGTTGAAGCTGCATCATATGCAAATGTGACCAGGCAGGTGGTCGTGAAGTTTATCAAAAATCAACTCATATGCCGATATGGTGTGCCAGATAAGATCATAACTGATAATGGATCTAACTTGAACAACAAGATGATGAAAGAGTTATGTAGTGAGTTCAAGATAGCACATCATAATTCTTCTCCTTATAGACCCAAGATGAATGGGGCTGTTGAAGCTGCTAACAAGAATATCAAGAAGATTATCCAAAAGATGGTTGTTACGTACAAAGATTGGCATGATATGCTGCCATTTGCTTTGCATGGATATCGTACATTTGTCCGCACTTCAACAGAGGCAACTCCTTTCTCCCTTGTTTATGGCATGGAGGTTGTACTCCCAGTAGAGGTGGAGATCCCATCAATGAGAGTCTTGATGGAAGCCAAGTTGACTGATGCTGAATGGGTTCAAAGTCGTTATGACCAGTTGAATTTGATAGAAGAAAAGAGATTGACTGCCATGTGCCATGGTCAGTTATATCAGCAAAGAATGAAGAAAGCTTTCGATAAGAAGGTCAAGCCTCGTGTGTTCAGAGAAGGTGACCTTGTGCTCAAGAAAGTCTTGTCTTTCGCGCCCGATTCCAGGGGCAAGTGGACTCCAAACTATGAAGGTCCATATGTTGTTAAGAGAGCCTTTTCAGGCGGTGCTTTGATGCTTACAACTATGGATGGGGAGGATTTCCCTCGTCCTGTGAATTCAGATGCAGTCAAGAAATACTTCGCCTAAAAAATAAAAAAACAGAATAGCTCGCTAACTTGAAAACCCGAAAGGGCGACTTAGGCAAAAATGAGCGTCTCGGTGGATTGAAAACCCGAAAGGGCGGTCCAGGCAAAAGTTAGAGACATAAAAAATATATATGTATCCCGCTAGATTGAATACCTCATCCTGGGGCAATCTAGGCAAAAATTAGGGATTTGGCAAGTAACTGCATCCTGACAAGACTTTTGTCTTATGGCTGTCATCCATCAGAGATGCTCGCTCAGTCATCATCAACTGAAGCTTCAAATACATCGGATTCGGAATTGGTGGAGAAATGGTCATTATGTTCAATGTAGCCCTTTTCCAATATATCACCAATTTCAAATTTGTAAAGATCTATGGAGTCTTGCCATTTGCAGACTACCATTCCATCAAATAAATTTGAGCCTTTATCCAATTATTTGCACTCTTGTTTGTTTCTATTCAACAAATGTTTTACATGTTTTAGTTGAGAAAATATCATTGTTTTAAACAAACAAATTTTTTCCATAAATTGTTTTAAAACAAAGTGAACATTCACAAAGACAAAAGGATACTTAAGAGATCCTCAATGCTCTCCCAAGGGTGGTATGATCTCCAACAAGGTAAGACATTTGTTCATATTCCTGGCATAACTGTATCCTCTTCCCCCAGAATATTGTTGAGATTTAGCCCACCAAGTGGAGTGCTTGTTGAGGTTATTCACCTCCCTTCCCTTCAGCAGAGCAGTGATCTTTCCTCCTCAGCAGATGTGTTCTCTCTGGAAGATTCGATTTTTGGTGGTTGGTCCCCATAATCCCTTTATCCCTCGGATAGATTCCCCAGTAGAGTTGCTTATGTGGCAGATTCTACTTGTGCATTAAACTCTTTTCCCCAGCCGTGACTGATGATTCATATCCCGCAGAGATATTGTTGTTTTCTGGTATCTCTGATCTCCGACAGATTGGATACTCTCCGATGATCCTGGCTTTCTCTCTTGAGATGTAGTATCGGGTGGTTGATTCCTGGACCTGTTTGTGTCAGATATGTCTGTTTGTCAGCAGCATTCATCAAACATAAATCACGCATATACATGCATAATCTTAACATTCAGATATTCATGTTGCATTTTTTGCCATATATCGTTGTTTGTTATCTCCTGCTATTTGGCGATATATATCTCCCCTAGCAGATGTGTGCGTTTGATCTCTCCATGTAGAGTCAGCCCCATAAGCAGAAAGCGTTTATCCTTTCTTCCATATTCCCCACCGAGTTATATCCTCGTGGGTGATGGTTGTTTCTATTTCCTCCCAACACATATATTGGGATGGGCTTCCCTATTGAGTTATATCCTCATTAGGACGAGTCTTGATTCAGTTTGCCTCTTTGGTTTGATCCTAAATTGGCTCTTGTGACTGTTTCCTTTGCTTCCCTGTGGTATAAATGAATAATTGCTCAATAATTAGTGATCATTCATATTATCCCCGGCGGAGCCTGTGGTTTTCTACCCTTATACCGGTAGTTGTAAACCCTACTCTCTTTCCCTTGGCAGAGTTAACCTTTTGTTCATCATGATCAATGACGGTTACTTTCCCGTGGTTTCCTACCCAGTATCCGGTAGGTGTAATCCCCTCCTTGGTGGTTATCTTCATCCAGTATTCGGTGTTGATGTTCCCTCTTTTGCCTGGATAGTTGCCCTAATTATGCAATTTATCCCCAGCAAGTCATCTCTCGTCTACCCTGTTATTGGTAACGATTGTTTCTCTCCTAAAATGGTCATCATTATATACCTAGTTTCGGTATCCCGATGCCTTTTCTTTTCGGTTGATTTATCCTTTATTAACCCTGTAACCGGTTGTGGATAATCTTCCATGCGAGTATATTATCTATGTTCTGACGGTAATAGACAATATATCTCATGCACTCTTTGGTTGAAGCCTTTTGTTCTTCCCAGTAGAGTAAGATTCGTATTCCCTTTGCGGAGTCGAATATCCATCGTATAATCGAGTTTGCTTTTAGACCTCTTTTGGATGATGAGTGTCTTGGAAATATTCCCCAATTCACGCCTTGGTTGGTCACCTATTATATGCCCAGTAACTGGTATCCTTGGTGTTCCCCCCTTCTGCTCCCTATTGTGACTTTTACCCCCTGTGGAGTCAGAGTTCCTGAGTTGAAATATACCTTTTAGGTCTTCCTCGGATGTTTTGAAGTTTTGATATCTCTCACCCTTATACCGGTCTTAGATATTCATTCTTCCTGAGCATGTTGTACCTCTCGCCCTTATACTAGTGTTCAGATCGCATGTTTCGTTGAGCTTATTACCCAGTAACCGGTAATACCTCATCCCGCTGCTTCCCCAGGAGAGTCCTTTTGGGACATCCCCGGCGTAGTCCCTTAGTGGATTGTTTTCGTCCGGATTTCTATCTGAAGTATCCGTTGTGGATAGTTTCGCTGTATTGGCATATTCCCCAATACCTGCGCCTTTGAGTCAGTTCGAGTCTTTCCAATGGATCCTTTCCCTTTGGATTTCTACTCCCCAAGTTTTGAGTCGTGCCCTGCTCAAGCATTTCTTATCCCCATTAGAGTCCCTAGAGTCTCTGTCTCCTTTATGAGTATTCCCCTCATATGGAATTTCACTTTCCTCCTGATCTTTACCTTTGCGGACGCACATCCCCACAGAGTTTTACCTTTTGCATACATACATTTGCATCATGAGGTCTCTTAGGAACCAAAATTCGTCTCTTTGTTTTTATATAAGCTCATTCTACCTCGTCGAGACGAAGATTTTAACCTTCCCTTCTCCGGCTAGAATGACCTTAAATAGGGGCATCTGTAAGACCCCAATTTTGTCCCTAAGATCCCTCATGGCATCATAACATTGCATTGCATAGCCTCAAGGATCTTTAAGCATCTTGGTTCCCCTTGCCTTTGGGTGGGACTCCTTGTGAGTGGTTTGATATCACCAAGCATCCTTGAATTGTATATCATTGCTTTTCTTATTTTTGTTCACTAACCAAAAACACAAAAATATGTCACTAACATTTCTTGTTTGTAGCTTGAGCAATCACAAGGTCAAAAGCTTCAAGGAGGTCATTGGTACAAAGACTTGGTCAAGAGGAGGTGGAAGCAAGCATGGTAATGGTTCCCAAAGCTCTCATCCAACAAATATGCCTCCCTAGTATCTCAATTCATCATGTTTGATCAAATCAAGTCAAAGGAATTGAGGTTTGTTCCCCAGAGAAGCCCTAATTCGTCTGTGCACCACAATGCCTTGCTCATGAAGCAACCTCAGCGCATGGTCAAATACCATCAAGGGAAGTTCTTTAATTCATCATTTCATGCATATTTGGGCTTATTTGAGTATCCTCAATCATCAATTCACCAAGATATGGGTTGTAGACTTGAGAAGTTGATCAGTCAAGTCATCTGACTATTTTGAAATGCACTGAGACCTAACGTTTTATGTGTTGGTCAAATAGAGATGGTTCCAAAAGAAACAATGTTCTTAGGGACAATATATGAACAACTTTCATGTTCATCAAAAATTGATTTGAAGCCTGTAAGACCATCTTCCATTCCAATACATTATAGGTCATTTTGACTGAAACCCTAATTTTGGGTCAACTTCCCAAGGACATAACTCATTCTTTTTTTATGATTTTGAGGTGGGATCAAATTCTTTAGAAATCTTAAGATGTCTACTTAAATTGTTATGTTGAACAAAATTTCAAAAATCTCAAAGGATATACATGTGATAATGCAAGACATTATAGGTCCTTTTTGACCAAATGCATTAAAAGGCAAAAAAGTCCAACTTCAAGTGCCCATAACTTCTTCATCAAAAATCCAAATGATTCAAAATTTAAGTCCATTTTCATTGTATTGAAAATATCTACAACTTTAATGTTAGAAGAGTTTCCATTTGAAGCTTGCATCATCAAAACAGAGGGGCTTGAAAGTTGGCCAATTTTAGAAACCTTGCATTGACATGTTTTGCACATCACACTTTAAACTCAAGTTTCATAAATTTCCACACTCCAAATGAGTTTTTGTCCAACATAAAATTTGTTCCTCATACAAATACCTTTCAAACCATTACCCATATGCCTATGCTTGGATTTTCTAAGTGGTACTTTCGAAGAGATGATTGTTTAGGTACAAATGGAGAATTCACTTGAAATCTTGTTACATGAGCATTTGCCTTTGCATTTCACACGTCCAATTCCCTTTGACTATTGCTAAGAGTTCTTTGGCATTGTTTTTAGACCTTGTGCATGATCATGTAAGCCTATGCAATGAAGCTTCACATGCCATGCACACGGATCATTCCACACTTTCCTTGCCACTTTCTCTATAAATAGAGACTTCATACCACTCATTTCACACGCCCAATTCAACCTGAAATGCTGCAGAATTCTTTCCATAGCCATCACTAAAGAAGCAAGTTCACTTTTCTCATTTTTTTCAGATCTGAAATTCAACTTCATCTGGTTGAATTCTTAGATCTAATGCTTCTAGACCTTCATCATACACTCCATTGAACTTCTATTTTGATAAAGCAAGCAAGGTTTCAAGCTCAAATCACCAGAACTCAAGCTTACATTCCAACTGGTATTTCCTTCGATTCTCCTAATCCATTGACCTATTGGCTTAGATTTTGTGTTGGCTGAAGTCCTCTCAATAGAGGCATCATGTTTATGCTTTTAATTTTTGCAATTCATTGAGTTCATGATGAACACCAGATTTTTCGACTTCTGATTTCTCAAATCCTAGAGATCTAGAATGAAAATGGATGGTACAGGGATGATGTACATCATCCCAGCTTTCTGATGATGTATAGATCGCTTGATTTGGTTAAGGTTTGAATTTCTGCAAGCTCACCGGAAACTGCAAGCTCACCGGAGAAGACGGTGGCTTCGATGGCTTCATCATCTCCAGTTTAAATCTGGACCGTGTGATGGTGTTTCCAGATTCGATCCCAGGCGTCCAATGTTATGACCTTTTTAAATACACCCTGCGCTTCAGTTGACCAAGGTACATGGTAGGCGCGCGCTTCATGGCCTCATGATTTGCCAACTCAATTAATGAGCTTAGATCAGACGGTCCACGCTTTTTCCAATTTCTATTTTCTGTTTTATTTTCATTTTATTTTCTTTAATTCCAATTATTTTTAAAAATTAATATCTCTTTCATTTTTTATCCAAAAATTATGGGACCAATTGCATTATTTCCCAAATAAATTCTAGTTTCTATTTCTAATTTTTAATTTTTTTTATTTCATCATTTGATATTTTTTGTGAATTTTCTCTTTTCTGGTTATTTTTAATTCATTTTAAATAGTTCTTGATACTCAAAAAATGCAAAAATATTTTCCTAACCTATTTGAATTATGATGGATCTATGAAAAATATTCTCATCAATTTTTGAATTGATTTGAGATTTATTTGAGATTTTAATTCAATTAGGTTATTTTTATTCATTTTTAATTGATTAAAAATAGTTCCTGGCTTTTAAAATGCTGAAATTTTTGTCAAACTTTGTTTGACCTTGTTGAACTTAGGATAAATTACTTGGACTTTTCAAAAGTTGATTTGAAGTGATTTTGAAGTTTGACCTCTCCATTTATTTTTTATTCAAGTTTATTTTAAATATTAAAAATGCCAAAAATAGTTTATTCATTTCTTGACTTCCAGTCTTCATCTCACTTCTGTTTTTGATTGTTTGACCTTGACTTTCAATGTTATTGGTCAACATATGAGGATTGGTACATGGTATTTCATTTAATGCACTTTAATTTTGCCATTTCCATTCTCCATCATTCATCTCCTTCTTCTTCTTCTTCTCTTTCTTTTTGATCAATGAGTTGAAGGTTGATAAGTTAGCATTGGTTATGGAGATTTAATCTTCCTTGATTCAAATCTAATTCATCTTGATCAATTGATCAAGTGAATGGCTTTGCATTAAGGATAAGTTATCTTTTAAATCATGTAAAAGGCTTAAACCAATACAAGATCAATTCTCTTCTCCTTTTTGGCATGGCAAGTTGTTGGGACTTGGTTCACTAATCAAGACTCCTAACTTGTGTTTTTTTTGCCTACATTATTATTGACCGGCCTCAGATAGTTGTGACTTCTACATAAGTCCAAATATGATTGCTTAACATAGCGCTAAATTTTGCCTTATGGCATATTAACTATTAACCACTAACAACTAACTTTTACTTTATGCAATTTACTTTTTATGCAATTTACTATTCTTGCACATATTATCCATTTGCTTTTTCTTTTGCTCATTGGAGCACATGTTTATGTTAATGCCATTTGCCTTTTGCCCACTTGGGTATATAATTGTGTATATATCTTTTGTGCTTGTGTTTGTCTGTTTGTTGTGACTCAAATGCCTAAAATTGGACAATATGGACTTAGAATTTAGGACCCTACCCAAGCAAATGGAATTTGAAGAGCAACTAGGCCTCATGCCTTTAGAGTGCTTAAATGTCATAGAGCAACTAGGCCTCCTGCCTTTAGAATGCTTAGAGCTTAAGGAAGAACTTTGAAAGGACTATATTCTAAACTCCCTCTTGTCCATTCTTTGATTGTTTATAGAACTTCTTGATGTGTGTTTTCTTATGCTAGGGGATTCCAACCTTGAGTCACTTTGAGGAACCATTACCATGAGCATCCAAAGTGAGAGATACAAAAGCCATTGGAGAATTCCTAGAAGCATGACCTGTGTGTTTGATTGCTTGGAATATTTGCTTGTGATTGCTTTGTTCCAAAGGATGGGAGCTACTTGGATCATCAATATGATCTCAAGAGAGGAACTCCTAGTGTGGTTGATTTCTTTCCCTTTACCCTTTTTGTTTTGCTTAGGACTTAGCCATTCTTCTTCTTCTCTCCACTCTAACCGAAGCCAAAACTTTTTGTGCAAACATTTAACACTTGTTTTCAACATTAGAAACCTAAGCCTTATGCTTTTGATTTTCAAACTTTCTTTTCATAACACTTATTTTGAATTGAATCTTTAAGTCAACTTTGACCATTTTTTTTTGTATATACTTCTAATTGGTAAATATAACCCATTCAAATGTGCTTTTGTGGTTCCAATGACCACCTTCTTAATCAAATTTTCCATAACCTTTAGCTATTAGGTTTGAGTTATCTTTGTGGTAGATGTAATACTCACCTATATCCTTAGTGATGGACAATGAGTCTTCCATGCTTATTATAGGGTTAACCCCTCACTAGCATGTTAAAGCTATCCTCACATGGTGGATTTGTGGTTTGGTTGAGTTTTCTCTCTTTGATAACAAAAGACCTTAAGGCTTTTGGACCAATCAATTCACCAATTTGTTTTGAGATTTTTACCCCGAACTACGAGGTTTTGATCCTAATCTTTTTTAAGATGGTACGTAGGCAATGGGTTAATCCATTCAAAAACATAAAATGTAAATAAACTTGTATATTCTTCTCTCATCCCTTCAATCATGTTTGCACAAATAAATTTTCACCAAATACCAACCTTACAACAAATGTGAAAAGGCCTCCCTAGGAGTACCTAGGATGTTTTGGGTGCCTAACACCTTCCCATTGCATAACCAACCCCCTTACCCAAATCTCTGTTTCTTTTACTAGTTTTTGTTAAGACTTTTAGGTTTTTGTTCGCTTTCTAACCATTCCTTTGGATAAATAGAAGTGTGGTGGCAACTCGACTTGTATGGTTTACCTTGGATTTAGTCAATATCTCTAATGGTAACGAATACCCCGCTACAGACGCCTTTGGCTCTATCATGTCAATCATGTCAATTCCCCACATTGAGAAAGGCCATGGTGATGAAATCACATTCAGAAGTGTCGGGGGAATATGAATCTTATCCGCATAAATCTGACACTTATGGAATTTCTTCACATACTTGCAACAATCAGACTCCATTGTCAGCCAATAGTAGCCTGGTCTCAACATCTTCTTTGCCATGGCATGTCCATTGGAATGAGTACCAAATGAACCCTCATGGACTTCAGTCATCAACAGGTCTGCTTCGTGTCTATCCACGCATCTGAGCAGAACCATGTCAAAATTCCTTTTATAAAGCACATCACCATTAAGGTAGAAACTGCATGATAATCTCCTCAAAGTCTTCTTATCTTTAACTGATGCCCCAGACAGGTAGATCTGACTCTAAAGAAAACATTTGATATCATAATACCATGGTCTATCCAAGTGCATCACAGCAATATTGGGGACTTCATTCCAGAATTTCACCACAATCATCGAAGCAAGTGTAGCAAGAGCATCTACCAGCCGATTCTCATCTCGAGGAATATGATGGAAGTCAACCTTAGTAAAGAACGTTGAAATCCTCCTTGCATGATCTCTATATGGAATGAGGCCAGACTGATTCGTCTCCCATTCACCCTTAATCTGATTAACAACAAGGGCCGAATCACCATAAACATCAAGATGCTTGATCCTAAGATCAATACACTCTTCCAATCCCATAATACAGGCCTCATACTCCGCCATATTATTCGTGCATTTGAAAGTTAGCCTTGCTGTAAAAGGAAAATGTGTGCCATGAGGAGTAATAATCACTGCCCCAATACCATTTCCATATTGATTTACAGCGCCATCAAACACTATGCTCCAACGGGAATCAGGCATTGGCCCTTCATCGAGGGTAGGCTCATGCAATCTTTCATCTTCAAATACAGAATCTCCTCATCAGGGAAGTCGTACTGAACAGACTGATAATCCTCAATTGGTTGATGTGCCAAGTGGTCAGCCAAGATACTACCTTTAATAGCCTTCTGAGCTCGATACTCAATATCATACTCAGATAACAACATCTGCCAACGGGAAATCCTCCCAGTTAAAGCAGGCTTCTAAAAGATATACTTAATTGGATCCATTTTGGATATCAACCAAGTTGTATGATTCAAAATATACTGGCGTAAGCGCTTAGCAGCCCAAGCCAAAGCACAACATGTCTTCTCAAGCATTGAGTATCTAGACTCACAATCAGTGAACTTCTTACTCAAATAGTAGATAGTGTCCCAACCTGAAATATGGAATGCGAAAAAAAACAACCGGCGAAGAACGACAGGAGAGTCGCCACCGTGCGTTATTTATCCCAGAGGAGGGAAAGGAAACGCTCGACGTAAACCTGGAAAAAGGAAAGGACAATACGGGGTCTCGCAACCAAATCTTGGGGTCGGGAGTCGATTATGCGAAGGGAAGGTATTAGCACCCCTACGCATCCGTAGTACTCTACGGGATCCACTTATGTAGTTCTTGTCTAAAGGGTGTGGGTTTATCTAATGTGTTATTTACTAAAAAAAAAGGGTCAAAAGAAAATGACTTGCACGGATGTCGCATCCACTGCATACGTATCTCATCTGAATATGAGAATCAGAGTCTTCGTAGCTCGGCTACCTAGGGGTTAAGGGTAATTCTGCTCGCTAAGACATCGCGTCTTATGCCTATGTATCTCATCTGGAATGAGAATCAGAGCAAGTCGTAGTTCGGCTAAATACGGGGTTATGGATTGGGTTTTGGACGAACGACGTTACTACGCAATCTACCGGATGCTCGACCTTTTGAGACTTACTCGCCTGTAGTAGAAGGAGTTAACGTGTTCTTAGGAGAAGAAAAATCAATGAGTTGGTAGGGTTAGGGATGCTCATGAAGAAGGGAAATCCTAGACGAAGGAACCTGCATAAAGTAAACACATAAAACATTGCCTCCTATCGAGGTCTTCCAGCTAAGAAAGCGGTAAAAATACGGGAAAATGTAAAAGTACCACACGGATAAAGATCCGAAGTAACAGTAATTAACGGAACAAGGAAACCCTGAGATCCTCCCAAGCTAACACCATCAAAGAAAGTGAGTCAGTACAGGTAATCGGAATGAAACCTCTAGGCAGTATCCCACAAATAAAGTGGAACACCAGGCAAACCATCTCTACAAGAGTATGTGAGCCCTCACAAAAACTCAACAAACAGGTTAGAGAAAAAAAATAGGGTAACCCAGAGTTGCCTCCAAATCGAAATGTAACCACATGAATCATGCAATTAAAATTCACAAAAAGCTCACAAAAAGCAACCAAGGGTAGGAGGCCTAAACCTCTTGTCAAACACATGCATTAAAAGGGTATCAAATTCACCCATAATACCTCATACATTTAAAGCATTCAAATTAAAGGCATAAATATGATGGATATAGGGCAAACCTGATTGGAGAGATCGGTTGAAATCAAATGGCACGGCTGGATTTGCAAACCAATGTTAAGGTTTGCTTGAGCTGAAAGTGTGTGAGTCAGAATGAACCTTTCAGAGTTACCTGGAGGTTGCTGCAGATTAATTCTCACTCTCTCTGTCTAGGTTTCTCTCCAGGTTTTGTCCAGGGTTTTGTTCCAAGGAAACCTCAGAGTATTTTTTTTCCCTTCCTTTTTCTGTCTCTTTTCTGTGTGGCCTTTGTTTCAATGAAACTCTAGTATTTATAACCTAATATTGGTAACTTAGTGGGATTTTGAGAGAGGTCCAAGTCCAAGATTTTTCTATTTTATTTATTTATTTATTTATTTATTTATTTGTTTATTTATTTATTTTCGTTTTTTTTTTCGTTTTTTTTTGTAAAAAGCTTCTTGATCTGATTCTGATTGACATGATGAAATGCAATGTATCTAATGTTAAATGACCTAAAAATGAATGCGTGAATAAGGAGGGCAAATTTTGGGGTGTTACAACTGCCCCTATTCAGTCATCAGCTAACCCGAGCAGGATGAGAGCGAACAGCTTATCAGACAAATAGGGTGAGCTGTGATTGAATACCAAAGATAGATCGAAAATTTGCGCTCCGAGAACACCACAAAAATGCTGAAATACACCGCGCTGTTTATTTCTCTTCCGATCCTCTGGCTGAATCTATACTCAATTTAGTCCTCTGGTTGGATGTTAATTTTGATCCTCGGGCTGGATACGATTTCAATCTTCTGGCTAGATCTTCTTCGATCTTCTGGCTAGATCTCTTTTGTTTCGATTCTCTGGCTGAATCTATTTCCTTTGATTCTCTAGCTGAATCTACTTCGATCTTCTAGCTAGATCTGAATCGTTTCGATTCTCTGGCTGAATCTATTTCCGGTCTTCGGGCTAGACCTGACTTCGATCTTCTAGCTAGATCTTCTTCGATCTTCTGGCTAGATCTGAATTGTTTCGATTCTCTGGCTGAATCTATTTCGATCTTCTGGCTAGATCTGAATTGTTTCGATTCTCTGGCTGAATCTATTTTCTTTGATTCTCTGGCTGAATCTATCTATTTTTCGGTCTTCGGGCTAGACCTGACTTTGATCTTCTGGCTAGATCTGGATTGTTTTGATGATAAATTCCCATCATCAGGATCTCGCATATGGGGCATGCGCCGGTTGACCCTCTTTCAAAATCTACAGTCTTCATGTTAGATATGCAGCTTCGAGAATATCCCACTTTTGGGCTTTGTACATATTCTTCAGGCTAGAACATGTTATAACGACTCTTCGATTAAACTTTGTTGTTTTTTTTAATGCGATTCGCGGGCTGGATCCTCTTGTAGGTTGATTTTCTGTTGAGTTGTCAATCTATTCCTCCAGCTGCCTTGCTGGGGAAATAACGCTTATAGTCGACTCTCTGGCTGAATCTTCGAAATGACCCTCAGGCTGGATCTCTGGAAAATGATTCTCAGGCTGAATCTTCGAAATGACCCTCAGGCTGGATCTCTGGAAAACGATTCTCAGGCTGAATCTTCGAAAAACCCTCATGCTGGGTCACACACACACTTGATCCTCTGGCCGAATCTCATGACTTTGGTTGTAAACTAATTTTTCAGTCTGCTTTGAAGAACCTGTTTATCAGCTTATGTGTATGTTTGATATGCATGCAAATGCAAATGCAAATGTTATGCATGGTGCAAAAGAAAAAAGAAATATGCTTCGGGAAGCAACTCTGGCAAGGAGCGGATCGCTGTATCAATCCTTGAATGCTCTGTGGGGAACGATCCGTCTGCCGGGACCGGGGAGCCACCGAAAATAAATCGGCCTTTTTTGAAAAGATGACCTTGCTGGGGAAGTATCAACTATGGAAACTTTGCTTGGCGAGGTTCTGCGAGGAGAGTCTGTGAGGAAAGCACTTCCTGGGGAAATGTCGTAGGAATCGACCTTTGCTGGGGATATGAACTTGCTAATCGTCCTCAGGCTGGGGATTAAACACAAATCTGTTAAAAAAGATAATCTGCTGGGGACGAGATGAACACTAGGAACACCACCCTCTTGTCTGTTGGGTATGCGACTACTTCGTTGTTGCTGGGAAGATACAGTCTAGATACTGTCAACTCTACTGGGGAACCTGCTCTACAGAGGAGAGACTTTGTCAACCGTTTGGGGGTGAGGATTCATGACTTGGCATCCGGTTCATGTGACCTATAACCAAGAAATACACGTATGCCCCGGGGAATTACTCGGTTTGAATTCACCGTCCGGGATTAAGAACATTCAAAGAAATTTTGACTGTTTTCCTGCGCAAGTCATCTGCAAAATCCACCATTACATTCAGATGCAATATGTTTCGCCAAGAATTCAGACATCTTTTGCAAACAAACTGATAAATGAAAAGTAAAGAGGCTTTTAAACTGAATTATTCGACTTTTGTTGGTTGAAAAATTTGTGCCAGGAATAGGCGAGTACATCAGGAAGCTGATCCCTGGAAAGAGGCGATCGCTATAAATTGAACAAGAGAAACTATCATAATGGCAATGTGGAAACGGGGTCCCACCGAGTTTCAACTCTACTATGGCTCGTATGTCCTCAAGAAGCTCTTCTCATCTTGCTTTCTGAAGTGGATGATTAGTCGATCTTTTACCTTTGAAGATTGCCGGATTGAAACGGTGATATAACACGGATGAACTCAAATCGCAGTTATTCGCTTATTCCCTAACTTTTGCGTGGACCGCCCTTTTGGGTTTTCAATCCACCAGGATACTCTTTTTTTTCTGAGCCGCCCTTTCGGGTTTTCGACTCACCAGGTGTACATTTTTTTTTTATATCCCTAATTTTTGCCCGAACCTCTTCATTCTTTTTTTTGGTTCGTCGGGATGCCCCTTTTTTGCCTGGACTATTCTTTTTACTGTCCAGCGGGTCTATTTTATGCGAAGTATTTTTTTAACTGCGTCTGAGTTGACATGGGACGGGAAGTCTTCGCCATCCATGGTTGTTAGCATCAGAGCTCCGCCAGAGAAAACTCTTTTAACCATGTATGGACCCTCGTTGTTCGGTGTCCATTTGCCCTTGTGATCTGTGTTGGGAGGAAGAATTCTTTTGAGTACCAATTCACCGACTCGATACTCCCGAGGACGCACTTTCTGATCAAACGGTCTCTTCGTCCGTCTCTGATCTAGCTGGCCATGGCATATAACTGCTAGTCTCTTTTCCTCAACTAGGCTTAGCTGATTGTATCGAGAACGGACCCATTCTGCTTCGTCCGACTTCATTGTTGGTGCAGGGAAAAGTTATTTTGGCACAAAATGGCATATGAACCCCCTCCGGTGTGATCAACACTGCACCAACTCCACGACCATTGACGTTGACCGCCCCATCAGACATCATAATCCATTTGGATTCAGGGTCAGGCCCCTCCTCCGGGAGTGGTTCCTCGCAATCTTTCAATTTGAGAAACATGATGTCCTCATCAGGAAAGTCGAACCTCATAGGTTGGTAATCATCAATCGGTTGCGCGGCAAGATAGTCTGACAAGACACTTCCTTTGATGGCTTTTTGTGAAGTGTATTGGATGTCATACTCTGTCAGCATCATTTTCCACCTACCAACCCTGCTGGCTTTTCAAAAATATACTTGACTTGATCCATCTTTGATATCAATAGAGTCGTGTGAGTCAACATATACTGTCTTAGTCGGCGAGCAGCCCATGCCAAAGCGCGGCAAGTTTTCTCGAGCAGTGAGTATCTTTGTTCACAGTCGGTAAACTTTTTTCTAAGGTAGTATATTGCATGCTCTTTTCGACCTGACTCGTCATGCTGACCGAGCACACAACCCATTGACCTTTCTAACACAGTCAAGTACATGATCAACGGTCTTTTCCTCTCGGCCTGTAGACTGGCCCTGATCTTGATCTCTTTCTTGTCGTCTTCGGTACCAATGTTGATGGTCTCAACCACCTCTTGATAAGGTGTGATAGCTCGGTCCTCCTGTTTCAACAACCTGGCTAACTCCTCAGGCAATTCACAATCTTCCTCAACCCCTTCTTCGGCTTGATAGATAGGATTGTCGAAGTCATACTTGGCCATAGCAGTGTCGTTAGCAGTGAGATCCGGGTGATCAGTTTTACGAGGTGTTTTTTGGAAAGAAAAACGAAAAAGAAACATGAAAAAGAAACATTGCCGTTTTTGTAAAAGTAAAAATAATTGAAAGAAAGAGAACACAAAATTGTTTGCAAAAGCTGTCCTTTATTGATGATGAAAATAATTGCGAAATGTAACTAAATGGATGGCCCTATAGATGAGTCATTACACCTTGGTCAAAGTGTAAGACTTTGTTATGCATGTGATAAAAGGAAAACAATAAAAATTACTCCTTCAGTAGAGTAAACCGGACGACTTTTTCAGACGACCAATTGTCGAGCTTTTCTCCTATGACACACGGGCGAATCCAGCTATCTAAGTCACAGTCGCTGTCAGCCTTGTCTTCATCTGCAGCATTGACGGTGTAGGGAGAAACCAAACCCCCGCTAGAGAAAGTACCGACTTCATTCTTCTGAGACCCCGGAGTATACCCCAATCCAAACTTGTCTTATTTTATGATTGGCTCCACAAATTTTCCCCAGCCTTGGGCATTACCAGCCTTAACCACTTCAACAGCTTGCTTGTATGAGGAGATAGAAGTCCCGGCCTTCTCAGACTCAGGTGAAAAGACAGTTTCGGGCGCGACCTCACTGATGTTTATGGCTTCGAAGCCCTGACACAACATCTCATGCATCTCGCCATCCATCTCCACATACTTAAATGTAGACAGGTGGCTAACAAAAATATCATCTTCACCACAGACGGTGACGATCTGACCTTCTAGTCCATATTTGAGCTTCTGGTAGAGAGTAGAAGTAACAGCACCGGCAGCATGAATCCAGGGTCGACCTAGCAGACAGCTATAGGCAGGCTGGATATCCATCACATAAAAGGTACTCTTTAATACCTGCGGTCCAATCTTAACTGGCAACTCAACTTCGCCACAAACAGCTCGCTTAGAGCCATCAAAAGCCCTTACAACTAAATTACTCGGCCTCAGGATGGCGTCATCTCAATCCAACTTTGTTAAGGCTTTCTTTGGGAGAACATTCAGAGAAGAACCTGTATCAACCAAAACATGGGAAAGCACCGTCCCTTTGCATTCCATTGTGATATGCAAGGCTTTATTGTGATTCCTGCCCTCAGATGTTAGGTCATAATCGGTGAAACCTAGCGCATGGCTA
The DNA here is from genome assembly GCF_024323335.1 of Lathyrus oleraceus. Lineage (NCBI taxonomy): Eukaryota > Viridiplantae > Streptophyta > Magnoliopsida > Fabales > Fabaceae > Lathyrus > Lathyrus oleraceus. Next base: position 376,546,662 of record NC_066579.1, read on the forward strand.
GTGTGTACATTCAAAACTACCGACTCCAGCTGGTTAACAGTTATCTCTGGTGGAACATAGGCCATATTCAGTACTTTCAACAAGGCTGCTCTGTGAGCCTCAGAGCACATCAATAATGAGAGAATGGAGATATTTGAGGGTGTCTGATTTAGCTGGTCGACTACCTTGTAGTCACTTTTCTTGATAATCCTCATAAACTCATCCACTTCCTTCTCGAACGCGGTCTTAGGAGGCGCTTCCTCAGTAGTAACCTCTTCAGTGGCTACCTGTTTTCCTTTAGCCTTGGCAGCTGCCTCAGCTTCAATATTCGTGCGTAATTTTGATGGTGCAAACAGGCGTCCACTACGAGTGAAGCCACCAACTCCTCCGACATTGTCTACACCGGAGCTACCAATGTCAATGTCTTCTTCGTTAACTTTCTGCCCCTGGCAGTAGATATCAGCCCCATAGTGCCATGGGATAGCACTATCTTTCTCATACGGAACCGGTCCTGGTACCGTGATGGTGACCAGACCAATCAAAGTCGGTTGAGGGTTGTCAGAGTAAATTGGTGCTGGACTTTCTGGGAAATATATTGTTGTCGGAGCGGGTCTCTCGGGAACATATATTTCATCAGGAGTGAAATAAAATGTTATTGTCGACACATCATTCTTCACTGGACGAGTCTGATCAAACTGAAGACAACCTTCATCTATCAGTTGCTGAATACCCCTTCTCAAACTATCACATCCGTTCTCGGCGTCTTGACAATTTCTGCACTCTTCCCCACAACCCGGGAAAATCCGTCCTTTCAAGAGTCGGTCTTTGACCACCGATAGCGAAGTCTTCACTTTAGTCACATCAGAAACCAAATTCAAAGTTTCCCCACTATCAACAACATTAATCCTCTGCCCGTCGTGAGCTGCCATCGGGTTTTGGATAACATTAGGCACCGGAGAAAAATTGATGGCCTGGGCATCTCTCAAATCTTATACCTTTAGCTGGAGAGCCTTGCAATTATCTGTAGTATGGCCAGGTGCGTTGGAGTGAAAAGCACATCTGGTGTTGACATTATAACCTCTAGGAAAATTGTTGGGATCGACCGGTGGGGCCAGAGTTCTCAACGTAACCAGATTCATGTCAATCAGCTTGGGAAGTAATACAGAATAAGGCATTGGGATTGGCTCAATGACCCGGTCCGCCTGCCTTGGACGTTGTTGATAGGGTCTCTGCTGACCCGGATTACCTCCTTGTTGTTGATTGTTGTACCTGGGTTGCTGTTAAGGATGATACTACGGTTGAGGAACAGGTGTTGGAATAGTGACTGCGCCCACTTGATCTTGATAGTAATTAGGGCGTCCTCTGCCCCTGCCTCTGCCGGCATATACAACGCTCGTCTCACCTTCTCTTCTTCGCTAACCGTTACCAGCAAACGGTTTCTTGGGAACTGATGAGTTGGAAGCACTGTTGTCTTTAATTCGGCCCATCTTCAACAGACTCTCGATCCTTTCTCCAGCAATCACTATCTCTGCAAAGCTGATTGACGGGCAAGCAGCCAATCTCTCAATATAATTGCCTTGAAGAGTGTTCATGAACATGTCCGCCATCTCCCTTTCAGACATCGGGGGTTGGACGGATGCAGCAATCTGTCTCCAACGCTGAGCATATTCTCTAAAGGTCTCCTTGGCAGTCTGAGACATTCCTTGCAACAAGGTCCGATTTGGAGCCATGTCCAAGTTGTATTGATATTGCTTGACAAAAGCCTCTGCCAAGTCTTTCCAGCTCTTGATGGTAGTACGAGACAAATGAGAATACCATTCACGAGAAGCTCCAGTTAAACTGTCTTCAAAATAGTACATCCACAGCTTTTCATCTTCAGTGTGAGCTCCCAACCTTCCCAGATAAGATTGGAGATGAGTGCGTGGGCAAGAAGCCCCGTTGTATTTCTCAAAAGTAGGGGGTTTGAACTTGTGAGGGATCCTTACTCCCTGAACCAGACCAAGATTTGTGACATCAAAACCTAAGGAATTTTGAGACTCCAAAGATTTGAGCTTCTTAGCAAGCTCATCCATACGGCGAGTGGTCTCATGAGCTTCGTCGTGCAAAGAGAATTAATCATACTGATAATCCTCGGTAACGGGGCGTCCGTTAATCCGAATTCCTTGATTCACATTGTACCTTCCGCCAATACCATTTCCAACATTCCCCGTGTTGCCAACATTACCCGGGTTTCCATTAGCATTCGCGTTACCCGCGTTACTAGTGTTCACAGGGTTATCAGCGTTCCCAGGGTTACCAGGGTTTCCCTCAGCATTTGGTATTTCCACCTCTGGGTCGGGCCTCAGTTGCTCAACCAATTCCTTCAGCTTTACCTGGCCTTCTGCCATACCAGTCATCAATGTCATGAACTGATCCATCCTTTCACGCATATCAGCCAGTTCTTTTTGTATCTGGTCCATTGCTAGTCATGGACGGTTTTCCTTTGTCGGGTACCTGTGAACTCGCTTAGGACCAATAACTGCCTGATTAGAGGAACAAACCTTAGACACTGCGGTGACACCTGCAAAACAAACAAGGGTTAGTATGCATGGTATGCGATGCACTGCTTATTCGGTTTTAAGGCCCCCCCTTAAAAAGGGAATACCCTGCAAATGAATAAGCATGAGATGTTGGATGCAAATATGCAGATGATGTTATGCAATGCAATGGCATGTCAATCAGAATTGCTGGATCCGCTTGAACATCTGTCAGGTTGCACTGCCTGGAGAGAAACTAAGAGGATCAAGCAAAGCACACCAAACAAAGGTCATGGGATGGATCATGTTATCCTTAATATCAACCATCCATTTTTGGTGGATTATGGTTTACACCTTATCAACACCCAAGTTTCATTGATATTAAGGATACCTGAACGGATCAACCATGAATCAAGGGTTTGTTGCAAGTCACAAGCATGGAGTTTAGGTTAAGAACCACCCAAAGGGAGTGTACTAAGGTTTAAACCTGCCAAACATGTTCTACAAAAGGTTCCCATAGTCATAATCCCATCTTTCGGATATTATCGGAGGAACGACTACTCGTATTCCAAAAATATTCTCAAGAGAGACTCTTATGAGTGTAGTATCGCGTAACAATCGTATCAAATCTTACACTTGAACGACTTTCGCACTACGTCCTACGAATAGGTCAAGATGGGTTTGGTAAACTAAGGTCCTTGGCTTCTAAGGTCTATATTGGAAAAAGTAATGTCTAACCACAACTTACTTGTGTGACATTATTGATCCCAACATGACCTCCACCAAGTGAAAGGGCTTGCAAGTCAACTTGCTAAGGAATAACTCCACATAAGTCAACAAGACTATGCCATTCTCCTATCCTAAGTGCACTCGAGTTCGGGTATAGAACTCATCTCACAAACAGAACCAGCAGATACGGCAGTCATATGTATACAATGCAATAAAGCAGGTAAATGCTGAAAGATAAATAACTGTATAAAAGAATAAACACCCAATAAACAAACAACCTACAAAAGCTAGGAGGGACTCGCTTAGGGAAACCGGGTCCCCAGCAGAGTCGCCAGTTGTCGCAACCTGAAAAACGAAATGCGAAAAAAAACAACCGGCGAAGAAAGACAGGAGAGTCGCCACCGTGCGTTATTTATCCCAAAGGAGGGAAAGGAAACACTCGAAGTAAACCTGGAAAAAGGAAAGGACAAGACGGGGTCTCGCAACCAAATCTTGGGTTCGGGAGTCGATTATGCGAAGGGAAGGTATTAGCACCCCTACGCATCCGTAGTACTCTACGGGATCCACTTTTGTAGTTCTTGTCTAAAGGGTGTGGGTTTATCTAATGTGTTATTTACTAAAAAAAAGGGTCAAAAGAAAATGAGTCGCACGGATGTCGCATCCACTGCATACGTATCTCATCTGAATATGAGAATCAGAGTTTTCGTAGCTCGGCTACCTAGGGGTTAAGGGTAATTGTGCTCGCTAAGACATCGCGTCTTAGGCCTACGTATCTCATCTGGAATGAGAATCAGAGCAAGCAATAGTTGGCTAACTATGGGGTTATGGATTGGGTTTTGGACGAACGACATTACTACGCAATCTACCGGATGGTCGACCTTTGGAGACTTACTCGCCTGTAGTAGAAGGAGTTAACGTGTTCTTAGGAGAAGAAAAATCAATGAGTTGGTAGGGTTATGGATGCTCATGCAGAAGGGAAATCCTAGACGGAGGAACCTGCATAAAGTAAACACACAAAACATTGCCTCCTATCGAGATCTTCCAGCTAAGAAAGCGGTAAAAATACGGGAAAATGTAAAAGTACCACACGGATAAAGATCCGAAGTAACAGTAATTAACGAAAATGGGAAACCCTGAGATCCTCCCAAGCTAACACCATCAAAGAAAGTGAGTCAGTACAGGTAATCGGAATGAAACCTCCAGGCGGTATCCCACAAATAAAGTGGAACACCAGGCAAACCATCTCTGCAAGAGTATGTGAGCCCTCACAAAAACTCAACAAACAGGTTAGAGAAACAAAATAGGGTAACCCAGAGTTGCCCCCAAATCGAAATGTAACCACATGAATCTTGCAATTAAAATTCACAAAACGCTCACAAAAAGCAACCAAGGGTAGGAGGCCTAAACCTCTTGTCAAACACATGCATCAAAAGGGTATCAAATTCACCCATAATACCTCATACATTTAGAGCATTCAAATTAAAGGCATAAAGATGATGGATATAAGGCAAACCTGATTGGAGAGATCGGTTGAAATCAAATGGCACGACTGGATTTGCAAACCAATGTTAGGGTTTGCTTGAGCTGAAAGTGTGTGAGTCAGAATGAACCTTTCAGAGTTGCCTGGAGGTTGCTGCAGATTAATTCTCACTCTCTCTGTCTAGGTTTCTCTCTAGGTTTTGTCCAGGGTTTTGTTCCAAGGAAACCTCAGAGTATTTTTTTCCCTTCCTTTTTCTGTCTCTTTTCTATGTGGCCTTTGTTTCAATGAAACTCTAGTATTTATAACCTAATATTGGTAGCTTAGTGGGCTTTTGAGAGAGGTCCAAGTCCAAGATTTTTCTATTTTATTTATTTATCTATTTATTTAATTAATTAATTAATTATTTTTATTTTTTTTTTTTTTTTCGTTTTTTTTTCGTTTTTTTTTTCGTTTTTTTTTTAAACTTCTTGGATCTGATTCTGATTGACATGATGAAATGCAATGTATCTAATGTTAAATGACCTAAAAATGAATGCGTGAATAAGGAGGGCAAATTTTGGGGTGTTACAGATAGCATACTTTTTCTTCCCTGATTCATCTTGCTGACTTAATACACAACCCATAGAGTCTTCAAGAACAGTCAAGTACATAATCAAGGGTCTCCCTCCCACAGGCAGAGACAGAATCGGAGGCTCGGAAAAATACTCTTTGATACTGTCAAAGGCCTTCTGGCAATCCTCGGACCAATCAAGACGCTGATCTTTCCGGAGGAGCTTGAATATTGGCGCACATGTGGCAGTCATATGGGATATAAATCTGGAAATATAATTCAAGTGGCCAAGAAAACCTCGGACTTACTTCTCAGTTTTGGGTGCTGGCATCTCTTGTATTGCTTTGACCTTGGCAGGATCAACTTCAATACCTCTCTCGCTAACAATAAAGCCCAATAACTTGCCGGAACGGACTCCAAATGTACACTTGTTAGGATTCAGACGAAGCTTATACTTCCTCAAACACTGAAAAAGCTTCAACAAGTGCTCTACATGTTCAACTTCCGCTCTCGACTTCGCAATCATATCATCAACATACACCTCGATCTCCTTGTGCATCATATCATGAAACAAGGTAGTCATAGCTCGTTGATACGTGGCTCCGGCATTCTTCAAACCGGAGGGCATTACTCGATAACAGAATGTTCCCCAAGGTGTGATGAATGTTTTCTTCTCTATATCCTCGGGTGCCATTTTGATCTGATTATAACCAAAAATTCGTCCATAAACGAGAAGACATTGAATTTAGCTGTATGTACCAACATATCAATATGTGGTAGAGGAAAATCATCTTTCGGACTAGCTTTATTCAAGTCTCGATAGTCCATACACATTCGGACTTTTCCATCTCTCTTAGGCACAGGCACAATATTGGCCACCCATTGAGGATATGTAGAAGTCACCAGAAACCCCGCATCAATTTGCTTCTGAACTTCTTCTTTAATCTTCACTGCCATATCAGGATGAGTTCTTATGAGCTTCTACTTCACAGGCACACACTCAAGCTTCAAAGGCAGGAAATGTTGCACGATATCAGTATCCAGACCAGGCATGTCTTCATATGACCAGGCAAAGACGTCAATATATTCTCGTAGCAACTCAATCAACCCCTTCTTCACAGATTCTTCCAGGAGTGCCCCAATCTTCACCTCACGAACACAATCTTCAGACCCCAAGTTGATTGTTTCCAGATTCTCAAGATGTGGCTGAATGATCTTCTCTTCGTGCTCAAGTAGACGGGTAATCTCATTAGGAATCTCTTCAACATCATCTTCTTCAGCCTCAAATACAGGGAACTCAAAGTTGGGAGATGGTGTTGGATCATTATGTTCAATGGGTTTGATCAACCTGCATAATGATTTTGGATATAAAAGAGATCTTTAGAATTCAATCAAGGCAAATCATTATGCAGATGAAAAAAAATGATTTTATTCTGTTTTTAGGGTTTTATGGTGATCACCAATTTCATGCAATAAGCAAAAAGCGAAAATAATTTGGAAAAACAAACATTTAACATGAATTTATTGAATGAATATCATTGTATTTATGTGCCAACAATGTCATCACTTCTCCTTTTGGCATGGAAGAAGGGTTTTTAAACAAAAATGAACATTACGTGGACTTATGGACAATTGTTGGAACATCAACAGCGACCCAATTATTACAGACTCCTCCAGGGGTGACAAAGTTTCCAGAATCTTCCTCTGCATCCTCTTCCACTACAGCAGCAGCTTCCTGGTCTTCAACTGTGTGGATGAAACCACCACTCTGAAACAGACCATGCTTGTTGAAAGTTCCTGAAGAGTACCTTATGCCAGCAAGGGATTTATTGTCTTCCAGCTTGATCATTTGTCCTAAACCATTAGTTGCGCCATGCTCAATGACCAACTTCTCATCATTATAGGACGCAAATGAAGAATTTCCTTTCTTAGAAGGCTCAGCAACATACAAAGCTTGGAACGGTGTTCCAACCTCATCCTCAACATCAATATAAGAAAAGGAAGACAGATGGCTAACCAAGAGAGCCTTCTCTCCCCCTGCCACCACCAACTTTTTGTTCTTCACGAACTTCAACTTTTGGTGTAGGGTGGATGTCACGGCGCCTGCCTCGTCAATCCATGGTCTGCCTAAGAAACAACTATATGATTGGTGGATATCCATGACCTGGAAAGTGATCTGGAAATCACTCGGTCCAATCTTGATTGGGAGTTCAACCTCGCCAATCACAGTCTTACGTGATCCATCAAAAGCTTTCACGACCACTCCACTTTGTCTCATGGGAGACCCCTGGTATGAAAGTTTGGCAAGAGTGGACTTTGGCAACACATTCAGCGATGATCCTGTGTCTACCAGCACGTTAGCCAAGGCATCATCCTTGCAGTTTATTGAAATGTGAAGTGCCAAACTATGGTCCTTTCCCTCCTCGGGAAGATCAGCATCACAGAAAGCTCAGGTTGTTACAAGCAGTAATGTTTGCAACAATGTTATCAAACTGTTATATGGTGACATCATGATCCATGTATGCCATGTCCAACATCTTCTGCAAAGCTTCACTGTGTGGCTCAGAGTTCATCAGCAAAGACAACACATATATCTTTAAAGGCGTTTGTAGCAGCTGATCTACAACATTATACTCACTCCTCTTGATGAGCCTCAGCATCTCATCACAGTCCTCTTTCATCATGCCAATCTGGCCAGCAGGGACAGGAGTTCTAGCAGCAGCGGCAGGTCTGTCAACAGCAAGTGTCAGATTCGGAGAAGAAGAAGAATTCCTCAAAGGACGGACGACACTATCAGTAGCATCAGCTCTTTTGGTGGCAGCCTGGGGTTTCGGCGGCGCCCAGAAAACACGACCACTACAGGTCAAACCACTGACATCAGCAATATTCACAACAGAAGTGGAGGGTAGATGCACCTCCTTCCCATCTTCCAATGCAACCGCATTATAACGATAGGGAACAACCTTGTCGGAAGAGTATGGAACAGGGCCAGTTGGCTTTATTATGAGAGTAGGAGAAGCCTTCTGCTTGCTTCCATCATATCTGACAACAACAGGCTCAAGTATCCTGAAGACAGGGGATATCACATTAACTTCATCCTCATCACGATTATGAAGTATCTCTATTACGCCCTGATCCAACATTTCTTGGATGTCTTTTCTGACTTGGCAACATCCTCTCTCATTGACAGTGCAAATACGGCAATTGTCATGGTCATGCTCGTAATGACTGTATCCACATAACAGTCTATGCATCTCGACCAGTGATTGATTGTCTGATATGGCTAACATATCGGACCTTGTACTTGCCAGGGCAACCCTGAACCATATTAACAGCAGATTTCCCATGCTCGGGCAATGGGTTCTTCTTGACGTTAGGACTTACGTCCTCGAAAAACAGGATACCACTTCTAACAAGGTCTTGAACCATGGTCTTGAGAGGGTAATAGTTCTCCACATCATGTCCGGGAGCACCGGAATGATAAACACAGTGAAGCTCAGGCTTATACCACCACTGAGGGTTGGTAGGTATAACATGTGGGTCGCGTGTAGTAATCAGCTTCCTTTCAATTAATGAAGGATATAATTCTGCATAGGTCATTGGAATAGGATCAAAGGTGACCCTTTTCCTATCATAGCTAGTGCTGGTTTGATTGTTGTTTCGAGGCTGGTAGGCCTGCTGTTGCGGACGATGTTGTTGTTTGCTGATACTGTTGATGTTGCTGTTGTGGATGTTGATAATGTTGGTTCTGTCTGAATGCAGGTGCTATATGAGTTACCTGGTGCTGGTTACTAGCAGGATGCACAGTCTTCCTCTTCACAGAGGGTCTTCTGGATTTAACATGGGAGGACACATCATGTGCCTCACCATCTTTCTTCTTCCCAAACACCCCATAACGTTTGACAGAAGAGCCTTCTTCTCTAGTCAGGCGCCCTTCCCTGACTCCCTCTTCTAAACGCATCCCCATGTTCACCATCTCGGTGAAGTCAGAAGGAGCGCTAGCAATCATCCGCTCGTAGTAGAAAGAGCTTAAAGTCTTGAGAAAGATATTCATCATCTCCTTCTCTTCGAGCGGGGGCACAATCTATGCAGCCAACTCACGCCACCTCTAGGCATACTCCTTAAATATCTCTTTCTCCTCTGGGACATAACCCTCAGTTGGTCCCTATCGGGAGCTATATCAACATTGTACTTGTATTGCTTGACAAATGCTTCGCCAAGGTCGTTGAAGGAGCAAATGTTCGCACTATCCAGGCCCATGTACCATCTCAAAGCAGCACCGGACAGGCTGTCCTGGAAGTAGTGGATCAGGAGTTGATCATTGTCGGCCTGAGTCGACATCTTACGTGCATACATCACAAGATGGCTGAGCAGGCAAGTGTTTCCTTTGTACTTTTCAAAGTCAGGCACTTTGAATTTAACAGGAATCTTGACATTAGGCACTAAACAAATCTCAGCAGCAGATTCTCCGAAGAGGTCCTTCCCTCTAAGAGTTCTAAGTTCCTTGCGTAGCACAAGGAATTGATCATTCATAGAGTCCATTTTCTCATACGCATCTGGGACCTCAGATGGCTCAGAGTGATAAGTGGTGTCATCTACTCTTGGCAAAGTATGCACGACTGGAGGTGGCACAGCAAGGATCGGGCTAGATGCTGGTAGAGAAGCAAAAGTAGGGGCGAGGCCCTCTGGAACAAAGTTAGCGGGCATCCCCCAGAGAAACCCGGCTGGCATAGCAGTAGGAGCGAAGTTGGCACTGACAGTAGGCACGGTAGAGGAAGCAACCTCTAAAATGACCGTCCTCTAGGGAGGAGTTGAAGGCGTTGGAGAAGACAAGCTTTGGGCGGCCAAGAATGACTCCATCAGGGCAGTCAATCTTGCCACTTCCTCCTTCAGTTCTCTGTTCTCTTGCTCGAGGTGATCAATTAGCTTTGATGAGTTGGCTCTGGTGTAGTACCTGTGCATCAGCTTGTCTTCAAAATAAATGAAGAACACATGGTTAGACCACTCAACAAGAAGCCCTGGAACAAAACCTGTTTATGCACATGATGCATGCAATGCTTGTGCATATGATTTATTTTCTTAATCAGAGGAACTTTTAGAGTTCTATTTGCAAATATTTGGAAAATATTAATCATTTAGACATATAAAGGAAAAATTATATCAATAATATCTGGAAAAATTTTTACACCAAAGAAGTACAGTCTTGGTAATCAAATACAATACAAGAGAGAAGGAAGATGAACATCCTATGGAACCCTAGAAACAATCGTCCAAAGCTCTCAAGACCGGAAGATAAGCTGCACAAAGCCTCTTCACCTCTCTCTCATAGGCTGCCTCCATATTTGCCTTCTCCTTGGCGAGTCGATCATACTTCATCTTCCAAAACTTGGAAGACTGAGGAAGAAGAGAAATAACCACATCATCAGGCTCGTCGATAACCTGATGCTCTAGAAACTCTATCAATGCATCCTTATCTCTAAGCTGCTGAAGTAGCTCCTCTCGCTCACGGACCCAAGCACGCGAACGGTCATCATCTCTCAACTCCTCTACTCCTTGGTTAGGGAGGGTTGAAGGCCCAACCATAACCATAGGTGTAGGCCTCGAGTAGTCATAGGGCATGCGGTACTCAGAAGCTCTCCTCCTCACCCACGAGGTATAGGGTTCCAAAGCAATACAATTCTTCGGACCAAGCTCTTTCCTTCCCTTCCTATGAATCTTGGGCCAAGCGCGGACCATCCTGCCCTTCAAGTTTTGGGGATCTTTACCCTCTTGAAAGAACACACCTTCTAACAAAATGTTATTAGGTCTATCCTTTAAGGGGAACCCAAGCTGACGACGTGCCAAAATAGGGTTGTAGTTAATCCCACCACATGTACCAAGAAGAGGCACATTGGAGAATTCACCATAAGAGTCGATAATCTGCACACCATCATATACACGATTATACCAAAAGATATCATCATTAGTGAGAGACATAAGTCTCGTAGACCACCGTAGACATCCTTTGTTCTCCTTGAAGGAGAGCGTCTGTGGCAAGTGCGAAATAAACAACTTGTACAACAGAGGCAAACAACACACAATGGTACCACCACCCTTTGCATTCCTCATATGCAAAGAGAAATAAGTGTCACCCAACAGAGTCGGAACGGGATTAAGAGTAGAGAAAACCCTAATTGCATTCACATCCACAAAATTGTCGATGTTGGGGAATAACACTAGCCCATAGATGAGAAGTACAAATATGTCCTCAAAGGCATCCTTACTCATGGCCTTCCCATACAATGTAGCTTGAGCAATGAGGAAATCAAATGGAAGACCTTGAATTCCACCTTTGGTAGTCATATGAGCACCAATAACAGATTCATCTATATGCAACAGATCAGCAATCTCCTGGGAAGAAGGAACTCTCTCCAAGCCACTAAATGGCAACTGATCTAGAATAGGTATACCCACAAGATAGGCATACTTCTCAAGTGTAGGCAAAAGCTGGAAATCTGGAAAAGTGAAGCAACGGTACAAGGGATCATAGAACTGCACCAACACACTCATCAGACCTTCATCCACCTGAGTAGCAAGAATAGACAGAAGCTTCCCATGACGAGCTTTGAACTCCAAGGGATCTAATACATAGGATATCAAACTCCTTAACTCTTTCAAGTCGGGTTGTCTAAAACTGTACTTCTTCGTATTCCTTCTTTGCTTATCCATGTCTGAAAATTTGCAAATAGACCTCTTAAGTTCCTTAAAAATTTCCTCATTGTTGATGATATGGATGTGTATAAATGCATGAATGCATGGATGCAACAATCACACTCAAGGATCAAGCAAAACACACCACACAAAGGTCATGGTATGGATCAAGTCATCCTTAATATCAGTCATCTATTTTGGTGGATTATGGTTTACACCTTATCAACACTTAAGTGTTGGTGTAAGCCCTAGAGGCCAATACTTTTGGTACTTGTATCGAATTATTTATTAATAATAAAAGGGAATTTTCTTTATTATGGTTGATTAATAAAGTCCCTGGAATAGAAAGTTCGTTTAATGTATTAAGTGTGACTTAATCATGAGAACACATTAAACATAAGGACACTATTCTTAAATTATTCGTAGTCGAGCTTTAGTGTGAAGTGGGATAACATTAAAGCATTAAGACTATTATGTTTGTAGACTGATGATCACATCTCATGGATCATAGATAAAGAGTTATCAAGTCTTAAACATAAGTATGAATATTAGGAGTAATATTTATACCGGATTGACCCGCTATGAGAATACTATATAGAAAGTTATGCAAAGTGTCATAAGTTATTCTCATGGTGATAATAGTGTATACCACTCTTCGACCTGAAACCACTATGGATCCTAGATGTAGAGTCGAGTGCTTTATTGCTGGGTATACCACTCTTCGACCTGAAACCACTATGGATAACCATAAAGACAGTTGTCAACGCCGCGAAAACCTATAGGGTCACACATAAAGGACGGATTGATGAGAGATAGAATAATTACGGAATACCATAATGTATGGTGCCCTTAAGTGGAATACGAAATATGGTAAGGTACCAAATACTTAAGTGATTTTGGCATATTATGAGATATGGGCAAAATGCACTTAAGTGGGCTTTTTAGCTTGAAGCCCACACAAGTGGTTCTATAAATAGAACCCCTTGGGTAGAAGCATTATCACTCCACTCAGACTGAAATTCAAGTAGAAACTTGGAATTTCGTTTCCCTCTTTCTCTCACTCAAAGCCTTCATTCATAACAGCTAGCACTGCGATTGAAGGAATCCGTTCGTGTGGATTGAGTAGAGACGTTGTCATCGTTCAACGTTCGTGATCGCCCCGTTGATCTGTATCAAAGGTTTTGATCATTATCAGAGATCTGCACCAAAGGTTTGAATCGCCACAAGAGGTAACGATTCTATCACTGATCATGCCCATTCGTAAGGATCACTAAATGGAGAAAATTTTAAATTCCGCTGCGCCTTGGATGGCAATTCTCCTTCAATGGTATCAGAGCCACTTACGAAACCATGAATCTGATAATTGTTTTTGTTCTGTAATAATATGATTAAAGACAGAATGAATCAAAGATTAAATTGAGATCGATCAAGTTACATATATATGATATATGTAATCCTGATGCAAAATACATTATATAGGATATAGTGTTCTCGTTTCGTTCATTCAAACACTCAATGATTGTTTTCCTTTGAGCGATCAATGGTCGTTTGCTTCTTGATCCGACATTAGTATGGTGAAGCAATGACGTGTTGATCAATCATACTGAATTAACAATCGAGATATGTTTGACGGTCTGAAATTGGTGCATCAGGGTTAGTGACGGCACAATGGTTGTGTTTTTAGAGAGTTATGCGATTGGGGTTTGACTGCACAAGAGTTGTGCTTTCTAAACACTTTTTCGAACAGTGTTAACCGGTTAACGCATAGGGTTAACCGGTTAACGAGAAACTGAATACAGCCTTCTAAACTTTTTTGGAACAGTGTTAACCGGTTAACGCATATGGTTAACCGGTTAACGCAATGCGAAATATTTTTTTCTTTTGAGATTTTCAAATAGTGCTAACCGGTTAACGCATTTGGTTAACCGGTTAACGCAAGACGGAAAATAGTTTTCCAAGAGATTTTTCAACAGTGTTAACCGGTTAACGCATATGGTTAACCGGTTAACGCAAGGCAGAAAAGAATTTTCTAAAAGTTTTCAAACAGTGTTAACCGGTTAACGCATATGGTTAACCGGTTAACGCAAGGTAAAATTCACCCGTTCGGCTAGACAAAGTGCTTTGAAGTATCAAGTGTTGATACGAAAAACGATGTCAATTTAATTTGAACACCCGTTCCCGCTGTCCGGGCAGCGGACCCCCGGCTAACTCTGCATAGTGTGATCGGTCGTCGAAATTTAATTTGATTTTAATTAATTAAAGGAATTAATAATAATAATAATAAAGTGTTTATTATTGTCTTGTGGTGATCGGTTATGGCCTTAGTTTTCCTTTGTTTTGTTTTGGGTTTTAAATACGACCTGCGTGTCGTGCCTCTCTCTTAATCTCCCAAATGTAACTTCTTTTCTCATCTCACTCCCTCGTATGTAAAACGAGTTTCTTTTATGTAATGTAATGATATGAAGAAAGCAAAGAAGTCAGTGCCAAAGGAGGACAACCTTGAAGATCTTGCTTGGAGAAGCTTAGATCGTTATTAGGTTAGCTTAGGTTCTCTCATTGGCTTGGGAGAACAATTGCGCTAGGGGCCATAACTGTTTCATTATGTATATATGTATGTTGATGCATGTGAATGTATGTTGATGCATGTGAGAGACGGTTTATATGATAAACAAGCCGATGAGATCAGAAAAATTGCAATTCCCTCAAATTAAATATTAAGTTTATGCTTTCCAAGTTTTAACACTCATCAAGACTAGTAATGGATAATGTAGGTTTCGCCTACGCGAGGTGCATGATCTATATATTAGTAAGCTGCGATGGGATAATTGTAATATCCAACTGTTAAAACAATGGGTCAAACTTAACTAAAAAAATTATAATAAGATTATATATATGTTTAGAAGCAAGAGTTGGGAATGATTCATATGATGGATTGGAATAAGGAGTTATTCACCCAACTGTAATTTTCGAGAGTTGTATGAGATAAAATTGGAAGGAGTTCCTACCTAAATAACCTAGTTTTGTGTAATCCGCCTACGCGGACTTAGAACGAAGTGAAATATGGATCTCGACCCACTAGAAAATCTTCCAACGGGATTTTCCGAATCAAATGATGAGGGTCATTTGTTTTGAGTAAAATAGGTGGAGCATATTTAATTAAAGGCCTAATTGAATATGTCAATGATACTTATATTTTCATTAATCCTTATGTAGATTACCATAACAGCAAACACCTCTAACAACATCCTGCATTCAATCCTTGATAAGGAAAAATTGTCTGGGACAAATTCTCTGGATTGGCACCGAAACTTGAGGATTGTCCTCAAACATGATAAAAAGCTGTATGTCTTGGAGACACCTGTTCCTGAAGAGGAACCTCCTAGTTCTGCACCTAAGGCAGAAAGAGATGCTTATAAGAAGCATGTTGATGATGCCAATGAAACTGCTTATCTCATGCTAGCTACCATGAACTCAGAATTGCAAAAGCAACATGAGAACATGTCAGCATTCGATATGATCGAACACCTGAAGTTGCTCTATCAAGAGCAAGCAAGGCATGAGAGGTTTGAAGTTTCAAAAGCCCTTTTTAAAGGCAAGTTAGCTGAGGGAGCCCTTGTAGGTCCCCATGTACTCAAGATGATTGGGTATGTGGAAAACCTTGAGAGATTGGGTTTTCCCCTCGAAAAGGAACTTGCAACTGATTTGATCTTGCAATCGTTGCCAGATAGTTTCAGTCAATTTATCCTAAATTTCAATATGATTGATATGGACAAATCTCTTCCTGAATTGCTCGCCATGTTAAGAACTGCCGAGCAGAATCTGAAGTCAAAAGGGAAATCCATTCTGATGATCGGAAATGGAAAGAGACAGAACAAAAGACCCACTAAGCAGAGTGATAAGGGGAAGGGCAAGGAAGTTGCCAATCCCAGACCCACTTCTGCTTTGAAGCCTAGTGGAGGCATAGCAAAAGAAGGCACCTGCTTCCATTGCGGTAAGACCGGACACTGGAAGAGGAACTGCCCAAAGTACCTGGAAGATAAGAAGAATGGAGTAGAGACTTCAACTTCAGGTATTTTTGTTATTAATTTATCTACTTCTGCATCATGGGTATTAGATATTGTATGCAGTTCTCACATTTGTACAAATGTGCAGGAACTAAAAAGGAGTAGAGATTTGGAAAAAGGTGAAGTCGACCTACGAGTTGGCTATGGAGCAAAGGTTGTTGCTTTAGCCGTAGGAACTTATGTATTGAACTTACCTAGTGTTTTAATAATTCAGTTAGAGAACTGTTATTATGTACCTGCAATTAGCGGGAATATTAATTCCATTGCTCGTTTGGACAAGTTTGGTTTTTCATTTATAATAAAGAACAATTGTTGCTCAATTTATTTGAATGATATATTCTATGCTACTGCACAAATGAACAATGGACTATATGTCATTGATCTTGAAATGCCTATTTATAACATTAATACTAAAAGGATGAAACCTAATGAGTTAAATCCAACTTACCTTTGGCATTGTCGATTAGGCCACATAAATAAGAAACGCATTTCCAAACTCCATAAAGATGGACTGTTGGACTCTTTTGATTATGAATCATATGAGACATGCAGATTTTGTTTAATTGGAAAGATGACAAAGTCTCCATTCACAGGAAAAGGTGAAAGAGATAATGATCTTTTGTCCCTCATACATACTGATGTATGTGGACCACTGAACATGCCAACCAGAGGAGGTTTTCAGTACTTCATCACATTTACTGATGATTTCAGTAAATATGGTTATGTGTATTTAATGAAACACAAATCATAGTCCTTTGAAGAGTTCAAGGAATTCGAGAATGAAGTACAAAACCAACTAGGTAAGAATATTAAAACTCTTCGATCAGATCGAGGTGGTGAGTATTTAAGCCTAGAGTTTGATGACCATCTGAAAGAGTGTGGGATCCTATCCCAACTCACTCCTCCTGGAACACCCCAATGGAATGGTGTATCTGAGAGAAGAAATCGAACCCTGTTGGACATGGTCCGATCCATGATGAGTCACACCGATCTTCCAAACTCCTTTTGAGGACATGCACTATTGACATCAGCTTACACAATTAACTGTGTTCCTTCCAAAAGGTTGATAAGACACCATATGAGATATGGAATGGTAAGAGACCACATATGTCTTACATGAAGATTTGGGATTGCGAAGTTTATGTGAAACGACAAATTTCAACTAAGCTTAAGCCCAAATCTGACCAATGCTTATTTGTGGGGTATCCTAAAGAAACAAGAGGATATTACTTCTACAATCCTTCTGAGGGCAAAATGTTTGTCGCTCGAACTGGAGTTTTCCTAGAAAAGGATTTTATTTCCAAAGGAATCAGTGGGAGGAAAGTAGAGCTTGAAGAAATTCAAGGATCATAAGGCATTGATACACCTATGGAGGAATCAGAGCAGGAAACACAAATAGTTGTGTAAGAGCAACCTGCTCAAGTAGAACAAGACCAGCGTAGGTCAGGCAGGATATGTCACCTACCTGAGATATATGGATATCTGATCTAGGTGATGTATTACTCATGGATCAACATGAGCCTGTGACCTACTCATGGAATCTTTGTTTTGATGAAACAGTAAAACTGTATGGATTCATCAAGAACGAAGATGAAGAAGTTCAACAAATAATGTAATCATCTCTGTTGTTTTAATATGTTGGGTTGAAGAAGTTCAACATCTGGACCAACATGTCATGTACGATGTCACGACATCATGCCTGTGACATCGCACATGTGTAGAAAACTGAATTAATTAATTCAGTATATATTCTGGGATTAGTGAGGATATTTGGTGAATATCCCAACTCCCATGTGGAGGTCTTAAAGATTCAATCAGAATATATATAGGCTCAAAATAAGGAGATATATATGGAGAGATTTTAGGACTGAAGACCTTGTTTGTAGCAGAAATTTTCTGCTGTAGTTGTAACAGCAAAGAACAAGTTTGCTGCGATTTCTGAAGGCCCAAATCCAGTTGGGTGATTAGGTTATAAATAGCTTATTGTAACCTAGTTGTGGTAAGCCTCTTAGAATGAAAATTTAGGGGTGTGTGTGAGGTAAACCTCCCAACCTGTGGGAAGGTTACCATGTGTTTCTCAGTGGTAAAAGCTGAGAGTATTTGTAACTCAAAGCCTGTAGGCAAGAGTGATTTTGTTCTTGAATGAAGCTGTGAAGCAAGTTCAAGGTGTGTTAACATTACATTGTATTTGTAGTGATAGGAATGGAAACTGGAGGTTTCTATCTAGGAGTTCCTAGGTATAGATTGCATTGGGTAGGGATTAAGTGAAGAGTTGTAAACGGGGGAGTTTAACTCTGAATTAATACTGCTGATAGTGGATCTTCTTCCTGGCTTGGTAGCCCCCAGATGTAGGTCATGTTGGACTGAACTGGGTTAACAATTTCCTGTGTTTGTTTTCCTTCTGCATGTGTTTTTGTTACTGTCATAACTCAGCTGGTATTCCAGTCAGCTTATCAAGATGATAACAGACCTGGTATATAGCCTTCTGTTTGAATGTCAATCAGAATGTTATAACATTCATCTGTGACAGCGTATACTGAACAATAAGCAGGTTAGGTTCAGTTCAGTATTTATTTAAGTCCGTTCTCTTCAAGGATAACAGACCTGGCCGAAGGATCATTATGAAACTGTTAAACTGGATGTTTTGACAGTTGATACTGAAGGCTGATACTGAAGTAGAGACTAGTTTGTGTTTTACAGTACTGCAAACTTAGCACAGCCTGTTTCCAGGAACATAACAGAATCAACATATATTCTGACTGTCGAACTGAATGTTGTGACATTCATTCCCAACAGCATGTGCTAAAGTGTAGGATGATTGGTTTTTCTGTTTCGGTATTTTTCTCAGGCTATTCTTCAGGGATTCAATAGCTGACCTAAAATCCAGGAAACCAACTACTAACCTACAATTAATGAACCTAGCAAATAGCCTAGCTGTTAGCAATCGAATAAGTGGAAATTAGATTAACATGTTCAACCTTTAATTCAGGAAATACAAGTAAAAGACAAACACACTGGAACAATGTAACAGATGATGTCCAAAATCAATAGTAAGACATCATGCTGATAACTGTGTAAGAAAACAACAGAAGTGATTGCTAGGATTGATCTCTGTTGAATCTTTCTTTCTGATGCACAGAACCAGGTGTTCATCCATTCTAGGGTGACATAGAATGAGATGTCGTGACATCTGTGAACGTGTGCATATTAGTACAGTGGTTAATAATTGTCTTGCTGTATTAGGTACAATGTTAGATCAGATGTCATGAATTGGAGTAGAACATCTGAATTCTGACTACACCAGAATTTCAAATGGTATCAGAGCAGGCATCCTGTCTGTTTCTGGATGAGATCCATGGGTGATACTTTCTGGTATCCTGCAAGGAGTTATGTTAGTACTGATGCTGGAACCTGTGAAAGGTTCTGTAATTTCCCTGAATGGTCCCTTGAAGTAGGTGGATGGACTGTTCATGACGGGAATGGTGTGTACCTGTCTCTGGAGGTTGGCAATTGGCCTTTGTGTGGGACAGCTGTGCCAATATTGAATCACATTCAAACTTGGTATCGTCTTGGAGGCTGATCTGGTGAAGTGTGTGTTCATAGGTTGAGTTGTATTATGATTTCCGCTGCATAATACCTGGCAAAACTCAAACTCTGATGTAGTTTCCACTCTTGTGGATGAAAGGTTGTTGTATTCAAGATTTCATCATAATCTATTGAAGATGTCAAAGATACTCGAGTCTCCTCAAGACCACTCATCATGACGCTCTCACTTCAGGATGGTAAGAATCAACTGATCACTGATTCTTTTACTCTTTTGGGTAATGTATATGAAGACCTTGAAGAATGTCAAGGAAAGGTTGTTCCAAGGAGGTGGAATGAATGTTCTATGTGATGTTAGAACATGGTGGTCAACAAGTATGCAGCTACTGGTTGAAGAGCAGATGTGTTAGGTGTCAAACAAAGGGAGACCTTGTTTGGAACCTACTCCTGACCTGGAAGAGGAGACATCTGTGTGTGCTAAGTTGACATGGGTAGGGTCAACTGTGGGTGCTCAAGAAGGTCACCTTTAGAAGTCTGATCTCTAGAAGTTGAGCTGGTTGAGATGTGACATTGTGCAAGCTCCTGCTGTTTGGCATATTCTTGTAGATCGATCAGGGTTGGGTAGTTGTTCCTTGAAGTACTATGTTGTGTTGGAAGACAAGTCCCCTGAATGTTAGAAGTCAATATTGGGGTAACCTGATTGCTATATCATTTAAGAGGATTGGAACCATGAATCTTGTTATTCAAACACCACGTTCAGAAGTGGCAGTTCTTTCAAGAAGTGAGAATATGAAGATTCAGAGGTTGGTTGAGGTAGTATGCTCTGGCAATGCATATCTACTATTGACTGGTGTTGTTTGTCTCACTAGTACTTATAGTCAGCTGGAGTCTGATTGGTGTGATTGGAGTATGCATAGGTATAACTCATAGGGTTAGTTGCCATTGGTAGGGATGGTGTATGTCATGTTGAGACAGTTGTGTACAATGCATGGATATTGGTGTGGAGTGTCCATGATTGGTAATTTGAGGGGGAGTTTTGGTTAACCTCCTCACGGTTGGTCAGCCTAGGGTCTGGTTGGTTGTTGACCTGTGTCACATGGGTTCTGGTTGTTGTGTGACACATCTGCAAGGAAGGATTCATCTCTCTCATTCCTAAGGGTGAATCTAATCTGGAAAGATTCTCAAATCTGTTGAGGTGCTTGCAAGCAGAAGATGCTGACACAAGAAGAGTATTTTCAAAATATTCTTTTGATGGAAGTATTTGAAAGGATAATTGGGAAAGGATTTAAGATCAATGTATACTTGTGCCAAGTACAAGTATTTAATTGATTATCCTTGGAGCTCAAGATAACTGATGTTCTTAAAGATGTTGGAACGTCTCTTCTTCAAGACCCTGTGCAGAATCACAGGAAGGATGGTACATTGGTTTATGATCTATCTCTTTGGTGGCAGCAAAAGTATATGATCTCTGAAAAGGTTTCCTGGAAAGAAACATGTTCAGCCTTGGTGTGTACAAGAAGAAGAAGACATCAGAGTCTTGATGGTGGTTACTTGGATCAGTTTATCTCCGATCTAAGTAAGGAAGTGCATTGGCTAATGCACACTATGAAGTTAAGAACAAGTGCAGCATTCTTAACATCATGGTAACAGTCTTGCCTTAGGAAGTGGAATCCTTGGTATAGCTGAAGGGTTAGTGTCTAACTGGTCCTTCTGAAGACTCATGCATCAGAGTGTCTGATGTCTTTGGAGAAGAAGCAGGGATTCATCAAGGTGTGAGCTTGTATGACTTAACTGCAAACCTGCAGGATGGAGGTTGTTTACTCAAACTTGGTTCCGCAATCAAGTCTATGAGAACATTGAACTCTTGTTCTGTGAAGGGAGGAAGTTCTTTCAAGTGGCAGAAGAAGGAGCTGAATTCAACAGCTGGATGTCAAAACACAATGTTGTGACATTTGGTTCAACATCAGATTCTTAGTTGGTGAAGTGGCACATCAACTTGAGATAGAAGGGTCTACAGGGTAGTAGATTGGACACTTCAAAAGGCTTGAAGTTCAAATCTCACTTGGAAGGTCAGAATATCTTTGGGAGAAGTCTGATAAACGTGGAGAGGTCCAAGAATGGCATTTGACTTTTTCATATGAGGATTCATGAAGGAGGTAATCAACCAGTGGCATTTGGTCTATCTCAGAAGTGAGTTCGAAGAATCAAGATAATCCACATATGGCAGCTGATTATTCTTGAGGAAAGTCTGAGACAAATTACTTTTGAGCAGAAAAGTAGTAAGTTGAAGACAAAAGGAGGTGTTTTCTATTCATCTCTTGGAGCTTGTGGTAGGAGCTCTGAGCTATCTATGGAAGATTATCTCTCGTAATGGGATGAGAATGTATATGTCCCAATTTATGTCTGGGTTCTTTTGGATCAAGCTGGTGACTCAGTGATATCTGAAGATTATCAGATGGTGCCCTTGTTATGTTGGGAAGGATGTCCTAACGGATGTTAGAACATCTTGTGAAGTGGATGTGGTCAGCCAAGAGGGTTGAACAGATGGGGTACTCTTGAAGACATGAAGATGCATCTTATGTTTTCCATTCATTAAGTGGTCTGAAATCTCTTTGAATCAGGAAGTATGTGAAGGCCCAACCTTGGGGTGTTGGATATGATCATGTGTGACCTCCAAGAGAGTAGGTTGTCCATGACAGGGGGAGTGTGTCCTAGTGCTGCAAGCAATCATCAAGCTTGTGGTCTATGTGCTCTCAGATAACTGGGTATGGCACCTTGTTAGTTATCAGGATACTGTGATGTATATCAAGGGTGAGTGAGCAGAAGAATGTCTGACCGGATGTCATGACATTGCCCTGGACAATGCTGCTATTTCCTTCTGAATCTTAAAGTCATTAGGAATTATGGATGTGATGTGTCTAATTCTGATAAATTAGAATAAGCCTGATGGTCACAGTTGTGTGGTACAGGGGGAGTAACCATCTACTGGTGTTTGTGATTTTGGCTTTAGCAGTGCCAGATGTCAAGTCTCTACTGGAGGTATGAAAGTGAGCTTAGGAAATGTTGAGAGGAAGAATACTTGAAGAATGCAGGCAAAAGCCACGTTGAATGTTAAGACATCGCGTGCAACGTGTCTGACTACATATAGGGAATAGTCTCCATGCACTGGAACTGCTGTTTTCGAAAAGAAACAGTCAAGAGCTATAAAAGGTATTCAAAGATAGTCTGCGATTTTGTTGGTGATTCTCTGACTGTTTCTCAGCAAATATTAATGAATCTTGACCAAGCATTTATTCCCACCGTAAATTCCTAAGCACGGGCTGGTCTATTTAAAGGATGTAATAGCCCTCTTCTTTTCACAAGAGAAACACTCCATTCCCTCTGAATCATGGGGTATGTTAAGGTTTGGGCAAATTGCGCCTGGATCTGGTTTTGTGAGGGGTTCCTTTACAAATGTTTAGCTAAAAAGGGGGAGAGAAATATAGTCCTGAGGTCGAGAATGTACCAGAAACAAGTAAAAAGTGGTAGCAAACATAAGTTGGCTTCAGGCACAGAAGTCACTAACTGGGCATATCACTTGTGTCTTATGATCTGAGTTAAGAGGACAGTTGTGTCTTGTGATCTGAGTTACATTATCTATGTACTCAGCATTACATATTCTTCCGGAAGCTCTCCTGTTGAGGGGAAGGGTTCTGGTACAACTGATTCCTGTACCTCTACTTCCTCATGTACACCAACTTTGGTGTTTGTGGTGGTGGAGTCAATGACAGAGATGAAGAGCATACCCATATTGGGATGTTTTGTCCAGTGTAATATTGATTTGTTTTAGCTAAATTTTGCCAAAGGGGGAGATTGTTAATACCTTAGGATTGGCATTAATTTTATAAAACAAATAATGTAATCATCTCTGTTGTTTTAATATGTTGGGTTGAAGAAGTTCAACATCTGGACCAACATGTCATGTACGATGTCACGACATCATGCCTGTGACATCGCACATGTGTAGAAAACTGAATTAATTAATTCAGTATATAT
Source organism: Lathyrus oleraceus (assembly GCF_024323335.1). NCBI lineage: Eukaryota > Viridiplantae > Streptophyta > Magnoliopsida > Fabales > Fabaceae > Lathyrus > Lathyrus oleraceus. The sequence goes on from NC_066579.1 coordinate 376,570,248, forward strand.
TCTGGGATTAGTGAGGATATTTGGTGAATATCCCAACTCCCATGTGGAGGTCTTAAAGATTCAATCAGAATATATATAGCAATCTAATAAGTGGAAATTAGATTAACGTGTTCAACCTTTAATTCAGGAAATACAAGTAAAAGACAAACACACTGGAACAATGTAACAGATGATGTCCAAAATCAACAGTAAGACATCAGGCTGATAACTGTGTAAGAAAACAACAGAAGTGATTGCTAGGATTGATCTCTGTTGAATCTTTCTTTCTGATGCACAGAACCAGGTGTTCATCCATTCTAGGGTGACATAGAATGAGATGTCGTGACATCTGTGAACGTGTGCATATTAGTACAGTGGTTAATAACTGTCTTGTTGTATTAGGTACAATGTTAGATCAGATGTCATGACTTAGAGTAGAACATCTGAATTCTGACTACACCAGAATTTCATAAGGACACTATTCTTAAAGTATCCGTAGTCGAGCTTTAGTGTGAAGTGGGATAACATTAAAGCATTAAGACTATTATGTTTGTAGATTGATGATCACATCTCATGGATCATAGATAAAGAGTTATCAAGTCTTAAACATAGGTATGAATATTAGGAGTAATATTTCTACCGGATTGACCCGCTATGAGAATACTATATAGAAATGTATGCAAAGTGTCATAAGTTATTCTCATGGTGATAATAGTGTATACCACTCTTCGACCTGAAACCACTATGGATCCTAGATGTAGAGTCGAGTGCTTTATTGCTGATCTAACGTTGTCCGTAACTGGATAACCATAAAGACAGTTGATGGGTACTCCACGAAGCATGCTGAGGGACATGAGTGTCCTAGATGGAATTTGCCAATCCTGCGTAACAGGATAAATGTCTATGGGCCCAATATTGAACTGGACAAGGGTGACACGGTTTATACCTTGTGTTCAATATAGACATAAGGGCAAAGAGGTAATTATACACATAATTATTATCACAGGAGGTTTTGTCAGATCACATGACATTTTCGTGTCTTGGGTAGCAGTGATGTGTTGCTAGATACCGCTCACTGTTTATTATGTTAAATGCGTGATTTAATATAATTGCCAACGCCGTGAAAACCTATAGGGTCACACACAAAGGATGGATTGATGAGAGATAGAATAATTAAGGAATACCATAATGTATGGTGCCCTTAAGTGGAATACGAAATATGGTAAGGTACCAAATACTTAAGTGATTTTGGCATATTATGAGATATGGGCAAAATGCACTTAAGTGGGCTTTTTAGCTTGAAGCCCAGACAAGTGGTTCTATAAATAGAACCCCTTGGGTAGAAGCATTATCACTCCACTCAAACTGAAATTCAAGTAGAGACTTGGAATTTCGTTTCCCTCTTTCTCTCACTCAAAGCCTTCATTCATAACAGCTAGCACTGCGATTGAAGGAATCCGTTCGTGTGGACTGAGTAGAGACGTTGTCATCGTTCAATGTTCGTGATCGCCCCGTCGATCTGTATCAAAGGTTTTGATCATTATCAGAGATCTGCACCAAAGGTTTGAATCGCCACAAGAGGTAACGATTCTATCACTGATCATGCCCATGCGTAAGGATCACTAAATGGAGAAAATTTTAAATTCCGCTGCGCCTTGGATGGCAATTCTCCTTCACACTCAAGGATCAAGCAAAACACACCACACAAAGGTCATGGTATGGATCAAGTCATCCTTAATATCAATCATCTATTTTGGTGGATTATGGTTTACACCTTATCAACACCCAAGTTCCATTGATATTAAGGATATACGAGAATAGATCAACCATGAATCAAGGGTTTGTTGCAAGTCACGAGCATGGGGTCTCGGTTAAGAACCACCCAAAGGGAGTGTACTATGGTTAAACCTGACAATCATTTTCTAAAAGAGGTTGTCGCATCGCGCGAAAAACCGGCGGGAAAACATGAACAACAGAGCCGCCACCGTGCGTTATTTATCCCAAAAGAGGGAAAGGAAACGCTCAGAGTAAACCTAGGAAAGAACATGGTCTCGCGACCAAAGAGAATGGGTTCGGGAGTCGGTTATGCGAAGGGAAGGTATTAGCACCCCTACGCATCCGTAGTACTCTACGGGATCCACGCACAAAAGGAAGGAATATTGGTTGCTAAACACTGCTCAAACTCACACACACTGGCCGAAAGAGACACAAGAAAACTGACTGAAACTGACTCGGCAGGATGTCGCATCCTGGGCCTACTTAGTCTATCAGGCATAGACATCAGAGTCGAAGTAGTTCGGACTGGGGAGACGACACATGCTCGCTAGGATGTCGCATCCTATGCATACGTATCTTCTCGGACGAGAGAAGAATCAGAGCATTCGTAGCTCGACTGACACGCACACAGACAAACAAGACACAGGCAAAGGCAAACGTGGAGCCCGACTGCCAATCACTGGACTTATGTCAGCATCCGTACCTAAAACACACGCAAGAAGGCAAACATGGAGCCTGAATACCAATTGCTGGACTTACATCAGCATCCGAACCAAACACACGCACACTGGAACCCAAATGCCACTCGATGGACTTACATCAGCTTCCAAGCACACAACAACACAACAAGTTAATAGGGAGTCGGGGACTCGAGCCTATAACTGTCAGACAACACACACAAAAAGAAAAAGGGCGCCCGGAGAGATCAGCTCAATCTCCTGCCTACATACTTCATCTGGTATGAAGATCAGGGCGATGTAGTTCCCCTACAGAGGGATAAAGGACTAGCCTAACCAGATAACAGAGGGAGACACAACTAGGGAGACTACGACTCGAGCCTAGATGTTATCATGCAAATTCGTCCCTAAGTTAAGGTTTCTAGCTAACTGGCACAGGGAGCCAGCCTATCCTAATCATGACTTGCACAGGGAGCAAGCCACACACACACTTAACTTGCACAGGAAGCAAGCCAAGCAAAACCTAACTTGCACAGGAAGCAAGTCTAAACTAATCCTAACTTGCACAGGAAGCAAGTCAAACAATCCTAACTTGCACAGGAAGCACACGCTATACACAAACAAGTGGCTCAAACAAGGGTTAGGTTTTAGTCGAGGGGTCATATCAACCTCAACAAACAAACCTCTGGAATGGGGTGAGTGTTGCTCTTAACCTTGCCATTGAGGGGCTAAGGTGAAGCAGATGAAAGGAGATGAGGGGTGTGCCTCATTGCTTCTATCCCTGACCTGGGAGAGCATTTGACAAGAATGTGTGGGTTCAGAACGTGGGAACCCTTCTACACATTTAAAACTGACTCAACTGTACAATTGTACAAGATCTTGGGTTTGTATCTGCAATGCATCAACACAGTGGTGTGAGCAAAGCAGATGACACACTGAATAGTGGGGGATAGATTGCATATCCCTACCTTCCACCAATTGCCTCTTCACTTAGGAGGACTTTTGACTCTATGCAAGGGCAAAAGTAAACAGTCACAAACATTGCCTCTTAAGGAGGACTTCAGACAGTTGCCTGGCCAAGTAACAGGCCAGGTCTTCCAGACTACATGAAGTAAAAGAGACATACCTCAATGCAAATTGCTTATACAAGCAAAGCAAAGAAAAAAGTTCACAAGGAACTAAAAGCAACTAAAGTACCTGAAATCAGTCAAGCACAGTTAGTATACAAGTCAGAGTTAAATCAAAATGAAACAGACATCAACCAGTCAACACAAGCAAGTGAATGTGCAAGGCACAAGGCTTAAGGCATGTGAGCCAAGCCACCTACAAAACAAACAAGTTAGACAATGATATTCAAGCAAGCTCAATCAAATTGTAATGATCTCTTTGAAGCATTTGTAGCTTAACCTGAAAACATAAGCTCAAAAGTGAGTACCAGGACCACTAGGGCAAGCCTAGGGTCAAAAATAAATGAGAAAGTCAAAACAGCAAGGGATATCCAATCAAAGTCAAGTTTAAACATTCAAGAAACAAACTCAATTGGGTTCACATTCATATCAATCACTATCATCATTTCATGAACCATTTAGGTCAAAGTATGGCAAACAGAAGCTCATAGAAGTCAACAGCAAGACTTGCATCAAAAGCAAACTAAAACATTTCCAAAAATCACCAAATAAAACATGGTCAATCCTAACACATAGCATGGTAAGCATGTCAAATTTCATCTCATTTGGATGAGAGGAAGGCAGTAAATGAAAATCATGAAGTCAACATAATTTCAAGTATGCACAATGAAGGACAACAAACATGGGTCAACTTCAAAAAATCATATCAAATTGAAAACAGATGAGAAATGAATGAGATTAACACCAATGCAAAGCTCAAGATGTCTAGTTATCACATATGAAATTTCATGATCATTCAATATGGTATGAGGATTTCACAAAGGATTTGGCATCATGTATCACACAAAGTCAACAATTGACTAGGCAGGGAAGAAAATTCTCAAATAAATGGAAAACAGCATGATTAAATCCAAGAAAATTCACACACAAACTAGACATGTAAGAGATCATTCATGCCAAATTTCAAGTTATTTGAAGGCCAGGAGACATGTGAACAAAAATCATGAATTTGCATAACATTGGTGTGACACAAATTGTCACACCCTAGTTCAAAAATTCATATCTAGCAAACCACAAATGATAAATGCATAAACTCTACATCAAAACAAAGATGAGTGAGTCTAGTTTCACCACAAAAAATTTCAGGGGCAATGGATACATTCTCATTATTTCACAAACGTATTGGCACAAGGTATCAAATGTGCATACATGTTAGGAAAACAATTACCAATTAAAATCCAGCCAATGAAAAATTAATTAAAAATCATAATCAAATACTAGACATCCATGTGAAGATGATGGAAAAATTTTCATGATTTTTGGATGAATAATGAAGGAGAAATGAATTGTTGAAGTTGAGTGAATAATTGGATGAAACATGATCAAATAACATGGCATAATGGTCAAAATGGTTGACTGAATGGCAATTTGGTAATAAGGCGCGTCACTAACTTAAACACTGCGTTTTGGCAAGGAGAATGGAATGTTCTCATTGGTCCAATTCCAATGGAACAGTGACTCGGCCAATGGAGCTCAAATTCTGGGTTTCTAAAAACCCTAGGGTTTAACAGCATGGTTTCACGTTGATCACAGCAAAATGGATTCAAAACAAATGCTACAAACCAAATGGCAACACAATCAAAATGCTCATGCAACATACAGCAATCAACAGCCAATCATGTTCAATATTTCTGGGCAGCCTTAGGGTTTTAAAACAGCAGCAGTATTCATCATCATCATGCAACTTGAAATTTCGAAATGTCCAGAAATCCATGGCAAGCATATCAATAGCATCATCAGACATCCAGCAACAAGAATATAGCATCAAATTTCAATAAATCATTGCAAGCATGGCAAATCGATGGAAAACACATTTGTACACAAAAATGAAAACTCAGATTTAACACAGCATGGTCAACCATTTAGCATGATTCAAGTTGCAATGGAACAAGCATGGGAAGAACTACAAGACACATGGCATTAATTTGAGAAAAGTGGAACTCGAAGTCTTACTTGAATCTGAAGAAAATGGTGAAACAAGGCTTCTTTTGGTGATACAAGTGCAAACAGATGAAGACAATGGTGTGTAATGATGGATGCTTGATGCCTTTTTGCTCAGCTATGCATGAAAATGTCCAAATCGTGTTTTGCCATTGTTGGAGCTTGGTGAAAACAGAGTGAGAAGGAGGCTGCACAGGTGATGAATGGTTCTTGCAAAAGGCTTCAGATGATGTCCATATGATGGAACAATGAAGAAAGGCTTGAGGGTTTTGGAGCTTTGAGCAGAAAAATCTCAAAATGTGAAAAATAGCCTTGAGAGAAAATGAGAGAGCTTGGTCGTGTGTGGCTGCTGCTAGGTTTCTCCAGTGATGAAATGGATGATGAAATAGCAATGCCAGGTTCAGTTCGTTGAGAGTTCTTGAACAGATTTTGGAAAATGCATAAAATGTGTTTTTTGAGCAAAAGTGAGTGAATGAGTTCTGTTGGCTTGATGCAGCTTCTAATGTTCTCAATTGACAGGAAATGATGTCTTAATCTTCTGTTGGACAGTACAAGGCATGGCCCTTTTCTTTGGAGTCTTGACAGCTTTTCTTCATATGCAAAAGCAAGGTGAACGAGTGATTTTCTGTTGCAAAGTGTTGGCTGCTCTTAGGGTTTGTCCATGACAGAAAATGATGGAAAATCCTGCTGTCTTGTGGTTCTAGGCATGGTTGTGGGATGTGTTTGTTGCATTTGTCCTTTTCTTCCAATTTCAAGCAAGCAAGCATGGCCTTTTCCTGTTGGTTTTAGGCTGCTACTGAGGTTCTAATTGACAGCAAATGAGGTTTAAATTTCTGTTTTAGAGAAGTACAAAGCATGGTTCAAATGCAAGTATGGATGGATATGGTGAATTTGTACTTTTGGTCAAATTCCAAACAAGCTAGCATGGATACATGTGTACTGCATAATTTGACTTGGCAAACACATTTTAAATGACATTTCTGAGCTATTTCAATTGGCCAAGTGGTTTAAAGAATGATAAATCAAAAAGTCAAACATTGGTCAAACTTGCATTTAAATGAGATAAGTCAAAAAATGCCATTTTGATTGGTGAAGTTTTGGCACATGAAATTTATATTTTTGGAAAGAGGGGATCAAATGTGACTTGTAGGAAAAAACCCCACCAAAATTGGCCAAACGGTTTGAGAGATATGGCCTTTTGAAGTTCAAGATTTTCTGAAATCGATTCGATCATAACTTGCCAACCACACATGGGAATTGAGAGTTCTTGGACTTTTTGGAAATGGGAGAACAAGATCTTCAACTTTCATGTTGGGCAAAAATTCATTTGAAGCTTGTATCATGATGTAATTTTGAGGATCAAGACTTTCCATTTTTAGTAAGTTTTAGTTACAGGTCCAGTTTCCATTTTTGGAAATTTCTGATCTGGCTTCAAATTCTTCCATGATGGTGTTTGACATGATATATGAGGACTATATGGACATGAATGAGACCTCTCAAACCAATTTCCATCATCAAATCACTGATTAAATGGACAGTTGACCAACAGTTGACTTTTAGGGTTTCTGACTGACTGTGCATGAACTGATGACTTCTGAACATCCAATCCTTGACTTAAACACTTCAAATGGACCTCCAAGTCATGTGAACATGTTGGACAAACCCTAGGGCTTTGGCTCCTTGAGAATTGTGCCTGTTTGCTTGGTTGACTGATCTCCTGATCAGTTTGACCTAATTTCTTGATTGGCTTGCACTTGAGGCAAAAGAGGCAATGCAATGCTATGCAATGGACCATGATATGCTATGACCTAATATGAAAATGTATGTACAATGATAGGTGCAAATTTGAGGTGCTACAGCTGCCCCTATTCAATCAGCTGGGAACCCGAATGGATGAGAGCAACGGCTGTCAAACTTTCAGGGTAAACAGGGATTGAATACCAAGAACCGTAGAATTTGCACAACAGGGATCCACCAATGGAAACGTCCACTGGGATTTGATATTTATTACTGGGTATTTTGTTTTGTTTTCAAAGGGTACGGCCACATCCAGACATCACAACGATGACGAATGGGAATAGAAATCACAACTAGATGCCATCGGACAACTAGGAAAAACTCGACGTTTACCAAGACCAACGGAGAGGTAACCAGACATTAATGAATGACCGGAAGGGATACAACCATACGTCAACGGACGAAATGGGAAAAACTCAACGTTTACCAAGACCAACGGAGAGGTAACCAAACATTAATGAATGAATGGAAGGGATACAACCATACGTCAACGGACGAAATGGGAAAAACTCAACGTTTACCAAGACCAACGGAGAGGTAAACAACTGGGGACGACCAGGAAAAACTCGACGTTTATCGAAACCAACGGAGAGGTAACCAGACATTTACTGATGAATGGGCAGACTCGACGTTTACAGACATCGAAAGATGATGTTTACAGACACCAAAAAGATCGACCAGACATTTACAGATGAATGGGAATACTCGACGTTTACAGACATCGAAAGATGATGTTTACAGACACCAAAAAGATCGACCAGACATTTACAGATGAATGGGAATACTCGACGTTTACAGACATCGAAAGATGATGTTTACAGACACCAAAAAGATCGACCAGACATTTACTGATGAATGGGAATACTCGACCAGACATCAACGGATGAATGGGAGAAAACTCGACGTTTACAGACATCGAAAGATGATGTTTACAGACACCAAAAAAGATCGACCAGACATTTACTGATGAAGGGGAATAAGAGAAACACAACCAGACGTCAACGGACGAATGGGAAAAACTCGTCGTTTATCGAAACCAACGGAGAGGTAAGTCCACATGGGGAAAAGTACAACTAGACGTCATAGGACGAATAGGAAAAACTCGACGTTTATCGACACCAACGGAGAGGAGGAAACTCTACTGGGGAGAGTGAACACAACCAAATCATCAACGGATGATTGGGAAAAACTCAACGTTTATCGACACCAACGGAGAGGAGAATACTTCACTTGGGAAGGAGGACACAACCAAATCATCAACGGATGATCGGGAAAAACTCGACGTTTATCGACACCAACGGAGAGGAGAAAACTCCTTCGGTCTGAATACCGGAAAATTGGCCTTGTGCCATGAGTACATCGACCTGATCGTCGGAAACTCCTTCGGTCTGAATACCGGAAAATTGGCCTTGTGCCATGAGTACATCGACCTGATCGTCGGAAACTCCTTCGGTCTGAATACCGGAAAATTGGCCTTGTGCCATGAGTACATCGACCTGATCGTCGGAAACTCCTTCGGTCTGAATACCGGAAAATTGGCCTTGTGCCATGAGTACATCGACCTGATCGTCGGAAACTCCTTCGGTCTGAATACCGGAAAATTGGCCTTGTGCCATGAGTACATCGACCTGATCGTCGGAAACTCCTTCGGTCTGAATACCGGAAAAACATGAGACATATTATCTAATGCCGTCAAAACGTAGATAATACACTCGCATGGAAGATTATCCATAACCGGGTTGTGGGTTGCTAAATGAATAATCGACCGAAAAGAAAGGCATCTGGGTACCAGACTAGGTATGCAAAAGATGACCAATCAAAAGAGGATAAAGTTGCTAACTTGGAGCAAGTATCCAAAAAGAAAGTGAAGACCCAATGGGGACAATACTGTTTGATCAAAGCAAGTATCCAAAGGGGACAAGACCATTAATACCACAAAGAGGGGATTACATCTACCGTTTGTAGGCAGAAAACCACGGAAAAGTAACCAGTCATCATCGGGACGAGCACAAAGGGTTAATTCCAACAAGGGGAGGAAAGTGGGATTTTACAACTACCAGCTAGTGGGTAGAAAACCACAAAGATAGGACTTACAGCTACCGGTTTGGTGGTAGAGGCCAAACAAATTCCGCTGAGGATAAGATGAATGAGTGTCGGTTAGTGAGCGACTATTCATTTATGCCCTAGGGAAGTACAGGAGACAGCCAATAGGAAACCAATTCAGGATCGATCCAAAAAGGCAGACTGAAACAAGACTCATCCTAATGAGGAAAGAACTCAATAGGGAAAACCCATCCCAATGTGTGTTGGGAGGGAACGGAAGCAACCGTCATCCACGAGGACGTATCTCAGCGGGGAAATGGCAGGAAAAGATTGACACTTTCTGCTTAAGGGGTAGACTCTACATGGAGAGATCGGACATACCCATATCTGCTTAAGGAAAAAAGACCCAAGCTGGCAAGACGCTAACAATTGGGGAGTAACATTGCTGGGGATACCCACTCGACTGAAGAATCACTTGTTGGGAAAACACCAACCTCTCCACCATGCTGATGAACCCAATCCTGAAGCCGATCCAATGGCGTGATGCTAAACTCTTTCCAACAACCCAACCTCGGCTGGTCACCACGGCCTGGGGCTAATGGATATGTTTGCAATGTTGATGCATGAGTTTTTTTGTTTTACACAATGCCCCATGATCATGGAAATGCTATGCACTAATGATGCGATATGCTATGCTTATCTAAATGACGAATGCATAAACACACGTCTCCTCCAGAGACAATACCGGGGAACTCCAGGAACTGTGCTGGGGAATGGTAAAGCGACTTCACCGGGAGGAAGACTCAACCAATCTTCAGATAGGATAAACCCTGCTTTGGAGAATGTCCGTTACTCCGTTGGGGATAACCCACGCGATCCATAGGTAGACTCAACTCAGCTGAGGATGCAGATATTAGTCTACTACAAAAACCCGTCCAATCCACTGGTAGGATGAACTCTGCTGGAGAGATAAATGCTACTCCACTAGGGACGACCCAACCAATCCATATGTAGGAGAATCACTGCTGGAGATGTATTTCATGAGACCCGCTCCACTCGGGGAACTTGCTGAGGAAAAACCACACCATTCTGCTGAGGAGAACAATCCTAGTGGAGAGAACAACTATAGTGGCGAGAGTGACAACTCTGTTGAGGATGATAACACGTCATATCATACTGGAGATGAATTCCCACAAACCTGCTTGGGATAAGCACTCACGGCCATACTGGAGATGATAGCATCACAAAACCAATTGTTGGGGGACACACCAACGGTCTACAGATAAACTCCACTGGGGTGCTCCCGAGGAAAATAACTGTCAGGCGCTCAGCGGGGATTCTCAACTGGGGAAATCTGCAAGCATAGGCCTGCTGGGGAGAAGCAATCCTTAGATCTGCTGGAGAAAGAAGGTACTGTCTACAGGCATCTCTGCAGGGGAAATAACTCTGATAGCTTCAATACTGACTTGGGCTGGGGACGTGATAACCTTCAGGCTTGCTGAGGAGACAACGATCTCGAATCTGCCAGGGAGATCACACTCTTAATCCTCTGGGGAGATACAGCTTGTTTGACACGGATATCGGTCGACTCGTCGCACACTGGTATCCATCATCCACCCATAGTGTTGACTTTCCACTTTTAAGAACTCCCAGACTCTTCTGGACTTTTCTGCTCCATCATCTTGTATTCCCAACTCGTTCGTACTTCACGGAGGTTGAACTCTTGGGATTCATACATACTTTCCAATCATCAGACTTTGAAGAGTCTTCTTGATTAATTTTCCAGGACCGTCGTCGTAATCCTTCACTGCCTTTTCACCGTTCAACTATCCCTTGCCCCTGATTCGGCTCTGCAGGGATCGTTAGATAAAAGAACGTGCCCCAGGTATGCCCCATGATAAGGCTCAAACATCACTCTACTGGGGATGCCCCACGTCGTAGTTATTGACGGGAATAGTGACAACAGCAATTTGATCATTAACGGGGACCCCCTCTGGTGAAGCACGACTGGGTGGCAGAATCATGGCTTCCTGTCTCTGGGCTAAGGCACGCAGCTCCTCTTGCCCCTGAACGACCCCTTGCATCATGGTCATGAACTGGGCCATGTTTGCCCTCATCTCAGCCAACTCAGTCTGAACCTGATCCATACTCCTCTGATGATTCGATCTGGTTGCGGTGCGGTGTGGACGACAATCAGCAATCCTGTCTCAGTCAGGAACCAAAGTGAGAAGTCTCTCCCAAACACGTCTGCAATGCAAGGATGTTATGTGCATGATATGTGTGATATGCATGATATGCATGATATGGGTACTATTTTGTCATGAATGATCCTGATAAAGGATATGCGTATGCGAGTTAACTTTTTTCATGCATTACTATTTTTTGGAAAATAAACATGCTATGATGCAAATGATGGAGCCAAGACTGGCAGGAACTGGCATCTGAGGAACCATCTGAAACCCCAAAGTCATCTGAGGAGCTGGCATCTGAACCCAAGTCTGAAGAACTGAGCCACCATCTGAGTGAGCACCCACAGATTCAGCCCAGGGATCCGAAATAAACGGAACCCTCTTGATCAATACCAGGGTCAAACCTCCGGCGTCCAGAAATATAACTCGTAGTCACCATCAGTACCAGGAGTCACCAACTGTACCTGTTAAAATGATCAAACCCTTCCCCACTCACGGGTGTCGTCTAGGCCAGGGTAAGGTCGAAAGAAACGCAGCATAAATAACCTTTCGCAGAATATCATCCTGTGCACACCCGATGTATGCACTGATAATATCCCACCAGGGTCTGAACTGCTCGTGATATCAATGTTCCGCTAAGTGGCGCCATACCACCCGCTTCCCATGAATCACTCTATTCCTAATCATCCTAGATTTTCACTCATGGTCTGGGTATTGGACCTTTTACCTCAACTGACTCCCCCCCACACAGAGAAAAACAGACAGCCAGCCAGTAATGAATAATGAATATGAATGCAAACATCAATGCACACAATCAATGCAAACAATAAATGTACATATATACAATGAATGCAATAAAATACAACAAGCAGAAAGCAACCAAAACCCTAATCCTAGAGAGCGCTAGGAGAGACTCGCTCAGGGAAGATGGACCAGCAGAGGTCAACTTCTCTATGTCCCCAGCAGAGTCGCCAGCTGTCGCATCGCGCGAAAAACCGGCGGGAAAACATGAACAACAGAGCCGCCACCGTGCGTTATTTATCCCAAAAGAGGGAAAGGAAACGCTCAGAGTAAACCTAGGAAAGAACATGGTCTCGCGACCAAAGAGAATGGGTTCGGGAGTCGGTTATGCGAAGGGAAGGTATTAGCACCCCTACGCATCCGTAGTACTCTACGGGATCCACGCACAAAAGGAAGGAATATTGGTTGCTAAACACTGCTCAAACTCACACACACTGGCCGAAAGAGACACAAGAAAACTGACTGAAACTGACTCGGCAGGATGTCGCATCCTGGGCCTACTTAGTCTATCAGGCATAGACATCAGAGTCGAAGTAGTTCGGACTGGGGAGACGACACATGCTCGCTAGGATGTCGCATCCTATGCATACGTATCTTCTCGGACGAGAGAAGAATCAGAGCATTCGTAGCTCGGCTGACACGCACACAGACAAACAAGACACAGGCAAAGGCAAACGTGGAGCCCGACTGCCAATCACTGGACTTATGTCAGCATCCGTACCTAAAACACACGCAAGAAGGCAAACATGGAGCCTGAATGCCAATTGCTGGACTTACATCAGCATCCGAACCAAACACACGCACACTGGAACCCAAATGCCACTCGATGGACTTACATCAGCTTCCAAGCACACAACAACACAACAAGTTAATAGGGAGTCGGGGACTCGAGCCTATAACTGTCAGACAACACACACAAAAAGAAAAAGGGCGCCCGGAGAGATCAGCTCAATCTCCTGCCTACATACTTCATCTGGTATGAAGATCAGGGCGATGTAGTTCCCCTACAGAGGGATAAAGGACTAGCCTAACCAGATAACAGAGGGAGACACAACTAGGGAGACTACGACTCGAGCCTAGATGTTATCATGCAAATTCGTCCCTAAGTTAAGGTTTCTAGCTAACTGGCACAGGGAGCCAGCCTATCCTAATCATGACTTGCACAGGGAGCAAGCCACACACACACTTAACTTGCACAGGAAGCAAGCCAAGCAAAACCTAACTTGCACAGGAAGCAAGTCTAAACTAATCCTAACTTGCACAGGAAGCAAGTCAAACAATCCTAACTTGCACAGGAAGCACACGCTATACACAAACAAGTGGCTCAAACAAGGGTTAGGTTTTAGTCGAGGGGTCATATCAACCTCAACAAACAAACCTCTGGAATGGGGTGAGTGTTGCTCTTAACCTTGCCATTGAGGGGCTAAGGTGAAGCAGATGAAAGGAGATGAGGGGTGTGCCTCATTGCTTCTATCCCTGACCTGGGAGAGCATTTGACAAGAATGTGTGGGTTCAGAACGTGGGAACCCTTCTACACATTTAAAACTGACTCAACTGTACAATTGTACAAGATCTTGGGTTTGTATCTGCAATGCATCAACACAGTGGTGTGAGCAAAGCAGATGACACACTGAATAGTGGGGGATAGATTGCATATCCCTACCTTCCACCAATTGCCTCTTCACTTAGGAGGACTTTTGACTCTATGCAAGGGCAAAAGTAAACAGTCACAAACATTGCCTCTTAAGGAGGACTTCAGACAGTTGCCTGGCCAAGTAACAGGCCAGGTCTTCCAGACTACATGAAGTAAAAGAGACATACCTCAATGCAAATTGCTTATACAAGCAAAGCAAAGAAAAAAGTTCACAAGGAACTAAAAGCAACTAAAGTACCTGAAATCAGTCAAGCACAGTTAGTATACAAGTCAGAGTTAAATCAAAATGAAACAGACATCAACCAGTCAACACAAGCAAGTGAATGTGCAAGGCACAAGGCTTAAGGCATGTGAGCCAAGCCACCTACAAAACAAACAAGTTAGACAATGATATTCAAGCAAGCTCAATCAAATTGTAATGATCTCTTTGAAGCATTTGTAGCTTAACCTGAAAACATAAGCTCAAAAGTGAGTACCAGGACCACTAGGGCAAGCCTAGGGTCAAAAATAAATGAGAAAGTCAAAACAGCAAGGGATATCCAATCAAAGTCAAGTTTAAACATTCAAGAAACAAACTCAATTGGGTTCACATTCATATCAATCACTATCATCATTTCATGAACCATTTAGGTCAAAGTATGGCAAACAGAAGCTCATAGAAGTCAACAGCAAGACTTGCATCAAAAGCAAACTAAAACATTTCCAAAAATCACCAAATAAAACATGGTCAATCCTAACACATAGCATGGTAAGCATGTCAAATTTCATCTCATTTGGATGAGAGGAAGGCAGTAAATGAAAATCATGAAGTCAACATAATTTCAAGTATGCACAATGAAGGACAACAAACATGGGTCAACTTCAAAAAATCATATCAAATTGAAAACAGATGAGAAATGAATGAGATTAACACCAATGCAAAGCTCAAGATGTCTAGTTATCACATATGAAATTTCATGATCATTCAATATGGTATGAGGATTTCACAAAGGATTTGGCATCATGTATCACACAAAGTCAACAATTGACTAGGCAGGGAAGAAAATTCTCAAATAAATGGAAAACAGCATGATTAAATCCAAGAAAATTCACACACAAACTAGACATGTAAGAGATCATTCATGCCAAATTTCAAGTTATTTGAAGGCCAGGAGACATGTGAACAAAAATCATGAATTTGCATAACATTGGTGTGACACAAATTGTCACACCCTAGTTCAAAAATTCATATCTAGCAAACCACAAATGATAAATGCATAAACTCTACATCAAAACAAAGATGAGTGAGTCTAGTTTCACCACACAAAAAATTTCAGGGGCAATGGATACATTCTCATTATTTCACAAACGTATTGGCACAAGGTATCAAATGTGCATACATGTTAGGAAAACAATTACCAATTAAAATCCAGCCAATGAAAAATTAATTAAAAATCATAATCAAATACTAGACATCCATGTGAAGATGATGGAAAAATTTTCATGATTTTTGGATGAATAATGAAGGAGAAATGAATTGTTGAAGTTGAGTGAATAATTGGATGAAACATGATCAAATAACATGGCATAATGGTCAAAATGGTTGACTGAATGGCAATTTGGTAATAAGGCGCGTCACTAACTTAAACACTGCGTTTTGGCAAGGAGAATGGAATGTTCTCATTGGTCCAATTCCAATGGAACAGTGACTCGGCCAATGGAGCTCAAATTCTGGGTTTCTAAAAACCCTAGGGTTTAACAGCATGGTTTCACGTTGATCACAGCAAAATGGATTCAAAACAAATGCTACAAACCAAATGGCAACACAATCAAAATGCTCATGCAACATACAGCAATCAACAGCCAATCATGTTCAATATTTCTGGGCAGCCTTAGGGTTTTAAAACAGCAGCAGTATTCATCATCATCATGCAACTTGAAATTTCGAAATGTCCAGAAATCCATGGCAAGCATATCAATAGCATCATCAGACATCCAGCAACAAGAATATAGCATCAAATTTCAATAAATCATTGCAAGCATGGCAAATCGATGGAAAACACATTTGTACACAAAAATGAAAACTCAGATTTAACACAGCATGGTCAACCATTTAGCATGATTCAAGTTGCAATGGAACAAGCATGGGAAGAACTACAAGACACATGGCATTAATTTGAGAAAAGTGGAACTCGAAGTCTTACTTGAATCTGAAGAAAATGGTGAAACAGGGCTTCTTTTGGTGATACAAGTGCAAACAGATGAAGACAATGGTGTGTAATGATGGATGCTTGATGCCTTTTTGCTCAGCTATGCATGAAAATGTCCAAATCGTGTTTTGCCATTGTTGGAGCTTGGTGAAAACAGAGTGAGAAGGAGGCTGCACAGGTGATGAATGGTTCTTGCAAAAGGCTTCAGATGATGTCCATATGATGGAACAATGAAGAAAGGCTTGAGGGTTTTGGAGCTTTGAGCAGAAAAATCTCAAAATGTGAAAAATAGCCTTGAGAGAAAATGAGAGAGCTTGGTCGTGTGTGGCTGCTGCTAGGTTTCTCCAGTGATGAAATGGATGATGAAATAGCAATGCCAGGTTCAGTTCGTTGAGAGTTCTTGAACAGATTTTGGAAAATGCATAAAATGTGTTTTTTGAGCAAAAGTGAGTGAATGAGTTCTGTTGGCTTGATGCAGCTTCTAATGTTCTCAATTGACAGGAAATGATGTCTTAATCTTCTGTTGGACAGTACAAGGCATGGCCCTTTTCTTTGGAGTCTTGACAGCTTTTCTTCATATGCAAAAGCAAGGTGAACGAGTGATTTTCTGTTGCAAAGTGTTGGCTGCTCTTAGGGTTTGTCCATGACAGAAAATGATGGAAAATCCTGCTGTCTTGTGGTTCTAGGCATGGTTGTGGGATGTGTTTGTTGCATTTGTCCTTTTCTTCCCAATTTCAAGCAAGCAAGCATGGCCTTTTCCTGTTGGTTTTAGGCTGCTACTGAGGTTCTAATTGACAGCAAATGAGGTTTAAATTTCTGTTTTAGAGAAGTACAAAGCATGGTTCAAATGCAAGTATGGATGGATATGGTGAATTTGTACTTTTGGTCAAATTCCAAACAAGCTAGCATGGATACATGTGTACTGCATAATTTGACTTGGCAAACACATTTTAAATGACATTTCTGAGCTATTTCAATTGGCCAAGTGGTTTAAAGAATGATAAATCAAAAAGTCAAACATTGGTCAAACTTGCATTTAAATGAGATAAGTCAAAAAATGCCATTTTGATTGGTGAAGTTTTGGCACATGAAATTTATATTTTTGGAAAGAGGGGATCAAATGTGACTTGTAGGAAAAAACCCCACCAAAATTGGCCAAACGGTTTGAGAGATATGGCCTTTTGAAGTTCAAGATTTTCTGAAATCGATTCGATCATAACTTGCCAACCACACATGGGAATTGAGAGTTCTTGGACTTTTTGGAAATGGGAGAACAAGATCTTCAACTTTCATGTTGGGCAAAAATTCATTTGAAGCTTGTATCATGATGTAATTTTGAGGATCAAGACTTTCCATTTTTAGTAAGTTTTAGTTACAGGTCCAGTTTCCATTTTTGGAAATTTCTGATCTGGCTTCAAATTCTTCCATGATGGTGTTTGACATGATATATGAGGACTATATGGACATGAATGAGACCTCTCAAACCAATTTCCATCATCAAATCACTGATTAAATGGACAGTTGACCAACAGTTGACTTTTAGGGTTTCTGACTGACTGTGCATGAACTGATGACTTCTGAACATCCAATCCTTGACTTAAACACTTCAAATGGACCTCCAAGTCATGTGAACATGTTGGACAAACCCTAGGGCTTTGGCTCCTTGAGAATTGTGCCTGTTTGCTTGGTTGACTGATCTCCTGATCA
Source organism: Lathyrus oleraceus (assembly GCF_024323335.1). Taxonomy (NCBI): domain Eukaryota; kingdom Viridiplantae; phylum Streptophyta; class Magnoliopsida; order Fabales; family Fabaceae; genus Lathyrus; species Lathyrus oleraceus. The sequence continues at coordinate 376,588,188 of NC_066579.1, forward strand.
GTTTGACCTAATTTCTTGATTGGCTTGCACTTGAGGCAAAAGAGGCAATGCAATGCTATGCAATGGACCATGATATGCTATGACCTAATATGAAAATGTATGTACAATGATAGGTGCAAATTTGAGGTGCTACAGCTGCCCCTATTCAATCAGCTGGGAACCCGAATGGATGAGAGCAACGGCTGTCAAACTTTCAGGGTAAACAGGGATTGAATACCAAGAACCGTAGAATTTGCACAACAGGGATCCACCAATGGAAACGTCCACTGGGATTTGATATTTATTACTGGGTATTTTGTTTTGTTTTCAAAGGGTACGGCCACATCCAGACATCACAACGATGACGAATGGGAATAGAAATCACAACTAGATGCCATCGGACAACTAGGAAAAACTCGACGTTTACCAAGACCAACGGAGAGGTAACCAGACATTAATGAATGACCGGAAGGGATACAACCATACGTCAACGGACGAAATGGGAAAAACTCAACGTTTACCAAGACCAACGGAGAGGTAACCAAACATTAATGAATGAATGGAAGGGATACAACCATACGTCAACGGACGAAATGGGAAAAACTCAACGTTTACCAAGACCAACGGAGAGGTAAACAACTGGGGACGACCAGGAAAAACTCGACGTTTATCGAAACCAACGGAGAGGTAACCAGACATTTACTGATGAATGGGCAGACTCGACGTTTACAGACATCGAAAGATGATGTTTACAGACACCAAAAAGATCGACCAGACATTTACAGATGAATGGGAATACTCGACGTTTACAGACATCGAAAGATGATGTTTACAGACACCAAAAAGATCGACCAGACATTTACAGATGAATGGGAATACTCGACGTTTACAGACATCGAAAGATGATGTTTACAGACACCAAAAAGATCGACCAGACATTTACTGATGAATGGGAATACTCGACCAGACATCAACGGATGAATGGGAGAAAACTCGACGTTTACAGACATCGAAAGATGATGTTTACAGACACCAAAAAGATCGACCAGACATTTACTGATGAAGGGGAATAAGAGAAACACAACCAGACGTCAACGGACGAATGGGAAAAACTCGTCGTTTATCGAAACCAACGGAGAGGTAAGTCCACATGGGGAAAAGTACAACTAGACGTCATAGGACGAATAGGAAAAACTCGACGTTTATCGACACCAACGGAGAGGAGGAAACTCTACTGGGGAGAGTGAACACAACCAAATCATCAACGGATGATTGGGAAAAACTCAACGTTTATCGACACCAACGGAGAGGAGAATACTTCACTTGGGAAGGAGGACACAACCAAATCATCAACGGATGATCGGGAAAAACTCGACGTTTATCGACACCAACGGAGAGGAGAAAACTCCTTCGGTCTGAATACCGGAAAATTGGCCTTGTGCCATGAGTACATCGACCTGATCGTCGGAAACTCCTTCGGTCTGAATACCGGAAAATTGGCCTTGTGCCATGAGTACATCGACCTGATCGTCGGAAACTCCTTCGGTCTGAATACCGGAAAATTGGCCTTGTGCCATGAGTACATCGACCTGATCGTCGGAAACTCCTTCGGTCTGAATACCGGAAAATTGGCCTTGTGCCATGAGTACATCGACCTGATCGTCGGAAACTCCTTCGGTCTGAATACCGGAAAATTGGCCTTGTGCCATGAGTACATCGACCTGATCGTCGGAAACTCCTTCGGTCTGAATACCGGAAAAACATGAGACATATTATCTAAAGCCGTCAAAACGTAGATAATACACTCGCATGGAAGATTATCCATAACCGGGTTGTGGGTTGCTAAATGAATAATCGACCGAAAAGAAAGGCATCTGGGTACCAGACTAGGTATGCAAAAGATGACCAATCAAAAGAGGATAAAGTTGCTAACTTGGAGCAAGTATCCAAAAAGAAAGTGAAGACCCAATGGGGACAATACTGTTTGATCAAAGCAAGTATCCAAAGGGGACAAGACCATTAATACCACAAAGAGGGGATTACATCTACCGGTTTGTAGGCAGAAAACCACGGAAAAGTAACCAGTCATCATCGGGACGAGCACAAAGGGTTAATTCCAACAAGGGGAGGAAAGTGGGATTTTACAACTACCAGCTAGTGGGTAGAAAACCACAAAGATAGGACTTACAGCTACCGGTTTGGTGGTAGAGGCCAAACAAATTCCGCTGAGGATAAGATGAATGAGTGTCGGTTAGTGAGCGACTATTCATTTATGCCCTAGGGAAGTACAGGAGACAGCCAATAAGAAACCAATTCAGGATCGATCCAAAAAGGCAGACTGAAACAAGACTCATCCTAATGAGGAAAGAACTCAATAGGGAAAACCCATCCCAATGTGTGTTGGGAGGGAACGGAAGCAACCGTCATCCACGAGGACGTATCTCAGCGGGGAAATGGCAGGAAAAGATTGACACTTTCTGCTTAAGGGGTAGACTCTACATGGAGAGATCGGACATACCCATATCTGCTTAAGGAAAAAAGACCCAAGCTGGCAAGACGCTAACAATTGGGGAGTAACATTGCTGGGGATACCCACTCGACTGAAGAATCACTTGTTGGGAAAACACCAACCTCTCCACCATGCTGATGAACCCAATCCTGAAGCCGATCCAATGGCGTGATGCTAAACTCTTTCCAACAACCCAACCTCGGCTGGTCACCACGGCCTGGGGCTAATGGATATGTTTGCAATGTTGATGCATGAGTTTTTTTTGTTTTACACAATGCCCCATGATCATGGAAATGCTATGCACTAATGATGCGATATGCTATGCTTATCTAAATGACGAATGCATAAACACACGTCTCCTCCAGAGACAATACCGGGGAACTCCAGGAACTGTGCTGGGGAATGGTAAAGCGACTTCACCGGGAGGAAGACTCAACCAATCTTCAGATAGGATAAACCCTGCTTTGGAGAATGTCCGTTACTCCGTTGGGGATAACCCACGCGATCCATAGGTAGACTCAACTCAGCTGAGGATGCAGATATTAGTCTACTACAAAAACCCGTCCAATCCACTGGTAGGATGAACTCTGCTGGAGAGATAAATGCTACTCCACTAGGGACGACCCAACCAATCCATATGTAGGAGAATCACTGCTGGAGATGTATTTCATGAGACCCGCTCCACTCGGGGAACTTGCTGAGGAAAAACCACACCATTCTGCTGAGGAGAACAATCCTAGTGGAGAGAACAACTATAGTGGCGAGAGTGACAACTCTGTTGAGGATGATAACACGTCATATCATACTGGAGATGAATTCCCACAAACCTGCTTGGGATAAGCACTCACGGCCATACTGGAGATGATAGCATCACAAAACCAATTGTTGGGGGACACACCAACGGTCTACAGATAAACTCCACTGGGGTGCTCCCGAGGAAAATAACTGTCAGGCGCTCAGCGGGGATTCTCAACTGGGGAAATCTGCAAGCATAGGCCTGCTGGGGAGAAGCAATCCTTAGATCTGCTGGAGAAAGAAGGTACTGTCTACAGGCATCTCTGCAGGGGAAATAACTCTGATAGCTTCAATACTGACTTGGGCTGGGGACGTGATAACCTTCAGGCTTGCTGAGGAGACAACGATCTCGAATCTGCCAGGGAGATCACACTCTTAATCCTCTGGGGAGATACAGCTTGTTTGACACGGATATCGGTCGACTCGTCGCACACTGGTATCCATCATCCACCCATAGTGTTGACTTTCCACTTTTAAGAACTCCCAGACTCTTCTGGACTTTTCTGCTCCATCATCTTGTATTCCCAACTCGTTCGTACTTCACGGAGGTTGAACTCTTGGGATTCATACATACTTTCCAATCATCAGACTTTGAAGAGTCTTCTTGATTAATTTTCCAGGACCGTCGTCGTAATCCTTCACTGCCTTTTCACCGTTCAACTATCCCTTGCCCCTGATTCGGCTCTGCAGGGATCGTTAGATAAAAGAACGTGCCCCAGGTATGCCCCATGATAAGGCTCAAACATCACTCTACTGGGGATGCCCCACGATAGAGCTAATAGGGACTTGGAGGGAGAAATGTTGCACTACTGGGGACATGAAGATGAACATCTTCAAACAACACTGCGTCGGGCAACTTCACTGAGGAGAGACCATACGAGGTTCTGTAGGACAAAGATACAGTCATGCTCGAGATACGAACAAATGTCTTGCCTGTTGGTAATCATACCACCCCCGGGAGAGCACTGTGGGTCTCCTAAGTATTCTTCCATCATTGTGAATGTTCGCTTTGTTTAAGAACAATTTTGTGAAAAATTTGTTTATTTTGAAAACAATGATACTTTATCAATTAAAACATGCAAAACGTTTGTTGAGTTATAACAAATAAGAGTGCAAATAATTGGATAAAAGCTCAAATAGACGTAATGGAATGGTAGTCTGCAAAGGGCGAGACTCCATAGATCTGTATAAGTTTGAAATCGGTGATATATATTGGAGAGGGCTACATCGAACATAATGACCTTTCCTCTACCATTCTGAATTTGCGATGTATTCAAAGCTTCAGTCGACGACGAATCGAGAATCCCTGACGGATGACAGATATAGAGCATAGTCTTGTCGATGCAGTTACTTGCCAAATCCCTAATTTTTGCCTAGATTGCCCCAGTGTGAGGTGTCCAATCTAGCGGGATGCAAATTCTTTTTTCAATGTCTCTAACTTTTGCCTGGATCGCCCTTTCGGGTTTTCAATCCACCGAGACGCTCCTTTTTGCCTAAGTCGCCCTTTGGGGTGTTCAACTTAGCGAGCTGTTTTGCTTTTTTTTTTTTTTTTTTTTAGGCGAAGTATTTCTTGACTGCATCGGAATTCACAGGACGAGTGAACTTCTTCATCCATTGATGTAAGTGTTAAAGCACTGCCTGAAAAGGCTCTCTTGACAACATATGGACATCCATAATTTGGGGTTCACTTGCCCCTGGAATCGGGTGTGAAAGATAAGACTTTCTTGAGCACAAGGTTCCTCGGAACACACGAGGCTTGATCTTCTTGTCGAATGCTTTTTCACTCTCTGCTGATATGACTGACCATGACACATGGTAGTTGATCTCTTCCTTTCGATCGGATTCAGCATCAGTCAACTTGGGACTTTGAGGGTGCTATCTTCTTTTGTTTTCTTTTGATTTCTTTCTTTTGAATTCTTTTGAATTCTTTTGATTTTGATTGACTTCTCTTCTTTTTTTTCTTTTTTTTTTTGATTTTGCACCCTCCTCTTTCTTTTTTCTTTTTCTCTCTTTTTGATACGTGCCCCAGTTGGCTGTTCTGCTGATTCTCGAGATGCAGCTGAGTGATCTTCTTTTCTTGCTCAAGAAGTCGGGAAATCTCGTCAGGAATCCCTTCAACATCATCTTCTTCCGCTTCGAATACAGGGAATTCAAAATTGGGAGATGACGTCTGATCATTACGTTCAATGGGTTTGAGAAACAACCTGCATAAAGATTTTGAGTATAAAAGCTTTTTGGAAATCAAACAAGACAATCGTTATGCAGATGAAAAGATTGCTTTTATTCTTGTTTTTTTAGGGTTTTTTGTGATCACCAATTTCATGCAAAAAAGCAAAAAGGAAAAACAAATGGAAAAACAAATGTTTAACATGAATTATTTGAATGAAAATATCGTTGCACAAAATGTTGCCAACAATGTCATTACTTCTCCTTTTGGCATGGGAGAAGGGTTTTTAAACAAAGTGATTGTTACAAAGACTTATGAACAACTGTAGGAAAGCCCACAGCGACCCAATTGTGATAGATCCCACCAGGGATGACAATTGTCAGTATCCTTTGCATCAGCAGCCTCTGCTTTTGAACAAACCTCTAGAAGAAAAGTCGGCGCCAGCCCAGGACTTGCTATCTTCAAGCTTGATTATCACGGGGACCTAAATCCTCCAAGATCAGAATGTCTGACCTCACAAGGTCTTGAACCTTCATCTTCAGCTGGAAACAACTATCCACTTCATGACCAGGAGCACCCGAGTGATACACACAATGCTGTTCAGGCCTATACCACCACCGAGGGTTGACAGGTATGGGCGGCGGGTCTCTGGGAGTAATCAAGTTCCGCTCTAACAGAGAGGGATACAGTTCGGCGTAGGACATGGGGATTGGATCAAAAAGGATCTTCTTCCTCTCATTACTTGTACCAGCTTGATTATCAATGGGAAGCCTGCTGCTGAGGACGACGTTGTTGATGCTGATATTGCTGAGTTGGTCTTCCCTGCTGTTGTTGGGGTTGAGTTGCTGGAATAGTCACAGCAGCAGCCTGACGGTTCTGTCCTCTGTTTGCACTCCTCCGACGGTGCACAGCATTTGTTTCACTTTCTCCCCTTTTGGGTGCCCCAGAGGATGGCTTCTTAGAACCGGAAGAACTTGAAGAGCCAGGATGGCGAACCGGAGCGCAGGTTGCTCTGACATTAACGGTTTCTGTAGCAAGAGGTTGTCCATTGATTATGATACCCCTCAAATCATCATCCACGTCGTAGTTATTGACGGGAATAGTGACAACAGCAATTTGATCATTAACGGGGACCCCCTCTGGTGAAGCACGACTGGGTGGCAGAATCATGGCTTCCTGTCTCTGGGCTAAGGCACGCAGCTCCTCTTGCCCCTGAACGACCCCTTGCATCATGGTCATGAACTGGGCCATGTTTGCCCTCATCTCAGCCAACTCAGTCTGAACCTGATCCATACTCCTCTGATGATTCGATCTGGTTGCGGTGCGGTGTGGACGACAATCAGCAATCCTGTCTCAGTCAGGAACCAAAGTGAGAAGTCTCTCCCAAACACGTCTGCAATGCAAGGATGTTATGTGCATGATATGTGTGATATGCATGATATGCATGATATGGGTACTATTTTGTCATGAATGATCCTGATAAAGGATATGCGTATGCGAGTTAACTTTTTTCATGCATTACTATTTTTTGGAAAATAAACATGCTATGATGCAAATGATGGAGCCAAGACTGGCAGGAACTGGCATCTGAGGAACCATCTGAAACCCCAAAGTCATCTGAGGAGCTGGCATCTGAACCCAAGTCTGAAGAACTGAGCCACCATCTGAGTGAGCACCCACAGATTCAGCCCAGGGATCCGAAATAAACGGAACCCTCTTGATCAATACCAGGGTCAAACCTCCGGCGTCCAGAAATATAACTCGTAGTCACCATCAGTACCAGGAGTCACCAACTGTACCTGTTAAAATGATCAAACCCTTCCCCACTCACGGGTGTCGTCTAGGCCAGGGTAAGGTCGAAAGAAACGCAGCATAAATAACCTTTCGCAGAATATCATCCTGTGCACACCCGATGTATGCACTGATAATATCCCACCAGGGTCTGAACTGCTCGTGATATCAATGTTCCGCTAAGTGGCGCCATACCACCCGCTTCCCATGAATCACTCTATTCCTAATCATCCTAGATTTTCACTCATGGTCTGGGTATTGGACCTTTTACCTCAACTGACTCCCCCCCACACAGAGAAAAACAGACAGCCAGCCAGTAATGAATAATGAATATGAATGCAAACATCAATGCACACAATCAATGCAAACAATAAATGTACATATATACAATGAATGCAATAAAATACAACAAGCAGAAAGCAACCAAAACCCTAATCCTAGAGAGCGCTAGGAGAGACTCGCTCAGGGAAGATGGACCAGCAGAGGTCAACTTCTCTATGTCCCCAGCAGAGTCGCCAGCTGTCGCATCGCGCGAAAAACCGGCGGGAAAACATGAACAACAGAGCCGCCACCGTGCGTTATTTATCCCAAAAGAGGGAAAGGAAACGCTCAGAGTAAACCTAGGAAAGAACATGGTCTCGCGACCAAAGAGAATGGGTTCGGGAGTCGGTTATGCGAAGGGAAGGTATTAGCACCCCTACGCATCCGTAGTACTCTACGGGATCCACGCACAAAAGGAAGGAATATTGGTTGCTAAACACTGCTCAAACTCACACACACTGGCCGAAAGAGACACAAGAAAACTGACTGAAACTGACTCGGCAGGATGTCGCATCCTGGGCCTACTTAGTCTATCAGGCATAGACATCAGAGTCGAAGTAGTTCGGACTGGGGAGACGACACATGCTCGCTAGGATGTCGCATCCTATGCATACGTATCTTCTCGGACGAGAGAAGAATCAGAGCATTCGTAGCTCGGCTGACACGCACACAGACAAACAAGACACAGGCAAAGGCAAACGTGGAGCCCGACTGCCAATCACTGGACTTATGTCAGCATCCGTACCTAAAACACACGCAAGAAGGCAAACATGGAGCCTGAATGCCAATTGCTGGACTTACATCAGCATCCGAACCAAACACACGCACACTGGAACCCAAATGCCACTCGATGGACTTACATCAGCTTCCAAGCACACAACAACACAACAAGTTAATAGGGAGTCGGGGACTCGAGCCTATAACTGTCAGACAACACACACAAAAAGAAAAAGGGCGCCCGGAGAGATCAGCTCAATCTCCTGCCTACATACTTCATCTGGTATGAAGATCAGGGCGATGTAGTTCCCCTACAGAGGGATAAAGGACTAGCCTAACCAGATAACAGAGGGAGACACAACTAGGGAGACTACGACTCGAGCCTAGATGTTATCATGCAAATTCGTCCCTAAGTTAAGGTTTCTAGCTAACTGGCACAGGGAGCCAGCCTATCCTAATCATGACTTGCACAGGGAGCAAGCCACACACACACTTAACTTGCACAGGAAGCAAGCCAAGCAAAACCTAACTTGCACAGGAAGCAAGTCTAAACTAATCCTAACTTGCACAGGAAGCAAGTCAAACAATCCTAACTTGCACAGGAAGCACACGCTATACACAAACAAGTGGCTCAAACAAGGGTTAGGTTTTAGTCGAGGGGTCATATCAACCTCAACAAACAAACCTCTGGAATGGGGTGAGTGTTGCTCTTAACCTTGCCATTGAGGGGCTAAGGTGAAGCAGATGAAAGGAGATGAGGGGTGTGCCTCATTGCTTCTATCCCTGACCTGGGAGAGCATTTGACAAGAATGTGTGGGTTCAGAACGTGGGAACCCTTCTACACATTTAAAACTGACTCAACTGTACAATTGTACAAGATCTTGGGTTTGTATCTGCAATGCATCAACACAGTGGTGTGAGCAAAGCAGATGACACACTGAATAGTGGGGGATAGATTGCATATCCCTACCTTCCACCAATTGCCTCTTCACTTAGGAGGACTTTTGACTCTATGCAAGGGCAAAAGTAAACAGTCACAAACATTGCCTCTTAAGGAGGACTTCAGACAGTTGCCTGGCCAAGTAACAGGCCAGGTCTTCCAGACTACATGAAGTAAAAGAGACATACCTCAATGCAAATTGCTTATACAAGCAAAGCAAAGAAAAAAGTTCACAAGGAACTAAAAGCAACTAAAGTACCTGAAATCAGTCAAGCACAGTTAGTATACAAGTCAGAGTTAAATCAAAATGAAACAGACATCAACCAGTCAACACAAGCAAGTGAATGTGCAAGGCACAAGGCTTAAGGCATGTGAGCCAAGCCACCTACAAAACAAACAAGTTAGACAATGATATTCAAGCAAGCTCAATCAAATTGTAATGATCTCTTTGAAGCATTTGTAGCTTAACCTGAAAACATAAGCTCAAAAGTGAGTACCAGGACCACTAGGGCAAGCCTAGGGTCAAAAATAAATGAGAAAGTCAAAACAGCAAGGGATATCCAATCAAAGTCAAGTTTAAACATTCAAGAAACAAACTCAATTGGGTTCACATTCATATCAATCACTATCATCATTTCATGAACCATTTAGGTCAAAGTATGGCAAACAGAAGCTCATAGAAGTCAACAGCAAGACTTGCATCAAAAGCAAACTAAAACATTTCCAAAAATCACCAAATAAAACATGGTCAATCCTAACACATAGCATGGTAAGCATGTCAAATTTCATCTCATTTGGATGAGAGGAAGGCAGTAAATGAAAATCATGAAGTCAACATAATTTCAAGTATGCACAATGAAGGACAACAAACATGGGTCAACTTCAAAAAATCATATCAAATTGAAAACAGATGAGAAATGAATGAGATTAACACCAATGCAAAGCTCAAGATGTCTAGTTATCACATATGAAATTTCATGATCATTCAATATGGTATGAGGATTTCACAAAGGATTTGGCATCATGTATCACACAAAGTCAACAATTGACTAGGCAGGGAAGAAAATTCTCAAATAAATGGAAAACAGCATGATTAAATCCAAGAAAATTCACACACAAACTAGACATGTAAGAGATCATTCATGCCAAATTTCAAGTTATTTGAAGGCCAGGAGACATGTGAACAAAAATCATGAATTTGCATAACATTGGTGTGACACAAATTGTCACACCCTAGTTCAAAAATTCATATCTAGCAAACCACAAATGATAAATGCATAAACTCTACATCAAAACAAAGATGAGTGAGTCTAGTTTCACCACAAAAAATTTCAGGGGCAATGGATACATTCTCATTATTTCACAAACGTATTGGCACAAGGTATCAAATGTGCATACATGTTAGGAAAACAATTACCAATTAAAATCCAGCCAATGAAAAATTAATTAAAAATCATAATCAAATACTAGACATCCATGTGAAGATGATGGAAAAATTTTCATGATTTTTGGATGAATAATGAAGGAGAAATGAATTGTTGAAGTTGAGTGAATAATTGGATGAAACATGATCAAATAACATGGCATAATGGTCAAAATGGTTGACTGAATGGCAATTTGGTAATAAGGCGCGTCACTAACTTAAACACTGCGTTTTGGCAAGGAGAATGGAATGTTCTCATTGGTCCAATTCCAATGGAACAGTGACTCGGCCAATGGAGCTCAAATTCTGGGTTTCTAAAAACCCTAGGGTTTAACAGCATGGTTTCACGTTGATCACAGCAAAATGGATTCAAAACAAATGCTACAAACCAAATGGCAACACAATCAAAATGCTCATGCAACATACAGCAATCAACAGCCAATCATGTTCAATATTTCTGGGCAGCCTTAGGGTTTTAAAACAGCAGCAGTATTCATCATCATCATGCAACTTGAAATTTCGAAATGTCCAGAAATCCATGGCAAGCATATCAATAGCATCATCAGACATCCAGCAACAAGAATATAGCATCAAATTTCAATAAATCATTGCAAGCATGGCAAATCGATGGAAAACACATTTGTACACAAAAATGAAAACTCAGATTTAACACAGCATGGTCAACCATTTAGCATGATTCAAGTTGCAATGGAACAAGCATGGGAAGAACTACAAGACACATGGCATTAATTTGAGAAAAGTGGAACTCGAAGTCTTACTTGAATCTGAAGAAAATGGTGAAACAGGGCTTCTTTTGGTGATACAAGTGCAAACAGATGAAGACAATGGTGTGTAATGATGGATGCTTGATGCCTTTTTGCTCAGCTATGCATGAAAATGTCCAAATCGTGTTTTGCCATTGTTGGAGCTTGGTGAAAACAGAGTGAGAAGGAGGCTGCACAGGTGATGAATGGTTCTTGCAAAAGGCTTCAGATGATGTCCATATGATGGAACAATGAAGAAAGGCTTGAGGGTTTTGGAGCTTTGAGCAGAAAAATCTCAAAATGTGAAAAATAGCCTTGAGAGAAAATGAGAGAGCTTGGTCGTGTGTGGCTGCTGCTAGGTTTCTCCAGTGATGAAATGGATGATGAAATAGCAATGCCAGGTTCAGTTCGTTGAGAGTTCTTGAACAGATTTTGGAAAATGCATAAAATGTGTTTTTTGAGCAAAAGTGAGTGAATGAGTTCTGTTGGCTTGATGCAGCTTCTAATGTTCTCAATTGACAGGAAATGATGTCTTAATCTTCTGTTGGACAGTACAAGGCATGGCCCTTTTCTTTGGAGTCTTGACAGCTTTTCTTCATATGCAAAAGCAAGGTGAACGAGTGATTTTCTGTTGCAAAGTGTTGGCTGCTCTTAGGGTTTGTCCATGACAGAAAATGATGGAAAATCCTGCTGTCTTGTGGTTCTAGGCATGGTTGTGGGATGTGTTTGTTGCATTTGTCCTTTTCTTCCCAATTTCAAGCAAGCAAGCATGGCCTTTTCCTGTTGGTTTTAGGCTGCTACTGAGGTTCTAATTGACAGCAAATGAGGTTTAAATTTCTGTTTTAGAGAAGTACAAAGCATGGTTCAAATGCAAGTATGGATGGATATGGTGAATTTGTACTTTTGGTCAAATTCCAAACAAGCTAGCATGGATACATGTGTACTGCATAATTTGACTTGGCAAACACATTTTAAATGACATTTCTGAGCTATTTCAATTGGCCAAGTGGTTTAAAGAATGATAAATCAAAAAGTCAAACATTGGTCAAACTTGCATTTAAATGAGATAAGTCAAAAAATGCCATTTTGATTGGTGAAGTTTTGGCACATGAAATTTATATTTTTGGAAAGAGGGGATCAAATGTGACTTGTAGGAAAAAACCCCACCAAAATTGGCCAAACGGTTTGAGAGATATGGCCTTTTGAAGTTCAAGATTTTCTGAAATCGATTCGATCATAACTTGCCAACCACACATGGGAATTGAGAGTTCTTGGACTTTTTGGAAATGGGAGAACAAGATCTTCAACTTTCATGTTGGGCAAAAATTCATTTGAAGCTTGTATCATGATGTAATTTTGAGGATCAAGACTTTCCATTTTTAGTAAGTTTTAGTTACAGGTCCAGTTTCCATTTTTGGAAATTTCTGATCTGGCTTCAAATTCTTCCATGATGGTGTTTGACATGATATATGAGGACTATATGGACATGAATGAGACCTCTCAAACCAATTTCCATCATCAAATCACTGATTAAATGGACAGTTGACCAACAGTTGACTTTTAGGGTTTCTGACTGACTGTGCATGAACTGATGACTTCTGAACATCCAATCCTTGACTTAAACACTTCAAATGGACCTCCAAGTCATGTGAACATGTTGGACAAACCCTAGGGCTTTGGCTCCTTGAGAATTGTGCCTGTTTGCTTGGTTGACTGATCTCCTGATCAGTTTGACCTAATTTCTTGATTGGCTTGCACTTGAGGCAAAAGAGGCAATGCAATGCTATGCAATGGACCATGATATGCTATGACCTAATATGAAAATGTATGTACAATGATAGGTGCAAATTTGAGGTGCTACAAAGGTTCCCATAGTCAGCATCCCATCTTTCGGATATTATCGGATAAATGACTACTCATATTCCAAAAATATTCTCAAGAGTGACTCTTATGAGTGTAGTATCGCGTAACAATCGTATCAAATCTTACACTTGGACGACCTTCGCACTACGTCCTAAAAAGAGGCTAAGATGGGCTAGGTAATCTAAGGTCCTTGGCTTTTAAGGTATATATTGGAAAGAGTAATGCCTAACCACGACTACTCGTGTGACATTATTGATCCCAACATAACCTCCACCAAGTGAATGGGCTTGCAAGTCAACTTGATAAGGAATAACTCCACACAAGTCAACAAGACTATGCCATTCTTCTATCATAAGTGCACTCGATTTCGGGTAAAGAACTCATCTCACAAGAGACCACCAAGCACACAAGCAATTGATATATCAAGCAATTCATACATTACAAACAATACAGTCATCCCAAATTTGCACAAAAATATGCCACAAATAATATAAACATACAATACAACAAAGGAAAAAAGTATGCAAAACCCACTGGGCAAATGATTTATCCCCAGCAGAGTCGCCACTTTTCTGTAACGGGGTATTCGTTACCTTTAGATTTATTGACTAAATCAAAAGTAAATCATACAATTCGAGTCGCCACCGCACTTCTATTTATCCAAAGGAAAGGTTAGAAAGCGAACAAAAACCGAGAAGTTTTATCAAATCAAAAACTAATAAAAATGTCAGAGATCTGGGTAAGGGGGTTGGTTATGCAATGGGAAGGTTTTAAGTACCCAAAACATCCTTAGTACTCTAAGGGAGCCCTTTTCACCAATGTTTTAAGGTAGGTTGGTATTTATGAAAAAATATTTGTGCAAACATGATTGGGGAGATGAGAAAAGAATATACAAGTTATTTACAATTTTGTGTTTGAATGGATAAACCCATTGCCTATGTACCATCTTAAAAAAGATTAGGATCAAAACCTCGTAGTTCGAGGGTAAAAATCTAAAAAGAAGTTGGTGAATTGATTTGGCAAAAGCCTTAAGGTTTTTTTGTTATCAAAGGGAGAAAACTCAACCTAAAACCACAAATCCACCATGTGAGGAGAGCTTCAACATACTAGTGAGGGATCCACCCTATAATAAGTATGGAAGACTTATAGTCCAATCACTAAGGATATAGGTGAGGTTTACATCAACCACTATGAAAACTCAAACCTAACAACTAATGTTTATGAAAAGCTTTGGCAAAAAAGGTCATTGGAACCACAAAAAACAATTGAGTGAGTTATATTTACAATATGAAAAGTATTCACAAAAATAAAGTCCAAGTTGACTTGAAATTCAATTCAAAATAAGTATTGTGAAAAGAGTTTGAAAAATCAAAGGCATAGTGCCTAGGTTTCTAATTTTTAAAAAAACAATGTTAATGTTTGCACAAAAGTTTGGCTTGGGTTAGAGTGGAGAGAAGAAGAGAAGGGCTAGGTCCTAAACATGCAAAGATTAGAGAAGAGGAATAAAACCACTTGGAGTTCCCTTCTTGAGATCATAAAGATGATCCAAGTTGCTCCCTTCCTTTGGAATTTGCAAGCAATAAGCAAATAACTCAATGGTTCTTCTAATTGGCTCAAGTTTGGGATCCCTAGCACACAAGAACACACAAATCAAAAAGTGCCACAATGCAATAGAAAGAATGGACAAGAGTGAGTTTAGAATTAGGATCCTTTCAATGTCATCTTCAAGATTTAAGCATTCTAAAGGCATGAGGCCTAGTTGCTCTTTGACAATTTTAGCACTCTAAAGGCATGAGGCCTAGTTGCTCTTCAAACTCCATTAGCATATGTAAGGTCCTAAATCTAAGTCCTTTCTCCATTTGCATTGGGTTCACACAAGCAAGACAAAACAAACACAATAGTATATACACAACAATGTGCTCAAGTGAGCAAAAGGCAAATTGCATTAACATAAACATGAGCTCAAGTGAGCAAAGGGAAAAAGCAAATGAATTAACGAGTAGGAAATTAAATTGCATTAAAGTAAATTGCAAGAATTAAATGCTAGAATTAAAAGTTAGTCATTAGTAGTTAGTGTTAGTGTGCTATAATGCAATTTAGCGCTATGTTAAGCAATCGTAAATGGACTAATGTAGTAGTCACACCTATCTAAGGCCGGTCAATAAAACTATAGACAACAAACACAAGTTAGAGACCATGACTAGGAAGCCAAGCTCCTACAACTTGCCATGCCAAAAGAAAAGAAAGGATGACCTTGTATTTATTTAGGTTTTTTACTTGACCAAGAAGCAACCTATCCTTAATGCAAAGCAATTCACTTGATCTTTGATCAAGATGAATTTGATTTGAATTAAGGAAGGTTAAGTCTCTCATATGTCAAGGCTAACCACCAATCTTTAACTCATTGGTCAAAAGGAAAAAAAAGAAGAAGAAGGAGAAATGGAATGTACATAATTGAAATTCAAATGACATAAGAAAAACACATTGACCAAAAATGAATGGAATCAACATCAATCAATGGTAAACAGAAGTGAGATGAAGCTTAGAAGTCAAGAAACAAATAAAATATTTTTGGTATTTTTTGGAATTAAAATAATACTTGAATTTAAATAAACAAATAAAGGTCAAACTTCAAATCCATTTCAAATCAACTTGGAAAAGTCCAAATGGATCAAGGTTTGACAAAATTTTAAATCATTTTTTGAAAACAGAAACTAATTTTAAACAATTAAAAATGAAGAAAATATAACATAATTGAACTAAAATCTCAAATAAATCTCAAATAAATTAAGAAATTGATGAGAATACTTTTCATAGATTCATCATCATTCAAAGATATTAAGAAAATATTTTTGGCATTTTTGAATATTGGAAAGTATTTTAAATGAATTAAAAATAACCAGAAAATAGAAAATTAACAAAAAATATTAAATTGACTCATAAAAAACATTAAAAATCATTTTCAGAAACTAGAATTAAAAAGGAAAATAATGCAATTTGTCTCATATTTTTTGGATAAAAAATGAAGAAGATATGAATTTTTGAAATAAAATGGAAAAAAAGAAAATAGAATGAAAAATCAGAAATTAGAAAAAATGAGGAGCGTCTGATCAAGGTCTCATTTATTGACGTGGATCATCACGTGGCTAGGAAGCGCGCGCTCACCATACACTTTAGTCAAACGCGTCACATGATGTATTTAAAAAAGTCATAACAAGCAAAGGTTAAGATTAAATCTGGAAACAACATCCAATGGTCCAGAACCCATCCACGTGGGGACGGTGGTGTACACCACCGTCTTCTCCGGCGAGATGCTCAGTTTCCGGCCAGAGTTGCAGGTTTTGAAAACTTCACCAAAATGCACGATCCTCATATCATTGGAAAGCTAGGGTGATGTACATCACCCCTGTGCCATCGGTTTCCACTCAAGATCACTATATGAAGAGAAATCTGAGATGGAAATTTATGGTGTTCATACTGAACTTGCTCAATTCATGAAATTAAATGCACAGATCAATTGCCTCTAACATGAGGACTTCAGAGGTACCAATAAACACAAGCAATGATCAGTATATAAGGAGTTTCGAATCAAAAAAGTTTGAGGTAAAACCTTTGAAGAGCAGCTTTCAAACACTTGATCCACTCCAACTCTTGGATGCAGTATGTTCTTGAGATGGCAAAGGAGCTAGGTCTAGGAATTGAAGCTCAATGATCAACCAATGAAGTTGAAAATTGAACTTGAAAATTGAAAGAGAAAAGCAAAATTCCTTTTAATGGAGGTTGGGTTTCTACTTCTGCAGCAATTCAGGCGCTTTGAGGTTGGATTTTGAAGAGGAATGGCACTTCTATTTATAACCAAGCATGCTGAAAGCAATGAAATACTCATGTGCATGTGGAGTTGGATCCTCCATGCATGGGCCTGTACAGGCGCGTGGGAGGCCCAATCTCAATTGGTTTTACATGCTAATGATGAAACAAATGATTTTAGACGTGTACATGGCAAGGCAATGTGGTGTGCAAGCAATTTCATCATGTCATGCATAATTGAACACAAATCTTCTCCTCTTCGAAAATGCCACTTGCCAAATTGAAACATAGCCATGTGGATAATGGTTGGAGGGGTTTTGACATGAGGAAAAAATGTTATGTTGATCAAAAATCCATTTGGAGTTGGGAAATTTATGAAAACAGACCATGAAGTTCAAGGTATAAAACATGTGTATGGAAATTTTGCCAAAATTGACCAAATTCAAGCCCTAATGTTCCAATGATGCAGGCCTCAAATGACAAAACCTTCAACATAAAAGTTGTAGATATTTTCAATATAATCAATTTGGACTTAAACTTTGCATCATTTGGATTTTTGATGAGAAAGTTATGGGCACTTGAAGTTGGACTTTTTCACCTTTCATTGACTTTGGTCCAAGGTGACCTATAATGTTTTGTATTATCACATGTATTTATTTTAGGATTATGAAATTTTGTCCAACATAAAAATTTAAGTATACATCTTAAAATTTCCAATTCATTTGATCCCACCTCAAAATCATAAAAAATGAGTGAGTTAGGTCCTTGGGAAGTTTACCCAAAATTAGGGTTTCAGTCAAAATGACCTATAATGTTTTGAAATGAATGGTGACCTTCCAAGCTTAAAATCATTTTTTTTATGAACATGAAAGTTGTTCATATGATTCTTAAGAACATGTTTTATCTTTGGGTCATCTTCATTTGACAAACACATCAAAAGATAGGTCTCAGTGGATTTCAATATAGTTAGATGAATTGACTAATCAACTTCTCAAGTCCAAACATCAAATCTTGATGAATTAATGATTGAGGACACTCAAATAAGATCATATATGCATAAAATGATGAATGAAAGAACTTCCCTTGATTTTATTTGATCATGGGTTGAGGTTGCTTCATGAGCAAGGCACAATAAATGCACATTTGAATTAGGGTTTCCTTGGGAAACAATCCTCAAGCCCCTTGGTTTATCTTGATAAAATTGACAAATTGAGATACTTGGGAGGCATATATGATGATTTAGAGATTTTGGAACCATTGTCATGCTTGCTTTTACTTTCATTTGGCCATTCTTTGAGTATAGGGGCCTCCTAAGAGCCTTGGATCACATGATTGCTCAAGCTTCAAAACAAAACCAGTTAGTGACATATTTTTGTGTTTTTGGTTAGTAAACAAAATAAGAAAAGCAATAATATTCAATTCAATCATGCTTGGAGGTCTCAAACCAACCCACACAAGTCCCAACCCAAGGGTTAAGGAGCCAAGATGTTATGATCCTTGAGGCAAATGCAATGTGCAATGTTATGATGCCATGAGGGATCTTAGGGTCAAAATTAGGGTCTTACAACATGGATATGTTATCTGCATGCAGAACTTTGAGGTATGCAAAACGCCACATGGACTGGCGCCCATGTACATATATCACATGCAAGCGCCAATAGGACTGACGTTAGGGTTTGCATGCATGCCATGTCACATGGATATTTAAGTGTCTTACCATTTCATCATTCAATCAACATAAATTCATCTGCACTAAAAATTTAACTTTCCATCTGCACCCAAACATTACAATGTCATATGCACCCAAATATATTATCAATGATCACTACAACAGTGAGACATATGAGTATGATGTATACGGGTTTTGTTTTCTAAACCCTGATACTATCCGACTTGCAATCAAGAGAAATTCAAATTTCTTGCATTTGAAAAAAAAATTGAATCCTACATAGGATCTGGTCTTGTGTCACAAATCACGTATCAAAATCCAATTTATTTCGGGAACAATCAATGTAAATTTTACCCACTAAAGTTACGGGACGATGAAGATGTTCAATATATGTTTGTTAGTCACGAACATTCTGGGTGCAACTCTATTGAGTTATATATTACTCTTTAACTAAATAACTAATTCTCATATTTAAATAAATATATATCTTATTAATTTTTTAAAATAAATTTGTTTTTAAATTATTAACAGAATTAATGTAAAAATTAAAAAAATATATTAAAAAAATATATCAAAAATTTAGAATTAAATATATTTTATAATATCTGTTTTTAGTATAAAATACAATAAATTTATATTTGATAAGAATTTAGATAAAAAGAGTATTGTGATTCTTTTAAACATGTTTAACATAATAAAAATATATATTTATAATTATTAGAAAAATACTATAAGTTCTTAAAATATATTTTTTCTTAACATTCAACCTAGTCACACAAGTCCACCCTGTATTCTAGCGTATTGAAACAACTCATGTTCGAACATTCAACCCGAACAAATTTATAATTGGGAAAGAAGTGAAAAGACACCTTAGTCTCCACTAACTTACAAGTGTTCTAAGTTAGCTTTACAATGCAAGAAATGATACTCCAATCCGAGTGAAACATAAGTTATGTAGAAATAAAAAACAACAGTTAGACAAAATTTGCCTTATGATTTGAATCAAGTATAAAATTTGATTAGAATCAATTCAATCAGAGATGAAACATTAGAAAATGGTTTGAATCAAGTATAAAATTTGATTTGAATCTATTCAACTAGTACAGATCTATGATTCAAACCATTTTTATCATAATCCAAACAAAAGGCTCCTGATTTGAATAAGAACATCTTTGATTCGAATCAAACCTGTGAAATTCAATATTTTCATGTTTTTCCATAGTTTTCTCAATCCAATCCAAAAAGGGGAATACTTACATTCAAGTCCTAAGGATAATAACATGTTAGGGAAAGATATGGATCAAACATGCAATAATCCTTTCATGCATTTTTCCAGGAAATCTTATCACCACCATATATCATATTCATGATGTTCTAAGGGTATTCATTCAAACCAAAAGTTGTTCTACACTAACTAAATTCTCAAAGGCACTAACATATCATAAACAAGACTCATATTTCCAACATGCATGCACAAGTGATGACACATTTTACAATAGAGTCAAGTAGATGTCATACTTTATTAAATGTTTCACAAACCCTTTACCCAACATGCAAATCCCATTATTTTTCCCGAATATCCTAACTAGGGCTCACCTGAATGATCAGTGGATGATGATAAATCAAGATGAAGTTGATGATAGTTGCAAGATGGAGATGAGTTTGGTGTATTCTTTCCCTTGCTTTCATAGTTCTCTATCTTCCTCTTGTCCTCAAAGTATGAATTTTGCCTTCAAAGAACAAGGAATGAATTCTACATAAGCCCAAATCCCTATTTAAGAGGGAAATAACTTTTATACCCTTTCCACCTAATTAGCTCAACCTCTAAGAAATTGCCAATTAGTAGAAAATGGTACCACTTCCCAATTAATCTCATTAACAAATCATTAGCGTGTTAATTAGTTGGTAGTCGTACTAGGGTATTACAAATAAATGCATACCTAGAGACCTAATGAACTAGACAAAAGGCTTTTTTAATTTTTTGTGTGTTTTGCTTGAATTTCTGTATTAAATTTTTCTTGTAATTGACAACGATGAAAATGACATCTCTGCAGCTTCAGGTTTTCATTGGGTTTGGGTGAAGATATTAAGTTGTTGAGATTAATGAGCAAGGGAGAAAACATATGGCTTTTAAAATAAAAATGTCTTGCTTTTTGCGTGTGGTAGCCCCTTGCAAATTGCGACCGTAATAATGACATTCACTACACTCACCAACTTTCAACGGCCTTGGAAAAGTGCAAGCGTATTGCATGAGGGTACTGTCGCATCCGCGAAAAAACAACCGGCGGGTTAAAATAAAAACAACAAACAGAGCCGCCACTGCGCGTTATTTATCCCAAAATAGGGAAAGGAAACGCTCAGAAAAACCTGGAAAGACATGGTCTCGCGACCAAAGAGAAAGGGTAAGGGAGTCGGTTACGTGAGGGGAAGGTATTAGCACCCCTCACGTCCGTCGTACTCGACGGGATCCACGTCCTAGAAAGAATAGGTTGCTAAAACAGATAAACAAAAACATCATACACACACGCTAAGATGACAACACAGGTGGGGTTAAGAGGAATGAGCTCGATAAGGCATCGCACCCTATGCCTACGTATCTCGTCTGGAACGAGAATCAGAGCTGTCGTAGTTCGGCTCACGCACGCCAAACAAGCAAGCAAACACACAGGTAAACATGGAGCCCGACAGCCAATCACTGGGCTTACGTCGGCATCCGAACCAACTGACACAAAATGGCAAACTTGGAGGCCGACAGCCAATCACTGGGCTTACGTCGGCATCCGAACCAAAACACCAAACCAGAACAAACAAACAATAGATGGCTAAGGAGTCTAAGACTCGAGCATAGCATCATCAAACAACGCACGCAAAAAAAAGAAAAAGGTTGCCCGGAGAGGTCTCGCACGACCTCCTGCCTACATACCTCGTCTGGAACGAGGATCAGGGCGATGTAGTTCCCCTTAAAGGGAAAAAGATTTCAGCCAGAAACCGGGGGAAGACGCACTACCAGGGAGCTGTACTCGAGCCTAGTGTTGTCATGCATCAGTGACCCTACGTTCAGGTTTCTACCTATCTCACACAGGAAGTGAGCTATTCCTATCCAGGAAGAAAGCATGCATACAAGCATACAAGCATCAATCCATACAGACAAATCATGCCACACACATATATACAGACAAGTCATGCCACACAAATATTCACAAAGCACACACTATAACCAAATCAAGTGGCTCACACAATGGGTTTGACTGCCGAAGCAAGTCGTCTGTACATGTGTATTATGCGCTCTTAACCTTGCCATTACGAGGCTAAGGTGAAGCAGATGAAAAGGTGAAGTGAGGGGTGTGCCTCACAGCTCTTATCCCTGGCCAGGGAGAGCATCAGACAAAAGAGCGTGGGTCCAGAATGGAGGGACCCTTCTACGCTCGAAGACTCTGACTCGATTGTGCAACAGCACGAGATCTTGGGTTTGTGTCTCAATGCTACAACCATGTAATGGGAGCAAGGAGAAGACTCACAGAATAGTGGGGGATAGATTGCATATCCCTAACTTCCACCAATTGCCTCATAGAGGTCTTTCACCTGCTTGGCACAAATGTAAACAATCACAAACATTGCCCCGAAAGGGGGACTTCAGACAATTGCCCGGCCAAGTAACAGGCCGGGTCTCCCAGACTACATGAAGTTTAAGGAAGCTTACCTCAATGCAAATTGCTTAGCAAGCAAAGCACAGCAACACAAGTTCTTAAAAGAACTGAGCAACTAAGGGTACCTGGAATCAGTCAAATACAGTCAGTATTCAGGCAGACAAACAGTAAACAGCAAATGTTAATCCGTCAGACTATACAGATTAATGCACACAAAGGCAAGCTATAAGCTCAAGCTAAAGCTTCACAACCTACAAAACAAATTCATGTTAGTTTACAAGCATCAAACAAATCCAATTTAATCAACTTGAAGCATTCTCCTTAAGCATTATGCATTTCATCCTGAAAAATCAAGCAAATGTGAGAAACAAGACCACTAGGCCAAGCCTAGGGTCCAAAAGTGAGAAAAAATTCTAAACAGCAAGCAATGTTCAACCAAAATCAACTTAACACAAATAGAAAGCCAACGCAATTGATCCCATGTTCATGTCATTCACCACATTCATTTCATGCACAAAACATCTCAAAGTAAGTCAAATACAACACCAAAAGTCCAAACAGAATTATTTCACTCAAAAGCATACCAAAACAATTCCAAAAATCCTCAAATAATTCACACCTAAACAGGACATATTCAAGGTATGGAATGTAAATTTTCAGGCAATTTGGACTAGTGGAACCATGGAAATTAAATCAACACCTTGAGACATACAAAAATCAACCTAAACTATGTCACCAAACAAGTGTCAACTTCAATCAATTGTAAAACAGTGATAACCAATGGGAAATGAATGGAACCAAAGCTAAACTACACCTATACATGTTAGGAAACACTCCATCAAATTTCACATTCATATGATACAGTATGAGCATTTCATGAGACATGGAAGTCAACTAGTCAAGCAAAGACCAAAAATGTCTAACCAGCAATCAAAAATCTCAATTAAATGGAAAATGAATCAAAAATTCATACAAAAATTCATGGTGAAACTAGACATATACAAGACACAGCATGCAAAATTTGAGATCAATTGTAAAAGCCTAGGCATGTCAAATAAATTCATGAAATCCAGACAAGATTATTCAAGCCAAACCATAGCATCAACACAAGCATCCACTTCAAAAATTCATAACAGAATGAAAACATATTAGAAATGGATGGGAGCAAAAGCATGGTGTCCTACAATGTGTCTATAACCAGCATACCAAATTTCACCTTCATACAAAACCATATGAGCATTTCACACCAGATATACCAACATGTATCACACAAGCTTGCACATTTGACCAACAGAGATGAAAAATATCAATCAAATTGAAAATGCAATGGAAAAATCCAGAAATATTCACACAACATCTCAACATGTCAATGATCATCCATGAAAAATTTCAATCCATTTCAACAAGCATAGGTCATACAAATAAATCCAGAAAGTTGACCTAGCTAGGTGTGACACAAATTGTCACACCTAGATTCAAAAATTCATAACTCAATCATCAAGTATCCAAAATTCACAAACTTTACATGTAAATCACCAGAAACATGTCTAGAATCACCACAAAAATTTTCAAGAATTTCTTTTAAGGCATGAGAATTTCACATCAAAAATGGCAAAATGTGCACAAATATACCACAAGTCAAACAACCCTAGGTTAAACCAATTTTTCACCAAGCACAATTTCTAAAATTATGTCCATAAAATTCTAGAGAGAAAATGGGAACTATAGAAAAAATCCTCATATTTTTGTGACCTTCCAATAATTTTTTATGATTTTTCTAAGTTTTATGTGATTTTTAAAATAATTATTGAATGAATTATGAAATTAAATGGCTGCAATGGCAAAGTGGTAATTATGCGCGCCCAGGGCAAAACGACAGCGCTTCATTAAACGCGTTGGAGGCACGCGATTGGCTGGTTTCCGCGGCAAACAACATTCAAACTTGGCAATGCATTGGAAAATCCAGAAATTCATCATCAACATCACGTTTTTTCCAGATTTTCAAGAACATGATGAACATCCAAACTACATGAAAATCAACATGCGAATATCCGTTGGAAAGGTCTGAGTGAGAGGATCACAAATATGTCCTTGATTTGTCCTAATTCTACCTACATCTTCTGGATCGAGCATTTTAGGTTTTGGTCTCAAATCTTCTAATCACGATAACTAATCCTATGGTTCATCATAATCAAAACTAATTGCATCATTGGATTCTACATGAAACATACTTTCAAACGCATATAACAATTCATCATTACATGAGATTCGAAAGTTCACCTTAATTGGAAGGCAGTGATGATTCGTGTGTTCTTGGAGCTTCTTGATCCAAAACAGATTGAGAGGAAGCTTGAGGAAGTTGCACGAAGTGCTCAGGTTCAGTTGAATTAGCTTCTAATGCACGAATTCCTCAATTCACCATTGATGCATCATATGTGAACAGTCGCGTGTGGTGCTCCTTTGATCTTGATTTCCAAAAACAGTTGCAGATGATGATGAGTGGAAGTGGCAGCAAGAAGAATTTCACAAATTGATCAAGAATTGAGAGAGTTTTGATCAATTGAAGTTCTATGAGGTTTTTGAGAATTTGGAGAATTTGGAGAATTTGTTTGTGATTTTGGGGAATTGTGAATTCTGTTAGAGTTTGTTATGATTAGCAATATATATCTCAGCTTAATCCACACTTAATCACCTTAATTAACCAAATGGAATATGATTAGCATACATGTCATTTTCAAAACAAGGGCAAAATGGTACTTTCCTATGCAAGCCGATGCCAGCTCATTGACAGCTCACACACTCTCAAAATGACATGTGTGAGCTGTTGCAACTTGTCTCATGTTGATTGGATATGTATTTTGGAATTCCACTATGTGATGGCTATGTTATACATTTTCAAGTTCATTCCAAAAGTGAATTCTCAAACCATGAGGCCTTGGCATGTTATGATGATTCCAACCATTTCCAAATAGCATTTGTGAGGTGTTGCAAAAATCCCCATTCAAAAATTCACATTATTTCTCAAGTTGGACAATTTTGCCCCTGGACTTTTAACTGTACAGTTGAAATTTGACTTTTTGCATTGACCATTTTTGAAGAATTCCAATTATGCACCATGAAAGTACATGTCAAATGGAGTTTGTGCATAATAAGATCATCCCATTTGGACACTCCATGTGGAAGTTATGCCCTTCTGATTATGGGTCATTTTTGAAATTGAATGGACCATAACTTGTCAACCATACATGGGATTTTCAAGTTCTTGGACTTTTTGGAAAGGTGAGACCAAGATCTACAACTTTCATGTTGGACAAATTTTCATTTGAAGCTTTTTTGGACACGTGGCCTTGAGGTGAAAAACTTTCCATTTTTGGAAACTTCCATTACAAGTCACTTTCCATTTTTGGCAACTTTTTGTCTGACTTAATTTTCTTCATTCTTGAGCTTTGCCATGTCAAATAACACTTGTTCCAACATGAATGAAGTGTATCCAACTCTCTCCCACCTCCAAATCCATAAAATCAAGCACAGTTGACCACAGTTGACTTTTCAACTGATAGATGAATTTGGCCATGCACTGATCAATCTGAGCCCCAATTCTCTGATGAAATGGCTCAAGGGTGAAACTCTAGCCTCCATAAGATCCATAAAACCATAAGATGATCCTCATATCCATTATAGACCCCATATCCTGATTATGCCCTGATTGGCCCAATGCAGATGATTAGGGTTAACTAGTGGTCAAAACCCTAATCTCAAGGAACATGCTCCACCACTTGATGATGACAAACCATGATGATGATAATGTATCTTTTCAATCAAGATGAAGACCAATCTCCTTGAGAAATCAAAACCCTAATTCATAGCCCAATCCTCAGATGGCTAATGATCAGTCAATAAAACCCTAGGCTTGCACATGACCTCTTCATCTTCTGATCAAGACTTGTGAGAATGGCTTGCACAACGTAACCACATGATATGCAATATGCAATGCCTAATGACCTAAAAAATGATATGCAATATGTTAAGCTAGTCCCAAGAGAGGAGGGCAAATTTTGAGGTGTTACAGCTGCCCCTATTCAATCCACTGTGAACCTGTCGATATGAATAGCCTCGGCTTTCAGATGATCAAGATGAAGAGTGATTGAATACCAAGAACAGACGAACAATTTGCACTCTGATGGGAAAATAATTAACAACGCCTGTCAGCATCGGCGAAGAACACGATCTTGAAACAACATCCGTCTGGTACGGAGAAAGCCGGCCTGAATACCTAATCAGAACTGCCAACCTGGATACCAAAATAAATGGTAACGCAGGGACAACCATGGTCTGAACACCACACCCGCTGGGGATTATCATCATTTCTTTTTCTTTTTATGCTTTTCTTGAACCCCGAATTTTTTTGATAATTGCTCTTTTATTTATATGGTCTGACTACCACCTCGGTCTGAACACCGAAAAACTGATCTGAACACCACCTCGGTCTGAACACCGGAAAACTGGTCTGAATACCACTTCGGTCTGAACACCGGAAAACTGGTCTGAATACCACATCGGTCTGAACACCGGAAACTTGGCCTGAACGCCACTTCGGTCTGGATACCGGAAAACTGGCCTGACTGCCACAAGCTATATCGATCTAATTATCGGAAGCTTCTTCGATCTGAAAATCGGAAACTTGGCCTGAGCGCCACTTCGGTCTGGATACCGCCTCGGTCTGAATACCGGAAAATTGGCCTGACTGCCACTTCGGTCTGGATACCGCCTCGGTCTGAATACCGGAAAAAGTACTTCAACCTGATCGTCGGAAACTTCTTCAATCTGAAAATCGGAAACTTGGCCTGAGCGCCACTTCGGGCTGGATACCGCCTCGGTCTGAATACCGGAAAATTGGCCTGACTGCCACTTCTTGATTAACATTCCCATCTCTGCTCGACAGAAACTCTTCTTCCAGTATCGCATTACTGGGGAACACCTTTGATTAAAACTATCATGACGCTGAACTCCTCGGAGTAACACCTTCACCTTCGGACAAAACCACTTCTCAAACGATAACCACGGTCTGAGACTAGCTTATGCTTGCAATGATGAATGACTTTTTCTGCATAATGCTCCATAATTATGGAAATGCTACGCGATTTATTTTTCTATGCAATATGCCATGCTTACGCTACATGATGAATGCATAAAAAAGTATCCCCCTCCAGGGACTCTTCTGGGGAGCTCGAGACACTCTGCTGAGGAACTCGTCAATACTCCGATCTCCACCCTGCTAGGGAATTGCACTACTGCTGGGAAAAAGGTAACCCTTGCTGGGGACGAACCTCCTTTGCATCCGATCCACTTGGGGATCGCTGGGGATAGGCACCACCAACCCTCCGTGGGGATACAACGGTCTTTGGCTTGCTGGGGATATAAATCCCGACTCTGCTTTGAGGAACCCTCACAGATACCTGGCAACTTCACTAGGGAGATGCTCTCAGATAGCCCTGCTGGGGAAACAGCCACCTTCAGTCCTGGCGACTGGGGAAAGCATCGATTTGCAACCTGCTGGGGATAAACATCCTGACCCTGCTAGGGAAACGAATACTACTCCGCTGGGGAAGACCCATCCAATCCACATGTAGGATACACTCGACTGGGGAAGTCACAGATCTGAAATCTGCTGGGAAGTTGGTCCTCTATCTCTGCTTGGGAACCTCGCTGAAGAAATGAGAAAAGTTGGTACAGAACACCCGTCGACTCGTCGAACCATGGTATTCACCTCCCAATCTCGTATCGGCTTTCCACTTTTGAGCACTCCCAGACTTACCTGGACTTTTCTGCTCCATCATCTTGTATTCCAAGTCGCGCCGCGCTCGACAAGAAAGGTACTCTTGGGGTTCATACAAAAATTTCAATTTTCCGACTTTGAAGAGTCTTCTTGATTGATTCCAAAGGTCGTCGGACGTCCCTCGTCGTCTCTCCGTTCTTTCATTCATCCCTGACCGGACTCTGCGGGGAATTTCTACAGACCTTCCAATCTTCTGACTTTGAAGAGTCTTCTTGATTACCATCAAGGATCGTCGTACGTCTCAACGTCTTCGTCGTCGTTCATATTCATTCGTCCTTGATTGGACTCTCATGGGGATTTGTTTGATCAAAGCTTCCACATCACAACCTGCAAGTGAGTGAAAATATCTAACAGTACCTGCAAAACAGATCGTTAGATAAAACCGTGCCCCCAGGCGTGTCGAGATTTCAACACTTGGGTCACTCAACCTTCCGAATAAGATTTCAAGCTTCAATCTTATAACATGCATTGGAAGGGACCTGCTTGTTTTAAAATGCACAGTTCTTTATCAAAAATATCTGGATGTTTTTGTAATCAAAGCGGTAATGAAAACAAAAACAAAATTATTTGAC
Organism: Lathyrus oleraceus; assembly: GCF_024323335.1. Lineage (NCBI taxonomy): Eukaryota > Viridiplantae > Streptophyta > Magnoliopsida > Fabales > Fabaceae > Lathyrus > Lathyrus oleraceus. Next base: position 376,616,988 of record NC_066579.1, read on the forward strand.
TGAATATGCATTTTTATTGATTGAAAAGTGTGAGGCTCAAATTGAGCGATACAAAGGAAGCAATTCCTGAAAGGAGGTAATTGCGCACAAAAGGAAAAATCTATCCTAATGGCAATGTGAAACCCGTGATCTCATCGAGTTCCAACTCAGTTACACCCCATATGTCCTCAGACTCTCCATGCTTTCTGCCTTCTGAACAAGACGATTCTGACTGATCCCTACCGGGTATTATCCATGTGCCTTAACCAAAGCGCAAACGATCATGCTGGACGCAGTTGTTCGTTTCAATCCCTCTTTTGCCTGGACCGCCCTTTCGGGTTTTCAGTCCACCGGGATACCCTTTTTTGCCCAAGTCGCCTTTCCAGGTTTTCGACTTGCCGGGTGTACAGTTTTTCTTTTCATATCCCTAATTTTTGCCCGAACCTTTTTCTGTTTTTGGTCCGCCGGGATGCCCCTTTTTTGCCTGGACTATTTTATTCTTTTCGTCCAGCGGGTCTCTTTATACGAAGTATTTTTTAACTGCTCCGCATTCACAGGGGATGGAAAATCCTCGCCATCCATGGTCGTTAGCAACAAGGCTCCGCCAGAGAAGATCTTCTTGACCACGAATGGACCTTCATAATTGGGTGTCCATTTGCCCCTTCGATCGTTTTGAGGAGGAAGGATCCTTTTCAACACCATATCACCTACGTGATACACCCGAGGTCGTACCTTCTTGTCAAAAGCACGCTTCATTCTCTGCTGGTATAACTGCCCATGACAGATGGCTGCTAGCCTCTTTTCTTCTATCAGGCTCAACTCTTCGTACCGGGTCCTTACCCATTCGGCCTCTTGCAATTTCACGTCCATCAGGACTCTCAAAGAGGGAATCTGAACTTCAACGGGTAACACAGCCTCCATTCCATATACCAATGAGAAAGGAGTTGCCCCAGTAGATGTACGCACCGACGTTCGATACCCATGCAATGCAAACGGCAACATCTCATGCCAGTCTTTATAGGTTACCACCATCTTCTGCATAATCTTCTTGATATTCTTGTTGGCTGCCTCAACCGCCCCATTCATCTTCGGACGATAGGGAGAAGAATTGTGATGCTCGATCTTGAATTCCCGACACAACTCTGCCATCATCTTATTATTCAAATTAGAACCATTATCAGTAATGATTCTCTCGGGAACCCCATATCTGCAAATGATGTCTCTTTTGAGAAACCTGGCGACGACCTGCTTCGTCACGTTCGTATAAGAGGCTGCTTCAACCCACTTGGTGAAGTAATCAATAGCCACTAATATGAACCTGTGTCCATTCGAAGCTGTAGGCTCAATCTTTCCAATCATATCAATGCCCCACATAGCGAACGGCCATGGAGACGACATTAAACTCAACGGATTTGGAGGCACGTGCACCTTATCAGCATAAATCTGGCATTTATGACACTTCCGCACGAAATTAAAACATTGGGCCTCCATTGTCATCCAATAATAACCTGCCCTCAGCAGCTTCTTCACCATTGCATTCCCACTGGCATGGGTACCGAACGATCCCTCATGAACCTATTTCATCAACTGGCTCGCTTCTCTATCATCAACACATCGGAGCAAGACCCAATCAAAATTCCTTTTGTACAATACCCCATCCTTATTCAAGTAAAACACCATGGCTAACCTCCGCAGAGTCTTTCGATCCTTCTTCGATGCTCCCTCAGGATACTCTTGAGTCTCTAGATAGCGCTTGATATCATAATACCACGGCTTCTCATCATCAGACGCTGTATCAACAACAAACACATAAGCCGGTCTATCCAGACGACCTACTTCAACACTGGGAAACTGATTCCACCTCTGCACCTTAATCAAGGCAGCCAGAGTGGCCAAAGCATCTGCCAAAGGATTCTCCTCTCTAGGCACATGATGCAACTTCACCTTGGTAAAAAACGTCAACAATCTCCTTGTATAATCTCGATACGGCACTAAGTGAGATTGATGCGTATACCATTTTCCGTTAACCTGATTAATCACCAGAGCTGAATCTCCATAGATGACAAGGTTCTTGATCCTCAAATCAATCGCCTCCTCAATTCCCAATATGCACGCTTCATATTCAGCCACGTTGTTGGTGCACTCAAATGTCAGTCGGGCAGCAAAAGGAATATGGGATCCTTTCGGCGTAACCAAAACAGCACCAACACCGCTTCCATTCATGTTAACGGCCCCATCAAACATCAAAATCCATTCGGATTCAGGGTCAGGCCCCTCCTCCGGGATTGGTTCCTCGCAATCTTTCGATTTGAGAAACATGATGTCCTCATCAGGGAATTCAAACTTCATTGGTTGATAATCATCAATGGGTTGCTGAGCGAGGTAATCGGACAATACACTCCCCTTGATCGCCTTCTGAGAGGTATACTGTATATCATATTCTGTCAAAATCATTTGCCACCTCGCAACCCGTCCGGTCAATGCTGGCTTCTCAAATATGTACTTGATTGGATCCATCTTGGAAATCAACAAAGTGGTATGAACCAACATGTACTGCCTTAGTCGGCGAGCAGCCCAGACCAAAGCACATCAAGTTTTCTCGAGCAGTGAATATCTTGTTTCACAGTCGGTAAACTTTTTGCTAAGATAGTATATGGCATGCTCTTTTCGACCAGACTCGTCATGCTGCCCCAATACACACCCCATAGACCCCTCGAGGACCGTCAAGTACAGAATTAACGGTCTTCCCTCCACAGGAGGCATCAGAATCGGAGGCTCCTGCAAATACTCTTTTATTTTTTCAAATGCCGCTTGGCAATCATTATTCCACCTGACCGTTTGATCTTTTTTCAACAATTTGAATATTGGTTCACACGTGGCTGTTAGATGAGATATGAACCGTGAAATGTAGTTCAATCTACCTAAGAAACCACGAACCTCCTTCTCTGTTCTCGGTTCAGGCATTTCTCTTATTGCTTTTACTTTTGCAGGATCAACCTCGATTCCTTTCTCACTCACAATGAACCCCAGCAATTTACCGGACCGCACTCCGAACGTGCACTTGTTCGGATTCAACCTCAGTCTGAATTGTCTTAGCCGGTTAAACAACTTGGCCAGATCTACCAAATGCCCCTCTTCTGTTTGGGACTTTGCTATCATGTCATCAACATAGCATTCGATTTCATGATGAATCATATCATGAAACAAAGTCACCATGGCCCTCTGATAAGTAGCACCGGCGTTCTTGAGACCAAATGGCATCACCTTGTAACAAAAGGTGCCCCACGGTGTAATGAACGTTGTTTTCTCCATATCATCTGGCGACATTTTAATTTGATTATAGCCAGAAAAGCCATCCATGAAGGAAAACACCGAGAATTGAGCTGTATTGTCTACCAACACGTCAATGTGAGGTAGCGGAAAATCATCCTTCGGACTAGCTCTGTTCAGATCTCGGTAGTCCACACACATTCTCACCTTCCCATCCTTCTTCGGGACTGGCACAATATTCGCGACCCATGGCGGATAATTAGTGACAGCAAGGAAACCAGCATCCCACTGCTTCTGCACTTCTTCCTTGATTTTCATCGCCATATCAGGTCGAGTTCTGCGCAACTTCTGCTTCACTGGAGGACAATCTGTTCTCAACGGTAGCTTGTGCACAACGATATCGGTATCCAATCCTGGCATATCTTGATAAGACCAGGCAAAGATGTCGACATACTCTTTCAACAATACTACCAATCTGCTCTTGACACTTTCCTCCAAAGCAGCCCCGATTTTCACCTCTTTCTTAACCTCGTCGGTACCCAGATTTACGACCTCAATCGGCTCTTCATGCGGCTGAATCACCTTCTCCTCTTGTTTCAACAACCTGGCTAATTCCCCTGGCAGTTCACAATCTTCTTCGTCTTCTTCTTCAGCAAGATAGATCGGATTGTCGAAGTCATACAAGGGTGTAACAGGATTATTATCAATGAGATCCGGAGAAGAATCGCATCTGCATGAATGTTGATTCATGCATTGCTTTAGAACCGATGTGAGAAAAATTGAAAAAGAAAAATGAAAACATTGCCATCTTTATTTTGTTTTTATTTTTAAACTGCAAAAATAAATGAAAAACAGGGAGCACCGCTTTTAACTGAAAAACATCCTTTTATTAATGATGTGAATTTGCAAATATGAACATGAGGTGGCCCTTACAATGGACCATTACGTGTCGGGCAACACGTATGGCTTTCATGCATATAAGACTAAAACAAGAAAAATATTACTCTTCCAGCAGAGTGACCCGGATGATCTCTTCGGCCTTCCAGTTCTGGATTTCCATCCCTGGTGCGCACGGCTTTATCCATTGGTCCATGTCGCAGACGCTATCAGTATCTTCACCCATCATGCAGATGTGATCCGGATCCAGCATTCCGACGCTCGTGAAAGTTACCGACGTACGACGTCCCCTGCTTTGTCCAGACGAGCCTCTTCCAGGCTGGTACCCAACCCCAAAGCGATCTTTCTTCGCAGGGACCTCCATCATTCTGCCCCAACCAGGAGCCTCTCCACTCTTCACCACCTCAGCGGCCTGTTTATATGAAGACATGGACGGTTTCGCCTCCTCCTTGGCAAAAAGAGCATTCTCCACCTTAATGGTTTCAAATGCTTGGCTTGGCGTTTCCCAGATTTCGCCGTCCATTTCCACATATTTGAACGAGGACAGGTGGCTGACAAAAATGTCCTCTTCTCCGCACACAGTGACGACTTGGCCTTCCCAGATGTACTTCAATTTCTGGTGCAAAGTCGAGGTTACTGCCCCAGCAGCATGGATCCACGGGCGACCCAACAGGCAACTGTATGCCGGCTGGATATCCATGACATAGAATGTTGACTTGAACACCTCAGGTCCAATCTTCACTGGCAGCTCTACCTCCCCGAATACAGCCCGCTTCGACCCATCGAAAGCCCGCACAATCAAATCAGTAGGGGTCAAAATCAGCCCATCACAGTTCAGCTTCGCCAGAGCCTTCTTTGGCAACACATTTAAAGAGGAGCCGGTATCAACCAGCACATGCGAAAGCACGGCTCCTTTACATTCCATAGCTATGTGTAGTGCCCTATTATGATTCCTTCCATCCACTGTCAGGTCCATGTCCGTAAAGCCCAGCCCGTGGCTAGCATGCACATTGGACACCACCGTCTCCAACTGGTTGATGGTAATCTCTTGAGGAACATAGGCTTTCTTCAATATCTTCAACAAAGCTTCCCTATGCCCCTCGGAGCTCAACAACAACGATAAAATCGAGATTTTGGAAGGAGTCTGCTGCAGATGATCAACTAGTTTATACTCTGACTTTTTGATGATTCTCAGAAATTCTTCGGCATCATCATCAAGTTTTCCATCCGACCCCGCAGGCGCCGGTGTCACCACAGGAGTATCATCATTCACCACAGCTTTTCCTTTTGCCCTGGCTAAAGCCTCGGCCTTTTCTTTTTTATCTTTTTCTCCTTCTCCTCTCCTTAACGCATCAGGAGCAAACAATCTCCCACTGCGAGTGAAACCGCTGGGACCGGCATTATCCACCTTTAGCACGGTGGTTTCACTTGCAGATTGCTCTTCTATCTTCTCCCCATTACAGTACACTTCCCCACCATAATGCCACGGCACGGCATCATCTTTGTCGTAGGGAATTGGCCCAGGTACCGTGATGGTAACTGGAGCCTCTTCAACAAGGTTCGACAAATCCACCGGGTCGAAGTAAATCGTTATGGTGGAGATCTCCTCTTTCTCCGAACCAGCCTTCTCAATCACAACACTCCCATCATCAATTAGACCCTGAATAGTCTTCCTCAACAACGAACACCCATTCTGAACAACGCGACATTCGACACAATCAACGCCACAGCCCGGGTTGACCTCATTCAACAGCAACTGTCTCTTTACCTCAGCCAAAGGCGTCCTCAACTGATTCACCGTAGACAGCCCAACTCGGTCCTCTGAAGAAATGGCATTCACCCCCCTTTGACCATGCGCGGGCATGGGATTAGCATTAACGTTGGGAGATGGTGCAAAGTTGATCGCTTTCGAATCCACCAGGTCCTGGACTACGTGCTTAAAAGCTTTGCAGTCCTCAACATTGTGTCCGGGAGCACCCGAATGGAATTCGCATTTCGCGTTCTCATTATAACTAGCTGGCCTTTGATCAGGTCTCAAAGGTGCCAGCGTCCTCAATTGTACCAACCCGAGGTCTTGCAGTTTCTTCAACAGAAAGGAGTAAGTTACAGGCGGCCTATCAAACTGCCTGTCATTCATCCGGCCCCTGACCTGGTACCCGGCCCTCTGTGGCCTATGTTGAAAAGGTTGTCTTTGTTGTTGTTGTTGCTGCTGTTGCGGTTGTGCAGGCTGAGACTCAGCAGGAATGGTTACCGCAGCAGTGTGCTGGAAGTAACGGTCCCTACTGGGTCCTCGTTGTGAGTACACAGCACTGGTATCCCCTTCCTTCTTTCTCTGCCCACCATTACTGAATGGTTTCTTAGACCCTGAAGAAGAAGCAGAAGCAGTACCCTGGATTTTCCCCAATTTCAGCCAACTCTCTATTCGCTCCCCTGCTACTACAATGTCAGAAAAGTTGGTGACAGGACATCCGACCATCCTCTCAGCAAACGGCCCCTGGAGGGTCCCCATAAACAAATCAGACATTTCTCTATCAAAAAGAGGAGGTTGAACCCTCGCAGCCAGTTCTCTCCACCGCTGAGCATACTCCTTAAATCCTTCATTATGCTTCTGAGACATACCCTGCAGCTGGGTACGACTCGGAGCCATGTCAGCGTTAAACTGATACTGCTTGAAGAACGCATCCCCAAGATCCTGCCAGTTCTTAATGTCAGAAGATTTGAGTTTAGTATACCATTCCAGGGAACCTCCGGACAGGCTGTCCTGGAAAAAGTACATCCACAATTTCTGATCCATGGTATATGCAGATATCTTGCGGACGAAGGCTTGAAGATGCGTCTCAGGACAGGAACTTCCATTATACCTGTCGAATGTGGGCGCCTTAAACTTCTGTGGGATCACAATCCCCTCAACCAGCCCCATATTGGACATATTGACCACCCCAGGAGTGGCATAGCTTTCAAGCACTTTGATCTTCTCAGCCAGCAGCTGAATCTCTTTGTTCTGAGGCTGAACATTGTACTGACCCAAAGGCTCGTTGTGCATCGAGAATTGATCAGCCTCTCTATCTTCCTCCCTATCCTCATCGAAACCATAGAATGGAGGCACAAAATCATCCTTCAGATTCTGCCCCGGTTGGCCACCAGCACCAGTATTATTCACCACACCAACCGTCGTCCTCCTACCACCGTCACGAGACCCCAGCCCCTGGTTGGAGACTCCATCCAGGTTAACCCCGCTGTTTGCTGCAGAAGCCCGCTCGAGCTTTTCAACTTTGTCGGCCAACGCCTTCTGACCAACTGCAAAGCCTTGCATGATGTTGATCAGCTCGTTCATTTTATCTTTCAGCTCGAGCATATCTGCGTTGGGAAGATCCATGAGTCTAGGAGTATTGCGGCGTGTGAAGTATCTGTGAGGGCGTGTTGAGTGCAAAGGTACAGTTCTGCGAGCGCGAGCAATGATTCCTGAAACAATCAAGCACATTAGCAATAGATACCTGCAAAATAAAACACAGGTTATTATGATCAATGCATGAATGCAATGTCTATCCATATGAGGAACACTTTGTCTCTCGATCCTGGCATCATTGAGACAAATAATAATTCGGCATCAATATTTTGACATTCAGCATTCGATTTCATCGTGCAGATCGGAGATATGTGATTGAGCATGATACCCCCAACCATGTGTGTGCTTGTGTGAGTGCATACGGTAAAGCAAATAAAGCTTGAAGATCAATCACTGAATGAAAAACCACCATCACATAACAAAATGCACAATAAGTGCCATAGTCATACATGAAAGCTGATACAAATCAAAATACAATCCTCCAGAATCAGGAAAGAAATACAAGCAAGTAGATTCCGTCAACAAGCCTGACGGTAATCTACAACAAATGAAAGATCTAACTGGATGAGGGTCCCACAGATGGCCCTATCTCATCTTCCATCCTCGCGAACTCTGCGGCGAACCTGAGCTCGGTATTCTCCTGCTGTAGTCTTCCCACTTCCTTCTGATGAATCTTCATCTGCCTGAAGTAGTGGTCTCTCTCAACCATGTAGTGATCCCTCTCGGCAATGATCTTCATACTCTCTGCTTCCTTGGTCTTCAGCTTTGCCTCGCACTCAGTGATAATCCTCAGATTCTCTGACTCCTTAACTTTCAGCTTCGCTTCTCACTCAGCAATGAGGACTCGGACTCGGTCATCCCTCTGATCTCTCACCAAGATTTGCCTTCTCTTCTCATCTTCAATGACTTTTGAAGCTCTAGCCAATCTCTCTTTGGTGATGTCGTGCTCCCTGTTGGATGATGCCAAGGCTTGGCTGATCTTCCCATAATAGGTCGTATCCGTCTCAAAACGCTTTGCTTCCAGGGCATGCCGCTTGTCTTGATCTTCCATCTTCACTCTGAGCTCCTGATTAACCCTCTGAACCCGAGCAACACTCATCTCCAATTCCGTCTTCTCTGCAAGCAACTGATCTCGTTCCCGCTTCATCTCTAAGAACTCGTCCATACTAACAGTAGAAGGAGTCTCTTCAACCAACGGATACCAAGGATCAACCATAGGAAATGGTAGACAAGTAAGCTCCACTCTCTTGCTGAGCCAGTCATCGAACGGAGGAAAAGATCTATTATTAGCTCTACCCCAAGAAACCTTGCCTTTCCTCTGAATGCTGCGCCACGCCTCAGCTACCTGCTTCACCTGGGCCTGATTACCCTCAACTTGGAAGTACACAGATTCCTGAACCTCACTCTTGTACGGAGGAAGCTCCATAGCAAATCCCATCTGCCTCTTAAGAAGTGTCGGGTTATAATTAATGCAACCCTGGACTCCTATAAGCGGCACATTGGGAAAACCCCTGCAACTACAGATGAAATCCTGTCCAACCCTACTACCATGAGTCCAATCTATGTCCTTAGCCCTCAAACCCATCAGTTTGGTCGCCCAATTAACATTCTGGCCCAGAAGAACAAAAGCACCCTTAGAAGGCAAGTAACCCATAAACCACTTGAATAGTAACTGTGCACAGCATCGAATCAATCCCCCACGCCTCTTCTCATTCCGGTTGTGAACCGAATAATAGACATCTCCAATCAAGGTGGGAATAGGATTTCCTCGAACAAACAAGCGAAGGGCATTAATATCCACGAAGTTCTTCTGGTTAGGAAACAGAATGATCCCATAAATGCCCGCTGCAACCAAAGCACAGACTGTGTTCCAATTACCCAACTCCGCCTGCTCTTTAGTCTTAGCCTCCAGGAAACTCAAATGAAAACCAGGCAACTTCCCCTTCTCTTTCAGATTACCCTTCACTATCTCTGGACTTAGATAAAAAGCACGGGAAATCCCACCAATATCAGGCTCTTCCTTAGTAGCATAGAAAGGAACTTAATCCCTGATCTGGATACCCAAAATGTCAGCATAGTCCTCCATCAACGGCCCGAGTAAATAATCTGGGAATACAAAACACCTCAGCTCAGGGTCATAGAACTGAAGAAGAGTATGAACAGCACTCCTGTCTCTGTCAATGAGTCTGAAAACCATCTTCAGAATACCCCCATACATCTCACGAAACAACCCCACATGGTCGGGTGCAATCAATGCTATCATATCCTTCAGCACACTGATATCTGGGTCAAAGAAGCTATAGGCCACATCGTCCTTCAAACCGGGTCTTCTCATATCTGGGCAGAAAGTCTCTCAACCAGGATCTCGATCAAAAGGGTCCCTGCATATGGGTAAACATGTGTTAGATGCAGATAAATGCAATGTTAATGATGCTGATGAATGAATGCAATGGTTGCCATCCTCCAAGCCATCTGATCCTCTGTTGTACTGAAGCTTGGTTTCTGAACTGATCATAACCACCTGAGGCACTGAACAATCATAAGTCCAACTTACGGGTTCCGAAATAAACGGAAGACAGATACATCATCATCATCATCAGTCTCTGAGCAGATACCCATAACCATCTCTGAATCGGCCCGGGGAATCCTGAAATAAACGGATCCCCACTGATAACATCGGCCCGGGGAATCCTGAAATAAACGGATCCCCACTGATAAATGATACGGACAGCCCTCCGGCGTCTGAGAAACAAAAGGCCATAAATCCGACTTATAAATAGGACTCTGATCCACGGAACAAAAAGTCACCATCTGAGTCACCATCTGAACATTCATCTGAAAGAATCACCCTCCCCTCACAGGTAAATTCTAATCAGGTCACCCTAAGGCGGATAATGGCGTCGACAATCGGGCAGAGATACTCAATGGGTTTGCCCTTTCGGGTGTGCCATTGTAGCTCTCCTGAGATCGTCTAAACCAGAGATCCGGGAAATGATCGGTCACCAGAGTCAACGGCTCAAAAGAGATAACCCAACCAAAGTGGAAAACCCCACTGGAAGAGCACTTCTCAGATGAACCTCGTCTGGCTTGTGGTATGTCACGTCGCAAAGTTGTGCCCAACCGGCATATGAGCGACGCGAGACCACGCTAATCCTAGGTGTATACTCGGGCCTGGGTTTTAGCCCCACTCAGAACACCCACCCCAAAACAGAGGAACCAACCTGCACAGAGGAGGGCAACATGATAGTATGATGCATGCAAATATTAATGCAAATATAGAGGGTTAGAATAATAAATGCAATAAATAACACAACAAGCAACCTAAACTACCCTAAAACGCTAGGAGAGACTCGCTTAGGGAAGATGGACCAGCACAGGTCAACATCGATTGTATCCCCAGCAGAGTCGCCAGCTGTCGCATCCGCGAAAAAACAACCGGCGGGTTAAAATAAAAACAACAAACAGAGCCGCCACTGCGCGTTATTTATCCCAAAATAGGGAAAGGAAACGCTCAGAAAAACCTGGAAAGACATGGTCTCGCGACCAAAGAGAAAGGGTAAGGGAGTCGGTTACGTGAGGGGAAGGTATTAGCACCCCTCACGTCCGTCGTACTCGACGGGATCCACGTCCTAGAAAGAATAGGTTGCTAAAACAGATAAACAAAAACATCATACACACACGCTAAGATGACAACACAGGTGGGGTTAAGAGGAATGAGCTCGATAAGGCATCGCACCCTATGCCTACGTATCTCGTCTAGAACGAGAATCAGAGCTGCCGTAGTTCGGCTCACGCACGCCAAACAAGCAAGCAAACACACAAGTAAACATGGAGCCCGACAGCCAATCACTGGGCTTACGTCGGCATCCGAACCAACTGACACAAAATGGCAAACTTGGAGCCCGACAGCCAATCACTGGGCTTACGTCGGCATCCGAACCAAAACACCAAACCAGAACAAACAAACAATAGATGGCTAAGGAGTCTAAGACTCGAGCATAGCATCATCAAACAACGCACGCAAAAAAAAAAGAAAAAGGTTGCCCGGAGAGGTCTCGCACGACCTCCTGCCTACATACCTCGTCTGGAACGAGGATCAGGGCGATGTAGTTCCCCTTAAAGGGAAAAAGATTTCAGCCAGAAACCGGGGGAAGACGCACTACCAGGGAGCTGTACTCGAGCCTAGTGTTGTCATGCATCAGTGACCCTACGTTCAGGTTTCTACCTATCTCACAAAGGAAGTGAGCTATTCCTATCCAGGAAGAAAGCACGCATACAAGCATACAAGCATCAATCCATACAGACAAATCATGCCACACACATATATACAGACAAGTCATGCCACACAAATATTCACAAAGCACACACTATAACCAAATCAAGTGGCTCACACAATGGGTTTGACTGCCGAAGCAAGTCGTCTGTACATGTGTATTATGCGCTCTTAACCTTGCCATTACGAGGCTAAGGTGAAGCAGATGAAAAGGTGAAGTGAGGGGTGTGCCTCACAGCTCTTATCCCTGGCCAGGGAGAGCATCAGACAAAAGAGCGTGGGTCCAGAATGGAGGGACCCTTCTACGCTCGAAGACTCTGACTCGATTGTGCAACAGCACGAGATCTTGGGTTTGTGTCTCAATGCTACAACCATGTAATGGGAGCAAGGAGAAGACTCACAGAATAGTGGGGGATAGATTGCATATCCCTAACTTCCACCAATTGCCTCATAGAGGTCTTTCACCTGCTTGGCACAAATGTAAACAATCACAAACATTGCCCCGAAAGGGGGACTTCAGACAATTGCCCGACCAAGTAACAGGCCGGGTCTCCCAGACTACATGAAGTTTAAGGAAGCTTACCTCAATGCAAATTGCTTAGCAAGCAAAGCACAGCAACACAAGTTCTTAAAAGAACTGAGCAACTAAGGGTACCTGGAATCAGTCAAATACAGTCAGTATTCAGGCAGACAAACAGTAAACAGCAAATGTTAATCCGTCAGACTATACAGATTAATGCACACAAAGGCAAGCTATAAGCTCAAGCTCAAGCTTCACAACCTACAAAACAAATTCATGTTAGTTTACAAGCATCAAACAAATCCAATTTAATCAACTTGAAGCATTCTCCTTAAGCATTATGCATTTCATCCTGAAAAATCAAGCAAATGTGAGAAACAAGACCACTAGGCCAAGCCTAGGGTCCAAAAGTGAGAAAAAATTCTAAACAGCAAGCAATGTTCAACCAAAATCAACTTAACACAAATAGAAAGCCAAGGCAATTGATCCCATGTTCATGTCATTCACCACATTCATTTCATGCACAAAACATCTCAAAGTAAGTCAAATACAACACCAAAAGTCCAAACAGAATTATTTCACTCAAAAGCATACCAAAACAATTCCAAAAATCCTCAAATAATTCACACCTAAACAGGACATATTCAAGGTATGGAATGTAAATTTTCAGGCAATTTGGACTAGTGGAACCATGGAAATTAAATCAACACCTTGAGACATACAAAAATCAACCTAAACTATGTCACCAAACAAGTGTCAACTTCAATCAATTGTAAAACAGTGATAACCAATGGGAAATGAATGGGACCAAAGCTAAACTACACCTACACATGTTAGGAAACACTCCATCAAATTTCACATTCATATGATACAGTATGAGCATTTCATGAGACATGGAAGTCAACTAGTCAAGCAAAGACCAAAAATGTCTAACCAGCAATCAAAAATCTCAATTAAATGGAAAATGAATCAAAAATTCATACAAAAATTCATGGTGAAACTAGACATATACAAGACACAGCATGCAAAATTTGAGATCAATTGGAAAATCCTAGGCATGTCAAATAAATTCATGAAATCCAGACAAGATTATTCAAGCCAAACCATAGCATCAACACAAGCATCCACTTCAAAAATTCATAACAGAATGAAAACATATTAGAAATGGATGGAACCAAAAGCATGGTGTCCTACAATGTGTCTATAACCAGCATACCAAATTTCACCTTCATACAAAACCATATGAGCATTTCACACCAGATATACCAACATGTATCACACAAGCTTGCACATTTGACCAACAGAGATGAAAAATATCAATCAAATTGAAAATGCAATGGAAAAATCCAGAAATATTCACACAACATCTCAACATGTCAATGATCATCCATGAAAAATTTCAATCCATTTCAACAAGCATAGGTCATACAAATAAATCCAGAAAGTTGACCTAGCTAGGTGTGACACAAATTGTCACACCTAGATTCAAAAATTCATAACTCAATCATCAAGTATCCAAAATTCACAAACTTTACATGTAAATCACCAGAAACATGTCTAGAATCACCACAAAAATTTTCAAGAATTTCTTTTAAGGCATGAGAATTTCACATCAAAAATGGCAAAATGTGCACAAATATACCACAAGTCAAACAACCCTAGGTCAAACCAATTTTTCACCAAGCACAATTTCTAAAATTATGTCCATAAAATTCTAGAGAGAAAATGGGAACTATAGAAAAAATCCTCATATTTTTGTGACCTTCCAATAATTTTTTATGATTTTTCTAAGTTTTATGTGATTTTTAAAATAATTATTGAATGAATTATGAAATTAAATGGCTGCAATGGCAAAGTGGTAATTATGCGCGCCCAGGGCAAAACGACAGCGCTTCATTAAACGCGTTGGAGGCACGCGATTGGCTGGTTTCCGCGGCAAACAACATTCAAACTTGGCAATGCATTGGAAAATCCAGAAATTCATCATCAACATCACGTTTTTTCCAGATTTTCAAGAACATGATGAACATCCAAACTACATGAAAATCAACATGCGAATATCCGTTGGAAAGGTCTGAGTGAGAGGATCACAAATATGTCCTTGATTTGTCCTAATTCTACCTACATCTTCTGGATCGAGCATTTTAGGTTTTGGTCTCAAATCTTCTAATCACGATAACTAATCCTATGGTTCATCATAATCAAAACTAATTGCATCATTGGATTCTACATGAAACATACTTTCAAACGCATATAACAATTCATCATTACATGAGATTCGAAAGTTCACCTTAATTGGAAGGCAGTGATGATTCGTGTGTTCTTGGAGCTTCTTGATCCAAAACAGATTGAGAGGAAGCTTGAGGACGTTGCACGAAGTGCTCAGGTTCAGTTGAATTAGCTTCTAATGCACGAATTCCTCAATTCACCATTGATGCATCATATGTGAACAGTCGCGTGTGGTGCTCCTTTGATCTTGATTTCCAAAAACAGTTGCAGATGATGATGAGTGGAAGTGGCAGCAAGAAGAATTTCACAAATTGATCAAGAATTGAGAGAGTTTTGATCAATTGAAGTTCTATGAGGTTTTTGAGAATTTGGAGAATTTGGAGAATTTGTTTGTGATTTTGGGGAATTGTGAATTCTGTTAGAGTTTGTTATGATTAGCAATATATATCTCAGCTTAATCCACACTTAATCACCTTAATTAACCAAATGGAATGTGATTAGCATACATGTCATTTTCAAAACAAGGGCAAAATGGTACTTTCCTATGCAAGCCAATGCCAGCTCATTGACAGCTCACACACTCTCAAAATGACATGTGTGAGCTGTTGCAACTTGTCTCATGTTGATTGGATATGTATTTTGGAATTCCACTATGTGATGGCTATGTTATACATTTTCAAGTTCATTCCAAAAGTGAATTCTCAAACCATGAGGCCTTGGCATGTTATGATGATTCCAACCATTTCCAAATAGCATTTGTGAGGTGTTGCAAAAATCCCCATTCAAAAATTCACATTATTTCTCAAGTTGGACAATTTTGCCCCTGGACTTTTAACTGTACAGTTGAAATTTGACTTTTTGCATTGACCATTTTTGAAGAATTCCAATTATGCACCATGAAAGTACATGTCAAATGGAGTTTGTGCATAACAAGATCATCCCATTTGGACACTCCATGTGGAAGTTATGCCCTTCTGATTATGGGTCATTTTTGAAATTGAATGGACCATAACTTGTCAACCATGCATGGGATTTTCAAGTTCTTGGACTTTTTGGAAAGGTGAGACCAAGATCTACAACTTTCATGTTGGACAAATTTTCATTTGAAGCTTTTTTGGACACGTGGCCTTGAGGTGAAAAACTTTCCATTTTTGGAAACTTCCATTACAAGTCACTTTCCATTTTTGGCAACTTTTTGTCTGACTTAATTTTCTTCATTCTTGAGCTTTGCCATGTCAAATAACACTTGTTCCAACATGAATGAAGTGTATCCAACTCTCTCCCACCTCCAAATCCATAAAATCAAGCACAGTTGACCACAATTGACTTTTCAACTGATAGATGAATTTGGCCATGCACTGATCAATCTGAGCCCCAATTCTTTGATGAAATGGCTCAAGGGTGAAACCCTAGCCTCCATAAGATCCATAAAACCATAAGATGATCCTCATATCCATTATAGACCCCATATCCTGATTATGCCCTGATTGGCCCAATGCAGATGATTAGGGTTGACCAGTGGTCAAAACCCTAATCTCAAGGAACATGCTCCACCACTTGATGATGACAAACCATGATGATGATAATGTATCTTTTCAATCAAGATGAAGACCAATCTCCTTGAGAAATCAAAACCCTAATTCATAGCCCAATCCTCAGATGGCTAATGATCAGTCAATAAAACCCTAGGCTTGCACATGACCTCTTCATCTTCTGATCAAGACTTGTGAGAATGGCTTGCACAACGTAACCACATGATATGCAATATGCAATGCCTAATGACCTAAAAAATGATATGCAATATGTTAAGCTAGTCCCAAGAGAGGAGGGCAAATTTTGAGGTGTTACAGGTACCCCTCGCAAACTTAACAATCAAAGTATGTTGAGGGTAGCACCTCACAAAATTTAATACAACTCTGATGACACAACTGCTTTTGTCTGAATGGGTAGGAAACTATATTCCCAATTGTGTAGGATTACCCCTCACAAAAACAAATAAGCGTGGCAGTTTGCTTAGGGCTATCCCTCGCAAACCTTCATCCACTTATCGCCTAAAACATTTAAATAAATGTTGGTTTCCCACCTCAAGTCTTGTTAAGAGTGACCTCTTATACACTTGTTTATTTTATTTTATTTCTTTTCTCTATTGCAAGGGGTATCCCCTCGTAATAATGTTTTTTTGTTTTGTTTTGCCAAAAACTACCTCTAACAAAGCATGTTTTTTTTAGTGAGGTGATTAACTCCACGCAAAAAACTAGACAATTTTCTTGCAGTGTCTTACTGTCTCTTTCATAAGTTTGAGTTTTTGTACCCTTATTTTTAAGATTTAAAGTCGTATAAAAAAAAAGAAACAAATTTTTATAGCTATTTATTTTTTGCAAATAAAAAACATCCAAATATTGTTTAGATCAAAAGTCTTATTACACGCTTCTCTTTTATTTCTTTCGCCATAACACTAGTCTTATTTTACAGGTTTTTTTACCGAGATAACCCAGTTTTTCGAAAAAATTCCCAAAATAACCCAGTTTTCAGCAAAATTCCCAATCTACCCCACTTTTAGGAGGTGTCTCCAATTGAATTGGCGACTCCTCTTAAAAATTGCAAGGAGGCGCCAATTGGATTGGCTAGGGCAGGTGCCCTAGCCAATCCAATTGGCGCCTATGTGTAATTTTTAAGAGGAGTCGCCAATTCAATTGGCGACACCATTAAAAAAGGCTCAAATGGCAAAACCTCCAACATGAAAGTTGTATATCTTTTCAAGACAATGAATTTGGACATAAAGTTTGAATAATTTGGAATTTATATGAGAAAGTTATGGGCAGTTGAAGTTGGACTTCTGATTTTTTCAACTGTTATCTGACCTATAATGTCTTGCATTATCGCATGTGTTTCTTTTAGAAATATGAAATTTTGTCCAACATAACATTTGAAGTAGACATCTCAAATTTTGCAATGCACTTGGTCCCACCTCAAAATAATTAAAAATGAGTGAGTTAGGTCCTTGCGAACTTGACCAAAAATTAGGGTTTCTGTCAAAACATGTGTATGTGAATTTTGCCAAAATGGACCAACTTCAAGCCCTTCTGTTTGAATGATAAAAACCTCAAATGACAAAACCTTTAACATAAAAGTTGTAGATATTTTCAAGATAAAGAATTTGGACTAAAATTTTGCATCATTTGCATTTTTTGTTTAGAAAGGTATGGGCACCTGAACTTGGACTCTTTGACATTTCAACTGTTATCTGACGTATAATGTTTTGCATTATCCCATGTGTTTCTTTTAGAATTATGAAATTTTGTTCAACATAACATTTGAAGTAGACATCTCAAATTTTGCAATGCACTTGGTCCCACCTCAAAATAATTAAAAATGAGTGAGTTAGGTCCTTGCGAACTTGACCCAAAATTAGGGTTTCTGTCAAAACATGTGTATGTGAATTTTGCCAAAAGGGACCAACTTCAAGCCCTTCTGTTTGAATGATAAAAACCTCAAATGACAAAACCTTCAACATAAAAGTTGTACATCTTTTCAAGACAATGAATTTGGACTAAAATTTTGCATCATTTGCAATTTTTTTTAGAATTTTAGTACCTTTCTCAAAAAAATTGCAAATGATGCAAAATTTTAGTCCAAATTCATTGTCTTTAAAAGATGTACAACTTTTATGTTGAAGGTTTTGTCATTTGAGGGTTTTATCATTCAAACAGAAGGGCTTGAAGTTGGTCCCTTTTGGCAAAATTCACATACACATGTTTTGATAGAAACCCTAATTTTGGGTCAAGTTCGCAAGGACCTAACTCACTCATTTTTAATTATTTTGAGGTGGGACCAAGTGCATTGCAAAATTTGAGATGTCTACTTCAAATGTTATGTTGAACAAAATTTCATAATTCTAAAAGAAACACATGGGATAATGCAAAACATTATACGTCAGATAACAGTTGAAATGTCAAAGAGTCCAAGTTCAGGTGCCCATACCTTTCTAAAAAAAATGCAAATGATGCAAAATTTTAGTCCAAATTCTTTATCTTGAAAATATCTACAACTTTTATGTTAAAGGTTTTGTCATTTGAGGTTTTTATCATTCAAACAGAAGGGCTTGAAGTTGGTCCATTTTGGCAAAATTCACATACACATGTTTTGACAGAAACCCTAATTTTGGGTCAAGTTCGCAAGGACCTAACTCACTCATTTTTAATTATTTTGAGGTGGGACCAAGTGCATTGAAAACTTTGAGATGTCTACTTCAGTTGTTATGTTGGACAAAATTTCATAACTCTAACAGAAACACATGCGATAATACAAGACATTATAGGTCAGATAACAGTTGAAAAAATCAGAAGTCCAACTTCAACTGCCCATAACTTTCTCATAAAAAATCCAAATGATGCAAAATTTATGTCCAAATTCATTGTCTTGAAAAGATCTACAACTTTCATGTTGGAGGTTTTTCCATTTGAGCCTTTTTTAAGGGTGTCGCCAATTGAATTGGCGACTCCTCTTAAAAATTACACATAGGCGCCAATTGGATTGGCTAGGGCACCTGCCCTAGCCAATCCAATTGGCGCCTCCTTGTAATTTTTAAGAGGAGTCGCCAATTCAATTGGAGACACCTCCTAAAAGTGGGGTAGATTGGGAATTTTGCTAAAAACTGGATTATTTTGGGAATTTTTTCGAAAAACTGGGTTATCTCGGTAAAAAAACCTATTTTACACATCTAGTCCTACTTTTTAATAATATGTTCTATCTTTCTTTTGCCATAACACTAGTCTTATTTTACAAATCTAGTCCTATTTTTTATCAATATGTTATATTTTTCTGTTGCGATAACACTAGTCTTTTCTGGGCAAATAAAAAACATACGAATATTGTTAATATCAAAAGTCTTATTACACGCTTCTCACTTGATAAAAGAACACGTTTCTATCTTTTTTCTTTTGCCATAATACTAGTCTTTTTTTTACACATCTAGTCCTATTTACTAATGATAAGTATTATGTTTTGTCGTTTTTTTTTTCTCTTCTTAGAGTAATCAGTTGTCATCCATTGATTTTAAATTGTAAGTTCGCTTTCAATTTATTATTTCTCACGTCATCCTACATTTATAAGTCAAAGTCTTTTATTTATGAAATTTTTTGGCCAAAGTCTTTTATATATATATATATATATTTCTTTTCATAATTTTAGGATGATCGGCCAAATATATTTTATTAGTTTAATATATATATATATATATATATATATATATATATATATATATATATATATATATATATATATATATATATATATATATATATGATGTGAATGAGATACAAATTAAAATTAATTGCCACCTTGCGAGGAAGTTAACTTTGAACAAGAAAAGAACAATTTTTTTTATAACATTGTTTTTCATTAAGAACATGACAAAAGTAATATAATTAATAAAAATATGATAGAGAAATTAATATTAATATTTTTTATATATTAGATAATGACATATAAATTATTACAAATAATTTTGTTAAAATAAAATATACAAGAGTAACATATTGTGGGTAGCATAGAAAAGAGAGTATATTATTTTTAATCATATTGTCACGTTTATTTATCAAAATGCGTCTCCATTTGAAATGTATCCTTATTAAAAGGACATAAAGAGTTGGACATTTACAAACCCCTAGCAAAATAATTCCTTGGCAAATTATAATATTAAAATAAGTGATACAATACCATTTAATAAATGTTTAACTAAATATTTATTTTAAATTTTTGTAATAATATAACTAAGAGAAAGTAATAAAAAAAATTCAATTTTAAAATTTTTAAATATAAAATTTTTAATTATAAAATTTTAAAACTAAATATTTGATTATTAAAATAAATAGTGCAAATTTATAATTATTACATAAAGTTAAGAACATCATATACTCAATTATCTGAGTCATCCTCTTCGTTCTCGTATTGCTCTCATTTTCCATATATCCTCTACCTCTGCCATCTATTCCAAAATATCCATATCCACCACCTAATGATTGGTTCAACATCGAGTTCATAAATTGTTCAAATTTTAACCCGCGCACTTTTGTAATTTGTGATGATTCCTAGAGCTCCAAATGTTTTCTCATCATCTTACCCTCTACATCTAAATATTTTTTCTCATTTCTTCCATTTTTGTCTATCTTGCGGTCCCACGTGCTGCCTCACTTTGTGTTAATTTTCTCACTGTTTTTGCCATTTCAACGGTAAGCATCGATGGTCGAGACGATCTTTCTCCATCAACAATTCACAAGGTCAAACACATATCCCATGGCTTGAAATTTGTAGTCTACTCTTAAAGTTAACGCAAAAATGTCTCTAAAAAATTGACTAACTTTTGTAAGTGGATTAAGCAGATGGTTGGGGAGTGGATTGCTTAAGCAGATGGTTGGATCAGAAGTAATCATTCCATAAAAACATGACAATCGTGATTTTTCATTCCACGTAACTTCCCTATCTTGACGTTATAGCACACCTTGCTAATTTAGAAGAATAACCATCAGACATTCTCAACTCATTTTTCCACTGGCAGAATACTTTAGCTTCTTCGAGAGTTACAGTATAGTTTAATAATTTTCCATTAGGTGGGTATCAACCCCAATTATTTTCAATTACACCATTTTTCTAAGTCTTTTCTAGCCTTCTCATTATACTTTGTCTTGCCTTAGACATCCATCAGTGTGTAAAATACATTATCAAAAAAAATCTTCTCAATATGCATAACATCAAGATTCTGTCGCAACAAAGTATCCTTCCAATAAGGAAGGTCCCAAAAAATACTTCTTTTTTCCAACTATGGGTGACCTTGTATTCTGGAATTATGCAAGCTTTTCCATAATTAGTGAATTTCTGTAGGTCACAAACTATGTTCCATACTTCATTCGGTGACAGTCGAGGTGAAGACATATATGTTATTTTTTCACCTTTTAAAAAAACATTCTTATTTCTCCAATCCACAATCTATTCAAATCATCAATCAAGGGTTACAAATATACATCAATTCTAGCTCTTGGACTAGACGGTTCTGGAATGAGTCATATAAAAAAGATGTAAGGTTTTGTCTTGCACATCTAAGGAGAGATATTGTAAGGGGTAACAATAATATACCAACATGAATTTACAATTGTGGATGCTTGTATATATGGAGTAAAACAATCGGAGAATAATCCAAGTCTAACATTTATGGCATCTACAGCAAAATCAGGATGTATTCGATCAAAGTATTTCCATGTTTCACCATGAAATGGATTTCTCATCATGCCTGAACTAATTATATTTGTATGATGTCATGTCATTTGATTTGCATTACGTATTGATGCAAACATTATCTGCAATCTGGGTATTATTTCCAAATAGAATGCGTGTTTGACTGCCACTCATTTTTGCTTTCAATATATGACTTCACTACAAGCTAAATACCCTAGAATCTTACAAAACTCACATTCCTCCAATTATCCAGCATTTGTACCAAATCCATTATCATAAAACAACATGCAACCTTCCATGCAACAATCAATTTTTTTACTTCTAACCCCAACTGTGACACCATTCTCATCGCATCATAGCGACTTGTAGGCATATTTCATTTCTATAAAAGTAGCATCAAACATCATTTTAGCAAAGAATTTCAAAAACATATTAGATGCGTTCTACTTTGACTTAGCAGCCAATAGTCTCACACACATTGATAGTTTAGAGTCTGAGGACCCCTCAAACAATTGCGTATTAATTTCTTTCAAAAACTAATAAAACTTCTGCGCTTTCTTATTCATGAGCTCTTCCACATCAAAATCTTGAAGTTCGTCATACGCAACATTCACCTCAAATGCATCATCGACCATTTCATCTATTAGATTAAATTGTTCCTTGTATTGCATATGAAATTGAATTCTTAAAGCCTTTGTATTTATCTCTGGTTCAACATGCGACAGTTCTTCTCCATTAGATTTCCAAACCCAATTATTTTTCTTAAAACCCACTTTCTCCAAGTGACGTTTCACCTCCTTTTGATCACTAATTTTATATCTGCAACCACACATTAAACACATACATTTTACTCCTATTTCATTTCAATAACATTCTTGAGCAAACGCCAATGTGATAAACACTTTAACACCTTCCTTAAAATATGGTACTACTGATAAAATTCCATACTGCAAATGAACAATAATATTGTCATTTAAATTTTTAAAAGGGGATATGATCTATTTACAATGTTTTTAATTTTGGTCAATTAAATCAAATAACTAATATATATTTAACGATAACAAAAATATTAACTAACAAATAACATACATTTATAGTAAAAACACAACTTAGTAATTTATTAACAAACTAACATACAACAAAGATAATAAATTAATTTATTAACATACCAAGATAATAATTCAAACTAATTTATTAACATACCAAGATAATAATAAACAAACATACAACAAACTAACCTACAACAAATTAGCAGACAACAAACCAACCTACAACAACCTAGCATACAACAAAACTAATTTATTAATACCAAGATAATAACAAACTAGCATACATAAAATTATTTTTTATTAACATACAACAAAACTAATTCTTTAACATACAAAGAAAATAACTCAAACTATATTTTTATTACATTATATTCTTACAAACAAATAATCTATTTTTTCAATATGAACTAATTTATTTAAAATTTTAAAATCGAAAATATATCTTTTAAATATATTATCTATATTTTTTAATTTAGTTATTCTAGTGTATTTGTTTTGAACTAATTCTCATTTTTAAATAAATTTATATTTTATTACATTTTTATATTAAATCTGTTTTAAATTATTAATAGTAAATATATTAAAAATTTAGAACTAAGTATATTTTATAATATATGTTTTTAATTAAAAAACAATAAATCTACTTTTGGTAAAAATTTAGATAAAATAAAGTATTGTGATTCTTTTAAAATGCTTGACATAATATATATATATATATATATATATTGTTTCATAACATTCAACCTAGTCACAGATGCCCACTCTGTATTTTAGCGTATCGAAACAACTCATGTCTGAATATTCAACCGTAACGAATAGATAATTGGGAAAGAAATGAAAAAACACCATAGTCTCCACTAAGTCATAGGACTCTAAGTTAGACACTCCAATCCAAGTTACGACACATAAGTTATGAAGAAATAAAAAATAACATTGGACAAAATATGTCTTAT
This sequence comes from Lathyrus oleraceus, assembly GCF_024323335.1. Taxonomy (NCBI): domain Eukaryota; kingdom Viridiplantae; phylum Streptophyta; class Magnoliopsida; order Fabales; family Fabaceae; genus Lathyrus; species Lathyrus oleraceus. Next base: position 376,640,734 of record NC_066579.1, read on the forward strand.
GATTCAAATTAAGTATAAAATTTAATTTGAATCAATTATGTCAGAGATGAAACATCAGAAAAATGATTCGAATAAACCCAGCCAAAAAAACATCTATGATACAAATCATTTGTATGAGAATCCAACCAAAAACACAAGGGTAATGCATGGAGGCATCCCACACAAACTCAACAGTCAAAGTTTTCTGAGGATATCAGTCTCACAAAATTCAAAGTAATTCAAATGACACAACTACTTTTCACCAAATGGGGTAGAAAATTATATCCTCTATTGTGTGGGGTTATCCCTCCAAAATACAAACGTGGTAGTTTGTTTGGGCCTACCCCGTGTAAACCTTCATTCACTACCCCCTAAAATATTTGAATAAATGTTGGTTCTCCATCTCAAATGTTGCGATGGTTGACCCCTTTATATTTGTTTATTTATTTATCTTTTTCTCATTGTGAGGAATATCACCTCATAAGAATTTTTTTTTTTTTTTATTTCTGATTTGCTAAAAATTTCCTCAACAAAGCATGTTTTCTAGTGAGGTGATTAATCCTACGGAAAAAACTCTTCGCTATACACAATTTTCTTGCAGTGTCTTATCGTCTTATTCATAAGCTTTTGATTTTTTTACAATTATTTTAAAAATTTAAAGTCATATATTCTTTAGTGGCCTAAATTCCATTTGTACTCTTTTATTTAAGGTTTATTTTGTCGAATCTTGCTCTCAATTTTTTTTGATACAGCCCTATCGCTGCTTATAAAAAAAAGGAACAATTTCTTATAGTTATTTATTTTTTTTCAAATCAAAAACATCCAATTATTGTTTAGATCAAAAGTCTTGTTACACGCTTCTCTTTTTTCTTTTGTTTTTTTCCATAACATTAGTCGTTTTTTACACACCTAGTCCTATTTTTTAATAATATGTCCTATTTTTCTTTTGCCATAACACTAGTCTTTTCTGGGCAAATAAGAAAATACGAATAATGTTTATATCAAAAGTCTTATTACTCTCTTGATAAAAAATGCTCCTTTTTTTTTTGCCATAATACTAGTCTTATTTTACACATCTAAGGCCTATTTACTAATAATATGTATTATGTTTGGTCATATTTTTATTCTTCTTAGAGTAACCAGGAGTCATCCATTGATTTTAAATTGTAAGGTCGCTTTCAATTTATTATTTCTCACATCATCCTACATTTATAAGTCAAAGTCTTTTATATATATTTCTTTTCATAATTTTAAGGTGATTGCCCAAATGTATTTTATTAGTTTTATATATATATATATATATATATATATATATATATATATATATATATATATATATTCTATATTGATATAAATTTTTTATTTATCACTCAAGGCATTATAAAATTTTACGATCAAGAGAATATCATGTTTATACCGAAAAATATATAAATAATGTGAATGAGATACGAATTGAAATTAATTGCCAAATATTTTTGTTAAAATAAAATATACAAAAATAACATTGTGGGTAGCATAGAAAAGAGAATAAATTATTAAATTTAGTCAAATTTTCAATTTTATTTATAAGAATGCGTCTCCATTTGAAATGTATCCCTATAAAAAGGACATAAAGAGTTGGAGATTTGCAAACATCCTCATTATATTTTCATAAAAGCATTTCGAGTCAAGATTTTCATAATGTCTATTTTTCGTGAATATATTGGTGTGAAGCCAAATCCAATTACTTTAGATGATTTTCCAAGTGAAATTATCAACCCCTTAATAACAGAGTTCCACTTCATTCTAGGATTTGCTAAAGAAGAACATGACCAAAATGGAAAAGGCACAGGACAATTCAAGCCAACTTGGAACATGGATTATTTCAGTCCTGAAAAGGTTGCTTTTTTTCCCTACTATTTGTTTCATTTTAATTTTGTTTTGAATTAGTTGTTTAAATAGCTTCTTTTTTAACTATTGTAATATGTTTTTTTTTTTTGCTTTTCAATATCTTCTTGTTGCCGTGCGTTAAAAAACAGGTAAAGAAACTCAAGGAAAAGCACGAAAATGTGAGGGTGGTAATAAGTTTTGGAGGTCAGGGTGAAGAAAATTCATTCAATCCTTTCAAGAACTTTCAATGGTCTATTAATGCAGCAAATTCACTCAAAGTGATCATCCAAGACTACAACAAGGTCAAGGACAACCTAATTGATGGCATTGATGTTCACTATGACTACATCAATTCCAATGAGGAGGATTTTTCCCAGTGCATAGGAGACGTCATAAAAAGATTGAAAAATGATATTAGTAGCACTACAAGAGGTTATACCTCCATTGCTCCATCACATTTAGTTGAACCACACTACAAGTGGTTATACCATGAATACCTAGATCTTATTGATTTGGTTGACTATCAATTCTACAATCATACTCTGTCTTCTAAGCACGAGCTTACCACACTCTTCAATGATATATCAAAAGATTACGATGTTGATAAACTCCTAGTTGGAATCAGTACTTATCCAGCTGACGCAGATAAAGTCCCACCACAAGTCTTCATTGATGGTTGCACTGAGCTTGTCATCAACTCAGCTCTCCGTGGAATTTTTGTTTGGAGTGCTAATGATTCTGCGACTAACTCCAACGACAAACATTTCTCCATGGAGGAAGCCTTACAAAAAATCATCACTGATAACCCACATAAAAAATAAAACTCTTATTTATATATATATTTACAGGTCATGTGTCAGATTATATATCATGGCAAGGTTGTTCTATGCTATGTATAGTCTATTACATCTTCAAAATAAGACCTAATGCATGTGTGTTTGATTTTGTGGGACAAACTCGTTTTGTCTTTGTATCTCTATTATGTTTTGACGAGTGAACGTCTTTTGTTTTATGTATTTAAAGTCGTTTTGTCTTTCTTTATATCAATATAATGTGTGGTTTGAAGAGTATATTCTATTCCATTTACATAAGGAACACTACAACAAAAAATCTTATTTACTTGGGTTAATTTTGGTTTCGTATGCGAGGTAATGAAAGACAATCTGAAATATGTTTCATTTTTTACTTCGGTCGAGGTTTCATCAAAAGAAAAGAGTTAATGGTCATAGATTTGATATACAACAATTATATTTTTATTATTTTCAAAACTGGATGGTGTGTCCTATATTTTCTCTCGATTATAAAAAAAACGAGATAATATAACAAGAGATTAATTACTATACAATGTCAGTGTAAAAAGTTTTACACTGTCGATTTATCACCATCATCCGTTTGTATTACTTTATAGATTTTCAAAATAAAAGTCAATCTTCTTTTAATATCCAACGTCTATGATTAATTAACGGTGTAAAATCCTTTTACACTGTCAGTGTATTTCAATTAAACTCATATAACAATATTCTTACCTCGGTTTATTATTTATTTGAGGGAAAATCATTGTTATTTTTTTTAAAGTAATTTCATTTTAAAAGAGAAAGACAAATCGTACATTTTGTCCATTTCACAACACATAAATTCTAAAACAGAAATATTGTACACAACATATTCATTATTTTTTACCAATTCAAAATGGCACACATCTTATAATATTACAAATCTCTCCTACAGAGACCCATTTAGCAACTGAAAATTTGTAAAATCGGTTACTAAATTCATTAGAGACCGATATTTAGTGATCGAATTTAAAGACCGAATTCATATATTAAATTCAAAGACCGATATCAGAGACCGTTTGAGAGATAGAATTCAAAGACCGGTATCAAATACCAAATTTAGACACCGGTTTTGTGAGTAATTTATAATTAACTTCCCTGCTCTTTGTAATCGATTTTACGACCGATTAGAAAACTTTGAATGGTGAATTCGATCTCTTTAAGAATGGATTTTGTTAATTATTATTCTTAATAATTTAGAATCCCTGGAATTAATTTTTTTAGATCTAATTTAATTATTATTCTAAAACTATTTCATACACACCAAACAATTAAACAGACACACAATAATATGAACATAATATATTTAAGTATTTATAAATACTTATAAAAAATACATAATCAATCTTAAACATAACCAAGACTAAGTTATCACTACTACACTTACAAGTACCATCGGTGAATTGATCTTCATCCTCATCAAACATACAAAAGGGAGAATAAATCCCTTTCCGTTCTTGCATACAAAAGTCAATATTCTAACTCAAAAAACAACTATGAACCATACAAAAGTAAGCCTCACTACTACACTTGTCATTCTTGATCTAATTCTTAACCATCATTAGACACATCATCATTATCATAAGCCACATCATCATTGTTATCATCCATATCATCTTCTTGAACTTGATCTCTAATATATGGTTTGGGTTGAAAGTTTAAGCTTTCCATCAATTGTTTGACCACGAAGTTCATCCTTTTTCTTTTTCATTTCTTCCCTTTCAATTTTCAATTCTTCAAACTCATGTCTTTGTACCCATTCAGTTGACGAGGAACTTAAACCACATTATTTTTTCCTGGTTGAAAATAAAGAAGATTCACTCCCAAGATCATATACGGGTAATCTCCTTATTCCTGCAAGGCTGCAACTTAAGTCCACGCATCGATTTCCTTGCGAAGATTCTTGTTGGGTTGATTCTCCCCATTTACGTTTATACTTTTTCTATTGACACAAATATAATACTAGTTAATATTTTAAAATTAAGTAAAATAAAATAAAATAAAAACTTAAAAAATAACTATTTAAAGTTGAGAACTCATTTCATAAACATGTTTCGATCTTCAATCAACCCGAGTTTTTTATGTGATGTGGTACATGATCTTGGAACAAGGACGAATTTAGAGTTGGGAAGATTTGGCCGACGCTTTCCTTCGCCAATACAAATACAATCTCGATATGGCACCTGATCGTATGCAGTTACAAAGTATGATAATGAATGAGAGAGATTCGTTCAAAGAATACGCTTAACGATGGAGAGAGTTGGACGCTCAGGTGGAACCTCCATTGTCTAAGAAGGAAATGACTGGAATATTCGTAGATACTTTGAAGGACCTTTTCTTTGGTAGGTTGGTAACCAGTGCGGCGTCAGACTTCACTCACTTGGTAAAAATCGGAAACCGGATTGAGAAAGGTTTGCGGGATGGAAAATTTCAGGGAGTTGTTGGAGCCCCCAGTGCACCGAAGAAGTATTCTGGAGGCTTCTAGAAGAAAAGGGAAGGTGATACAAATGCTATCTCATGAGGGTATAAGGGTAAGCAACATATTACATATGACCAAGTCACTGTTGTAGTACATATACCATACCAGCAACTAACACAACAACAACAGGTTTATCAACACCAACCTCCACAACAACGACAACAACAGAATGCCCCTTTACAACGACAATTCAAACCAAGACCACCACGAAGGTAGCTTGACCATTTTCCTGTGCCTTATAGCCATATATTTCCATACCTGCAGAAAGAATGACTGTTAACTTTAAGGGAGTTAAGGCTAACCACTTTCCCTTATCCTCCCGGGTATGATGCTAATGCTCATTTTGAATTTCACATGGGTGCACCTGGCCATACCTTGGAAAATTGTTATGCCTTTCAGAATCATGTGCAAGATCTGGTTGAGGTTAAGGATGTTACCTTTACTCCAAGAGGCTCGAATGTTAAGAACAACCATATGCCTACTCATGGAGGAGCATCAATCAATGTCATAAAAGAAGTCAATGAAGATGAATTGATCAAGAAGGTGGAAGAAATTCAAACCCCTATTGCTATGATAGGGACACAATTTTTGAAGAGGGGCTTGATCCCAGTAAACCTTATTGATAAAGATGATATTGAAGAATTGAAGGGTTTCATGCAGCAAATGTTGGATTAAGGTACAATGTAGATCAAGCACCGTAATAAAGATAAGAAAGAAAAGGAGGTGGTTGTAATTGACATTTCTTATGATGTGGTCAATGTCCAAATTTCCATCACCCCACTGGTGATAGAGTTTCCAGCACCATTTGCCTACGAAGATGAAAAATATGTACCATGGATATATCAGCCCAGAGCTTTTAAGCAGGGGAAGGAGGACCAACCTTTGGTTATTAATGAGCCAAATGTAACTTCCATTGTGGGGTCAGGTGGAATGACACGCAGTGGACGAGTGTTTGCACCAAGAACAGTTGATACATCTGCTAAAGTTAAGGGTAAGGAAGTTACCATCCATGTTCAAATTTCCTACTCCAAACACTGAATCTCAAGAAATGCACTTATCTCCAAAAGCCACCATTACTCAAGAGGAAGCTGAAGAGTTCATAAAGATAATCAAGAAGAATGGATACAAGGTGGTCGATCAACTAAAACAACCCCTTCGAAGATATTAATGTTGTCTTTGTTACTCAGCTTCGAGGCACATAAAGATTCATTAATGAGGGTTTTGAGTGCTACTCACATTACAAAAGATATCATAGTTGAACAATTTGATGACGTGATAACTTGTGTAACCACTAGTAATTTCCTGGGATTCAATGATGACGAGTTGCCTACTGAAGGGAAAAGCCACAACAAAGCTCTACATATCTTCCTAAGATGCGTAGATTGTAACTCCTCGACTTCGAAATTTTGTTATTTTTAATTATTTTTGTATTTGGTGTGTGATTTGATTGATGTTATCAACTATTTATGATGATTGAGTATTTTGGTAATTTTATAATTACAAGGGTGGATTGGTTTTGATAACGGGGAGTGTAAAATATTTATTTAATTAATTTAGTATTTTAAATAATTATTTAGATATATATTTAATTAATTTAAATATTTATTTAAATAATTATTTAAGGTGTGACATCATTTTATTATTAAAGTTAAATGATTATTTAGTTGGGATAATTAATTGAAATATTTAATTTTGGAAATTTGTTTAGTTCATATGAAATCAAAAGAGAAATAGAAAGTGAAAGGTCATAAATTAATATGGTTTATTATTATTACTATTACCGTTATTTTTACTATAATTAGTATGGTCATTATCATTATCATTATTATTATATTATATTATATTATATTATGGGAAGGAAGATAAAAAAGAGGGTATGTTGTATCGTAAAATAAAGTAAAAAGATACAGAGAAAAGAATATTGAAAAAATAATATTGTCGTGAACATGGAAGAAACCTGAAGAATTGGGATACACAAAGGATTTTGGAAGAAGATCTATTTCGAGGTAAGGAAAAATAATTTCTTTACTAATGGGTGCTTATGGATAGTCAGGATATTGAGGGGTCCTTACCCTCATATCTCTGTATTTTTATTTTTACTATACATGGTTTTTGGCCTTGTTTATTTATCACCAAACTTTATTTATTCCAATGAAGGAATAAGAAAATATCGATAAAACCTTTTAAAAATAAAATAATGGTCGTCGCAACCATATTCGGGTTCGGAAGTCGATTACGCAAGGGGAATATATTAACATCTCTCACGTCTATTGTACTCAACGGGAACCTTTTAGTCTAATTTGCGATTTGAATGTTAACTAATGTTATTTGTTTTCTTCGAGAAATAAAAAGATTTGAAAAGACAAAAGAACGGAAACCTCAAAAAGGGAAAAATAGAGGTTTTTTATTAGTGTGCTCGCCAAGATCTCGCAATCTCGTGCCTACGTATCCTTATAGTGCAATAAGGAAGTCAGAGCATTCGTAGTTCGGGGAGCTACAGTTTGTTGGTGTCTTTTAATGAACAACTGTTTAGACCTCACTTTAAAGGTTAAACATTGGCTCGTCTACTCCTAGCGGAGGCTTAAGCAATAGTTTGTTATGCGCGTCAGAGAGGATTGAACAATGTTCTTTCTGAAAAGAGTTAAGTTGTTGGTCGCACAGGGGAGAGATATTAAGTTTAGTGTATTTGGTATTTTGAAGGAACGATAAAAAAATTGAGCAATATGGCACACGTCAATCGTTCAATTATTCGAGGAATAGTAAGGCGAACGCCTCCTATTCCCTTTTCGTTCAAATTATTATTGAAAGTTGTTTACGAAAGTCGAATATTGATTAAAATAAAAATGAGATGATAGAATATTTATAATGATAAAAAAAATGAAAATGTTGATTAAAATAAAAATGAGATGATAGAATATTTATAATGATAAAAAAAATGAAAATGTTGATTAAAATAAAAATGAGATGAATGATACCTAAGGATGCAAAAGACCATATAAACACATCTATTGCTGACTTTTCTCCTCACTTTTGACCTCTAGGTACATGCATACTTTTTATTTTGACTGACGAATGGATACGGAACTTAATAACCAATCACTATGCACATGAACGGTTTTTAGACAGATGTTCATTCCTGACCAGATGAAATGCTCATATTGATGCATATGAAAATGAATTGGAAACATAAAAATGCATATTCAAATTAGGTAGGACAAATTTTGGGTATGACAACTACCCCCATCTAATTGTCTTAAACCAAGTAGGATGAACTTCCACAGAATTCCTTCTTTCAAGGTAGAAGTCAATTAGATATAAAAAGATCCAAAAATTTGTTTGAAAATAAAAGGGATGTGAAATGTAATGACGAAAATGCAGTGAAGATAGTTAGGACCATAAAAAAAAAATAGGACTCCTTGAGAATCGCCAGAACAATATCTTTTATGATATAATAAAGAATTTCAAAGATGGAATGAAATCTCAATCGTATATAAGATTTCTTGAAAATTAGCATAACAGTGTCTCCAAGGACAAATGAGATTCTCTGAATCAACAAAGTAGTGTGATCCGCTGTCGCACACGGGTCAAAAACGAGTATAAAAGTGTAGTAAAACGAAAGCGACACTCGAATATCGTAACACAATGACTCTTGAATGTTATAACCAAACGAATGAAAATAAGGGGGTTTTTAAGGTTCAAAACTTAAATCGATGATTATTAAAGGTAAAATCAAAATTGATAAATAAGCTAATTTATTGTATCGATTTCCGACTTATCATCGATTCTTATAATTTCAATTCCCTAGCGGATTCAATCCCATTCGATTACAATACCCATTGACAAGCGCAAATTGGTATTATATGATGTATGTTCCTAACTTCCGAATTAAGCAAACGGATTTAAGCAGACGCGAATTAAACAAACGCGACTTAATCAAACACGATAACGAAAAAGCTACGCTAACGTGATTATAGTTAAGGATCATACAAACAATCAAATTTAATCAAATATATCCTATAAGACACAATCGAATCACTACGCCAAAAACTGGAATAGACAGCGCACCTTAGAGGGCGCTTTATTACAAAAGCGCACTCTAAAGTGAAAAGAAAAAATAAGGAGCGAACAACTGGAATAGACAGCGCACTTTAGATGGCGCTTTTGTAACAAAGCGCCCTCTAAAGTGAAGCGAAAAAATAATGAGGAAATGGAGGGACACCAATAGAGGGCGCGTTTATGAAAGCGCCCTCTAAGGGTACCCTTAGAGGGCGCTTTTAAAAAAGCGCTCTCTAAGTCCATGTACATTTCCAGTTTATAAGGCGCTTTTGGAAAGCCTTAGAGAGCGCTTTTAGAAGCGCCCTCTTAGGCCCCCTTTAGAGGGCGCTTTTTTTACACAAGCGTCCTCTAAGGTCCCCTTTAGTAAACATTAAAATTATAACATATACTGCATGTCTCTTTATTTTCCCTCGCTATATGCTATTTCATTTACGTAACTGGGTTTTCTCTCTACTGCGATTACTCTCTACTGCGATTACTCTTGTCCTCCGTTCGTTCTCCCTCCCTCACCGTCTTCGTCTCCGTCGCCTTTTTCTGCTGCTGCGTTCACGTTCACTGAGTTATCTGCTTCCACCGTCGCTGTTCACTTTCTTCTCCATCGTTACCGTCACCTTGAAGGTATTTCTCTCAATAGTTTGTATTTTCAGGTGTTTGATTAGGGCATTTTCTAAACTGAGTTTTACATTTTGTGCATTATGTTGATTAATGTTGTTTAGGGCAAACGAGCACTATATGGTGTTCATGAGCACCTTGTTGAAAATCATTTTTTGTTATTTTTTTGTGTATGGTTTTGATCACTGAATGTTGTATGTTGTATGGTTATGTAAGGTTTTTTATTTTTGATTGAAAACTGATGTCATTTGGAGTGTGTTTGAGCTTGTGCTTGGAAGTTTGATGATTATGGATGCAAGTTTGTTCATGTTCCAAACACCATAAGTTTGCATTGGTCTTTTGTATGCAGTAGGTGTGTGTGAGTTTGTATTCAATAATGATGAAAAAAAGAGAGAGTTTAGATTGTTGTAACATGAGAGAAATGGAAGGTATATGAATGTGTTTTTTGTGTAGCTTCACGAATATGGTCATTGTCTTACTTGGGTCTTATTGAATCATTTCTATATTACAGATAAAATGGCTAGTAACCAAGACGATACCCATGACGCGAGTGGATCACGTAACAATGTTGAAAATGAAATCAAACGAGGATTGACTGTTATGAAGTCAATCATTCGTGCAAGAGACAAGGGTGAAAAATTCGAAGTACATTGGAGTGCTGAAGACCAACTAATTGAGCCTAACGGTTCAATGTTGGCAAGTTACATTGGTTTCCTTGTTCGACAACATATTCTGATTACATGTGATAATTGGAGAAGTCCGGAATTGAAGGTTGGCAAAGAAAAAATATGGTCCGAGATACAGGTACTTACCATATATTATTATATGTTTTTTTGTTGACTATTTGTTGACCATATATTGTTATAATATTACTTATAATAACACACTCCATGTGTATGTTTTTTAGAGATCCTTTCACATCGATGAAAGCCGGCAAAAATATTGTATTCAATTGGCCGGAAAAAGACTCTGAGGATTTCAATCCTTTTTGTCCAACAAATTTCTCAAGGATGAGGAAGGAAAATTTGTTGAAGCAGAACGGCCAATGAAGTATGCGGAGATTATTTCAGCCGAAGAATGGGATAACTTTGTCGCCAAACGAAGAAACGAAAAATTCCATGTAATGTCTATTAATTATGATATTATACAATTGTTAAGTTACTTGGTTCTGATATGCCTTAAACTTTTTTATCCAGGAAGTAAGCGAAAAAAATCGGAAAAGGGCATCAAAACCCGCGTATCCGTACAAAAAAAGGCGTACGGGATATGCACGGTTACAACAAAGAATTGTGAGTATATTCAAATGCTATGAGCTTATACATTATCACAATATGTTATAATTGATGATCTTATAATTTGATTCAATGTGTAGCTAGCCGAGGAGAAAAGTGACGCAACATCTCTTCCGGAGCACGTATTGTGGAAGGCTGCTCGGGTTGGGAAGGATGGGGTTGTCGTTGAAGCGGTTCAAAATGTTTATGACGAATGTGTAAGTATATATAACATTATTTCTTTAATTATATCGAAAATTTTGTTAGACATATAATTCATTTTTAATCTCCTCTAATAATATTTCAGGAGACTTTATCCCAAACCTTACCTTCAACCGAGGTCCAGGATTGCAGGAGCCTACTTAGTCGAGTACTAAATGTTCCTGAGTATTCCGGTCGTGTGAGGGGTAAGGGTTTTGGTGTGACTCCGTCGTCATTTTATAAAAAACCAAAAACAACAAATCCTACCAACAAAGAGGTGATGGAGACCTTGGCGGAGTTAAGGGCACAAGTACTCGAACTGCAAAAGGAGAATGCAAGGTATAGAGAGGAAAGACGCGGTTCCGAGGCAAAAGATACTAGTGACCGAGCTAGTATCAATTGTCAACCGAAATTTCCCGAGGTAATTATATATGTTATTATGAAATTAAAATAGCACTTTTTTACTTGACACATATACACGTTAACAATAACATATTTATTATTGGTTTAGGGCATTACACCTTGTCAGCTGTATCTATCGTCACCAACTTATCGCATAGTTGGCAAGGGAAACGTGCACAACACTTCGGGTGAATTACTTCACCATAATCCCCTCCCGGTGGGATATATGAAAGTTTCGGTTGACCTTGTATTAGATACGGACGCGCTTCTACCATTACCTGACGTTGTTTCAGAGACAAGGTTGATGCGAGATGCAGTCAGATCCTTTGTTGGATGGCCGTCAGATCTAATTTTCCCAGATGCCGAGGTATATATGTTCTAAATGATTATGAATATTTAGTTTTCACATTTCAATTCAGCTACAATTATGATATTTAATCAATCTTTATTACATGGTAATGTTAGACTCCTACAAGACCCACACATAAAGCTGGTAAAGGGATTTCAAGACGCATCGAGTCGGTTGCATCTCAAAAAGAGGTACAAATATATATACCCATTGAATTATATACGCAACGATTCTGTTGCATCACAAAAAGTCATGATTTAATTTATATGAAGTTTTAGGTTCCCGGTCGAATGTTGAAAGAAGCTGGTAAGGATATTCCAACGAAGTCCGGGACAAAAACAAATCCTAAATCTCAAAAAGAGGTACAAATATATATACCCATTGAATTATATACACAACGATTCTGTTGCATCACAAAAAGTAATGATTTAATTTATATGAATTTTTAGGTTCCCGGTCGAATGTTGAAAAAAGCTGATAAGGATATTCCAACGAAGTTCGAGACAAAAACAAATCCTAAATCTCAAAAAGAGGTACAAATATATATACCCATTGAATTATATACACAACGATTCTGTTGCATCACAAAAAGTCATGATTTAATTTATATTTTTAGGTTCCCGGTCAAATGTTGGACAAAGCTAGTAAGGAAATTCCAACGACGTCCGGGACAAAATCTCAAATTATGATGCGTCTTGAGAAAATGGTGGAAGAGTCAGATATTATGCACGGCGCCATCCGTAGTGTAGATATGGATGAAGGTGTTTTCGGAATTGCTCATTCCGAATTAATTGCAAAGGAGGACATGCAACAACTTTTTGAACACGAAGAATTGGGCATCGCTGTCATTCATACATACATAAGGTACTCCGATCAATCTATTATTTACTTAGTTGAACAATTTATTTACACATTTCAATGAGTAGTCTAATGTTTATTATGTTTCTATTTAAGGTATATGTATGACACATTGATGCGGGGAACTGAATTGTGTAACCGATTCAATTTTATTGCTGCTTCCCGTATCAACACAACGTTTATAAGAAAAAATCCAACAACCGTAATGAATGAACTAGTCGATAGATTCATGGTGGCCGGCGATAATACTACACCCAGTTTGTATTTTTTACCGTTTAATTCTGGCAACGGGTTAGATTTTCTTTCTAATAATTTCATTCTAATCTATGTATATCTTTTACGTAGAAAATTTTCATGCATCTAAATTTTTGTTTTATTTTACAGTGGTCACTGGGTGTTGGTTGCTATGGATCTTTCGAGACTAATGGTGTATTATCTCGATTCGTTACCGGGTAATTGGAGTAAATATCCGAGTATGAAGAAGTTGGTTGACGCGTAAGTGAAATTCCCCTAAATATTCGTGTGTATTTGTATATTTAATTATGTCTGTCAGATTGATCTCAATATACAATACTAAAATTTAGATCGAAAAAGAATTATCGTAATAGGAAGGACATTACCTGGGTCAGAGTTCAGGTATATATTAAGTTTCTTATTTTTGCTTATAATAGTGTTTGTTTTTTTGCTTATAATAGTGTTTGTAAGAAATTAACTATATATATATATATATATATATATATATATATATATATATATATAGTTTGTTTTTCTGTGTAGTGTCCTCAGCAAAACAATTCGATCGATTGCGGATTTTTTGTATTGAGATTTATGAGAGATATCATTGCGTTGAATCGTATAGACATCCCAAAAATGGTATGGAATAATAACTTAGGGTTTATTTTAATATTATCGGATATTTCATCTAATTTGTTACTAAATCATGAATATGTTTTATTCTCTTAATTGTAGTACTTTGACGAATACAAATCTTACTCAAGAGCTCATTTGGATGAAATGAAGGATGAATTGTGTCAATTCATTATTGATCATAGAATCATATAGGTTGTAGTTGTTGTACATATATGTATGGAATATTGTTGTACATGCATGAATATCAATATATTAATGTTGTATATATGGAGGATTAATGTTGTATATAAATGGATTCATGTTGTATATATCAATGGATTAATGGTGTATAACATTGGATTAAAGGATGAAATCAATATGAATTTTACACTTTTGCAGCATGCGAACAGGTTCCCAATTAAATACCCACTGTTTTTCAAACAATTTTTTTTTAAATAACTAACACTTTAGAGGGCGCTTTCTGTAGGAAGCGCCCTCTAAACACTTTACATTGATAACTTTAGAGGGCGCTTTGTCCAGAAAGCGCCCTCTAAGGTGGCCCTTTATGGACCACTCCAGAGGGCGCTTTTTTCTAAAAGCGCACTATAATGTGGCCCTTAAAGGGCCACTTTAGAGAGTGCTTTCTCCAGGAAAACAAAGCGTTGTCTTTACCTATGCCAGCGCCACTTTAGAGGGCACTTAAAAGCGATGTTATAGGCCAAAATAAGCGCCCTCTTTTCCCTTATTTGGCGTAGTGAATTAAGCAAATGAGTTTATAGGAAGAATTGAAAAGAAATCAAAATTAAACTAAAATTATTAAAAACCTCAAAGTGGAATTCGAATACAACAGATCAACTCTTTAGGAATTAGCTCTCCATGAAATCTTCTAAGCAATATTGTATCATCAAAATTCAGAATTAGGATTACTATAGTAGTGAAAGACCTAATATAATAAAAGGAAAATTCGGGCCCTTATAGGATCCGACCCGAAAATTACAAAAACTGGCCCAGACTAACTATTTTAATTAAGTCTGAAACTTCAATGAATTATTCGACCCTTCTTCATTCTGAATATGCTTTTTACTTCAACATGAAACTTGTATTTCTTTCTCTTATCTTTCCAACACATATTAGAACGCATCAATATGATCCTCGTACCTCAAGTTATGATCTGCATAGTAACAAGATATGTAATAACTATTTATGCTGAAAATAAAGTACGAAAATAAAATAAAGCCAAAAATAAACTTAAATATAAAAACACACTAAAATAGTAAAAATAATATAACAAATTATAGAAATGCCTAAGTATAATTGTAGAAGAATATGCATCAAAATGCACTAATCAAATTCCCCCACACTTGAACTTTTGCACTCCGAGCAAAATTACAATTTCAAAACAAAAGGAAAGAAAACAGAGCATGCACTTCCAAAAGTTTTCAAGATACAAGGTATAAGCATAATTCTAAGTCTAAGCTTCAAGAATATGGTGTTAGTAAGCAACTTTTTGTAACATTCAAAGCAGATAGAAAAACAGATTACTAAAAAGTACATCAACAGCAGTAAGATCCTCACACGATATAATTCACTCAACTCTCAAGTGTTTAGATTAACTGTTTACACTCAAAGCACAACATGAAAATTAGTACTACCATAAGCTTGAAAGGACTCTAACATCCACAAATGAAATACATGCACACAAAGATCAAAATGACTTTTATTTGGTTGTAACGTGGCCAAGGTAAGGGTGAGGTAAATCCTAAGGGGTACTAGGCTAACATTCAAAAAGATAAAAGAGACTTGAAAGAAACTGCAGGAGTTGAATTTACAAAATATTTCATTCACTTGAACAACTCTATAACAATTGTTTTCTCTTCTCCTTCCTCTTTTTATTCTTTTTTTTTGTTGAAGGAGTATGTATTGACATGTATTGAAATATTACAAACATAATTCCTTTTTTTTTCTTCCTCTTATCCTTCTATTTTTTCATTCTTTTTTTTTCTTTTCTATTTTTTTTCTTTTTCTGCCAACTTCTGAAATATTATAAACATAATTATTCAACCCCACACAACTCCAAACAAGACTCTTTCAACCCTTTGAATAGGGTGATAACATTGTTTTTCACTTCTCGGCTTGTAATGAGTTTTAAACAAAAAAGGGAGAATATGCTCAAGGGGGTTTCAAACAAGGGATGAAATTATTTTAGGGTTGGCTTTTTGGCTAACTGGCTAAAAAAACAAAACAAAAATGTCTTTATCATATCAGTGTGCACAAGTAAACAACAACATCAACAAGAGTCAATTCAAGTTCTAGAGACTAACAGACATGAGTGAATCACACAAGAAATAAAGAGATGGATTTTTGTATGTTATCCATATAAGGCTCAAAATCTCACAAGGTTAATTGATCTACCACAAATGATGTACAATTTAGTTTAGTCATTCCTATCATACTAAAAATGCACAGCAATTTTTTCACATCACACCACAAGACTTTAGTCAAGAGAACTAAGAAAAATACTCATAATTGTAACTCAAAAACCAAAGGAAAAAGCATGCAATTTTTTTTAAGAAAACAAACAAAAACCAAAATAGAGAAAAACTGGAAAAAAAATAAAGAAAACAAAACAAATAAATGGTTCCTTCCCCCACACCTAAAACATACATTGTCCTCAATGAAAGACCATACATATAAAATAAGAGTGGGAGAAAGGAAAGAACACATCCGAGGAGTCAAGGCGGGTAAGTGATTGCATAAGCAGCCTTTCCTAAAGAGAGCTCTTCTACAGTATCTCCTTCCAAAGTCGGGTTCTCATGGAGTAGCTTTGGGTAGTGTCCATTGACCTTGAAATTTTTATTAGTGTCTTCACCTTGTATTCCAGGATCAAAGAAGAATCTTCGATAAGTAAAAGTGTTGAATGGGCACGTGAAAGGGACCTCCTTTTTCAGAACATCAAGAATCAAAGGATTACGGGGCTTCCTCACTACTTTTGTTTCATCTTTAAGTGAGATCCTATGCATACATATGGATGGGCTAATATCACGAGTGTCAGCCAAGGTCCATTCAATTCCCTTCTTATGTTTCTGCTTAAGTTAAAGCTTTGATGAATAATATGAGTCCTTGGGAAGGGGATTAGGCTCTACAGAATATGGTTGTTCAATGGATGGTATGTTTGGGGAAGCCAGAATGTCAAGAGCTTCAGCTACATAAACAACTTCATTTACATTGTCACCCTGCAAGGCAACATCAATCTCAGCATAAACAACACAAAGGTTAGTGTTAGTACAATCATCACATGAGTAAATATCATCAAAACCATATAAAGTTGGAAAATCAGCTGAAAACAAATCAGAATAAGCTTCATCAACAACTTCAGAAAGCAACTCTATCTGAAAAACAGAATGCTCTTCCTCGTCAATCTTCTTATTTTTCAGTACTCCTTGTGGGAAAGGGATTAGTGATACATACTTTTTTCCAACCTCAACAACAATAGAGAGTTAAGGTTTATTTTCAGGTGTTACACTAACAATTTTTTTATTTTTTTTGGGGGCTGGTTTTGTAACTTTTTCGGATCTCAAGGAAATTACACTCACATTAGAGGCTTTTGGATTAACTACTGTTTGAGCATGTAGTTGGTTTGATCCTTGAGCTTGTTGCATGTCATTCATTGAAGTGGAAAGTTGTCCAATTTGTGTTTTTAAAGTCTGAATACTATAGTCTGTTCGCTGCTGAAATTGGAGAGTGTTTACAACCATTTGCTTAACAAGTTCCTCTAGTGAAAATTCAGAAGGTGAATAGGTGGTTACCTGTGGAGGGTTATATGGTGGTGATGGTGGAATGGGTAGCATCAATTGTTTCACTAAAGATGTAAGTTCATCAATTCTGGTTTCTAGAGCTTTGTTGGAAGAAGAAACCTGAATCTCATTCACACCTTTTGATTGGACCATAAAATTATCCCTTGTTGTGAACTGTTGGGAGTTAAGTGACATGTTCCCAATCAAGGATTTGACAGCAACATGATATTCAATACACAAATCATTATAATCAACATCAGGAGCAACAAGTTCTCTCAGAGTTCTTTGGTCAGCCATGTTAAACTCAATAAAAAAGAAAAAAAATTAACAAACAATGAGAAAACACAACTAATTCAGCAATGCAGCAACAAATAAGAAAATACCGGCAATTTCCCTATTAAGTAAAAACAATTGAAATACGAAAAAATGATTAAAATAAAATACAAAAAATACAAAAACACAAAAATTAATCTAATAACGTCAATTAAGAATTTTGAGAATTTTTGCGGAATTTTCTGAAACTATCAAAACAGAAATAAAATCATAAAAAATAGAAAAATAAGGAATTTCGATTTTTTAGGTCGGCTCCCATTATTTATTCCATAAACAGAGGCTTTTGATTATTGATTTTTTCCTAGTGAAGCGGAAAAGAATCAGAATAATCTGAGACGATTTTCTTAAAAAAACAGATTTTTTTTTATCCTAAAATGCCTAAATACCAAAACGCAAGAAAGTTAGGGCAAAAAAAATGTTAAAACAGAACACCTATGACTATGATAATGGTTAGACTATAATAATGGTTAAAATCTACAAGAGTCCCCGGCAACGACGCCAATTTGATCTGCTGTCGCACACGGGTCAAAAACGAGTTTAAAAGTGTAGTAAAACGGAAGCGACACTCGAATATCGTAACACAATGACTCTTGAATGTTATAATCAAACAAATGAAAATAAGGGGGTTTTTAAGGTTCAAAACTTAAATCGATGATTGTTAAAGGTAAAATCAAAATTGATAAATAAGCTAATTTATTGTATCGATTTCCGACTTATCATCGATTCTTATAATTTTGATTCCCTAGCGGATTCAATCTCATTCAATTACAATACCCATTGACAAGCGCAAATTGGTATTATATGATGTATGTTCCTAATTTCCGAGGTCCTACGTCACTGGACCGAAATCCTATCTAATCTCCATACAAGTATGATGCATGAACATGAAAACTCATAAACATAACTCAAACATCATACACACATCAAAATAATTATGCATAATCACGCCATAACACTCCAAAATACAGGTTCCACTCTTGAACCAACCCAAAAATTATTTATATAATTAAATTCAATAATTATATGATTTCTCAAAATAATTATCACTTTTACATTAATTCAACAGAGTTATCAAAGGAACTCTAAACAACTCTGTAATAACCCTTATATCTCAAAAATAACTCTAGAGTATCCAAAAATACTCTAAAGTGCTCAAAAGTGTTCCATCACTAACTTACGAGTGATAACTCTATGAAACTTTAAATAATTAAATATTTTTAACTAAATTCTAAAATATTATAATTAATTAAATTAAAATTATTATTATTATTATTACTATTATTATTATTATTATTATTATTATTATTATTATTATTATTATTATTTAATACAACACCATAGGTAACCATGCTTAACAATAGTATACAGTAATAACTTAAATCCAAAACAATTTTTGGACTAACAATCGCATCAGCTTCACTGGCATGAAATACATTATTATTATTATTATTATAATTATTATTATTATTATTATATATTAATTAATTTAATCCATTATAATTTACAATAACAACAAGTAAAACCAAGATAGTGTAAAGAATATAATATTATCTCACAAACATTTTAAACACAGTTAGCAAAATGTGATAAAATTAAAAATTGGGTTTACAATCACAATGATCATAGCAATTTATTCCAAATTCCAAAATGACATAATTCACATGTAAACATATTTGTATGATCAGTGATCTCAGGGGTTTGGGCCAAAACCCATTTGGTTACAAATAGGGCTGGAAATTAGTCGAGTCGAGTCGAACCCGTCGTCAGCTCGACTCGACTCGATAAGAATTAGTTTAGCTCGAAACTCGACTCGAGTTCGACACGAACTTTTTTTAATCTCGAACTCGAATCGTTTTAAGTTCTTGAACAACTCGGTTCAACCCGTTAGATTCAGTTCGTTAGGTTCAGTTTGTTTACTTCACGGACTAAAAAGTCATTTTTTAAAGTTTAAATTTTTTATTATATTTGACATTTTAAATTATTCTTTTTAAAGGGAAAATATTAAAACAAAATAAAGCTTTCAAGAGATAAATTTAAAAGTCTAATTCAAAAACTATTCTTTTTGAGTTTAAGTTTGTCTCAAAAACTATTACAAATATAATAAAATAGTACAACAAAAACTATTAGAAATTGATACATTCCCATCACAAAATGATTATTCAACTTCAATCTTCATTACACCAACTGTCAACTGATTTACTGTCATAGCTAGTAAGGAAAGGATAACCTGCAAGATGGAAGAGGATAATTTTTAAGCCAATTAAATTCATATATCAGAATACCAACACAACATGATCATGGTATGCTATGCTAAATCAATTACTTCTATAAATAAATTCATTTTAAATATATCACAAATAGCAGTACCTTTAAAATATATCACAAATATCAGTATTTCATATATCACAAATAGCAGTACCTTAAATCAATTCTTTTTAAATTCATGAAATTTCTAGATTTATGTTACAACATTGGTATGGTTTGAACACCATATTAAAGCTCACAAATTAATATACATTGCAGCTACCTTTTAAATATATCACAATTAACATAATACTAGTTCCTCATATATAACAAATAGCAGTACTTTAAATGATTAATTCTTTTTAAATTCATGAAATTTCTAGATTTATGTTACAACACTGGTATGGTTTAAACACCCTATTAATTGTATGAGATGCTAACAACTAACAAGTAATAAAGACTAAATACACAGTTAATTATACAACAATCTCACTCACCTGCATTGATAGCTCTCTATTTATCATCAAGGGAGTAATGTAATTTCTGTTTGCACTTGCTCCACCTATTAATAAAAAGAAGAATTTAGTTTTAAAAATTATCAATGTTATTTTTAAAAGTTTATATTATACTTAATAATCAAAAGAGAGCATATTACCTTAGGTTTGTTCCTAATTCCATGCAATATTCGAAGCCAATCACCACCACAAATTAAAACTTCGACAGTAGATGAACTTAAAGAAGCTCGAAATGAATCGATAACTCTCCCTCCGGCGCTAAAGGTTGACTCCGAAGCCACAGTAGATATTGGAATGGCAAGAACATCTGCTGCCATATGGGACAACACTCTATATTTTCCACAATTCAATTTCCACCATTCCAAGGCACAAAATGACATATGGTCGTTATCTTTAGATTTGTAAGTTGGCTCATTCAAATACTCTTCAATTTCAGATTTTATAGCAGGAATTGCTTGTTGTTCTTCAACATAATTCATTAACAATGACCACCCTGAGGATTTTTGTGACTCCAAAATAAGCCCATTTTGATCAACACCACTTCTACTAGATCCTTCTTCACTATGCTCACTAAGTATATCATCATGCTCTTTGTACATATCATCAAGCGCGATACGCACATTTTCTATATTTTTCTAGCTTCAACTTCCGGATAAATTAAGGGAAAACACATGTTAACACCCATCATTTTGATCCTAGGGTCCAAAACAGAAGCAAGCGACATAACAAGATTACATTGGCTCCAATATTTGTCAAATTTTCCCTTCATCGCTTTTGCCATTTCTTTCATAAAATCAGATTCATCTTGGATAGCTTGATCTAAAACTAGTTTGATTCGAAATACCTCAGCAAGATATAAGTTAGCAGTTGGATATTCACTACCTGAAATAATATTTGTAACAACATTAAATACCTCTAGCAACTTGGAAACCTTTTCAACCTTTTCCCAATCATCATCATCTGGAAGAGTTGTATAGCTTGGTTCTCGATCTTGAAAACGAGGGAAGACTTCTTTGAACTGCATTGCAACTGACAACATTTGATAGGTGGAGTTCCAACGAGTAGGGCAATCAAGAATTAATTTTTTACCACCAAGCTTTAGTTGTTGAACTATTTGTGAGAATGTTTGCAACCTTGCTTCATACTGATTGATGAACTTCACACTTTCACGCACGTCTTCAACTATTTTTGCTATTTTCCAAATACCATCTTGAACAAGCAAATTTAGTATATGCGCACAACAACGCACATGAAATAACTTTCCATCTAACACTAATTTCCGGTGCCTTAAAATCAGAACTTTTAACTCTTTCAAACATCTATCGTTGTAATGTGCATTATCCACTGACACACTAAAAATTTTATTTTCAATACCTCGATCTTTAAGACATTTGAAGATAGCATCAGCAATATCAACACCACGCCGAGAAGGAGGAACATGAACAAAACTAAAAATGCGTTTCTGCAAAACCCAGTCAGCATCAATGAAATGGCCAGTTAACACCATGTATTCTATCTTCTGATTTTGTGACTTCCATAAATCAGTGGTCAAACAAATCTTATTTACTGTCCTTAAAGTAGACTTCAACTTTTTTCTTTCAGCTTCATAAACAACAATACAATCATTCTTCAATGTCTTCTGACTAATTTTCTCATATGAAATATTAGAACACTTTATCATAAAATGAAAACCTTCTTCCTCAACAATACTAAATGCATGTTCATGCATCATAATCCAATGTGCGGTGGCTTCTCGTTGTCTTTCATGGTCATATTTACCTCCTGAATTCATTAGTAGTGGTCCAGAAAGCTTCTCATCAATCTTGCTTTTTGCTGGCTGAAAGTTTAATTTTTTTTGTTGTGCTACTAGCTTCTTGTAAACATGACATGTTTGTTTTAAATGCCTCATCAAATGACTGGTTGATCCACTAGCAACAACAGAATAATTTTTTTTACACTGTATACATTGCCATTTTTTTCCATTCTTTAATTCCACTTTTTTGAAGTGGTCCCAAACTAGAGAAATTTTCTTCCTCTTGGACTTTTAAATAACAATGTCACTGCTCTTAACATTTTCTTCATTTACAACTTCATTTGCCGGTGTTGATTCTCTAAAACCTAAAATCTAAAAAGGAATACTAAAGGTTTTGCTTTTGGAAAATGCAATACTAATATATGGACATATTTAAAATCTTAAAAATAGTTAATAATAATAATAAAGTCAAAAATAATATAAAAGGATACAAATAAAATCTTATAAATGGTATAATATTTAAAAAACGTTATTTTAAAGTGGTAGTTTAAAAAACAAATTTAGAAGTAGTTTAAAATGGCACTTTAAAATTAAAAGTCACGGTGCATTATGTTTTTTTTTTGAGTTAGAAGTATTTTACTTTGTATAAAAAAATGTCACAAGTATTTTTTAAAATATTTAATTTGATAAGTTAAAAGGTTAAAATCTATACATTATTTTTTTAAATGATACTATTGAGATATATGATTTAAAAATATTATATATATATATATATATATATATATATATATATATATATATATATATATATATATATATATATATATATATATATATATATAACCGAGTCGACTCATGAACCTAACGAGTCGAACTATACATAGCTCAAGTTCAGCTCATTTATTTTACGAACTTAGTTTTGAGCTCAAGTTCGACTCATTTGGTTCCTGAACCAAGTCCAACGAATTAATTATCGAATCGAGTCTCGAACTATTTTCGAGTTGGTTTGGTTCATTTCCAGCCCTAGCTGCAAGCTAAAAAGCCCACTCAAGTGTATGTGGTCCATATCTTATAATATGCCAATATCACTTAAGTGTGTGGTACCTTACTATATTTCGTATTCTCCTTAAGTACATCGTACCTTACGATGTTCCACAATTCACTTAAGTGCACCGTACCTTACGGTGTTCCTTAGTTAATCTATCTCTCATCAATCTGTCCTTTGTGTGTGACCCTGTAGGTTTTCGCGGCATTGGCAATTATATTAAATCACGCATTTAACATAATAAACAGTGAGCGGTATCTAGCAACACATCACTGTTACCCAAGACACAAAAATCTCATGTGATCTGACAAATCCTTCTGTGACAATACTTATGTGTATAATTACCCTTTTGCCCTTATGTCTATATTGAACACAAGGCATCGACCGTGTCATCCTTGTCCAATTCAATATTGGGCCCATAGACATTTATCCTGTTACGCAGGATGGGCAAATTCCATCTAGGTCACTCATGTCCCTTAGCATGCTTCGTGGAGTACCCATCAACTGTCTTTATGGTCATCTAGTTACAGACAATGTTTGATCAACAATAAGGCACTCGACTCTACATCTAGGGTCCATAGTGGTTTCAGGTCGAAGGGTGGTATACACCATTATCACCATGAGAATAACTTATGACACTTTGCATAACATTTTATATAGTAATCTCATAGTGGGTCAATCCAGTATAAATATTACTCTTAATATTCATACATATGTTTAAGACTTGATAACTCCTTATCCATGATCAATGAGATGTGATCATCAGTCTATAAACATAACAGTCTCCATGCTTTAATGTTATCCCACTTCACAATAAAGCTTGACTACGGATACTTTAAGAATATTGTCCTTATGTTTAATGTGATCTCATGATTAAGTCATACTCGATACATTAAACGAACTAGCTATTCTAGGGACTTTATTAAACAAATATAATAAAGAAAAAACCTTTTATTATTAATAAATAATTTGATACAAGTACCAACAGTATTGGTCTCTAGGGCTTACACCAACAGATTTATGATATGAAAATGATATGCAACAACATGGCCACATTTTGGGTAATCTGAACATTCTACTTTATGTAGGATCAAAGGTCTGATATCACATGAGAAAAAGGATACGTAGGAGCTTGGTTTCCTGAAAAATCCCAATATACCACTCATAAGTTTGAACTAGTCTTCAAAAGGTGATCCTTAAAAGGATTCCCAGAGTCATGGAATCAAGTGAAAATATTTTTCCCTAGTGAATTCTCATAGGACAAAAGTACCCCCAATTGAAATTAGTCTAGGTATGGGCCTCATGTCAACCCAACACACAAAATGCAGGTCAACATAACTATCTACGAGTCTATCATATGTGTATACTCAAGCTCGGGTGTAGAGCTTCTCTCATGTAATATCAACCCAATCCAACAACAACAAAATAAGGATATCCATAATAGGTTACCAAAATAAATGAAACATCTAAAGCAATAAAATAAATGCAATAAACATAAAATCTAAAAACATGCAAACATTAAAATAAACACCCCAGAAAACAAAGAACAAACAAAACCAGGCTCGACCCTCTTTTTAGATAGAAACCAGAAATCCCCAGTAGAGTCACCGTGGTTGTAAGACCCAAATTTTGACCCTAAGATCCCTCATACAATTTCATCATATGCATTAGCATTGGGATCATACCTTGCCATCCTATTTACCCCTTTTTCATAAGGTTTGTTTTGGGAGAGATCACCAAGAACCATGTGATTGTATCATACTTGTATATTATCATATTATCTCTCGAATGAGGTGATAACGCCTAAGTATGTGTTTGGATCGTTGGTGAGATCTAGGCTCCTTAGCTTGTGCGATAGCACCATTGTTGTCACAATAGAGATCAATGGGATCCACAATGCTAGGAACTATGCCAAGTTCACTAATGAACTTTTTGATCCAAACAACTTCCGTTGATGCACTTGAGGTAGCAATATACTCGGCCTCGGTTATAGAATCAACAACTGTATCTTGCTTTGAACTTTTCCAGCTCACAGCGCCACCGTTTAAGCAAAACACATAACTAGATTGCGATCTAAAGTCATCCTTATCTGTCTGGAAGCTAGCATCAGTGTATCCAATTACAGCCAACTCTTCCTGACCTCCATATATCAAGAATGAGTCCTTAGTCCTTCTCAAATACTTAAGGATATTCTTGACAGCTACCGAATGAGCATCACCAAGATCAGATTGGTACCTACTCGTTGCACTTAAAGCATACGAGGCATCTGGTCGAGTACATAACATGGCATACAAGATAGATCCTATTGCAGATGCATATGGAATATTATTCACGTGATCCCTTTCTTCCTTAGTTGAAGGGGATTATGTTTTTGATAGACACAAGCCATGTTGCATAGGTATGAATCCTTTCTTGGAATCATGCATATTAAAGCGTCTCAGCACTTTGTCTATGTACGTACTCTGACTTAGGCCAAGCAGTTTTTGTGATCTATCTCTATAGATTCTGATTCCTAAGATATAGGTTGCTTTACCTAGGTCCTTCATAGAAAAGCATTTCCCTAACTAAGATTTTACTTGTTGCAGGGTAGGGACATCGTTTCCGATGAGTAATATGTCATCTACATATAATACCAGGAAAACGGTCATGATGCTACTAACATTATTGTAGACACAAGGCTCATCTTTGTTCTTGATGAATCCATATTGTTTTACTGTTTCATCAAAACAAAGATTCCAGCTTCTGGAAGCTTGCTTCAATCCATAGATTGATCTTTGTAACTTACATATCTTTTGGGCTTCTTCTGGTATGTCAAATCCTTCAGGTTGTGTCATGTACACATCCTCAAGAAGATTCCCATTAAGGAAAGCAGTTTTGACATCCATCTGCCATATTTCATAATCATGATATGCAGCGATAACAAGTAAAATCCAAACAGATTTAAGCATTGCAACTGGTGAAAAGGTTTCATCATAGTCAACCCCATGAGTTTGTTTATATCCTTTTGCAACCAGTCTTACCTTATAGGTATGTACCTTACCATCCATGTCAGTCTTCTTTTTGAAGACCCACTTGCGTCCTATAGGGTTAACTCCTACAGGAGGCTCTACCAAGGTCCAAACTTGGTTTGTGTACATGGAATCCATTTCAGATTTCATGGCTTCTAGCCACTTCTCAGACTCGGGACCAGTTATGGCCTCTTGGTAGGTCACATGCTCATCTTGATCCATGAGTAGTACATCACCTTGATCATTTATGAGATATCCATATCTCTCAGGTATGTGACGTATCCTGCTTGACCTACGCTGGTCTTGTTCTACTTGAGCAGGTTGCTCTTCCACAACTACTTGTGTTTCCTGCTCTAATTCCTCCATAGGTGTATCGATGCTTTGTGATTCTTGAATTTCTTCAAGCTCTACTTTCCTCCCACTGATTCCTTTGGAAATAAAATCCTTTTCTAGGATAACTCCAGTTCGAGCGACAAACACTTTACCCTTAGAAGGATTGTAGAAGTAATACCCTCTTGTTTCTTTAGGATACCCCACAAATAAGCATTTGTCTGATTTGGGCTCAAGCTTAGTTGAAATTTGTCGTTTCACATAAACTTCGCAACCCCAAATCTTCATGTAATACATATGTGGTTTCTTACCACTCCATATCTCATATGGTGTCTTCTCGACCTTTTTGGATGGAACACGGTTAAGTGCGTAAGTTGCTGTCAATAGTGCATGTCCCCAAAAGGAGTTTGGAAGATCGACATGACTCATCATGGATCGGACCATGTCTAACAGGGTTCGATTTCTTCTTTCCGATACACCATTCCATTGGGGTGTTCCAGGAGGAGTAAGTTGGGATAAGATCCCACACTCTTTCAGATGGTCATCAAACTCTAGGCTTAAATACTCACCACCTTGATCTGATCGAAGTGTTTTAATATTCTTACCTAGTTGGTTTTGTACTTCATTTTTTAATTCCTTGAACTTTTCAAAGGACTCTGATTTGTGTTTCATTAAATACACATAACCATATCTACTGAAATCATCAGTAAATGTGATGAAGTACTGAAAACCTCCTCTGGTTGGTATGTTCAGTGGTCCACATACATCAGTATGTATGAGGGCCAAAAGATCATTAGCTCTTTCACCTTTTCCTGTGAATGGAGACTTTGTCATCTTTCCAATTAAACAAGATCTGCATGTCTCATATGATTCATAATCAAAAGAGTCCAACAGTCCATCTTTATGGAGTTTGGAAATGCGTTTCTCATTTATGTGGCCTAATCGACAATGCCAAAGGTAAGTTGGATTTAACTCATTAGGTTTCATCCTTTTAGTATTAATGTTGTAAATAGGCATTTCAAGATAAAGGACATATAGTCCATTGTTCATTTGTGCAGTAGCATAGAATATATCATTCAAAAAAATTGAGCAACAATTGTTCTTTATTATAAATGAAAAACCAAACTTGTCCAAACAAGAAACGGAAATAATACTCCTGCTAATTGCAGGTACATAATAACAGTTCTCTAACTGAATTATTAAACCACTAGGTAAAGTCAATACATAAGTTCCTACGGCTAAAGCAACAACCTTTGCTCCATTGCCAACTCGTAGGTCGACTTCACCTTTTGCCAAATCTCTACTCCTTTTTAGTCCCTGCACATTGGTACAAATGTGAGAATCGCATCCAGTATCTAATACCCATGATGCAGAAGTAGATAAATTAATTTCAATAACAAATATACCTGAAGTTGAAGCCTCTACTCCATTCTTCTTATCTTCTAGGTACTTTGGGAAGTTTCTCTTCCAGTGTCCGGTCTTACCGCAATGGAAGCAGGTGCCTTCTTTTGCTATGCCTCCACTAGGCTTCAAAGCAGCAACAGTGGGTTTGGGTTTGGCAACTTCCTTGTCTTTCCCTTTATCACCTTGCTTGGTGGGCCTTTTGTTCTGTCTCTTTCCATTTCCGATCATCAGAATGGACTTCCCTTTTGACTTCAGATTCTGCTCAGCAGTTCTTAACATGGCTAGCAGTTCCGGAAGAGATTTGTCCATATTATTCATATTGAAATTTAGGATAAATTGGCTGAATCTATCTGGCAACGATTGCAAGATCAAATCAGTCGCAAGTTCCTTTCCGAGGGGAAAACCCAACCTCTCATGGTTTTCCACATACCCAATCATCTTGAGCACACGGGGATCTACAGGGGCTCCCTCAGCTAACTTGCCTTGAAAAAGGGCTTTTGAAACTTCAAACCTTTCATGCCTTGATTGCTCTTGATAGAGCATCTTGAGGTGTTCGATCATATCGAACGCTGCCTTGTTCTCATGTTGCTTTTACAACTCTGAGTTCATGGTAGCTAGCATGAGACAAGCAGTTTCATTTGCATCATCGACATGCTTCTTATAAGCATCTCTTTCTACCTTATGTGCAGAACTAGGAGGTTCCTCTTCAAGAACAGGTTTCTCCAAGACATACAACTTTCTATCATGTTTGAGGACAATCCTCAGATTTCGGTGTCAATCCAGAAAATTTGTCCCAGACAATTTTTCCTTGTCAAGGATTGATCGCAAAATGTTGTTAGAGGTGTTTTTTGTCATGGTAATCTACATGAAAATAATGAAAATATAAGTATCAATAACATATTTAATTAGGCCTTTAATTAAATATGCCCCCACTATTTTACTCAAAACAAATGACACTCACCATTTGATTCGGAAAATCCTGTTGGAAGATTTTCTAGTGGGTCGAGATCCATATTTCACTTTGTTTTAAGTCCGCGTAGGCGAATTACACAAAACTA
Organism: Lathyrus oleraceus; assembly: GCF_024323335.1. Classification (NCBI taxonomy): domain Eukaryota; kingdom Viridiplantae; phylum Streptophyta; class Magnoliopsida; order Fabales; family Fabaceae; genus Lathyrus; species Lathyrus oleraceus. The sequence goes on from NC_066579.1 coordinate 376,669,976, forward strand.
GGTTATTTAGGTAGGAACTCCTTCCAATTGTATCTAATACAACTCTCGAATATTTTAGTTGGGTGAATAACTCCTTATTCCAATCCATCACATGACTTATTTCAAACTCTTGCTTCTAAACATATATAATCTTATTATAATTTGTTTTGTTTAGTTTGACCCATTGTTTTAACAATTAGATATTACAATTATCCCATCGCACCTTACTAATATAGAACATGCACCTCGCGTAGGCAAAACCTACATTATTCGATACTAGTCTTGATGAGTGCTAAAACTTGGAAAGTATAAACTTAATATTTAATTTGAGAGAATTTGCAATCATTTTGATCTCACCAGCTTGTTTATCATATAAATCGTCTCTCACATGCATCAACATACATTCATATGCATCAACGTACATACATAATGAAACAGTTATGGCCCCTAGCGCAATTGTTCTCCCAAGCCAATGAGAGAACCTAAGCTAACCTAATAACGATCTAAGCTTCTCCAAGCAAGATCTTCAAGGTTGTCCTCCTTTGATATTGAATTCTTCTCTTTCTTCATAACATTACATTACATAAAAGAAACTCGTTTTACATACGAGGGAGTGAGATGAGAAAAGAAGTTACATTAAGAGATTAAAAGAGAGGCACGACACACAGGTCGTACTTTAAAACCCAAAACAAAATAAAGGAAAACTAAGACCATAACCGATCACCACAAGACAAATATAATAAACACATTATTATTATTAATTTTAATTCTTTTAATTAATTAAAACCAAATTAAATTTCGGCGACCGATTACACTACGCAGAGTTAGCCGGGGGTCCGCTGCCCGGTCAGCGGGAACGGGTGTTGAAGGGGCAGTGCCTCTGGCCGAAAATTTTAATGAACAATTCATTTGAAAACGACGTTGTTTTTCGCATCAACACTTGATAATTTAAAGCACAACTCTTGCGCATTCACAACCCTAATCGCATAATTCTTTGACAACACAACCCTTGTGCCATCATTAACCCTAATGCATAACTCTTTGATAACAGAACCCTTGTGCCGTCATTAACTCTAATGCACCAATTTTAGACCGTCAAACACATCTCGTTTGTTGATTCAGTATGATTGATCAATACGTCATTGCTTCACCATACTAATGTCGGATCAAGAAGAAAACGACCATTGATCGCTCAAAGGAAAATAACCATTAAGTGTTTGAATGAATGAAACAGAAACAGTATATCATATATACCGTATTTTGCATCAGGATTACTTATATCATATATATAACTTGATCGATCTCAATTTTATTACTCGTTTATTCTTTGATTCATTCTGTCTTTTAATCGTATTAATACAGAAAATAAACAGCTATCAGATGCATGGTTTCGTAAGTGGCTCTGACACCACTGAAGGAGAAGGGAGATCCAAAATGCAGTGGAATTTAAAATTTCTCCTTTAATGATCCTTACGAATGGGCATGATCAGTGATAGAATCGTTACCTCTTATGGCGATTGTAACCTTTGATGCAGATCTACGGAGCGATCACGAACGTTGAACAATGACAACGCCTCTCCTCAGTCCACACGAACGGATTCCTTCAATCTCAGTGCTAGCTGCTACGAATGAAGGCTTTAAGTGAGAGAGAGAGAGAGAGAGAGAGAAACGAAATTGCAACTACACAAATGCTTCTACACAAGGGTTCTATTTATAAAACCACTTGTGTGGGCTGCAAGCTAAAAATCCCACTCAAGTGTATGTGGCCCATATCTTATAATATGCCGATATCACTTAAGCGCGTGGTACCTTACCATATTTCGTATTCTACTTAAGTACATCGTACCTTACGATGTTCTACAATTCACTTAAGTGCACCGTACCTTACGGTGTTCCTTAGTTACCCTATCTCTCATCAATCCATCCTTTTTGTGTGACCCTGTAGGTTTTCGCGGCATTGACAATTATATTAAATCACACACTTAACATAATAAACAGTGAGCGGTATCTAGCAACACATCACTGCTACCCAAGACACGAAAATGTCATGTGATCTGACAAATCCTTCTGTGATAATACTTATGTGTATAATTACCCTTTTGCCCTTATGTTTATATTGAATACAAGGCATAGACCGTGTCATCCTTGTCCAGTTCAATATTGGGCCCATAGACATTTATCCTGTTACGCAGGATGGGCAAATTCCATCTAGGTCACTCATGTCCCTTAGCAAGCTTCGTAGAGTACCCATCAATTGTCTTTATGGTCATCCAGTTAAAGACAATGTTTTATCAGCAATAAGGCACTCGACTCTACATCTAGAGTCCATAGTGGTTTCAGGTCGAAGGGTGGTATACACCATTATCACCATGAGAATAACTTATGACACTTTACATAACATTCTATATAGTATTCTCATAGCGGGTCAATCCAGTATAAATATTACTCTTAATATTCATACCTATGTTTAAGACTTGATAACTCCTTATCCATGATCCACGAGATGTGATCATCAGTCTATAAACATAATAGTCTTCATGCTTTAATGTTATCCCACTTCACAATAAAGCTCGATTACGGATACTTTAAGAATAGTGTCCTTATGTTTAATGTGATCTCATGATTAAGTCATACTCGATACATTAAACGGACTAGCTATTCTAGCGACTTTATTAAACAAACATAATAAAGAAAAAGTCTTTTATTATTAATAAATAATTCGATACAAGTACCAAAAGTATTGGCCTCTATGGCTTACACCAACAGATTTATGATATGAAAATGATATGCAACAACATGGCCACATTTTGGGTAATCTGAACATTCTACTTTATGTAGGATCAAAGGTCATATGTCACATGAGAAACAGGATATGTAGGAGCTTGGTTTCCTGAAAAATCCCAATATATCACTCATAAGTTTGAACTAGTCTTCAAAAGGTGATCCCTAAAAGGATTCCCAGGGTCATGGAATCAAGTGAAAATACTTTTCCCTAGTGAATTCTCATAGGACAAAAGTACCCCCAATTGAAACTAGTCTAGGTGTGGGTCTCATGTCAACCCAACACACAAAATAGAGGTCAACATAACTATCTACGAGTCTATCCTATGTGTATACTCAAGCTCGGGTGTAGAGCTTCTCTCATGTAATATCAACCCAACCCAACAACAACAAAATAGGGATATCCATAATGGGTTAGCAAAATAAATGAAACATCTAATGCAATAAAATAAATGCAATAAAATAAATGCAATAAAATAAATGCAATAAACATAAAATCTAAAAACATGCAAACATTAAAATAAACACCCCAGAAAATAAAGAACAAACAAAACCAGGCTCGACCCTCTTTTTAGATAGAAACCAGAAATCCCCAGTAGAGTCACCGTGGTTGTAAGACCCTAATTTTGACCCTAATATCCCTCATATAATTTCATCATATGCATTAGCATTGGGATCATACCTTGACATCCTATTTACCCCTCTTTCATAAGTTTTGTTTTGGGAGTGATCACCAAGAACCATGTGATTGTATCATACTTGTATATTATCATTTTTTACTAACCAAAATACCAAAAAAAATATGTCTTTGTATTTGCCTAACTCTTTTGTAGGTAGGGCATGATCACCATTGATCTATCATGTTCACATCTAGGGTTTGAGACCCCCATTACTAAGATCACAACCAAGGAATGATCCACAATGTCTCTAAGCATCATGTATGAGTCCCAATGATCTTTACATATTATCTTGATCAAGATTTCTTCAAGAGTTTGGAGTTGGTTTGCCTTGGAAACCCTAGGTTATCTGGGTATTTTGAGTAACTTCTTCAATAATATTCCTCACCAATTGATCAAAGTTCTCAAGGGACACTTCAAAATTCATCGTCTTATACATATATGATCTACCATGAGCCTAAAAAGTCAAGAGAATTGCAAGTTAGCAAGTTGGTTTATGGTGGTTGGCCAGATGAATTCATCTTATCAAAATTGGGTCTCCCTAGACCCTATCTCCTACAATTTTCATCATATGAAAATTATTCCAAAATAAAAGTTACTCTAAATGACATTCCAAACAACTTTCATGTTGAGGTCTAGAGCTAATTTTTCTTGGAAATCCATTTTCTATGTTGAAACATTATAGGTCATTTTGTATAAACCCTAATTTGAAAGTCAACATCCCAAAGCCATAACTTGCTCATTTTTTATGAGATGAAATATTTCGAAGTTGAACAATCTAATTCAAGTTGTCTAATTCAACTTTTATGTTTGGAGTGAAATCTAATTCAACTTTTATGAGCATGTGATATGAGGATTCATTATAGGTCATTTTGGACCAATACCATTGAACAAGTGATTTTCCTCAACTTCAAAAATGCATAACTCACTCATTCTAAATCCAAATGATGTCAAATTGGTGACCATTTTGAAAGTCTTTGAAAGATATATAACTTTGATAAAGACACTTTTCTCATTTGGAGCTCACATAAAAAGTTAAGCAATATGGAATAATGAAGTATGTGACTTGACACTTAGAAATTTTTCCAACATGTTGAAATTTCCAAACTTCCACCTCAAAATTCACCATGATACAAGTTCCAAATGGAAACTTGTTCAACATAAGAGTTGTTCCTCTTGATCTAAGCTTTCCAAAGAGTCCTAATTCATTCATGTTGGATGAAGTTTGAGGGGTTTGTGCATGGTGTAAACAGGGTTGTATCCGTTGGCAAGATTCAAGCTTCAAATGATCAAATAACTTTGTCTTGCCATTCAAGCTTCATTCAGACTTCATTCCATTGGATATTGGATCTAATTGAGATGCTTCATGGGCCTGTACATGCCCATGCACGCGTGCCATTCACATTGCCAAATTTGGACAAAATTTCAAGTGTGCAAATAACACTTCATTTTGCTATAAATAGAGATCCTTTGTGCTCATTTCAAAGGATCCTTGCACACCAGCTTTGCCTCCATACTTGGAACCCTCACATTTGAAAGGAAAACCTGATAATTTTCATTTGAAAATTGAGTTTGAATCTCACTGTTTGGAGATTCAAAAACTCCAACATCCAAAGCTTTGTACCAATCCTAAGCCACTTCTGCAAGCTACCTGAGCAAGATCAAACACGAATTGAAGCAAGAGAGATCAAGTTCTGCATAACATTGAAGGTATTTTCCAGATTTTTTCTTCTCTTTGATTCTCACTCAATTCTCTTGGATCTTTGGTTGTCCGAAGTCCTACCAATGTAGGCAAGAAGAATGAGTTGCTTCGAGGTTAAATCGAAGCAACTCAGTTGACACACCTCAAAATTCAAATCCACATATCTCTATATATATTTGGAGTTAGTTAAAATTGAGGTGATATTCGTGATCTACGCCATTTTATCTTTCATATCATGTCCTCCTTTTTCATTTATGTTATGGTGATGATTGAACCAGTCCGGCTAGGATCATCGGAGAAGATAACCGACCTTTGGCTCCGGCAGTCATGTGGCACGGTCCAGAACCATTGATTCATTTTAAAATGTTTTAAGCTGAGGCGTTCAAAGTGATTACCACGCGTGTGGAACATTTGACTTGGTGTATGGTGGAACGCGCGCTCAGATCCACTTGATTTGCCATCTCAAGTAATGAGGGATATCAAGTGGTCCACGTTTTTTTTATTTTCTGATTTTAATTTTTATTCCTTTGATTTTCATTAGTTCATATTAATTTTAATATTGATCCAAAAAATATGAGAGTTTCACCAAAAAAATTTAAATAAAATCCTATTCCATTTTTTGAATTAAAATTATTTTTGGATCATTATTAATAGTTTTCATGATTTAATTGATTCTGTGAATATTTTTAATTGTTCAAAAATACTTTTAAGTTTCCAAAAATTCTAAAAAAAATTCTCCAAGGTCCTTTGACCTTGTTTGACCTATGATAAATCTCATGGTCATTTCTTTGGTGTTTTGATGAGGTTTTAGGAAAATGACCAACCATATTTAATTTAATGTATTATTTTTAGTTTTTTTAATTGAATAAATGCCAAATAAATTGTGTAAAGCCATTTTGATTGACTTTGGAAGTTTGAATTGTATTGTTGGGCCTTGGTCAAGGTTGATTTGACTTTGTTAAGTTAAGATCATTGGATTTAGGGGATTGATGGAATGTACATTCCATCTCCCAAAATGAACGAATGATCTTAATTTGGTAAAAGTCCTCCTTTGTCCAATTTGAGTTTGATTCATTTCCCCTCCCACTTCATCTCATTCCCCTTCTTTACGCATTCATGACATGGACCTATGATATCTCAATATCTTAAGGCTATTTGATTGCAAAATCAACATAAGTATGGATGAGATTAGGCCCCCCACTTTTGCATATTCATTTTGTGTGTGGTATGTTTCATGAGCATAGTTCATCATACTATGTCTCTAACATGCATTAACACCAAAATTCTATTGCCCGACCTCAAATAGTTGTGACTTCTACATAAGTCCAATTACGATTGCTTAACATAACGCTAAATTTTTGACACAAGAGGAATAACATTCTAGTTAGTGAGATTGTAAGTCTCCCCTCTTTCATGGTATTGTGTGGAAACTTGGCCTTTTTTCCTTCCTTTGGAAGATGTTTTGTTTCAAGGATCCATGCTTGTGATAAGTGGGTTGAGTGTTATCCAAAGAATGACTTAAAGCAAAAGAAATACTAACTCCTAACTCATTAACAACTAACATTTAATTCCAAGTCATTTACTTTTAATGCACTTTTTTTAAACCTTATTCATTTGCCATTATTCATACCATTCTAATTGTTTATGTTAATGTCATTTTCACTTTGTCCACTTGGACCATATTTTGTGATATATTTTGTTTGTGAATATTGTGTTTGTTTGTGTGGTCTTTAACCATTAATGTACATAATAAGAACAAAAACCCTAAAAAGTATCTTGCGTGGACTGTTGGTTTGATCTGAGACTATTGGACTTAGAATTTAGGCAACACTCCCAATGCAAAGGACTTGGCCAATGCCAACTTTCATGTAACCAAGTGCTTGTAGCTTGAGACTTCATTTGATACATCATTGAAGATCCATTTGAGTTCATCTGCAACATGATCATTGTGAAGCTGTTACTTTGAACATGTGACTTATGGCATCTTGAAATTCATCTGCTACTTGGGCAAATTTGAAGAAGATCATGGAATTGCTAAGCTTGGATGTGGCTATCTTTATTTGATGCCTTGCTCTTCAAGTTGATATATTGTGCATTATTTGTTGCTTGATTCTAAGGTCCAAGGGAATTTAGGTTTCTATATGACATTCTTTTCTATTGGATTGCAGCCCATTGGTCAGATCTTTTCAACTCTCAACTTTTAAATTTGTGCTTAGGACTAGTCTCTTCATCTCCTCCCCACTTCTTTAATTTCAAAATCTCTCCCCCTTTTCAAAATTTTCTATGCTTGTGATTTCAAACTTTGACCTTATTTTCATAATTAGAAACTTTGGCCTTATGCCATTACATTTTTTTTGAACTTCTTTTCTTAACCAAACTTGTAAATATACTTAACTATACTTGACTTAAAATTTTCAAAAGCCAAAAAGAATTAACTCATTCAAACCATTTTTAGGCCTTTGTGCCTTTCAAAACTTAAATTTTTGTTAAAATCAATGCATCCACTTTGAAATTTATACCACGAACTATGAGGTTTTGATCCCTCATTCTTATGTTGGTACGTAGGTATAAGTCCGAAGGTCTTGTCAAACACAAAAATATAATGAATGAATTCTTTTCTCATCCCCTCATTCTATTTGCTTGCAAACATCATTTGCACATAAACACATATACATACAAGAAAGGGCTCCCTACGAGTACCTAGGACACTTTGGCTGCTAACACCTTCCCTCTGTGTAACCAACCCCCTTACCTGTAATCTCTGGCATTTTATTAGTTTTGATTTGAAAACTTATTATTTGTGGATTGTGTTCGTACTTTTCCCTTTTCCCTTGGAAATAATAAAAGTGTGGTGACGACTCTTGTTATTTGATGTCTAACTTATACATAGCTTGATGATCATGAATTTACCGCTACAGTGGTACAATAGAATCTCCACCGAACGCATCGCACGCTCGAAGGTACAACATAGTCTCCACCGAACTTTATTTATCCAAAAAGAGGGAAGGGAAAACATCCATAAAACCTAAGGGAAAACAGAGAAATGGGTAAGGAAGTTGGTTATGTAAGGGGAAGGTATTAGCACACCTCATATCCATGGTACTCCATGGGAACCGTCTTGGATGCTCTTGCTTGGATGGGTGTTTCTATCTTCATGTACCTACAAAACAGAGAAAGGTTAGAAAAAGGGTGCTTGATAAGGATTGTGGCTCTCATGCCTACGTATTCTCATGGTGCAATGAAAAAGTCAGAGTCTCGTAGTTCACAAAATCAGAGAAGGGAAAAGGGGGGAAAGGAAAGAAGGATGGAGAAAGGAGCTCTCCAAGGATTCCGATTCTCGTGCCTACGTATCCTTATAATGCAATGAGAAAGTCAGAGCTCCGTAGTTCAGAGAACAAAGACTAAAAAAGATAAAATGATTGGGGGTGGTGTTTAAATTGGAAAGAAAAAGGACTTACCAAAGCACAGGGATTGATATGACAAGTGTCTTACAAAATCACAGGGACTGATATAGTAAGGAATAAAACATGAACTTGTTGTAGATGTTTGATTGGCTGCATTTTGTGTTAAAACACTAACTGGACTCAAATGTCTTGACTGATGTCATGACATGCTTTGTAGATATTTGATTGGCTGCATGTTGTGTTAAAACACTAACTGTACTCTGATGTCTTGACTGATGTCATGACATGCTTAAGTAGTATGCTGCAGGATTAGCTAATACAGAATTTACTGAATGTCAAACTGAATGTTATGACATTCATCTCTGACAGTAGATACTGAATTATAGACTAATTAGTTTTTCTGTTATAGTTCAGTATTTATTTCAGGCTGATTTTCTGTTCTGTTATGACAGTCATTCAATACAGGACTTACTGAATGTCAAACTGGATGTTATGACATTCATCCCTGACAGCAGATACTGAACTATAGGCTAGTTGGTTTTTCTGTTATGGTTCAGTATTTATCTCAGCCTGGTTTTTCAGGAGAATAACAGACCTAGTACACAGCCTATTGTCTGGATGTCAAAATGAATGTTATGACATTCATTCCTGACAGCAGATACTGAACTATAGGCTAGTTGGTTTTTCTGTTATAGTTCAGTATTTATTTCTGGCTGTTTTTCAGGAGAATAACAGACCTAGCACATAGCCTATTGTCTGGATGTCAAACTAAATGTTTGACATTCATTCTTGACAGCAGATACTGACTTATAGGCCAGTGAGTTTTTCTGGTATAGTTCAGTATTTATTACAGCTCAGTATTTCTTTCAGCCTGGTTTTCAGGAGAATAACAGAGTTAGCATATGGCCTATGTTCTGGACGTCAAGCTGAATGTTGGGACATTCATTCCTGACAGCATATGCTAAAATGTAGGATGGTTAGTTTTTATATTTCAGTATTTTTCTCAGGCTATTTTTCAGGAATCCAACAGCTGAGCTAAAATCCAGGAAACTAACAACTGAGCTACAATTAATGAACCTAACAAATAGCCTATTTGTTAGCACCCTAATATGTGGAAATTAGGTTAACTTGCTTAACCTTAATTTTAGGAAATACAAGTATAAGGCCCAAGTGCTGCAATATAAAAGGATGGCAATCCTTCTTTCAGAACTCAGGGGTTTTTAGCGTGAAGCATTCATTGTTCCAGTACACTTCACTGTTGTATTTTATGTGTATCTTGTATTAGGTGTATCTTGTGAGCCAAGCAGTTATCACCTAGATGATTGCATTGGACTAGGGTGTTCATTGAGTTGTAAGTGTTGTGTCACTCAAAGCTTTTAAGCGTGAGTGCTGTGTTTCTTGATTAAAAGTTGTTAAGCACAATCAAGAGTTGTTTGAAGGATAACTTCGCCATTGTCTTTAAACTTAATTAAAGGTTGTAATCACTGAGGTGATTGAGGGGGAGTGAGTAGGAACTCTGGTCTTAGTTTAGATTGAAATTGCATTGGGTAGGTATTAAGTGATAGGATTAAACAGGTGGTTTAAGGCCTGAATTAATACTGCTAATAGTGGATTTCCTCCCTGGCTTGGTAGCCCCCAGACGTAGGTGTGTGTGACACCGAACTGGGTAAACAATTCCTTGTGTTATTTACTGCACTTTAAATTTAAGTTCTGCATCATTCTTGTCTGCGCAGAATTGGATGTCATAACATCCAATGTTGATCTCTGTTGTGTCTTTGTACCAGATGGACAGAACTGGGTGTTCTTCCATTCTATGGTGATATAGTAGCAGATGTCGTGACATCTGTGAATGTGTGCATATCAGTACTGGGTTTTAATTTGTATAACTGTCTTGCTGTATTACTAACAATGTAAGATCAGATGTCATTACATGGAGTAGAACATCTGAACTTTGACTACACCAGAATTTCAATTGGTATTAGAGCAGGCATCCTGTTCTGTTTCTGGATGAGATCTATGGGTGATACTTTCTGGTATCTTGCAAGGAGTTATGTTAGTACTGATGTTGGAACCTGTGGAAGGTTCTGTGATTTCCCTGAATGGTCCCTTGAAGTAGGTGGATGGACTATTCATGACAGGAACTGTGTGTACCTGTCTCTGGAGGTTGGCAATTGGCCTTTGTGTGGGACAGTTGTGCTAGTATTGAATCATATTCAAACTTGGTATGTTCTTGGAGGCTGATCTGGTGAAGTGTGTGTTCATAGGTTGAGTTGTATTATGATTTCCGCTGCATAATACCTGGCAAAACTCAAACTCTGATGTAGTTTCCCCTCATGTGGATGAAAGCCTGCTGTATTCAAGATTTCATCATAATCTACTGAAGATGCCAAAGATACTTGAGTCTCCTCAAGTCCACTCATCATGGTAAGAATCACCTGATCACTTATTCTTTTACTCTCTTGGGTAGTGTATATGAAGACCTTGAAGACTTTCAAGGAGGGTTTGTTCCAAGGAGGTGGAACTAATGTTCTATGTGATGTTAGAACATGTTGTTCAACAAGTATGCAGCTACTGGTTGAAGAGCAAATGTTTTTAGGTGTCAAACAAAGGGATACTTTTGTTTGGAACCTACTCCTGACCTGGAAGAGGAGACATCTGTGTGTGCTAAGTTGACAAGGGTAGGGTCAACTGTGTGTGTGCTCAAGAAGGTCACTTTTAGAAGTCTGATCTCTAGAAGTGGAGCTGGTTGAGATGTGACATTGTGCAATTTCCTGTTGTTTATCTTAGTCCTATAGATTGATCAGGGTTGGATAGTTGTTCCCTGAAGTACTATGTTGTGTTGGAAGACAAGTCCCCTGGATGTTAGAAGTCAATAATGGGGTAACCTGATTGCTATTTCATTTAAGAGGATTGGGACCATGAATCTTGTTATTCAAACACCACGCTCAGAAGTGGCAGTTCTTTCAAGGAGTGAGAATATGAAGATTCAGAGGTTGGTTAAGGTAGTATGCTCTAGCAATGCATATCTACTATTGATTGGTGCTGTTTTTTTCACTAGTACTTATGGTCAGTTGGAGTCTGATTGGTGTGATTGGAGTATGTATAGGTATAACTCATAGAGTTAGTTGCCACTGGTAGGGATGGTGTATGTCATGTTGAGACATTTGTGTACAATGCATGGATATTGGTGTGGAGTTTCCATGATTGTTAATTTGAGGGGGAGTTTTGGTTAACCTCCTCACGTTTGGTCAGCCTAGGGTCTGGTTGGTTGTTGACCTGTGTCACATGGGTTCTGGTTGTTGCGTGACACATTTGCAAGGAAGGATTCATCTCTCTCATTCCTAAGGGTGAATCTAATCTGGAAAGATTCTCAAAACTATTAAGGTGCTTGCAAGCAGAAGATGTTGACACAAGAAGAGTATTTTCAAAGTATTCTTATGGTGGAAGTATCTGAAAGAATAATTGGGAAAGGATTTAAGATCAATGTCTACTTGTGCCAAGTACAAGTATTTAATTGATTATCCTTGGAGCTCCAGATAACTGATGTTCTTAAAGATGTTGGAACATCTCTTCTTTAAGACCCTGTGCAGAATCACAGGAAGGATAGTACATTGGTTTATGATCTATCTCTTTGGTGGCAGCAAAAGCATATGATCTCTGAAAAGGTTTCCTGGCAAGAAACATGTTCAGCCTTGGTGTGTACAAGAAGAAGAAGACATCATAGTCTTGATGGTGGTTACTTGGATCAGTTTATTTCTGATCTAGGTAAGGAAGTGCATTGGCTAATGCACACTGTGGAGTTAAGAACAAGTGGCAGCATTCTTGACATCATGGAAACAGCCTTGCTTTAGGAAGTGGAATCCTTGGTATAGCTGAAGGGTTAGTCTCTAATTGGTCCTTCTGAAGACTCATGCATCAGAGTGTCTGATGTCTTTGGAGAAGAAGCAAGGATTCATCAAGGTGTGAGCTTGGATGACTTAACTGCAAACTTGCAGGATGGAGGTTGTTTACTCAAACTTGGTTCCACAATCAAGTCTATGAGAGCGTTGAACTCTTGTTCTGTGTAGGGAGGAAGTTCTTTCAAGTGGCAGAAGAAGGAGTTGAATTCCACAGATAGATGTTAAAACACAATGTTGTGACATTTGGTTCAACATCAGAATCTTAGTTGGTGAAGTGGCACATCAACTTAAGATAGAAGGGTCTACAGAGTTGTAGATTGGGTACTTCAAAAAGATCGTTCTCATTGCAGTTCTTTGGAGTTGCTGGATGGAGAAGATGTTACATGTTCATGTCTTAGAGAATCTAGTTTTGTTTAACATGTAGCTTGAAGTTCAAGTCTCACTTGGAAGGTCAGAATATCTTTGGGAGAAGTCTGATAAACTTGGAGAGGTCAAAAAGTGGCATTTGACTTTTTCATATGAGGATTCATGAAGGAGGTAATCAACCAGTGGCATTTGGTCTATCTCAGAAGTGCGTTTGAAGAATCAAGATAATCAACATATGGCAGCTGATTATTCTTGAGGAAAGTCTGAGACAAATTACTTTTGAGAAGAAAAGTAGTAAGTTGAAGACAAAAGGAGGTGTTTTCTATTCATCTCTTGGAGCTTGTGGTAGGAGTTCTGAGCTATCTATGGAAGATTATCTCTTGTAATGGGATGAGAATGTATATGTCCCTATTTGTGTCTGGTTTCTTTTGGATCAAGCTGGTGACTCAATGATATTTGAAGATTATCAGATGGTGTTCTTTGTTATGTTGTGAAGGATGTCCTAACTAATGTTAGAACATTTTGTGAAGTGGTTTTCTGTTCTGGTTAGAAGAGAGATTAACACAGAGTGTGGATGTGTTCAGCCAAGAGGGTTGAACAGAGGGTGTGCTCTTGAAGACATGAAGATGCGTCTTATGTTTTCCATATATCAAGTGGTTTGGGTTCTCTTTGAATTAGGAAGTATGTGAAGGTCCAACTTTGGGGTGTTGGATATGTTCATGTGTGATCTCCAAGCTTCAAGAGGAGAGTTGGTTGTTCATGACAGGAGGAGTTCTGTCTTTGTGCTGCAAGTAATCATCAAGCTTGTGGTCTATGTGTTCTCAGATAACAAGGTATGGCACCTTGTTAGTTATTGAGATGATGTGGTGTGTGTCAAGGCTGAGTGAGCAGAAGAATGTCTGACCGGATGTCATGACATTGCCTTGGACAATATTGTTATTTCCTTCTGAAACTTACAGTCATAAGGAAATATGGATGTGGTATGTCTCATTAGAACGAGCTTGTGTGTGTGCGTGTGTCTTACTAGTTGCATCCTTAACTAGTAATTTTGTTGTTGTTGCACAGATTTAGGGGGAGGAGAAGTACCATTGTGCATGTGTGTAGTACTAGTAACTATAAAGCTAGTAATTGTGTTGCTTCTACTGCTGTTTAAACTACAGTTATGTTGTTTAACTGCTGATAGTTTACCTTGTGAACAAAAAGGAAAGATATATGTTTTAGCCAAAATTTGCCAAAGGGGAGCAATTTTGGTAAAACAAAGAGTGTTCACAAGATGTTATGTATGATGTCTTAACATAATATATCCTATGTACCTGCTGGAGTTCAAAATCATGTTCATGCGGTATTTGTTTCAGAATGTCATACACAAGGTCATGGCATCTGATATGATTGTACCTGCTGGAAGTTATAAAAGGAATTATGGAATTATTTAGGAATTTTCCAGGATGTCAGACCCGATGTCATGACACCCTATACACAGAATATTCAGTGTGAATGTCTGGTGTTGTGTGATTGCACACTTAATGGCAATCTGTGTTTGATTGAAGATCTGATTTGTGGCTGAAATCCGTCACTCTAAAGCTGTGAAGCAAGAGTGTGTGTCTACTTGATCAAAGCTGTGAAGCAAGATCAAGTGGGTGTAGTCTTGATCAAAGCTGTAAAGCAAGATCAAGAGTGTGTATTCTTGATTGAAACTGTGAAGTAAAATCAAGTGTGTGTTTCTGAAATTTGCTTGTAATTTTATTTTTGTTGGTTTGTAAGATTAAGTGTTGCTTTGGCAACATTTTTGACAAAAAGGGGGAGTAACAAATGTACCCCAGGACAACAAATTTCATTGAAGGTCCTCTAAACAAGAGGTTATGGTGCTGTGTGCATTCTACTTGTGATGCTGTTGTTTGAAGTTTAACTTCTATGAGTGCTGTGTGTATTAGCTAATTTAAATTCTCTGCTAGGATGTGTGTTTTCCGCTGTTGTGAACTCTGTTCTGATGCCAAGTTGTTTTAGCCAAAAATTTGCCAAAGGGGGAGTTTGTAGATGTTTGATTGGCTGCATTTTGTGTTAAAACACTAACTGGACTCTAATGTCTTGACTGATGTCATGACATGCTTTGTAGATGTTTGATTGGCTGCATGTTATGTTAAAACACTAACTGTACTCTGATGTCATGACATGCTTAAGTAGTATGCTGCAGGATTAGCTAATACAGGATTTACTGAATGTCAAACTGAATGTTATGACATTCATCTCTGACAGCAGATACTGAATTATAGACTAATCAATTTTTCTGTTATAGTTCAGTATTTATTTCAGGTTGATTTTCTGTTCTGTTATGACAGTCATTCATGACAGCATTCTCTGAATGTCAAACTGAATGTTATGACATTCATTCCTGACAGGCCAGTTAGTTTTTCTGTTATTTATCTTAGGCTGATTTTCAGGAAACTAACAGCAGGTTGATTTTCTGTTCTGTTATGACAGTCATTCAATACAGGACTTACTGAATGTCAAACTGGATGTTATGACATTCATCCCTGATAGCAGATACTGAACTATAGGCTAGTTGGTTTTTCTGTTATGGTTCAATATTTATCTCAGGCTGTTTTTTAGGAGAATAACAGACCTAGCACACAGCCTATTGTCTGGATGTCAAAATGAATGTTATGACATTCATTCCTGACAGCAGATACTGAACTATAGGCTAGTTGGTTTTTTTGTTATAGTTCAGTATTTATTTCTGGCTGTTTTTCAGGAGAATAACAGACCTAGCACATAGCCTATTGTCTGGATGTCAAAATAAATGTTATGACATTCATTCTTGACAGCAGATACTGACTTATAGGCCAGTGAGTTTTTATGGTATAGTTCAGTATTTATTACAGCTCAGTATTTCTTTCAGCCTGGTTTTCAGGAGAATAACAGAGTTAGCATATGGCCTATGTTCTGGACGTCAAGCTGAATGTTGTGACATTCATTCCTGACAGCATATGCTAAAATGTAGGATGGTTAGTTTTTCTATTTCAGTATTTTTCTCAGGCTATTTTTCAGGAATCCAACAGCTGAGCTAAAATCCAGGAAACTAACAACTGAGCTACAATTAATGAACCTAACAAATAGCCTATTTGTTAGCACCCTAATATGTGGAAATTAGGTTAACTTGCTTAACCTTAATTTTAGGAAATACAAGTACAAGGCCCAAGTGCTGCAATATAAAAGGATGGAAATCCTTCTTTCAGAACTCAGGGGTTTTTAGCGTGAAGCATTCATTGTTCCAGTACACTTCACTGCTGTATTTTATGTGTATCTTGTATTAGGTGTATCTTGTGAGCCAAGCAATTACCACCTAGATGATTGCATTGGACTAGGGTGTTCATTGAGTTGTAAGTGTTGTGTCACTCAAAGCTTTTAAGCGTGAGTGCTGTGTTTCTTGATTAAAAGCTGTTAAGCACAATCAAGAGTTGTTTGAAGGATAACTTCGCCATTGTCTTTAAACTTAATTAAAGGTTGTAATCACTAAGGTGATTGAGGGGGAGTGAGTAGGAACTCTGGTCTTAGTTTAGATTGAAATTGCATTGGGTAGGTATTAAGTGATAGGATTAAATAGGTGGTTTAAGGCCTGAATTAATACTGCTAATAGTGGATTTCCTCCCTGGCTTGGTAGCCCCCAAACGTAGGTGTGTGTGATACCAAACTGGGTAAACAATTCCTTGTGTTATTTACTGCACTTTAAATTTAAGTTCTGCATCATTCTTGTCTGCGCAGAATTGGATGTCATAACATCCAATGTTGATCTCTAGTGTGTCTTTGTACCAGATGGACAAAACTGGGTGTTCTTCCATTCTATGGTGATATAGTAGCAGATGTCGTGACATCTGTGAATGTGTTCATATCAGTACTGGGTTTTAATTTGTATAACTGTCTTGCTGTATTAGTAACAATGTTGGATCAGATGTCATTACTTGGAGTAGAACATCTGAACTCTGACTACACCAGAATTTCACTTGTCAAAGCACAAGGACTGATATGACACGGGTCTTACCAAAACACAGGGACTGATATGGTAAGGAAGAAAATAGGAACTTGTCAAAGCACATGTACTAACATGACAAGGGTCTTACCAAAGCACATGGGTTGATATGGTAAGGAATAAAATAAGAACTTGTAAAAGCAAAGGGACTTCCATGACAAGGGTCTTACCAAAGCACAAGGACTATTATGGTAAGGAAGAAAACATGAAATTCTCAAAGCACGTGGACTTGTATGACAAGGGTCTTACCAAAGCACATGGACTGATATGGTAAGGAAGAAAACATGAGCTTGTCAAAGCACATGGACTGACATGATAAGGGTCTTACCAAAGCACATGGACAGATATGGTAAGGAATGTTGTTTAAACCAAAAGGAGGGTAATGGCCATGAAAGTGTATCCTAACAAAGAAATCTGCAATCGTGTTTAAACCATAAAGAAAGATGAAATGAGCCACATAGTAAGTTGCAAACTTGTTAGTGAATTAGCTGGAAATGCACTAAAGTCTATGAACAAAGACAAATACTCTAAGCAACTGGGTCATTCGTATCATACTTAGAGATATTCTAGACAAGTATAGGAAAGATTCCCTCTCATCATTCTCTATTGCTTAAGGCTCATGGCATGCAAGCATAGTCAATGTCTAATAAGTTGTTGAGGAAGATTCCCAAAGGTGCTTGTGGGGATGAGTCAGATCCACTAAGGAAAGTTGTAGTCCATTGAGGGGCTTGAACTTGTTGGGAGGTTCAAGCTCCAAAGTGACAAAGGCAAGTACCGTCAAGTGGAAGAGGGACTTATGGTCACTTGACAAAGACTAAAGGGAAGTGTAACAAATGAAATGATATAGTTGGTCAAATGGGAACTTGATCAAACCAAATCAAGGGAGTAAGATTGATGAATAAACAAATATGCATGATCATACAAAAAGTTAGCCTAAGGTCTCATTGTTAGGTAGCCCAAGAGAAAGCCATGTGGGTGAAAAATGTGTTTTCCTATGTCTCATTGTTAGGTAGCCCAAGAGAAAGCCATGTGGGTGCAAATGTGTGCCATGCCTAAAAAATAATAAAGGAGTTAATTAAAATGAATTTTGAAAGAAAAGGAAATTAAAAAGAAAAAGAAAATAATTGAAATGCAACGGCTAGGGCGCGTGTCAATGGATGATTGGCCAGGAAGTTTGAAATTCGCTTTGAAGCGCGCGAATAACTTTATCTTCAACCTCCAGATTTTTGATTTTTCAAACTCAGGAACTTGTAGTTTTGAGCTCGAACATTATGCGTGCAAGCTTCTACTACCATCATCGTCCCTATCTCTCTGCATCAGAATAATTGATTTTCTCTGAGAAGAGAGAATTTGCTCAAACTCGTGAAGAACCCTAGTTCTTCAAAGTTAAATTAAATGACCAAATTGAAAGATAAATCAAAGGTAGATGAGGGATTTCAATAAGTGGAACCACATGAAGAGAATGGTAACTTGCTTGAA
The DNA here is from genome assembly GCF_024323335.1 of Lathyrus oleraceus. Lineage (NCBI taxonomy): Eukaryota > Viridiplantae > Streptophyta > Magnoliopsida > Fabales > Fabaceae > Lathyrus > Lathyrus oleraceus. The sequence goes on from NC_066579.1 coordinate 376,688,287, forward strand.
GTGTAATTTTACTCGTAACTACCTTGTCCAAATCGAAGCTCGAAGACAACAATGGTGGAGCTGGAAGCAAGGTTGCAGGAGGATTCAGACCACGAAAATGCTTCAGACAACTTCATATGATGTCGATGAAGGATTATGGGCAAATAATTGGGAACAAAAGGACTTGAATCAAAAAATAGAGTTACTAGTTTTTCTATGTTCTCGAGCTTTAATGAGTCAGAGATTTTGTTGGTTTTATGTGTTGGCATCAATTTTGGTAAAACCTAGAGTTTTCATAAGTTGTCACAAGTGTTGTCTTGACATGAGATAACAGGTTCCTGCAGGGTGTTTAAAATATGGTTATGCAGGATTTAGCTGAGATGTCAGACCTGATGTCAAGACATTTGTATACAGAACATTCAGTCTGAATGTTATGTATTTTGTGATTGCGCTTTTTATGCTAATCTATGTGTGATTGATGTGAAGATTGAACGCGCCATTCAATCGGTAATTAAAACCAGATTGATTTATTTTCCAACAAGATATGATCAGCTATCATAAGAAGATACGAATGGAAAAGAGTTTTAGGGTTTTATGATGTCCAATCCCAGTCAAACGCTTCTATATAAAGGGCATGGAAAACCTGGTTTTAACACACAAGAAATAACGAATGAAATAGTGAGAGAGAATAAGGGTTTTAGTCTTGTGTGAGCGTGTGTATTGTGAGCCATTCATTTATCCATTGATGATTGAATTGGATTGACTTTTGAGTTGTAATTTGTCCACTCTAAGCTTTGAAGTATGAGTGTGTGTTTACTTGGTTGAAGCTTTTAAGCAAGATCAAGTATGTGTTCTTGAAGAGTGTCTTCTTTCACTATAATATTTGTTTTTACATCATTGGTGTGATTGAGGGGGAATGAGTAGGATCTCTTATCTAAGAGTTCTTAGATAGAAGTCACACAGGTAGAGATTAGGTGAAAAGACTGTAACTTGAAGTTGTTTACTGAGAGTCTTTGAACTAATTTTGTTTAGTGGATTTTCTTCCTGACTTAGTAGCCCCCAGACGTAGGTGAGTTTGCACCGAACTGGGTTACCAATTGCTTGTGTCACTTGTACTACTGTTCTTTATCTTTTATCCTATTTATATTGTTCAGATATTAGTGTCGTGACATTACCTTCGTTATTTCATGTCTGATACTAGAATTTCAATTGGTATCAGAGCAGGCATCCTGCTCTGGTTCTAGGTGAGATCTTGGGACGTTACTTTCTGGTACTATGGATAGAGACGGAGGATCTGTTCACAGACCACCAATTCTGGATGGATCTAACTATGACTACTGGAAACCTTGAATGGTAGCCTTCCTGAAATCTTTGGATAATAAGGCTTGGAAGGTTGCTCTAACAGGCTGGGAACATCCAGTTATTACTAAGGAAGGAGAAGTTACAACTGATAAGAAGGCTGAGGAACAATGAACAAAGGAGGAGGATGAACTAGCCCTTGGAAACTCTAAAGCTTTGAATGCTATTTTCAATGGGGTTGATAAGAACATCTTCAGACTGGTGAACAACTGTGAAGTGGCTAAAGATGCTTGGAATATTCTCAAAACCACTCATGAAGGTACCTCTAGAGTAAAGATGTCTAGATTGCAGCTGCTTACTACCAAGTTTGATAATTTGTGGATGAAAGAAGATGAAAATTTTCATGACTTTCATATGAATATCCTGGAAATTTCTAATGCCTCAGGAGCCCTGGGTGAGAAGATGTCAGATGAAAAACTAGTGAGGAAAATTCTCAGGTCACTTCCCAAGAGATTTTCCATGAAAGTGACAGCTATAGAAGAATCTCAAGACATCTGCAATATGAGAGTGGATGAGTTAATTGGATCCCTCCAAACATTTGAGTTGGGAATGAGTGATGAATCTGAAAAGAAAGTTAAAAGCATAGCCTTCATGTCAAACTCTGAAGAGAAAGAGGAAGAAAGTGGTAAAGATACTGATGAAGATCTGACAAATGATGTAGCATTACTGGGGAGACAGTTCAACAAACTCCTGAAAAAGATGGATGTAAGGTCTAAGTCTAATGTCAAGAACAACTCATTTGACATCAGTAGATCCAATGATGCTGGAAGAAGAACAAGATCTGATGAAAAGTCCAAACAAGGAAAAGGAGTCCAGTGCCATGAATATGATGGGTATAGACACATTAGAGCTGAATGTGGGACCTACCTCAAGAAACAGAAGAAGAGCCTTGCTGCTACTTGGACTGATGAAAGTGAAACAAAAGGAGAGTCTGCCAATCTGGTGACTGCTTTGACTGGAAGATGGGGTTCTGATGAAGACTCAAGTGATGATGAAGTAACCTTTGATGAGTTAGCCACTACCTACAAAAAGTTGTGTTAGAGAAGTGAAGAAGTGTGTCAACAAGTGGAAAATCAGAAGAAATTGATAACACAACTGGAGGATGAGAAGACAGAACACTTGGAAACCATCTCTAAGTTGAAGATTGAAGCAGTGTTCTTGAACTCCAAACTGAACGAGATGACAAATTATGTTAGAATGCTAAACAATGGATTTGACACTTTAGACAAAATCCTCCAGACTGGAAAAATGGCAGGAGACAAGTTTGGCCTTGGGTTCAATGAATCCAAACCTGAGTGTAGTCATACTGGTAGCAAACCAAAGATGTCACATCATGTGTCACAACATCATAAGGAAATACAACATAAAGGAAAACACCAAAGATGGAGATGTCATTATTATGGAAAATTTGGCCACATAAAATCATTCTGCTTTAAGTTGTATGGCTACCCTAGTCCTTCTCATCATCAACCTAGACCCAAACACCACATCCCTGTCAACAGAAAATAGAGGGTTCCTAGGATTGGTGCTACTAACCTGATAGCTCACACTTCCTTCAGAGTTTTAGCCAAGGAAGACTGGTATTTTGACAGTGGATGCTCCAGACACATGACTGGAAGCAAAAACCTGCTAATTGACCTTCATCCTCATGCCACCAGCTATGTAACCTTTGGTGATGGAGCAAAGGGTGAAATCAAGGGGATTGGAAAGCTAAACTGCCCTGGAGTCCCTAACCTTGACAATGTGCTACTTGTTAAAGGACTGACTACAAACCTAATCAGCATCAGTCAACTCTGTGACCAAGGTCTAAATGTAAACTTCACAAAAACTGAATGTCTGATTACTAATAAAGAAAATGAAGTGATCATGAAAGGAGTCAGGTCTAAGGACAACTGCTATATGTGGAGTTCTCAAGAAACTAGTTATTCATCAATGTGCACTCTAACCAAAGAAGAAGAAGTGAAGCTATGGCATTAAAAATTGGGCCATCTGCATCTTAAAGGAATGAAGAGGATTATATTTGTTAAAGTTGTCAGAGGAATCCCAAACTTAAAGATTGATGAAGGAAGAGTTTGTGGGGAGTGTCATATTGGAAAATAGACAAAGATGTCACATCAGAAGCTCAGACATGACACCACTTCCAGAGTGCTGGAACTTCTCCACATGGACTTGATGGGACATATGTAGGTGGAAAGTCTTGGTGGATGACTTCTCTAGATACACCTGGGTCAATTTTATAAGGGAAACATCTGATGTATTTGAGGTATTCAAAGATCTTTGCCTAAGACTTCAAAGAGGAAAAGAAAGTCAGGTTATCAGAATCAGAAGTGATCATGGGAAAGAATTCGAGAACAGTAAATTTGCTGGATTCTGTTCATCTGAAGGAATTAGTCATGAGTTCTCGTCTCCCATTACCCCTCAGCAAAATGGTGTGGTAGAAAGGAAAAATATAACTCTCCAAGAATCTCCCAGAGCTATGATTCATGCTAAGAAATTGCCCTACCACTTCTGGGCTGAAGCTATGAACACAACCTGCTATGTTCATAACAGAGTAACCTTGAATAAAGGGACTCCTACTACTTTATATGAAGTCTGGAAAGGAAGAAGACCTAGTGTCAAATACTTCCATGTGTTTGATGGTAAATGTTATATCCTGACTGATCATGAACAAAGAAGGAAGATGGATCCCATGAGTGATGAAGGAATATTTCTGGGCTACTCAACAAACAGCAAAGCATTTAGGGTCTTTAATTCCAGAACAAAAGTAATGATGGAATCCATCAATGTTGTTGTTGATGATCAATAGACTGATGTCACAGACGATGTTGAGACATCTCTAAATGATGTTCCAGCTGATTTCCCAGACAAAAGTAATGAGAGTGAACCTACTCAAGCTGAACCAGAAACTGACAAAATTAATAAGGGACCCTCTATCACAATTCAGAAGGATCATCCTAAAGATCTCATTATAGGAGACCCAAATACAGGGGTCACAACTAGATCAAGGGAGGTGATCTCACATGGCTTTTTTGTGTCCAAGATTGAGCCCAGGAATGTCAAGGAAGCCTTAACTGATGAATTCTGGATCAATGTCATGCAGGAAGAGTTAGGCCAATTCAAGAGAAATGAAGTATGGGAACTGGTTCCAAGACCTGAAGGAATAAATGTTATTGGAACAAAGTGGGTTTACAAGAATAAATCTGATGAACAAGGGGTGGTTACTGTTGATTGTAATTTTAAGTGTCGGGTTTTTGTTATCGTCTCCACAGGGATTGTAGGATATCACCGCCTTTCGACAGTTGTTTTAATTCTTAGCTTAAGGTAACAATGTGGTTTTGGTATTTGTCACGGTATCTTGCATAAAAGTGTAATAAAATGCGGTAAAAGTTTTGGTTTGAATATTTGAGAAATATTGCCAAAGTTAGGGTTCAACGATCCCTTTGCATGTATATGTTCGATCAACAAAAATTATAAACTCCTTTAGACGATAAACTATTTCACAAAGTCCTCCCAATGTGTTTATCTCTAACACACATTGTGAGTTTTCCCATTTTGATCCATTGTTTATCTCTAACACAATCTATCAAAATGACAACTTTTTGGTTCAACCTTATGGTGAACAAAATCATTCATTACTATCTCTAGCTAACAAACAAGATTGGATGAAAACCTAGGTTAAGAGTTGGTAAACATCTCTCGATCATAAACCAACACAAAGAGTTTTCAATAAGAACAAAGTTTTCACCATATATTCACCATTAAAGAGTTTACAAATGAAGATCCTTACATTTACACACAAAGCTAATGATCATCTACATCTAACCTTGACAAAATGAAGGACTTAGCTACTCATTTTCATGGTAGCTTGTTCAACAAGTTTCAGAAGAAGGTTGATCAACATCCGAGTCGAATAATCGAGATTGGATGGGAATCCACCTTCTTTTTGTGAAAGATTGTTAAGAGATGAAGAGAAATGGTTTCTAGGTCACAAAAGATCCTTAGAGCAATGCTGAAAAATATCTAAAAAAGTACAAAAGTATGGAAAGTAAGGTATGGCTTCAAAAAGTAGCCCTTGCTACTTATAGAGCTGCTACTGAGATGTCATGCTCGCTAGGCGAGCAGAATGGCTCGCCTAGCGAGCCCCTAAATGAGGCACCTGAGGCACTTGCGCCCAGAGAAACAACCATTGCCAGACTGTCATGTTCGCTGAGCGAACAAAACCTTCGCCTAGTGAAGGTCACGCTTCAACCTTCGCTCCAGCGAGCTTGAGAGGTTTTGCTACTGGAATGCTCGCTGGGAGCTCGCTAAAGGCTCGCCTAGCGAGTGAGTGCTGGCTGCGCTTTTCACCAAGTCTGGACGTGTTCGCCACACACCTCGCTGGAAGCTCGCCTAGCGAGTGTGGTGATGTTTGCCACTGTAAAATACTGGAGCTTTTCGCTGGGCTCTCGCTGGACGCTCGTCTAGCGAGTCCTTCGCCACAGCCCTCGCCTAGCGAGCAAGCTGATGAATGCTTGTTTTATTTGATCCCTTTGCCAAATTTCTTGTGTCTTCATTTTCTATTATTTCATGCCTACTTCCTGCACAATAACACACAAATCAAAGGTACCAAGATCGTTTATCATTGTATTGCATTTCATCTAAAACAAAGGTGGTTTCGAACACTTTAGCAAGGAAATGGAGTGAAAGATACCCATATTTGATTGCTCAAATAAGCACTTTTGGGTATCTAACAACTCTCCCCAACTAGATTCTTGCTTGTCCTCAAGCAAAGTATGCCTCTTGAAGGACCAGAGGATTTGCTTTAAGAGAAAGGTTTCTCCGAAGTTGGATGAAACGGCTCAAACACAAGCGAATCAGCAGATACAATTTTCCAACGGTTCGAATAAAATAATACACAAGAACTAGGATTTAGTAGCAATGCGAAATATGTATCTATCTACAACAATATTATCTTGAATGAATCACCCTATCTCTCCTCTTCGAATAAGGATTGAAGAAATTACGCGTTTGCAACCGCGGGAATAAACTCACTCTCTAACAAACAATGAAGAAATCAATTCGATTCATACAATGTCTAACAATTATAAATGGTAATGTGGAAGCACGAAGATCACTAAGGGCTTTTCGGTTGAAGCTTGGTTAGGTTAACAAACAAGGGTCATTTCTAAGGCCATTGAAAACGAGATTGCCGATGCAAAAGAGACATTCACTATACATTATTCACACATCTCAACTTCGTTCCATTTATTTCTCATTTGAAACCTTCACAACTCTTATTTCACAACTCAATTTTTTTTTTGTTTTTCACTATTTTTCTTCCAAGCAAGCATTCATTTTTATTTTCTCTATTTTTTTCTTTTCTTTCACATCATATTTACAAAACAGATGTTTCTCTTTTCTATATTTTATATATATATATATATATATATATATATATATATATATATATATATTTTTATGCTTGCTCGGTTTTTCAAGAGTTGTGGCACTTACCGATTCTCATTTTTGTTCTCCCCAACTTATTTCTTACTCACCCTAAGTGAATACTCTTGACTTTTTACGGCAAAAGAACAATTATCAAAATTTTCCGGGTTTCAAGAAAAAGATTTTTGAAATCTCGCTTTATTTCAAGCTAAGATTCAACTGTTTAAGCTCAAAGGGGTTAACGAATACTCTCTCTGCTCACAGGTAAGTTGTATTTGGAACTGGTTGTGCTCGATAGAAAACAAGTGCCTTGATCATTTCTAATTGCTTCCACATATTCACAATAATAAAAGACAAAACATGAATCAAATGAATCAACAAAGCTTATTAGAATCCAGCATTTAAGTGTAAAATGGAGGTTTCCTCACAATTTCTGGTTTTAAGTCCTAGATGAAACATTCATTCAATTATGTTGCAAAAAGACAACTCAATTACAAAAAAGAGTAAAGTTCTTAGTGCATTCTAAAATTCTAGCCGGAGGTAACCATGTACCTTAGCATTGTTCACTTGTTTATTTTTATCATTGCCATCCAAGCTCGGATGCACCTTCATTGGATACTTCTTTGAGGAGCAACCAATCTAGAAGGTTTTCCACTCAACCAACCAAAAATTTATTAAAACAAACAAAATTTAAAACGTAAATAATAATATTAACTTCAAAATTTAAAATTGTTCATGGGGGACAAAACACCCCAAAAGTACATAGCCAAAATCAAAATACATAATTCTGAAAATACAATAGAAATAAAACATAACATGAAAAATAAAATAACTTAGCCCTCCACGGACTCATAACCCTCATCAGTACCGGCCTCAGAACCGGTAGCCTCATCATCATCATCATCTCCATCAGCAGCACCAGAAGACGCACCAGCACCCGCCCCCTCTCCAAACACAGGCCTGTCCACAGGCCAGTTAGCGTTAAGCAAAAACTGCTCACGCGTCATCAATGAGTGATCACTGGTGGGGTCACGTCCCTGCAGCTGTAACAGCTGCATAGAATCGTGCATATCGAGCATGGCACGCTGAGTTGCCGCCATCCAATCCTAGTTGTAATTGCAGACAGCCTGCTGGTAAGGATCGGGTCCGAGAGTAGAAGTACCAGGACCATCAGAAGCCCGGGTACCCTTAGCAGCTGAACTACCTCTAACATTCTTCGCCCTGCAATACTTGGCCACGTAACGGTCATCAATGGGTGGCGGGATCCTTACTTGACCCCTAGAGGGTAGTCTCACCCTCGCTTGCATGCACAAACTCATGATTAGGCAAGGGAAAGCCAGGGGACAATTCACTCGTGCCCCCGACTTTAGCCCGCTTTCAATCACGGACTTTAATTCCAAAGCAATAATCCTCGCCACATCGATCTGGACGTTAGTGAGGATACAGTGTACCAAGTGTGCCACTGGGATCGACACGGTAGAAGTGTGGGACTTAGGTTTGATGTTTGTAAGAACCAACAGCAGGATCAGTTGAGCCAAGGGAGTCATGTCCTCCCTATGGTATCTCATGGGAACCCCAGATGGGTTCAGCTCAACTGATTTCCCTCTCAAAAGCAGGGCAGCAGAAATTGCATTCGTATCCCGGTAAAGCCTTAATTTTGTGTGGTAGGTGTCTCTCTCCTCGGCTCCCAGTTGGAGCGGTTCACCAAGGACGCGGTTAATAGCATCCCGATCAAAAGCAACAGGACGACCGGACACACTAGATGTCCATGTAAATGGCTCTTCATCATCCGGAAGTGCGTTCGTATAGAACTCATGCACCGTTGCGATATCGTAATGCTCCAGGGGGGAAATTAACCGATCCCACTTTTTGGTGTCAATCAACCCGGCGAATGTTCGGTTCGTTCCTTCAGGGTTGATGATAAATCTCTTTTCCGGTAGAATTTTTCGCTTCTCCAAAGCAACGTATCTTGCGGCTTGCTTCGGCCCGACAAATTTGTCGGTGTCAAATTGTATTGTTACGGGACGGGAAGTGTTCCCTCCCTTTCTCTTCTTCGAAGCTCCGGATCTAGATTCCATCTGCAAAACATAAAGAGGAAGCAACACAAACACAACACAGATTAAACAGCAAAACCAGAATTCAAAGTACTGTCATGCTCGTTGCTGCTTCGCCTAGCGAAGTGGCAGCGAATGCTCGCCCCAGGTTCTCCTAGCGAGTTGCTAGCGGACCTTACGGGTTTTTGGGTTCTGCAATGTTTACAGTGAAATTTTCCCAAAACCCACATTCTCAAGGTGTCAATTTCAGAACAAAACAATCTATCAAGAAAAGAATCGTTCTATGCTATATGTAATTACAAACCCACATGCAAAACCTAAAATTTCCCACATGCAAAACCTAAAATCCCCATTCCCCCACATTCACCCTAAATGACATGAAAATCAGAAATTCACAAAGTTCAAACATAAAGAAATGACATTAGGGCAAACCTTAGCAAACAGGATTGGTTGAATTTGAAATGCAGTGAGGTTTGCAATGCTTCAGTTTAGGGTTTGAGTGTTTGTGAGAGAAATAAAAAATATGAGAGTGAGGTGAGTGTTCGTGCGCAGAATTGCAAAAAAAGAAAATGTGTTTGGGCCCAAAATGAGTGGCCTGCTGAGAATTAAATTAGTGGTGTCACGCAGCGCTCGCTACTGCTTCGCCTAGCGAGCAGCTAGCGAATGTGCTCGCTACTGCTTCGCCTAGCGAGCATCAAGCGAGCATGACAGCATTTGGCTTTTCAAAGACAGCATGCCTGGTACATTCAGCCAGGTTTTACAATTGGAATCCCACTACAACAGAACAGAAAAACTGTAAATACTTACAATGTTGGGGTGCCTCCCAACAAGTGCTTGTTTAACGTCGGCTAAGCTCGACGGTGTGATTCTCACAGAGGAGCATCCAAAGGGATAGCACAGCTCTCGCGATCCACATGACCGCCAAGATAAACCTTCAAACGTTGGCCATTAACGGTCCAACTGTCCTTCTTTTCCAGGTCCTCAATGACAATAGCCCCGTACTCCTTAACTTCTTCGACCCGAAATGGCCCGGACCATTTTGATTTCAACTTTCCGGGGAATAACTTCAACCTAGAATTGAACAGTAGGACCAACTGTCCGGGCACGAATTCTTTCTTTCGGAGCTTTTTGTCATGGTATTTTTTACCTTCTCTTTGTACAACCAACTTGAGTGATATGCGACATTGCGCATCTCTTCCAACTCAAGCAGTTGCACCTTCCTTTTCTCACCGGCCAAATCATTTTCAAAATTTAAAAATTTCAGAGCCCATAAGGCTTTGTGCTCCAATTCGACCGGCAAATGGCAAGTTTTACCAAACACCAATTGAAAAGGAGTTAGGCCAATTGGAGCTTTAAAGGCGGTACGGTATGCCCATAATGCTTCATCCAATTTTTGTGACCATTCTTTTTTCGAATTTGACACAGTTTTTTCGAGGATTCTCTTAATCTCACGATTAGAGACCTCAGCTTGCCCATTAGCCTGTGGGTGATACGGAGTTGCCACTCTGTGTGATACACCGTAATGTTTTAAAATGCTTTCCAACGGTGCATTACAAAAGTGTGACCCTCCGTCACTTATCAACACTCGGGGGGTTCCGAAACGGGAAAATATGTTTTTCTTCAAAAAAATTATCACCGTTTTCGCATCCGTCCGAGGTGAGGCAATCGCCTCAACCCACTTAGAAACGTAATCAACTGCGACAAGCATATACTCGTTACCATAAGAGGGTGGGAATGGTCCTACAAAATCAATGCCCCAACAATCAAATACTTCGACCTCTTGGATGTTTTGGAGAGGCATCTCGTCTCTCTTACCAATCCCACCGCTTCTCTGGCAACTATCACAACTTTGCGCATGGGTATGTGCGTCTTTGAAAATAGTGGGCCAATAAAATCCTGACTGAAGGATTTTAGTGGCCGTTCTCACCCCATTATAGTGTCCGCCGTAAGGCGAGTTGTGACAATGCCAAAGGATGATTTGCGCTTCATCGCCAGTAACGCATCTCCTTAAAAGGTTATCACTACCCAACTTAAACAAGTACGGGTCATCCCATACGTAATACTTGGCATCCGAAAGAAACTTCCTTTTTTGGTTCGAAGTTAGGTCGGGAGGCACAAAACCACTAGCCTTGTGGTTCGCAAAGTCTGCAAACCACGGCCTAACTTGAACTTTGAACAGTTTTTCATCAGGAAATTCTTCCCGGATTTCCTTCTCTGACGCGGTAACCTCCACATTCACTAAGCGGGATAAATGATCCGCCACCAAATTTTCCGATCCTTTCTTGTCTTTGATTTCAACATCAAATTCTTGCAACAAGAGGATCCAACGGATGAGCCTTTGCTTCGAATCCGGTTTGGTGAGCAAATATTTAATCGCCGCGTGGTCGGTATACACTACGACTTTAGACCCTATAAGATAAGATCTAAACTTTTCAAGCGCATACACTATCGCAAGTAATTCTTTTTCAGTTGTGGCATAGTTAATTTGAGCCTCATTAAGAACTTTACTTGCGTAATGTATCGCATGAAATTTTTTCTCTTTTCTTTGGCCAAGTACCGCTCCGATTGCATAGTCGCTTGCATCACACATTAGCTCAAAATTTAAATTCCAATTTGGAGCGACTATAATTGGAGCGGTAACCAATTTTTCTTTCAAAGTTTCAAAAGCTTGCAAACATTCATCGGTTAAGAGAAATACCTGGTCCTTAGCTAGAAAATTACTCAAAGGCTTAGCCACCTTTGAGAAGTCTTTGATAAAGCGCCGATAGAACCCGGTGTGCCCCAAAAAGCTTCGGATTCCCTTCACATTCACCATAGGAGGTAACTTTTCAATCACTTCAACCTTAGCACGATCAACTTCAAGCCCTCTTGAAGAGACTTTATGGCCAAGCACGATCCCCTCGGTCACCATGAAGTGACACTTCTCCCAATTAAGCACCAGGTTGGTCTTCACACATCTTTCGAGCACCGTTTTCAAGTTTTCCAAGCATAGACTAAAGGACCCACCAAATACCGAGAAGTCATCCATGAAAACTTCCATTGTTTTCTCAATAAGGTCGGCAAAAATGGCTTGCACACATCTTTGGAAAGTCGCCGGTGCATTGCACAACCCAAAGGGCATTTTTCGGTATGCGAAAACTCCAAACGGACATGTGAAAGCCGTCTTTTCATGATCGGCCAGGTCAACCGCAATTTGGTTATACCCGGAATAGCCATCCAAGAAACAATAGTATTTTTGCCCCGAGAGTCTTTCGAGCATTTGATCCATGAACGGGAGTGGAAAATGATCCTTTCGAGTTGCGGTATTCAACCGCCGATAATCAATACACATTCGCCACCCCGTTGCAACTTTAGTAGGGATCAATTCATCCTTGTCATTTCGGATCACGGTAATTCCACCCTTCTTCGGAACAACATGCACGGGACTAACCCATGGACTATCCGAAATCGGGTAAATCATTCCCGCATCCAACAACTTTACAACTTCTTTTCTTACAACCTCCTTCATGGTAGGATTTAAGCGGCATTGTGGTTGAGCTACCGGCTTAAAATCCTCTTCCATCAAGATCTTGTGCATGCAATAGGAAGGGCTAATTCCTTTTAGATCGGAAAGAGTCCAACCCATGGCTTCTTGATTTTTTTTAGCACATTGATCAAGCGGGCTTCTTCATCATTTGACAAAAGGTTGCTTATGATGACCGGTTTTGCTTCGGTCTCATCTAGGAATACATACTTCAAAGTAGAAGGTAATATTTTCAATTCAATAGGCGCTTTTTCGTCATTAACCTCCTTCTTCAAGTCTTCCTCCTCAACTTCCCACGGTTGTAGTTCGTCTAAACCATCAAGTTCCCTTAAGCATTCCTCCAGAGCTTGCTCTTCTTCAACTGTGAAAACTTCCAATGAGTCGTCAAGAGCTAACTCCATAGGAGATATCTCATGAATATGCTTAGAAACCTCCAAAATTGCCTCTTCGATCACATCGATGCGAAAGCTATCATTTCTATCTTTTGAATGCTTCATTGCTTCGAATAGATCGAATGTAACTTCCTCATTTTAGACTCTCACCTTCATCAAACCGTCATCAACGTCTATCATCATTCGCGCGGTTTTCATGAACGGTCGGCCCAAGATGAGCGGAGCATCATCATCTTCTTCCATATCAATAACAATAAAATCGACCGGGAAAAAGAATTTGTCGACTTTAACCAAAACATCTTGGGCTACGCCATGAGGATGGGTAGTCGACTTATCTGCCAATTGCAACGTCATTCGGATGGACTTAATTTCAATGTTGCCAAGCCTATTTATAATAGACAAAGGTATAAGATTAATGCTTGACCCCAAGTCAATTAGTCCTTTCCCGACATAGATATCACCAATTTTAACTGGCAAAGTAACTCTTCCCGGATCAACCTCTTTTTTCAGAAGCGTCCTTTGAATAATGGCACTACAGCTCGCATCTAGGACGATGGTCTCCGGTTCCGTATACCTCCGCTTTTTTGTAAGTATGTCCTTCATGAATTTGGCATACTTGGGCATTTGCTCCAAGGCTTCGGCAAACGGAATGTTGATTTGTAGTTGTTTAAAAATATCCATGAACCGGGCGTAATGCCGTTCATTCTCCCTTTTGGACGGGGCATGAGGATAAGGAAGGTTTTGGATTGGAGTAGTGCTCACTACCTCCTTTCCCTTTGCAATTCTAGAACTCCTCCATCTAGGCTTTTTCACTTCCTCCCCCCTTATTTCATCCCTTTTATTTTTCTCAATTTCCACACTTTTTTTCTTTTCAACTTCTTCCTCCTCACTCCACTCCCCCACTTCACCATCAATATTTTCCTCCAATATTTCCTCCTCATTTTCTTTCTCATCTCTTTTTTTATTCTCACTGATCAACTCCCTCCCACTTCTCGTCATGATCGCTTTACAATGTTCCTTAGGATTTATTTGCGTGTTTGCCGAAAAGGAAGGACCGGGTTGTTGTTCCGCGAGTTGCTTAGCAAGTTGCCCAACTTGAGTCTCGAGATTTTTTATGGCCGCGTCATTGCTCTTTTGGTTAGCCATTGACATTTGCATGAATTGTGTCAATGTCTCTTCCAACTTAGAAGTTACGACCGGCGGTTGTTGAGGTTGATAAGGATTTTGGGGAGGATTTTGACGGCTAGAAGAACCACCTCCATAACCTTGGTTATGGTAATAGTTACTCCTAGGTTGGAACCCTTGGTTCCCTTGGAAATGTTGTTGTTGATTTTGAGGGTGTGGTTGATAAGGTTGTTGTTGTTGTTGTCTCGGTTGGTAGTCCCTTTGGTTTGCCATGTAGTTTACGTCTTCGAACCCCGGAGGTGAACAGAATCCGGTGTCATGCTCACCTTTGCAAAGCTCACAACAAGCTATTTGTTTAGCTTTAGAAGGTTCTCTCAACTCTTTTATTTGCTACGTTAAGAGTTCCACTTGTTGTGAGATGAGCTTGTTTTGGGCAAGGATGGCATCGTTCGTCCCAAGTTCAAGCACTCTCGGCTTCTTCAAAGAGTTGCCTCTACTTTGACTCTGAAGATCATTTAGAGCCATTCGATTTATGATATTTGTAGCTTCTTCGGCACTTTTAGACAATAAAGAGCCACCCGAGGTAGCATCCAACAATGTCTTGCAATTTGGTTGAAGTCCATTTTTGAAAATATGGATTTGAGTCAATTCATCAAATCCATGCCCTTTACATTTCCGAAGCATGGATTTGAATCTTTCCCACGCTTCATTTAAGGATTCATTGATTCCTTGTGCAAACACTGAGATGGCCGTCTTGGATTCCATGAATCGGTTATGGGAGAAGAATCTTTCGATGAACTTCTCTTCTAACACGTTCCAGTCTGTCATGACGGCTGGTTTTTGATCTAAGTACCAATCTTTTGCTTTGCCGAGCAAAGCGTGGGGAAATAATCTTCTGAATAACGGTAGCTCCTGAGCCTGATCCACTCCGGCCGCCAATGTTATCTCATAAAATTTTGTGAGGAAAGCAAAGGGATCTTCATGGTCCATTCCGGTGAATGGACTTCCATATAATAAATTGAGAGTTCCCGTTTTCATCTCAGCTTGCCTTCCCGTGTGGTTGGAAAACTGAGCAGTGTTTCTTGGACTGTTTATGCATGGAGTAGAAATAGGCGGTGGTGGTGGTGGCTCCATGTTAGGTATGAAAGGTGGTGGATTTGTGGTAGAAGAACTTTCTCCTTGTTCTTGTCGATGTCTCGCTTGTTGCCTCCTTCGTCTCGTTTTGCTATTAAGCCTCCTTGCGGTTCTCTCGATCTCAGGATCAAAAAGAAGTTCGTCCACAGGGATCTGCACACTAAACCAACCAAATTACAAGCACAAGTCAAAAATTCGAAAGCTAAAACTTAAACAACTATTGCGATGCTCGCAATATCAATTCACAATCCCCGACAACGGCGCCATTTTGTTGATTGTAATTTTAAGTGCCGAGTTTTTGTTATCGTCTCCATAGGGATTGTGAGATATCACCGCCTTTCGACAGTTGTTTTAATTCTTAGCTTAAGGTAACAATGTGGTTTTGGTATTTGTCACGGTATCTTGCATAAAAGTGTAATAAAATGTGGTAAAAGTTTTGGTTTGAATATTTGAGAAATATTGCCAAAGTTAGGGTTCAACGATCACTTTGCATGTATATGTTCGACCAACAAAAATTATAAACTCCTTTAGATGATAAACTATTTCACAAAGTCCTCCCAATGTGTTTATCTCTAACACACATTGTGAGTTTTCCCATTTTGATCCATTGTTTATCTCTAACACAATCTATCAAAATGACAACTTTTTGGTTCAACCTTATGGTGAACAAAATCATTCATTACTATCTCTAGCTAACAAACAAGATTGGATGAAAACCTAGGTTAAGAGTTGGTAAACATCTCTCGATCATAAACCAACACAAAGAGTTTTCAATAAGAACAAAGTTTTCACCATATATTCACCATTAAAGAGTTTACAAATGAAGATCCTTACATTTACACACAAAGCTAATGATCATCTACATCTAACCTTGACAAAATGAAGGACTTAGCTACTCATTTTCATGGTAGCTTGTTCAACAAGTTTCGGAAGAAGGTTGATCAACATCCGAGTCGAATAATCGAGATTGGATGGGAATCCACCTTCTTTTTGTGAAAGATTGTTAAGAGATGAAGAGAAATGGTTTCTAGGTCACAAAAGATCCTTAGAGCAATGCTGAAAAATATCTAAAAAAGTACAAAAGTATGGAAAGTAAGGTATGGCTTCAAAAAGTAGCCCTTGCTACTTATAGAGCTGCTACTGAGATGTCATGCTCGCTAGGCGAGCAGAATGGCTCGCCTAGCGAGCCCCTAAATGAGGCACCTGCGCCCAGAGAAACAACCCTTGCCAGACTGTCATGTTCGTTGAGCGAACAAAACCTTCGCCTAGCGAAGGTCACGCTTCAACCTTCGCTCCAGCGAGCTTGAGAGGTTTTGCTACTGGAATGCTCGCTAGGAGCTCGCTAAAGGCTCGCCTAGCGAGTGAATGCTGGCTGCACTTTTCACCAAGTCTGGACGTGTTCGCCACACACCTCGCTGGAAGCTCGCCTAGCGAGTGTGGTGATGTTTGCCACTGTAAAATACTGGAGCTTTTCGCTGGGCTCTCACTGGACGCTCGCCTAGCGAGTCCTTCGCCACAGCCCTCGCCTAGCGAGCAAGCTGATGAATGCTTGTTTTATTTGATCCCTTTGCCAAATTTCTTGTGTCTTCATTTTCTATTATTTCATGCCTACTTCCTACACAATAACACATAAATCAAAGGTACCAAGATCGTTTATCATTGTATTGCATTTCATCTAAAACAAAGTTGGTTTCGAACATTTTAGCAAGGAAATGGAGTGAAAGATACCCATATTTGATAGCTCAAATAAGCACTTTTGGGTATCTAACAGTTACTAAAAATAAAGCAAGATTGGTAGCACAAGGATACACTCAAGTTGAAGGAGTTGACTTTGAAGAAACATTTGCCCCTGTAGCTCTCCTTGAGTCCATTAGACTATTGCTTGGAGTGGCATGTATTCCGAAGTTTAAACAGTTCCAAATGGATGTAAAAAGTGTCTTCTTGAATGGTTACTTAAATGAGGAAGTGTATGTTGAACAACCTAAAGGGTTTACAAATCCAAATCTTCCAAAGCATGTGTATAAGTTGAGGAAAGCCCTCTATGGTTTGAAACAAGCTCCTAGAGCTTGGTATGATAGACTCACAGTGTTTCTAATTGACAATGGATACAGGAAATGAGGCATTGATAAGACCTTATTTGTTAAAAATGAAGGAGGAAAACTCATGGTGGCTCAGATATATGTGGATGATATTGTGTTTGGTGGGATGTCAAATAAGATGGTCGAACATTTTGTTAAACAAATGCAGTCTGAATTTGAAATGAGCCTTGTTGGAGAGCTGGCCTATTTTCTTGGGCTACAAGTCAAGCAGATGGAAGATTCTATCTTTCTATCTCAAAGAAAATATGCCAAAAACATTATTAAGAAGTTTGGCATGGAGAATGCAAGTCATAAAAGGACACCTGCTCCTACTCATCTGAAAGTCTCTAAAGATGAAAATGGTGTTAGTGTAGATCAAAGTCTCTACAGAAGCATGATAGGGAGTCTGCTATATCTCACAGCAAGCAGACCTGACATTGCTTTTCCTGTCGGTGTTTGTGCTAGATATCAAGTTGAACCAAAAGTCAGTCACATACACCGAGTGAAGAGGATACTGAAATATATCAATGGCACCAGTGACTATGGGATGTTGTACACTCATGGATTTGGATCTGTGTTGACTAGATACTGTGATGCTGATTGGGCTGGAAGTGTTGATGATAGGAAAAACACATCAGGAGGATGCTTCTTCTTGGGGAACAACTTAATATCATGGTTTAGTAAGAAACAAAATTGTGTCTCTGTCCACTGCTGAAGCTGAATACATAGCAGCTGGAAGTAGTTGCTCTCAACTGGTGTGGATGAAACAGATGCTGACTGAATACAATGTCACACAAGATGTCATGACATTGTACTGTGATAACCTGAGTGCTATAAATATTTCTAAGAATCCTATTCAACACAGCAGGACAAAATATATTGATATTTGTCATCATTTTATTAGAGAACTAGGGGAAGATAAAATCATAGTCCTAGAGCATGTTGCTACTGAAATGCAGTTAGCTGATATCTTTACAAAAGCCTTAGATGCAAATCAATTTGAATTTCTAAGAGGGAAATTAGGGATTTGTATTTATGAGAATTTGTAGCAATTAATTTTGAGTTAGCTGATATCTTTACAAAAGCCTTGGATGCAAATCAATTTGAATTTCTAAGAGGGAAATTAGGGATTTGTATTTATGAGAATTTGTAGCAATTAATTTGGAGTCGAAAAGGTAATAAAATTATTGTCTGCCTACTTAAAATAAAGTGCCCCATTTATGGTAAATCATCACCTAGTATTGGAAATTTCATCTATTACCTTTTCACACGCAACCTCTACTCAAACATTTCCAACTTCCTACATCTTCATCAAACTTCTCTGCTAGGGCAACTGAAACCTTTCCACAAAAACAACAAGATGTCACAACATCCAACACCATCTGGTTCTAAAACTACCAAACTTACTCACAAGGATAGAACGCCTTCTATGGACTTTCTTAATGAAGATATTTTAGACGTGATTCCCCTTGTCTATCATTCCAGGCAAAGCTCCTGACTCCAACCATCCCATGGATGCATCTGCCACTGCATGCCCTAATCAAGGTAACAGTTCTAATATCCCTTCCAGCTCTACTCATACCCCTAGTTCTAAGGACGACATGCATCACACTGATTGTGTCATAAGAAACCTAGTCACTAGGATTCTCAATGAAGGAAATTTTGTAAAGGGAGTTTCTACTCCTCTATCAAGAAGGGACCCCTCTCCTGAAGTTGGACCTCATAATGAAAAGGATGATGATTCCTCTAGGTCTGAAAAGGATGTGACTGCTGAAGGTTTATGCTCTTTAGGGCAAACTGTGTCTGGTAAGAAATCTATGGCATCACCTACTGCCAATGCTTCACAATTTAAGAAGCATGATTCTGCAAAGAAGGTGATTGACATAGAAGATGATAGTTTGAATGATCAAGATGATAGCTTGCTTCATCACTTGAAGCCAAGTGTGGCTAAGAGGATGAAGACTAGAAAAGGTAGGTTTGTGGCTGAAATGATGTCATCCAAAACTGCTAAGAAGACTACTGGTGTAGGCCCCTCAAAATCTTGGAGCAAAGTTGAGGTGAAGAAGAGGAAAGTGAGAGAAATTTCTGAGTCAGATGAAGATGTTGAAGAAGATGTCCCTGACATCTCCCCTGTCAAGAGGATAACTGTTAGGAAGTCCCCTATAAAAGTTGTTGTTGTACACCTGGACAATATTTCTTTCCATCTTGAAGATGGAGCAGCAAAATGGAAGTTTGTAATCCAAAGAAGGGTGGCGGTGGAGAGAGAATTAGGCAAGGATGTTGTGAATGTCAAAGAGGTCATAGACCTAATTAAAACTGCTGGATTAATGAAAATTGTTATTGGGTTATCTAAGTGTTATGAAGGACTGGTTAAAGAATTTGTGGTCAACATTCCTGAAGACATTGCTGATAAAAACAGCAAGGAATTTTGTAAAGTGTTTGTAAGAGGGAAATGTATCACATTTTCTCCAACTGTGATTAACAAGTTTTTAGGAAGAGGAACAGAAGGTGCATGTGAACTGGAAGCCACAGATAATGAGGTCTGTAGGGAAATCACAGCAAGACAGGTAAAGAAGTGGCCTAGTAAGAAGCATCTACTTACTGGTAAGCTGACTGTGAAATATGCTATATTGCACAAGATAGGGTCTGCAAATTGGGGGCCTACCAACCACATCTCCACAATTTCAAATGCCCTTAGAAGGTTCATCTTTGCTGTTGGAACCAAGCTGAAATTTGATTATGGTAGATTTATGTTTGAAAAAATTATCAAACATGCTTCTACAAATGCAATAAAGCTGCCCATAGCTTTTTCCCTCAATGATTTGTGGGATTATCCTGAGCTAGCACCCTGGAATTCTGAGCACAAATTATCTTCCTAGTAGAAGAAAACCTCCTCTATCAGTTCATTACAAATCATTTGAAGGAAGTCATGTCGAAGACATTGTCACGACATTTGCTGTGAAAAAGCCAGCCTCAAAAGGTGGTCTTATTGCTGAGCTGAAAGAAACTTGTAAAGAATTGGATACAGGAAAAGGGTAGCAACGACCAGGAAAGAGGCTTTGGAGGCTCTGATTACAAGCCTGGAGCAAGCTGAAAGAGATAATGTTGGACAAGCCAAGGAAGCAGAAGCCCAAACCTCTAGTGAGAGGTCTGAATCTAAAGATGAAACAAGTGGCAGTTCTGGTTCTGATGTTGATGCAGATGCAAGCGCCTCTTGTAACACCCCGAATAAAATAAGAGAATTATTTAAATTAAGTTAATAATATATTTGTTAACTTAATTAAATAAATTGAATTATTGGATTATTATTATTACTATTATTTGGAATAATAATTATTGGAAAATATATAAGTTGGAATAAGGAAAAAAGGGTTTCATTGTTGGTAAAGAGTTTTCACGTGAAACAGAGAAGCGGCTGAAAAGTGGAAAGTGGAGAAAGGGCAAAGAGGAAGAGCTAGAGAGCAAAGGTTGAAGAACGGAAAAGCTTGAAGCTTAGAGATTGCCGGATTATCTCAAGTAAGGGGGGTTTATCGTCGTTTAATGGGTATTATGGGTTAACATGTCATGGGTAGTGATAAACCGTTGATTTGACCCTAATTGGGATTGTTGAATACTGAGAAATTATGTTGGCTAAGTTATGTTAAAGCTGTAATTGAATTTGTATTCGAGTGTGTTGTGATTTTCCGAACGTATAGCTTTTTACGGAATTGGAATCGGAGGTCCGGAAGTCCTCCAACGGCGGAAAATGCGGAGAATTCTGCATTCTGCCTTGTGTTAGCGCAGGAACTGCTGTTTTGTCTGCGTTAACCGGTTAACCCAGGGCGTTAACCGGTTAACACTGTTATATTTTGTGAAAATGTGTTGTTTTGCCTGCGTTAACCGGTTAACCCAGGGAGTTAACCGGTTAACACTGTTGCGTTTTGCCAGAAAATGTGTTTTGTCCTGCGTTAACCGGTTAACCCAGGGCGTTAACCGGTTAACACTGTTGGAAAAGTGAAAAATTGATAATTTAATGTTGTGAACATAATTGGTGATTTGCCTAGGTTGGTGTGTGACATAGTAGGGATTGAGTTATGTTATGAAGTAATATTGTAGTCAATTTTGATGAGTAAAATTTGTTGGGTTTGTGTTATAAAGTGTCGATGCAAGTATGACTGAGTTGTTAAGTTGTTCCGTGTACGGAAAGTTGTTAAAAATACTGAGTTGTAGGCTTGATGAGCCAAAGTTGATTATAAGTTGATTATGTTGAAAACCTTGTTGTGTTGCTATTATTATTATGTTGTCGGAATTGTAAAGTCGTGTATGCCATGTACATTCATATGCATTAAGTCGGAGCTTTGCTCACACCACGTTGGCCTGGATTGGCAAATTTTAAGTTGAAAGTTGAAGGCTTACGCCTTGATGGAGCTTTGCTCACACCACGTTGGCCTGGATTGGCAAAATTTTAAGTTGAAAGTTGAAGGCTTATGCCTTGATGCCCAATAAAATGGCAATGATTTTAAGTTGGGAGTTTTACTCCGATTGGTACCACATGCATGACGAGTCGAGTCTCATTTGAGTTGCATTTTATGTTGTTATTGAGTTGCATTTTACGTTGTTATTGAGTATGATATTTGAGTTGATGTGCCGTTACTGAATGCATGATATGATTAGGGTGATTAACGTGTGAATTTACTTAGCATTACATGATGATTTATAATGCTTATTATATCGATTGAGGAACTCACCCTTACAACTATTTTTCAGGTAACGAGCAGTGAGTGAGTAGAAGCTAGTGCTTGGAGTCTAGTGTGGTCTCCTTAGTGGGTCATGCTCTGATAGATGTAACATCGGGACGGGATGTTTTAACTTGTTGATTAATTTTATGTGTAATGTATTACATATGTTGAATGATCTCTATCCGCTGCGTATTTTGCAAGAAGTGTTTATGTTGAATTAAATAATGAGCATGACTGATTTTTATGGTGAAATGTTGTGTGACACCCTTAACTGCAATAATTACTCTGATTTATATATTTGTTGTTGTAAATTAAATATTTGGGGTATTTTAGAAGGGTGTTACATTAGTGGTATCAGAGCAGGTCGGTCTGTCCGGCCAGTTGTCGTGTCGTTACTGTCTAACAATTGTGTATTGTTACTAATCTGACTTTTAAGTTGTGTTGTATTGATAAGTTGGAATGGCTGGAAGGAATGACGCTGCAATGGCTGCCGCAATGCAAGCGATGGCACAAGCTGTGCAGAACTTGCCAAATGCTGGTGGTGATGCTGGATCACGTAGCTTGGCGACTTTTCAGAGAGAGAATCCGCCGGTGTTTAAAGGGAAGCATGATCCAGATGCAGCCTTAGGATGGTTGAAAGAGATCGAGAGAATCTTCCGTGTTATGGATTGCACTCCAGCTCAGAAGGTTCGGTATGGTACTCACATGCTAGCAGTCGAAGCTGATGACTGGTGGCTAGAGACTCACGAGAGGTTGACCGTGGCAGGTGAAGTCATTACTTGGGATGTATTCCGTAGGGAATTCATGAGAAAGTATTATCCGGAAGATGTCCGTGGTAAGAAGGAAATTGAGTTCCTTGAGCTGAAGCAAGGAAACATGTCTGTCACTGATTATGCTGCGAAATTTGTGGAGCTGTCCAAATTTTATCCTCATTACACTGGTGCTGGTGCTGAATTTTCAAAGTGCATCAAGTTTGAAAATGGACTGCGCTCTGAAATTAAGAAGGCTGTTGGGTATCAGAAGATACGCATTTTTACTGAATTGGTTGATAGCTGCAGGATATTTGAAGAAGACAATAATGCTCATTACAAGATTGTCAGTGACCGCAGGGGCAAGCAACATCAAAATCGTGGCAAGCCGTATGATGCCCCAGTGGGAAAAGGGAAACAAGGAGCTGCTCCGGCTCAGAGGACTAGTAGGGGAGGTGCTCCTGCTGGTATAGTTTGCTTCAAATGTGGTCAGGCTGGTCATAAGAGTAATGTATGCACTGCTGAAGTAAAGAGATGTTTTCGTTGTGGTAAGACTGGTCATGCAATAGCTGATTGCAAGCACAAGGAAATGATTTGTTTTAATTGTGGCGAAGAAGGGCATATTGGAAGTCAGTGTCAGAAGCCAAAGAAATCTCAGACGGGGAAGGTGTTCGCATTGACCGGAACTCAAACCTCCAGTGAGGACAGACTTATCCGAGGTACGTGTTATATTAATGGCTTTCCTCTTGTAGCTATTATTGACACAGGTGCGACTCATTCCTTTATATCTTTGGATTGTGCTGTGAAACTTAAGTTAGATATATCTGAGATGTTTGGTAGTATGGTAATTGATACTCCTGCGAAGGGTTCAGTGACTACTACTTCGGTTTGTTTGAATTGTCCTTTGAGTATTTTTGGTAGAGACTTTGGGATGGACCTAGTGTGTCTTCCACTAGTGCAGATTGATGTTATTCTGGGTATGAACTGGTTGGTGTTTAACCGAGTTTCTATCAACTGTTTTGATAAGACGGTGGTCTTTCCTGAGATTGAGGAGGGAAAGAGTTTGTTTCTATCAGCAAGGCAAGTGAACGAGGAAGTAGTTGATGGGGCAGAGTTGTTTATGTTGTTAGCGACTTTGGAGGCTAAGGATAAAATGGTGATTGGCGATCTAGCCGTGGTGTGTGATTTTCCTGATGTGTTTCCGGAAGAGGTGAATGAATTACCGCCAGAGCGGGAAGTGGAGTTCTCGATTGATTTGGTACCTGGTACTAGGCCGATATCGATGGCTCCGTACCGTATGTCTGCTGTTGAGTTAACTGAATTGAAGAGTCAGTTGGAAGATCTGTTGGATAAGAAATTTATTCGTCCGAGTGTGTCACCGTGGGGTGCACCAGTGCTATTGGTTAAGAAGAAAGAAGGTACTATGAGGTTGTGTGTGGACTACAGGCAACTGAATAAAGTGACGATCAAGAATCGGTATCCTTTGCCGAGGATTGATGATTTGATGGATCAGTTGGTTGGTGCAAGTGTGTTCAGCAAAATAGATTTGAGATCTGGGTATCATCAGATCCGTGTGAAAACCGAGGATATTCAGAAGACTGCTTTCAGAACAAGGTATGGACATTATGAGTATTCTGTAATGCCTTTTGGTGTGACTAATGCGCCTGGAGTATTTATGGAGTATATGAATAGGATTTTCCATCCGTACCTAGACAAGTTTGTTGTGGTGTTTATTGATGATATTTTGGTGTATTCGAAATCTGAAGAAGAGCATGCTGAACATTTGAGAGTGGTTTTGGGAGTTCTACGAGAAAAGAAGTTATTTGCTAAATTGTCCAAGTGTGAATTTTGGTTAGGAGAGGTGAGTTTTCTTGGTCATGTGATTTCAAGAGGTGGTGTTGCTGTTGATCCTTCTAAGATAGAAGCGGTATCTAAGTGGGAAGCTCCGAAGTCTGTAGCTGAGATTCGAAGTTTCCTTGGTTTGGCTGGTTATTATAGGAAGTTCATTGAGGGATTTTCTAAGTTGGCGTTACCATTGACGATGTTGACTAGGAAGGGGCAAGCGTTTGTTTGGGACTCAAAATGTGAAGGAGAATTCCAAGAGTTAAAGAGAAGGTTAACTACTGCTCCTATTCTGATATTACCGAGTTCGTCGGAATCATTTGAAGTTTACTGTGATGCTTCATTGTTGGGTTTGGGTGGCGTGTTGATGCAGAATAAGCAGGTTATAGCTTATGCTTCAAGACAGCTGAGGGTTCATGAGAGGAACTATCCGACGCACGATTTAGAGTTGGCGGCTGTGGTGTTTGTTCTGAAGTTATGGAGGCATTACTTGTACGGGTCAAGATTTGAGGTTTTCAGTGACCATAAAAGTTTAAAGTATTTGTTTGATCAGAAAGAGCTGAATATGAGACAGAGAAGATGGTTAGAGTTTCTGAAGGATTATGATTTTGGTTTGAATTACCATCCGGGTAAAGCAAACGTAGTGGCTGATGCATTGAGTCGGAAATCATTACATATGTCTATGCTAATGGTTAAGGAATTGGATTTAATTGAGCAGTTTAGAGACTTGAGTTTGGTGTGTGAGAGTACTCACAATAGTGTTAAATTGGGAATGTTGAAGTTAACAAGTGGTATTCTGGATGAGATCAGAGAGGGTCAGAAATCCGATGTGCTTTTGGTTGATAAGTTGACTCTAGTGAATCAAGGTCAAGGTGGCGAATTCAGTGTTGATGAAAATGGCATTCTGAAATTTGGTAATCGGGTGTGTATTCCGGATGTTATCGAACTTAAGAAGAGTATTCTTGAAGAAGGACATCGTAGTGGCCTGAGTATTCATCCTGGAGCTACGAAGATGTATCATGATTTGAAAAAGTTATTTTGGTGGCCGGGAATGAAAAGAGAAATTGCGAGTTTTGTTTATTCCTGTTTGACTTGTCAGAAGTCAAAGATTGAGCATCAGAAGCCGTCTGGGCTAATGCAACCGTTGGCTATTCCAGAGTGGAAGTGGGATAGTATCAGTATGGATTTTGTTTCTGGTTTACCGAGGACAAGTAAGAATTTTGAAGCTATTTGGGTGATTGTTGACAGATTGACAAAATCGGCTCATTTCATTCCGATCAGAATGGATTATCCGTTAGAGAGATTAGCCGAGTTGTATATTGAGAAGATTGTAAGTTTGCATGGTATTTCGTCGAGTATTGTTTCGGACAGAGATCCTAGATTTACATCGAAGTTCGGGGAAGGTTTGCAGAGGGCTTTGGGAACTAAGCTGAGATTGAGCTCTGCATATCACCCGCAGACTGATGGTCAGACTGAGAGGACGATTCAGTCACTAGAGGATCTGTTGAGGGCTTGTGTTTTAGAAAAGGGAGGTGCTTGGGATTGTTATTTACCTTTGATTGAGTTTACCTACAACAATAGTTTTCATTCGAGCATTGGTATGGCGCCGTTTGAAGCTTTGTATGGTAGGAGATGTCGGACACCGTTATGTTGGTATGAGTCCGGTGAGAGTGCTGTGGTTGGATCGGAGATTGTTCAACAGACTACGGAAAAGATTAAGATGATTCAGGAGAAGATGAGAATTGCTCAGAGTCGTCAGAAGAGTTATCATGACAAGAGGAGGAAATCACTTGAGTTCCGAGAGGGAGATCACGTGTTTCTTCGTGTTACTCCGATAACTGGGGTTGGTCGAGCTTTGAAGTCAAAGAAGTTGACACCTCGATTTATTGGTCCTTATCAGATTTTGGAGAGGATAGGAGAGGTAGCCTATCGTATCGCTTTACCGCCGTCACTTGCGAATTTGCATGAGGTTTTTCATGTGTCTCAGTTGAGGAGGTACATTCATGATCCGTCGCATGTGATCCAAGTAGATGATGTACAGGTAAGAGATAACCTGACTGTTGAAATGTCGCCTATGAGGATTGGAATCGAGAGTTGAAGCAGTTGCGGGGTAAAGAGATTGCCTTAGTGAAAGTAGCTTGGGGAGGACCAGCAGGTGGCAATGTGACTTGGGAACTGGAGAGTCAGATGAAAGAGTCTTATCCAGAGTTATTTGCTTGAGGTATGTTTTCGAGGACGAAAACTCTTTTAGTGGGGGAGAGTTGTAACACCCCGAATAAAATAAGAGAATTATTTAAATTAAGTTAATAATATATTTGTTAATTTAATTAAATAAATTAAATTATTGGATTATTATTATTACTATTATTTGGAATAATAATTATTGGAAAATATATAAGTTGGAATAAGGAAAAAAGGGTTTCATTGTTGGTAAAGAGTTTTCACGTGAAACAGAGAAGCGGTTGAAAAGTGGAAAGTGGAGAAAGGGCAAAGAGGAAGAGCTAGAGAGCAAAGGTTGAAGAACGGAAAAGCTTGAAGCTTAGAGATTGCCGGATTATCTCAAGTAAGGGGGGTTTATCGTCGTTTAATGGGTATTATGGGTTAACATGTCATGGGTAGTGATAAACCGTTGATTTGACCCTAATTGGGATTGTTGAATACTGAGAAATTATGTTGGCTAAGTTATGTTAAAGCTGTAATTGAATTTGTATTCGAGTGTGTTGTGATTTTCCGAACGTATAGCTTTTTACGGAATTGGAATCGGAGGTCCGGAAGTCCTCCAACGGCGGAAAATGCGGAGAATTCTGCATTCTGCCTTGTGTTAGCGCAGGAACTGCTGTTTTGTCTGCGTTAACCGGTTAACCCAGGGCGTTAACCGGTTAACACTGTTATATTTTGTGAAAATGTGCTGTTTTGCCTGCGTTAACCGGTTAACCCAGGGAGTTAACCGGTTAACACTGTTGCGTTTTGCCAGAAAATGTGTTTTGTCCTGCGTTAACCGGTTAACCCAGGGCGTTAACCGGTTAACACTGTTGGAAAAGTGAAAAATTGATAATTTAATGTTGTGAACATAATTGGTGATTTGCCTAGGTTGGTGTGTGACATAGTAGGGATTGAGTTATGTTATGAAGTAATATTGTAGTCAATTTTGATGAGTAAAATTTGTTGGGTTTGTGTTATAAAGTGTCGATGCAAGTATGACTGAGTTGTTAAGTTGTTCCGTGTACGGAAAGTTGTTAAAAATACTGAGTTGTAGGCTTGATGAGCCAAAGATGATTATAAGTTGATTATGTTGAAAACCTTGTTGTGTTGCTATTATTATTATGTTGTCAGAATTGTAAAGTCGTGTATGCCATGTACATTCATATGCATTAAGTCGGAGCTTTGCTCACACCACGTTGGCCTGGATTGGCAGATTTTAAGTTGAAAGTTGAAGGCTTACGCCTTGATGGAGCTTTGCTCACACCACGTTGGCCTGGATTGGCAAAATTTTAAGTTGAAAGTTGAAGGCTTATGCCTTGATGCCCAATAAAATGGCAATGATTTTAAGTTGGGAGTTTTACTCCGATTGGTACCACATGCATGACGAGTTGAGTCTCATTTGAGTTGCATTTTATGTTGTTATTGAGTTGCATTTTACGTTGTTATTGAGTATGATATTTGAGTTGATGTGCCGTTACTGAATGCATGATATGATTAGGGTGATTAACGCGTGAATTTACTTAGCATTACATGATGATTTATAATGCTTATTATATCGATTGAGGAACTCACCCTTACAACTATTTTTCAGGTAACGAGCAGTGAGTGAGTAGAAGCTAGTGCTTGGAGTCTAGTGTGGTCTCCTTAGTGGGTCATGCTCTGATAGATGTAACATCGGGACGGGATGTTTTAACTTGTTGATTAATTTTATGTGTAATGTATTACATATGTTGAATGATCTCTACCCGCTGCGTATTTTGCAAGAAGTGTTTATGTTGAATTAAATAATGAGCATGACTGATTTTTATGGTGAAATGTGTGAAGTGTTGTGTGACACCCTTAACTGCAATAATTACTCTGATTTATATATTTGTTGTTGTAAATTAAATATTTGGGGTATTTTAGAAGGGTGTTACACCTCTGACTAGTTTTGTTAAAGTTGTCCCCCACTCTTCTGATGGTGTGCTGTGATGGATGTTCTGGTGGTTCTTTTGGCAGTCATGTTTTACTACCTTGATATATTTTTCTGGTTTTTTTATTTTCTGGATTTTATCTCAGCTTGTATAAAGTTGTGTTTGTTCCTGGATCTATAACACTTAACAATCTGCTTTGACATTCTGTGTGACATTCTATGTGACATTCTGTTTGACTAATAGACATTTATTTTGTTTCTTTGGTCTCTTTTGGCTAAAAAGGGGGAGAATTAGCTAAAGTAGATATGCTATATACATATGATGTTACATATGTATGTTGGAGATAATTTGTTTACTACATGTGATGTTAGATGGGGAGGTCTATGTTATAGGTGATGTTAAATGGGGAGGTGTATGTTACAGGTGATGTTAAAGAGGAGAAGTGTTTTGTCTATGTTTAGCAGACTAGTGCTAGCTGGAGGGGGAGGAGGAGCACAAGCGCATGTGTGTTTAATATGTGTTTTTGTAGTTGCTATTTTAGCTAGTAATGTGTGTTTTATTACTTCTGCTGCTAAACTGATACTATGATTATTCTTTTGTGAAACAAATGATCTGATGTATGTTTTAGCCAAAATTTGCCAAAGGGGGAGTTTTTTGGTTCTATGTGTTGACATCAATTTTGGTAAAACCTAGAGTTTTCACAAGTTGTCACAAGTGTTGTCTTGACATGATATAATAGGTTCCTGCAGGGTGTTTAAAATATCGTTGTGCAGGATTTAGCTGAGATGTCAGACCCGATGTCAAGACATCTGTATACAGAACATTCAGTCTGAATGTTATGTATTTTGTGATTGCGCTTTTTATACTAATCTATCTGTGATTGATGTGAAGATTGAACGTGCCATTTAATCAGTAATTAAAACTAGATTGATTTATTTTCCAACAAGATATGATCAGCTATTATAAGAAGATACGAATGGAAAATAGTTTTAGGGTTTTATGATGTCCAAGCCCAGTCAAACGCTTCTATATAAAGGGCATGGAAAACCTGGTTTTAACACACAAGAAATAACGAACGAAATAATGAGAGAGAATAAGGGTTTTAGTCTTGTGTGAGTGTGTGTATTGTGATCCATTCATTCATCCATTGATAATTGAATTGGACTGACTTTTGAGTTGTAATTTGTCCACTCTAAGCTTTGAAGCATGAGTGTGTGTTTACTTGGTTGAAGCTTTTAAGCAAGAGCAAGTATGTGTTCTTGAAGAGTGTCTTCTTTCATTGTAATATTTGTTTTTACATCACTGCTGTGATTTAGGGGGAGTGAGTAGGATCTCTTATCTAAGAGTTCTTAGATAGAAATCACACGGGTAGAGATTAGGTGAAAAGACTGTAACTTGGAGTTGTTTACTTAGAGTCTTTGAACTAATTATGTTTAGTGGATTTCCTTCCTGACTTGGTAGCCCCCAGACGTAGGTGAGTTTGCACCGAACTGTGTTAATAATTGCTTGTGTCACTTGTACTACTGTTCTTTATTTTTTATCCTGTTTATATTGTTCAGATATTAGTGTCGTGACATTACCTTCGACATCTCATATCTGATACCAGTATTTCAGATTCTTTGGTTGTTCGAGCTTGGAACTGAAGGAAAATCACCCCTCTATTTATAGGGAATGTGTTGTGATTCAAATACGTGTGGAATGGATCTCAAATCGTGTGAAACAACCCAAGAACTTTCAGATCCAAATTGTGTGAAAATTTGGCACCAAACTCGTGATTTTGGCGCTTTGCAAGTCGTTTTGTGTTATGATCAGATGTGTTTGGTAATGGGAAACATGTTTGCGCGTGTGAGAAGTTGTCCCAAGTTGATTTTGGCATGTTTCCACATTGTAGGTCACGGTACAACATAGAGTTCATGTCACCATGTTTATGCTTAGGCCAAATCCAATCCACTCATGCATTTTCCAATTTTCTTTGAGCCAAGTGATCACTTAATGGAGTAAAACACAATTCAAAAAGAATCAAGTCCAAAGGAGCTTTGAGGTGAAAGTTACATACTTGGGAAATTGAGGTTGTGACCTGATTTTTAGGCTAGGCAATTGGTCAAGCAGTTTGAGGCATGTTTGGTCATTTTGAGATCCCATGTTGATGATGCCATAACTTTTAATTACCTTATACATTTTGGATAAAACTTAAAGAAGTTATGGAGTTTGGACAAAGGCATGACATACTTGCAAATTAGGTCAAACCAACTTGCACCCCTTTGTGCAAACTTGCTGTTTTCTTGCATTTCATGCCACCAAGATAATAGAACAAGCAACCCTTGATGAAAAATTGATTAGGGCTTGAATAATCTTGAAGATAGCTTGAAGATTGAGAGATGTGACATGGAAATAAACTCATGAACCACCTCTGAATCACATTGAGAAAACTTGAATTTCCTTTGACCAAAAGACCTTTCTCTTGCCTTGATTTGAAGCATGATCACATATATAAGTAACAAGAATAAAGAAATACCATCTCTCAATGAAGTTAGGGTTAGTTGATAAGCAAAATAAGATGAAATTCTAATGTTAAGATATAAGACACAATATGGCCATGCTTGTGATTCCATGACCAAATGCAATGGTCTTGCATGATGTGATTTGATGTATGCAAATGATATATGCAAAAAGGGAAAAAGGGGAAAGTAAATTTTGGGATATGACACCATTGCGCAGCATCGCGTGCACGATAGGGTCATTAAAGTTGTACCGCACGCGCGATGCAAGGTATCATGCGTCTGATAGGCAATTTTCTGAGCTTTTCTGACATGTTATAATCCATTCTGACACCTTTAAAAGAGGATTTTCTTCACTTTCACAAGGGTTACGAAATTGGGAGATCAAGGCACAATTTTGAGAATACAAGTGGTGAGTTTTAGAGTATTTGAAGTCATTGGAGGTCATTACTTCAAAGGATTTCACTTGTTATCTTTATATATCAATTGTGGTATTTTTTATTGCATTATGAGTAGCTAAGCTCCCCTAGGCCAGGTTGTGTTATGATGAACCTATTTCTATATTGATTTGACTATTGTATAAACCTTTTGATCAATTGCTTATTATTCTTAATGTTTTTTTATGTGAGATACTCTTTTAATCTGATCTTGGACACAAAGGTAATAATGACCATTAGTCTATGTGTTAGACTTAGGGAAATTGTTGTACTTATACTAGTTTAATAAGAATAGGAGACTCTCAGTAATGTCATAGAGAATTAATGTTGTATACATCGCCTAACCCTGCTTACGCTGGCGGACTATGGATATAAAACTCTGAGTAGTGGTTAGTGAGTTATTTTATGAGGGATATGCTATAACGGTTTTGTTAGTTTGCAATGGCATTATAGTGATAATATCATTCATATAAGGCATCAAACATCAATAATAGAGGAATATGGGATTCAAGAACACAACCTGACCACCTTCATGACATTGTTTAATCGTTTATTTGCTTTTCGCACTAAAACTCGAAAACCCTTTTTTTACTAGTTTGCTATATATTTCCCACATTTTGTCTTGCTTGAAGGTAGTCCCTATTGATTAGATCTTTTTATTACTTTGACAGTAACGGTACACTTCCCAAGAAGTCATCATCCAACTTCTGTCTCAGGAGTCCAAATAACTCATGAGGATTATGTCATTGAAGGGGAGGCTGATGGTTAGGCTAGAGGTCCTCCCAGCTTTGAACAACCTTCTAATGTTCAACTAAAGGAGGATAAGGGTTATAATCAACAACATTTCATGGTGCTTGATGAATTTAAAGTTGGTGCACAAGAGTTTGTATCATACAAGTATGATCTAGATGGTTAGGTAATTATGATTGATACTGTGAAAATTCTTTGGGTTGAAGATTCCCATAACTTAGGTTTGATAAATCATGATGTTCATATCAATGTGTCAGAGACTCTACCCAACATGTTGACTAAATCTCAAGTGCATAAGGAAGTTGATAGTCATGTCCATGAAGAAGTTAAGGATGATAGTGGCATATGTAATGATAGTGATCATGCCTTAGATTATGTGAAAAGTATGGTTAATGAAGCAATACGTAAGAATGAAAGAAATCTTCTAGTTTGTACTTCAAAGAATGACATGGCTTCTCAGAATAATAAAGACTAGTCCACAAGTGGATGCTGAATTAGATGTGAATTGGTTCTTAAATCCAACCTCTGGCAGTGTCATCCTAAGAGATAATGAGGATCTGTTATCAGACACCAGGATGAGAAGTAGGAAAATGTCAGATGCTTAACAAAGGGTGATTGAGTATGGGCTCATTATGACATAAGATACACTTCACTTGGATGGTGTACTCCTATGATCAAATATGATAAGGAAAATGTTTTCCAATATGTGGCAAACATGTTACAAAGGAAGGATGTACAACTTGAGGAAACTAGTATGATCAAATCAGAATATGTGACATCCATTTAATTTTCTCTGATGTACTATTATCTTTAGAAATCATTTCATTAAACCAAGTTATGATAGTCTTGTTATGCTCTATCAACAACATTTTTTCACTCACTCGAGGGAATTTTTCCTTGATAAGATTTTTGTGAACGGTCAAGTAAGGTTTAACTTCACTAACGTTATTAAATATATACAAATGTGCTTAAATAACTATATCTCGGTAAAATGTATTAACATTTAATCCTTGAATACCTCTACCAACATATCTTCCACCATGACGAGACTCGAGAATTCCTATAGAGTTCGCTTATGATAAGTAATTTATACAAAACTCAATAGCTTCTTCTATGGTGTACTGTTCAACGATCAAAGCTTCTAGACAAGTATGATTATTTGTATACCCTTTAAATATCGCTCTACCAGATACATCCACCGTAAATAATCTGGACCACAAATTCTAATCTCCATTACTATATGAACAACTAAGTGAACCATAATGTCAAAAATGCTGGAGGAAAAAACATCTCTAATTGACACAAATTAATTGCAGTCTCATGTTCCCACTCATCTAAGTTTCTAGGTTGAATGACTTTACCACATATATTATTGAATAATAAGCGCAACTTGATTATAGTTACCATTACATTTCTTGATAGAATGCCATGAATAGCCACTAGTAGAAGTTGTTGCATCAAGACATGGAAATCATGAGATTATAAGCCAACTAATTTGAGATCATTCATTGACATACGTTTCTTCACATTTGCTGAGTACCTTTGGGGAACTTTGATACCTGACAAACAATCGCAATTTTGTTTTTCATTTTTAGACAGAGTGTGACATGCTGGGGGAGAATATGTTTTATTTCCTATAACTTTTGGGGATAACTCTTGTCGTATACCCATCACCACCATATCTTCATGTGAATAACTATTGTCCAAAGACAACTTTAATGTGTTATTGTCCTTTACAAACTTCCTTCGTGGTTAAAGGTGTTGGAGCGATACCAAACTCTTGATTTTCATTAAAATCCTTCCGCAATATACAATATGAATGATTAGGTGTTAAAAAAAAATTGATTCCTAAAATAAACAATTTTTTCCCATTTTATAATTGGTGAAAGCATGTATCCTCACATGTTTTATCACTAAGCAATATAGATAGGTAAATGTTTTATCACTAAGCAATAGAAATAGGTAAGTATTAAACAACACAACTAGACAACTCAACTCGTGTTTCTTATGTCAACATTGAAACTCTGAATTAATTTTTATTTTTAATGAGTTTTGATTGGAATGGATAACTCTGGATGCTTTTTTATAATCCAACATGTCCTTATTTTTAATGGTGTAGTTCAAGTTATATAGGATAACATCTAATATCTTGTATTTTCTTAGATGTTTATTCAAAATACTTCAAAATAAAGTATTCATGCACTTGCCTATTCTTTTGATTAAATTTTCTTGTTTTACAAATTTATTCTAATCAAGTTAGAAGGAAGATTCATACATTGAAAAAGTACTATATACAAATACATGTGTCATCCTATCCTTATAAATGTCCACGCTATGGTTGTTAGGGATTTAAAAAAAAATCTAGATTTTAATAGCTAAAAGTTATGGTTGAGGATTTTTCTTTTCTTTTTAAAGAGTATAATAAAATGGATGTAAGAAAAACTATTCTCTGGCATAAGTTGTCTCATGAATGAAAAAAAAACTTTATAATTAATAAATTTAAAGATGATCTTATTTATTAGATTTAATTTGATAATTTTTGTATACAATTTATTAAGCAAGATATTTAGACTTGGTGTCAGATATCTTATCACTGGTTGACTCTCGTTACTCTCTGTCTTTTTGAATATTGCTTAAGTATTTTGTTTTCGATTTGTTTTTAATCAAAAAAATTGATTAGAAATGAGTTATTTGAAAAAGCCTTTTAATTTAAATCAGCTTGGTAAAGGTTCACTTAATTCTTATAACTGTTTAAAAAAATTTAATTAGATTTTATTTTATAAAAATTTCAGATTTAATTTTAATAAAGAAGTTTGAACTTGCGGTTTATAGATTCAGTAGATTTTTGACAAAACTCTAATGGGAGTTTTTGCGGTTTATGGATTTCTGTAAATTTTTTACAAAACTCCGATGGGAGTTTTGGCGGGATCTTTGTTGTTATTTAAGGAGATGATTTTCCTTATACGAAGACTCACCTTTTGAAGATTTTAGCGAGCCATATTCTATATTTTTGAGTTTTTGTATTATGCCAAAATAACCTCTTTGCAAGGATTCATGAAGATTTTATATATGTATCAAAACGAATTTATCACATTTGGCCATAAATCAAACATAAAATAGGGTTTATCTTAAAATTTGGACAACCCCAAAAATTCTTTCCAAAATTCTTATCAGTTGTTTCCCTACGAATCCACAATGACATTTTGGTACACATCGCGAGCTTGTGTATACACTGGATTCACAACTTTCAGAGTTCTTCTACTTCAGAAACGAAGAACGTTGGTCAGACTTCATGCTTCAAAGAAAATGAAAAAACCATGAAAATGAACGGACGATGAAAATGAAGATGAAAACTCAGCTGCTATGTAGCTTAAATAAACGGATGTTTGTGGAAAACAAACGGAAGGGACTCATGCATCTATTAAAAAGTTAAAGGACCAATGTGAATTAAGGGACCAATATGAACCCAAATGTATAGTTTAGGGACCACCAATGGTATTTTGCCTGATATTTTTATTGTAATACTCTAATCTTGAATATCTTTCTTATTTTAGAAGGGTATATTGGTCTGTAATTCTTATTTGAATCTCATCATATATAGTTAGTTTTTAAACACTTGGGAGAGTGTTTGAGTAAAAATTAGGGGTCTTAGATTCATGGGGAGCCTTGTTCTAAAAACACTGGGAGTATAAGGAAAAAGACATTAAACCGGGAGAAATTTGATGTGATCATTGTGTGCTAATGACTACTCATTTAGTGAATTTTATTTTATTTAATTGATACCCTCAAGACATAGGTAATGTTGCACTGAATTGAATTATCATTTATCTACGTTATTTATTTTAATTACTTGATCATCGCTTATTGTACATCGTATTGTCTCACACATTGTCTTGACATTCTGTGTGACATCTTCTCGTAGATCGAACAAAATTTAAATTGTCAATACAACATAAGCCATGTTTTGGTTGGGTGAGCTTAAGGGTTTTCTATACTTTCTTTTCAAGATGAACAATGCCATAGGAAACGAATATGTTTATCAATTACTAAAACGTGATTGTATGAATTATGACTCTGCCAAAGATCACAACTGAAAACAACACTGAAAACATGAAGCATTGGAAGGAATGGTCACTTGCTGAAAACGAAGATGCGCTTGCAAACTGTCATGCTTTTAATGCCATATATAATGGAGTTGATATGAATGTCTTCAAGATTTCAACTTCTTAACACAAAATTTGAAAACCTAAAAATAAGTGAGGATGCAACTATCTTTGAATTCAATGTCTAACTTCGTGACATTGATAACAACTCATTTGGTCTTGCTGACAAGTGTAACTATAAAGTGCACCATAATAGGGGTTTAGTTAGTTTTTATGAATTTTTCTCATTCTTAAGAGATGTTTCTTTCCTTTTTATTTTTCGGTAACTACGGTGAAGAACTTATAACAAGAATGTAGTAAAATAAATTGTAGGAAAGTAAATGAGACAAAAGAATCATACTAGTTCCCCTTAATCTCAAGAGCACATCTAGTCCGTTCACACCTCGTGAAGGATTTTCACTATGTTAGATATTGTTACAAGCTCACTCCAAGACCCTTTACAACCCTCTAACAAAATGAAAAATCAAACCACCTTCGTTTCATACAACACTGAGAGAAAAAATACTTCTTTCTCTTAAACTTTCATGTTACCACAAACTTGATCAACAAGTTACAACACACTGATAAATGATTTTGAATATTAGTGAATTTGGATGATTTCCAAAATTCTATAATATCTTTTATCTCCAATAAAAAATTTAAGTAAATAAAAATTCTAAGTTCATAAGGTTTGAAGAAACATTTTCTCTGATGTATGAAAAATATATAGTAATGAGTCGTCAGAAAGTTATGATGAAAGAGGTGAATTAAAACCTGATTTTTTTATGCATCACAAGATGTCTATTGAATGAGTAGCAATGGTTGAAAATATCCTTGATTAACTGAAATGATTTGGAAAAGGTTTCATGAACAAAAGCGACATTATGATGTTTCATATTTTTCACACAACATCAGGAAGTAATCCATTGTATACAAGGATCAACTGATTGTTTCAAGTTCAACGTTACAATTTTTTGAAA
The DNA here is from genome assembly GCF_024323335.1 of Lathyrus oleraceus. Classification (NCBI taxonomy): domain Eukaryota; kingdom Viridiplantae; phylum Streptophyta; class Magnoliopsida; order Fabales; family Fabaceae; genus Lathyrus; species Lathyrus oleraceus. Next base: position 376,725,586 of record NC_066579.1, read on the forward strand.
GAAATGCACTGATCAATCAAACGTGGGGAATGGTACAATCAATTGTGGGGTCAATTTTCAAGGCACTTCAATCAATTTTATGTAGAAGTCAATCGATTGACACATACATGAAAAACCAATTTTGAAAGTTAATGGTTGCGTGCTATCGATTTTACTTCCCACTTCAATCAATTGCACCATTAATACAATTTATTTTTTTACCTTTTCATTATATACCTTGAATTAAACTTACACAACGATGATATGGAAACTTAACAAGGCTTTAGATAGTTGTGAGCCCTTAAAACTTATACATAATTGAATTGCTTCTTGTACCTTATGATTCAATCACTTGAAAAACTATAACATGAGCTTGATCATCCTTTTCTTGAGAATTCTTCAATCATGAGCTATCTTTTCATTCTTTAAATACATTTGTCTTCATCAAAACATTATTATATCAAAAGTTTGTCTTCACAATCTAATGATGAAAAATATGTACATGATGTTTGTATTTTCTTGAAAAGACCCCCTAAGATTGATGACTCACCCTTAAATGATGAATACTTGAGTTATTTTAGATCTTTGTATCAATTGAGTACCTTATATGAACTATGAACAAGGAAAAAACACAAACTTACATCCTTCTCCCCCTTTTAATATTATTAAAAAAAAAGGAAAGATGGAGAAATAGTAGAAATTCAAGCATAGGAAAATACACACATAACATATAACCATTCATCAAGCACACAAAAAATATACTAAAAACCAAATATATTAAAATTAACCACAAACATCCAAACATGCATAACATAGAAAAAACAAAATAAGTCTAAACTGATACATAGCCAAAATCATGTCTTAACAAGAAAACTGAAATAAATTAAAAATCAAAAAATCTTGTTCAAAGATCATTCTGCATTCATATCATTATTATTCTCATCTCATCTCTGAAAAACTTCCAAACGATCCATCCTACCCGAAATTCAGCCAACTCATGATGGATGCTACCGAATTATTGACCGATATTCTCAAATTGTTAAACCATGTAGTCCATAATCATTTGATTGGTTGATCCAACATCTTCCATTGGTTGAGGAGCGAGGAGGAGCACAAGGTTCAGCCAACTCTTCATCTAAGTAATAGAAGGTTCCTTCAAGCTTGTTATAAATAACTCCCATTTTATTATTGATAATATCTCTTGTAGTCTACAAATCTGTGTACGACACTTTGGAGTGAAGTTCAATGGTAGTATCCACATTGCAGTACTTGAAAATATTTGTTAAAATCCTTGCATAACGTAAACCAACATATTTTTCATTGTGAAATAACATCTAGAATTTGATTCTTGACAACCAACAACAATTTCATTTCAACATTTGTAATAGTCGTATAAAAGACTTTCACTAATCGGGATAGAATGAAACAACATCCATAATCAATCCTTCTATTTTCCGATTTCTCAACAATGCAGGAAAAATAAAGCATCTTGAATAAAAAGTGTGAAGGTTAACATATGTTAGAGATATAAGCTTATTTTCATGGAAGAATGCAATGAATCTTTCTCTTTGTTGAGTGGTGGTGAGGACTGAGGAGCCTTGAGAAACCCATAGTTGGAAGTTTAGAGCTTGATAAAGAAGCCTTTCCTTTTCCCTTTCTTTGAGATGCCATTGTTAAAGATGAAGAAAGTTTGAAGCTTCTAATAGAGTTTGGAGAAAATTTGGAGAAGATGGGAAAGGGAGAGTGTTGGGAGCATTACTTTCCTTTCCTTAAGGGATTGAGATTGAAGGCTACGAGGGTTTCACAAGGGATGTGGGGCTCTTTTTATTTTAAAAGGGGAGAGAGTATACATGGTTGGACTAAAATTTGTCTGAATTTTTATAAGATTTTTGGCAAGAGTAACGTATTTTATACATAAGTGAACATAATAATCAAACATAAACTTATAATACAACACAAATGTTTCAGATCAAACAAACAACACATGATTATGAACATACATGAACAATCATAATTAATTCACAAATGGAATTATGAATTGATTAAGTATAATAATACAAGATGAATATCATGTACCTTGAAAAACTTTTGAAAAATCATAATCAAATATCATCTTGACATGTCTGATGAAGACTTTGTTATCTTTTATACATCAATTTCATCGAAAGTGCAAAGTGCTCTCCCTGTCTTGTATAAAGGTTCCTTTTCTACAGGTATTGTGAAGGTATCTTCAAATTGATCATGTTTGTCCACAATTGTGACTTCAACATGTCTTTTAAGAACATGGCCTTATAGGAAATGATGTTTGATGTCTATATGTTGATCAAATTCTTTGTTAGGTTGATCACACTTGTATGTCACATTTTAAGGGAATGTATCCAAGATTCACACCATGATCGCAAAGTTGTTGTTTTAACCATAAGATTTAAGCGTAACAACTTCCAACTACAATGTATTCTGCTTCACTCATACTAAGAGAATGCATGCTTGCTTCTTACATGACCATGAAACAAGAGAATTACCTAAAATATTACATGTACCACTTGTGCTTTTTCTGTCTTTTTTGCAACCTGCATAATCTGAGTCAGAATATCCAACTCAATCACATACACTACCTTTCGGATACCATAGATTGACATTTGTGGTTCCCTTTAAGTACTTCATGATCATTTTCATTAAGGAGAGATGAGATTCCTTTAGACATGCTTGATATTGATCACAAAGACAAACATTAAACATAATGTTAGGACGACTTACGGTTAAGTTAAGTAAAAAACCAATCATATCTTAATATTTATTATATCAATGGGAACATTGGATGCATCTTGATCAACATAAGTGTTTGAATCCATTGGAGTACAAATCTCTTGCAATTTTCCATATTCAATTTCTTCAATAATTCTTTGCAATACTTGAATTGATTGATAACAATGACATTATTCGATTTCTTAATATGAAGTTCAGGAAAATACTTCAGTTTATCCATCATAGACATCTAGAATTATCCTTGCACAATCTTTGAAAATTGTTCACAAAAGTCTTTATTTGTTGATTTGTATATGATGTCATCAACACGAAGGTAATGGAAACACATGAAAGGGGAGTTTTAATTGGGTTTCAAGAACTAAAAGTTTTGCAATCCAAAAAGACAAATAGAAAACTAAGAACAAAAATAAAGACCACAATTATTCTTTTTCTAGTTCGCTCTTAACAAAACTACCTCCTTTCCACCCATCAAAGTGATTTCTCCTTATCACAAGGACTTAATCCACTATAACCAAACTTGATTACAAAATAAACCAAATGTCAATGTCTTCTTGAGTAATTCTAATTAAACCCTAATCATTCAAGAAAATATAATTACAAAGATTGAGATACAAAGTGTGTTTACAAAATACTTTTAAGAAAGTAGAATACACAAATGAATTATTAAGTGTTTCACATAAAATATATCCTATGAAGATTATGAACAAAAGTTCCTTGTGTGTATGTTTCTTTTCTCTCAAAAATATTTACAGTATGCAATATTCATGTAATGATATTCTTTTATAATTCTTAGCACTTTGTTACTGTTTCATTCTTCCAAGACTCCTTTAAATAGGCAATGAAAAGATTCGTTGGAGGGTGGAAGCGGAATACACAAATTTAGTTGTATCCTTGCATAACGGTTTGTGAAACTAGGAGACACAATGGTACAATAATACAATCCTTATCAAACAAAATTAGTATAGTGGAAGGAATATTTGATCTTGTATTGTGTACTATTTTATCACGTAAAACCTTTTTGATCTAATCTTAATATTCAGGGGTTTTTGGTACAGAGGTGATGAAGCATGCATATAAGAAAAATAAGAGTCAGGTTGAGAGAATCTTCAAAAACTTGATCTTTAGAGTCTTGATCCAGTTCATCAGAACCTGGTCTTCAGAGTCTGGTAACACAATTCATCAGAGTTGTTTGAGCGCAAGATATCAGAGCTTGGCAATGTTAGAAGCTTCAGAGTCATAAAGCTTTGGATAAACAATGTTCATAAGCATTGAATAGAGTAGTCCAAAGCTTGATTATCTTGTAGAGCACACATCTCAGAGTCAGAGTATAATAGGTTCAGAATCTAATGATGTCACACATCATTCCTTCAGAATCACAACGTCTATCTAGTATTTGCACATTAAAAAAATCATTAAGGAATAAGCACACTCACAATAAAATGTCTACTTTAAGACCATCTATCTTAGAAAGTTAAAATCATTAAAAAAAATAGTTTGTTGCTTGTCTATAAACGTAAAAGTTGGTGTGGATGATTTGCGAGACCAAATTTCTCATTGAAAAAGCACACTCACAATAAAATGTCTACTTTAAGACCATGTACTGAAATCCTCTTTTGTTTACTAAACTTGAGATTCCCATAAAAAATAACATTCTACTACAAATTATAATCATATTATTAGCATGTTCACAAATTTCATAAAAATCAAGTTGTCACTTACCAAGTTCTCACTACGCCAAAAACTGGAATAGACAGCGCACCTTAGAGGGCGCTTTATTACAAAAGCGCATTCTAAAGTGAAGCGAAAAAATAAGGAGCGAACAACTGGAATAGACAGCGCACTTTAGAGGGCGCTTTTGTAATAAAGCGCCCTCTAAGATGAAGCGAAAAAACAAGGAGGAGATAGAGGGACAACAATACAGGGCGCTTTTTAGAAAGCGCCCTCTAAGGTTACCCTTTGAGGGCGCTTTTAAAAAAGCGCTCTATAAGTCCATGTGCATTTTCAGTTTATAAAGCGCTTTTGGAAAGCCTTAGAGAGCGCTTTCATAAGCGCCCTCTTAGGCCTCCTTTAGAGGGCGCTTTTTTTCCACAAGCGCCCTCTAAGGTCCCCTTTAGTAAACATTAAAATTATAACATACTGCGCGTTTTGTTATTTCACTCTCTGTTATTTTCGTTCTTTTTCACGTTAGGGTTCTCACTGCTACGATTTTCGCTACTTCTAAGGCGTTCTCCTTCCACCTCTGTTAGATCTACGACGTTTCCTCCTTCTATTAATTCGTTGTTAGCTGTTCGATTTTGACACCATAGGTATTTTTCTAATCTTCATATTACTTGGTTTCTCTTCTGACGTTCGCTATTGTTCATTTTTGGTTTCATTTTTCTTGGTTCATACATTTATTGAGTTTTGTTTCGAAATGAGTATGCATCGTTAAATGAGTGTCCTAAATGCGGTGTCTCGCGATATAAGAACAAGTTGTCTCCAGCAAAAGTCTTGTGGTATTTTCCTGTTATTCCGAGATTTAGACGCATGTTTTGAGTGATGTAGCAACATTTGGAGTCGGTGCTGTTCAGGTTCGACCGAAAGGAAACTAAATTTGTAACGTTCCAAATTTATCAGACCATAATCTGAACAATATTTACATGTCATTTAGGTTCTTGCTACGATTTTAACTTTGTGGTTAGCAGACAAATCTGGTCGCCGGCTTTTACTTATTGTGAGTCTGAGCTTTTTCGATAATTTTTGCATTCACATTACTATTTGTTTGGAGGGTAATAAGAGATTAATCAAAATCTCCTATTGCAGGTTTCTTCATCTGCAATGGCTTTGAGTCTTTTGGTTGTTTCAATATCATTCTACTTGAAGGTAATAATAATTTTTTTGTTTGTTATATTTTTTGAACATTTTTTTTGTTTATTTTTATATATACATAATACATTAACTAGATATTACACATGCATTCATGCATAAATGTTCAGAAATTTGTAACACAGATTCACAGGATTATATATCAGTAAATTCTTCTTTATATTTTTGGTTTTTTATATGGATAATATATTTTATGTTGAATTTGCTCTCAGGAATATATATCACCAGATTCTGATTTATATGCGACATTGAGCCTCGTATCGGTGGCTGGAGTTGTGGTGTGTAAATACAACTTTATTACACAAATGATGGTTTCTATTGTTTGTTTCCCTAACTTCATTATTATAAACTTTCAATTTCTTTCAGGTCATGGTTATTGCATTCTCTCTGGGATTAGGAGCAATGCCATGGATTATAATGTCTGAGGTACAATTTTCTTCAATAATAATATGCATGACAACCCTATATGAACAAACCTTTGTTGTAATATAATGTGATAGTTGATGTGTTGAATATATTTTACATAATAGATTCTTCCGATTAACATCAAAGGCCTAGCTAGAAGTTTTGCAACACTTGCCAATTGGTTCTTTTCCTGGTTGGTTACATTAACAGCAAATTTGCTCTTGGATTGGAGTTCGGGAGGTTTGTGTGCATTGCCTATGTTAATTTTCTATAAATATCTATTGTTTCTAACCAGAAGCTTCCTATGTTTTTATCAGGAACCTTCACAATATATACTGCAGTGTGTGTTTTCACAGCAGGATTTGTTGTCATTTGGGTCCCCGAGACAAAGGGAAAAACTCTTGAAGAAATACAACAGTTTTTCAGATGAAGTTTCCTTTCGAGTAGCACTTCAGCTAGTGTTCACTCATGTATTCACATTCATATTTTTTTTTCTGAATCAACTCAATTCATTTTTGTGGTCTTTGGTCTTGTTAAATATGAAAAATACCAAAACAGTGTGATTTTCTAATCTAGCAGCATACTTGCATTTTTGTTGTAATTGATTGATTATAAATAAATAAATGAAAGAGAGTGGTTATTATACATTTCAATTAGAGTAGCAGTGGTTTCGGTTCATGACATTTCAAATAGCAAGAGGATCATATAAACAATAAGCATATATCAGTATTTGTATTTTAATATTATAAAAGCATAAAAAGAACCTTTAGTTGCTCTTGTGAATTATAACAAGCAGTTGTATGCCATTTTCTTCTGGTTACCTCTTGTGGCTGCAACATAACCTGAAATGAGAATATGGTCACAGAGACATGTGATGCATGTAAATGTTAAATAACCACCCACTTTAGAGGGCGCTTTCCAAAATAAGCGCCCTCTAAACCCTTTAAATTTCCATTTTAGAGGGCGCTTTCCAGTAAAAGCGCCCTCTAAACCCTTAAAGGTTTCCACTTTAGAGGGCGCTTTCCAGTAAAAGCGCCCTCTAAACCCTTAAAAGTTTTCACTTTAGAGGGCGCTTTCTTTAAAAGGCGCCCTCTAAAGTGGCCTTTAAAGGGCTTAAAGAGCCACTTTAGAGAGCGCTTTCACCAGGAAAAAAAGCGTTGTCTTTACCTATGCCAGCGCCAGATTAGAGGGCGCTTTAAAGCGCTGTTATAGGCCAAAAAAAACGTCCTCTTTTCCCTTATTTGGCGTAGTGTCTTAATACACTCATCTAAACATAATGAAAGACAAATAAATTAACTTGAAATTAAAAACATGATTCAAAATATTTATGTAAACATACAATTAGTTCACGGAATCATATAAAAACTTGATAGTCAAAATTTAAAAAACTTCATAAATATTTTAGTATTTCAATTATACTAATCATCGGGCTTTAAACTTTCTAAGAAACAATTACGTGTTTTATTTAGAATATAGTATCAGAGTTTTACAAGGATGAATTGAAAACTCACAAATGGTTGAAAACTTGCACATTGTTAGTATCACATTTGAAAATTGAGACCTACGAAATAGAAATCATTAGATTTGTCTGCAGAGAAAAGATAAAGTTAAAAGAGAGCATTTACAGACCTTCACAAGTTGAATGAGAGCCATAGTTGAAGGGGGCTCTTGCTGGGCAACAAATCCTACACAGGAGAAAAGGAGAAGCTTACGTGCTGAAGAAACAATTAGTGTTAGATTTAGGGTCGGTTTATTTTGCTTTTTTTTTTTTAAATGATTTTTATAGTGTTATAGATTTTAGTGTAAAAACATTTTACAAAAAAACTTTTCATAAAAGTTTAAAATGAAAATTTGGTTTGAATAGTTATTATTAAAACGTCATTGTAGGTATTTCATCATTTTATCGAAACTTTTTTTGGATATCAAATTTTCAAAAAATCACTTAATTTTGAAGCTATTTCAAATAGTTTTTCATAAAAATCATTTTTAAGATACAACTTTTGAAAAAATTGTGATTTTAACTATGTTTTGATCTTCAATAATGTATATTTATGTTATAGAATGAACAATTCAATCTTTTAATTTATAAATAAAAAATTTAGAAAAAATTATAATATTTTGAAAAACATTTTTGTAAAATCAATTTTCAAAAATATAAAGAAAAAACCCATTTTTTTAAAGATAAAAGAAACTGATCCTTAGGAGAAGCTCGTGCGAAGAAGAAATGATTAAAGTTAGATTTGTGATGAAGAATAAATGGTTAGAGTTAGATTTAGATTTAGGATAAAGAAGCAAAAGAAGAAAGGGTCTGGGTAACCCAATCAATATCAGATTTGTGAGGATAATATATAATTAGTTACCTATTATTTTCTCCGAGAATAATATTTTTACCTTCAAAAAATTAGATGTTGTTATAGAATAAAAATGTTGTAGTAAGTTGTGAATATTGCTTGTCGCATTAACAATCGAATAACCATTTAAATAGGTATCAAGGCCACACATTATGAGCTATGGAGGGGGAGGAAAGCCAAATGTGAAATACTTTCTTATGCTCATTAGTAGGGGTGTTCAAATCCAAACTGATTCAAATAAAAATCGTAAATCAATCCAAAAAAACCAAAAAATACAAAATCAAATATTATTGGATGTTTTAAGATGTCATTTTAAAAAAATCATTCGGTTCGGATCGAATTTCAAATTTGTTTTTAAAAAAATCGAAACCAAACCGAACTGTATGTATTTATACTTATTCACTATTTATTTATTTTTCATTACTATAATATGTTATGTTACTTTATTATTGAATAATACATATTCTTTTTAATACTATTTATTAGTTTATTAGTTTTATTTTTAATATTCTATATATTATATGAAATATATTATGTATTAGCATTTTAATAATCTTAATAGAAATATAATTTATAATTTGGATTTCCAAAAAATAGATACAAATTAAACCACGTAAAATTAAATTAGATCAGATTGGATTTTTTAATCGGTCATTAAAAATCGAACAGAACCACAAATAAATTTATCATTCTATCGGATGAGGTTTTATCTCAAAACTTATCCAAACTACGTAGCAAACACCCTTATTCGTAAGTATATGTTATATTCTTGCATATAGAGAACAAAAACAAAAACTTGACCCTAAAAAAGATGAAAGCATCTTTTGGGGGTATTCTATTAATAGTAAGCAATGTCATGTGTTTAACAAACATACAAAATTTATATTAGAATCAATAAATATCATTGTTAATGATGTCCAATCCGAAATAATATCTTTTGGAGACGAAGATTTGAGCCCCTCCATGTCAACATGATATTCAAGTTGTTCCAATCAATGAACCTAACAACCTACAACCTATTGTAGAAGATAATTACACATTAAACATTGAAGATATTGCTCCTGAAAATAAAGGACCTTCTTTGTAGGCTTAGAAGAATAATTGCATTGAAAACATAATTGGGGATCTAAAGGAGTCACTCTTCGAACAAAAGAACATGTTAATGTTAATTATAGAGAAATGGTATCTAACAATGAGCTCAAGAATGTGATAGAATCCCTAAATGATGAATACTAGGTCAATATTATATAGGAAGAGCTTGCTTAATTTGAAATAAATGAGGTATGAGAAGTGGTTCCTAGACTTAACTCTTCTAATATCATTGGCATTAAATAGAATGGGAATGGGAATGGGAATGAGAATGGGAATGATAGTATAAACAAGGTATGTCTTGTGGCTCAAGGCTATACTCAAATTGAAGGAGTTGAATTTGATGAAAATTTTGCTCGAGTTGATCGTCTTGAAGTCATCATATTGTCTCTTGGAGTGTATTGCCTCTTGAAGTCCAAGCTCTATGGAGAGTGTATTCTTCAATGGACACTTGACTGATAAGGTATTTGATGAGCATTTAAACATGTTCATTGATCTGTGTCTTCCAAATCATGTCGAAAAACTTAAAAAATATTTCTTTGGTCTCAAACAAGCTCCCATAGTTAGGTATGCAAGGTTTAGTGAAGAGAAAAATTACTTTAGAGATTTGTAAAAAACTATGTGTATTCAAATGAATTCGAACATAAGACAGAAATTGCAAAACCATGATGAATTGATAAAACATAATTAATATTTTAATTTGCATTGATTCACTCAAGGTGTCTGAATTTATCAAACTATATTACTCTGCAACTAAGATTACAAGTCAACAAGTTAATTGACAAATTGGCAAATCGATTACTAGATCTAACTAAATCTAAGTTAATTGAATAAACACTACTTTAATAAACACATGTTACCTCGGGCACGAAGGGAGTTTCATCTCGGTGATACAAGCGAGATAACGAAGAGAGTCCTTAAAATTTGTCACTTTAGTCCTCGATTTCTGATTATATATGGTGATCATTGAAATGGTTATTGGTTCGATCCTCAACAATAACATTTTTATATTTTCAAAACTAGCGCCACATGCCTCTTGGTTTATGATAAAAAACGATGAAAAAATTATTATTTTTTGAACACATATTACATTATTTACACAAAATATAAAATTAAATTATTTACAAATGACATTGTTTACACAAAATATAAAATTAAATTTTTTACAAATGACGTTATTTACACAAAATATTATATTGTTTACATAAAATATAAAATTAAGTCATTTCATTTAATCATGGGGGAAGATTAAATGTTGGATATTTCATGCATTTGTTTATGATATAAAAAAAAGGTTAGATAAATAAAATAAATATTTTGTTATGTGATTATTTAAGAAGACAAACCTTTAACCCAAATATTTTTATTCTTTTGCAATCCATCATCACTACGCCAAATAAGGGAAAAGAGGGCGCTTTTTTTGGCCTATAACAGCGCTTTAAAGCGCCCTCTAATCTGGCGCTGGCATAGGTAAAGACAGCGCTTTTTTTCCTGGTGAAAGCGCTCTCTAAAGTGGCTCTTTAAGCCCTTTAAGGGCCACTTTAGAGGGCGCTTTTTAAAGAAAGCGCCCTCTAAAGTGGAAACTTTTAAGGGTTTAGAGGGCGCTTTTACTGGAAAGCGCCCTCTAAAGTGGAAACTTTTAAGGGTTTAGAGGGCGCTTTTACTGGAAAGCGCCCTCTAAAGTGGAAATTTAAAGGGTTTAGAGGGCGCTTATTTTGGAAAGCGCCCTCTAAAGTGGGTGGTTATTTAAAAAAAAATTTAAAAAGCGCTATATTTATTTATTTATTTTAGACAACCTGTATATTGAAGCAGTACACCTAAAACTGTATATTCTTATCATTTTTCAACACACAAAATATTATAAAATAACAATGGGAATGACCAAAGCAAAAACATCAAAATATATTCTTATCATTTTTCAACACACAAAACATAAAACAATTCGAGGTATATGTTTTAAATCATAAACTAATGATTGAATATCTATTTTAGACAGTTTGCATCAGTGATTTACAGTACAAATTCATCTGGCACTGAAGTTTCTGCAGTACTTGTTAAATGATAATTCATCTAGAAGTACAAAATATACAGAAAAAATTACTATGATAGTTGAAATTTAGAAGTTTCAAGTCTTAAAATCAAACTATAAGTGGGGGCATTTCAATTCAAGAACATTTCTCTCTTTCACAAGACTGTTATCAGAAATTGAATGGAAACCTATTTGGAACATAAACCAGGGATATTTTTAAGACCCATCTTGCCAAGGACAAGCTTAGGAATAGCTGGAGGGCTATCAAGCCCCATGCATCGACTGAACTCATTTGCAAGCTCCACTAACCTATACTTATCTTTCCCCACTTTCTTGTTAGAGTTGTAGTAACCAAGCCATGCCTGATATGCTGCTTCTTTATTTTTCATCTCCACATTGGATAGAGCCCTTTCCACCTGTTAACAATTTAAAATGTAAGTGCATCGTTGGAATCACAGTGAGTTTAATGAACTTGAGGTGGCATTGTAATTTTGCTAAAGCTTTAAAATTTAGCTTTTGCCAAAATCATGGTGACACATCGCGATCCTGCCAAACTCGTAGCTAATCGTTGCTCCACATATTGGTTTGTTTGTCTAAAAACTAGCTAAAATATTAGAAGAAAATCAATAACTGTCTCCCTTGTATATCCAAGTATACCTTTTTCTTAGTGTCAGGATCAACTGAAGGGACCAGAGCTTTCCCAATAGGTAAATCTTTTGCAGTAGCTAAAAAGAACTCTTCCCAAGGAGCTAGTAGCAGTATGCCTTGTCCTTCTTTTCCTCTTCGCCCCGTTCTACCTAGTCGATGTATATATTATTCTCTATCAGCCGGTAGACCAACCTGTTCATTGTAGAAATGGAAGAAACATGACAATTTGAAATCAATAAAAGCGTTAAATAATTTGGCAAATCATAATAAAAAAGGCTTGCACTTTTAGCAAATGTATGTATTGAGTGTCCTTACGAGTATGCGTTAAACAGGACAGAAATTCATATGGACACGAGCATGCTGGTAATATAGTCACAAGTGAAACAAGGAAGGAGATCCAAATATACATGTACAACAAGAGTAACATCTGGATAATCAACTCCACGTGCAGATACATCTGAAGTAACCAAGATGAGACCCTTTGACTTCCGGAATTCATCAGAAACTCTGGTTCTATAACTCTGAGGCTTTCTTGAATGTATTTCTCTCACATTCAAGTTCAACTCCCCAAGGAGATCAGCAACAAGTCTTGTGACCATAGCGGTTGTGCAGAAAACAAGAACCTGATAAACCAATAGCTACATTACATATCCTCCAAATCCATGTAAACATGATTGTAAAAGTTAAACTTTGTTGTCAAATCACAGTTTACTAATCCAAAATACTAATCTAAACAGTTCATAGTGAAAGGACAGAGAAAAAATTAAAATACAGTTGGTTGCAGATTAGAAAGCAAACCTTGTAGTCAACATCATCTGCAATGTGCTCCTTCAGAATAGCATAGAGTAAAGGGAAATGCTTGTCTAATGGTGCAACTAAATGCATTTGGCGGATCTGAAATGATCCAAAGCACCATAAATAAAGATCCAAAAAATATGTTATATGATGGTTGTATATGCATATACACATGTAAGTATCTAACAAGTTATTACTATCATGAAATTATAAACAATTACCTGTGAATATGTATCCTCACTACCCTCCTGAACTGTATTAATATATTCAAAATCCCTTTTCATAGCAATATGGCAGACTTGGCGCACTTTCACAATCATACGAGAATAAGCCCAATGCGCATATCTTTTATAAAGCATGAATCATCACAGCTAAAAAGGAAAGGAGTGAAAAGAAAGAAATACAAACCTCGTCGGGAATTGTTGCAGAAAACATAAGTGTCTGTCGTTGTTTAGGGATTGCAGCGAATATCTTCTCAATATCTTTGCGAAATCCCATGTCTAGTAAATGATCAGCTTCGTCGTAGATCTAACAGAGGTGGAAGGAGAACGCCTTAGAAGTAGCGAAAATCGTAGCAGTGAGAACCCTGACGTGAAAAAGAACGAAAATAACAGAGAGTGAAATAACAAAATGCGCAGTATGTTATAATTTTAATGTTTACTAAAGGGGACCTTAGAGGGCGCTTGTGGAAAAAAAGCGTCCTCTAAAGGGGGCCTAAGAGGGCGCTTATGAAAGCGCTCTCTAAGGCTTTCCAAAAGCGCTTTATAAACTGAAAATGCACATGGACTTATAGAGCGCTTTTTTAAAAGCGCCCTCAAAGGGTAACCTTAGAGGGCGCTTTCTAAAAAGCGCCCTGTATTGTTGTCCCTCTATCTCCTCCTTATTTTTTCGCTTCACCTTAGAGGGCGCTTTATTACAAAAGCGCCCTCTAAAGTGCGTTGTCTATTCCAGTTGTTCGCTCCTTATTTTTTCGCTTCACTTTAGAGTGCGCTTTTGTAATAAAGCGCCCTCTAAGGTGCGTTGTCTATTCCAATTTTTGGCGTAGTGCATATAGAATAATTTCAATGCTTTTATTATAAAATAAACAAATTTCAATGTTTTTATGACAAATACTTTAATGATAAAATTCTGATATTCAAAATGTTTTTATAATGTCGCACGAACCTTTTGAATGAATGTCTTTTAAGTTTCACGCGGATCACTAATGACAATGTCTTAAGCGTTGATACTCACTAAATAGTCAACAAAGGTTTGTTTAAGGAATGCAAAGAAACTCAATAAATACACTTATTTTTCCCTTCGGTTATGACTTAACCCCGAGATAAAATAATTCTTTTTAAATAAAAATTATAATAAATTTGATACTTTTAACCTCTGTTTCTAAAAGAAATGAGGTAATAGATGACGTCTATTGCCAAAAATATTGTGAATGGAAAATAATTTAAGTAACCTGTATTGTTTCCTTTTTCAATTTTTTAGCATTCATCAATTTCTTTGTGTGTTGCAATATGATTACAACTAAATTTCTCAATATTGTCAACCGAAGAAATTAATATATATAATAGAAAGTTTTTTTGATTAACGACATTGGAAAATTATTCCATTAAACATTGACGTGAACAACAATAAGAACATCAACAACATCATTACGTGAGAGAGATAACAATAACAAAAAAATGATGTGTTAAAGGTTGGTGTAAGAAGAACAACAATACAAAATCAAAAAAAAATTATGTCTCTTAATCCATCCGACATAATGATATTTAAGAATATGAAACCACTGAACTTTGTGAGATAGATTTAGGATAAACTTAGTGAAGGAATCATTTTATAGTAAAATCTAGATATCATACCTTTAGTTATTTGAGAAACCGAAGGAATAAAATAAAATCATAAATGATAAGAAAAGTACTAGAATACCTAAATTTCTAGACTCCAAAATTTCACTAGGCTCCGTGGCCTTGTGTCTGAGATGTGTTGTATTTCAATCTTTATCACAATCCACTTTTCCAAAATTCACAATTTTTTTTCGGGTGAAATTGTTCAATTCTGCAATAAATTCACTTTAACCTTGAATTCTTAAACCAAGTTGAATAAAAGAAACTCCTAGTCTTTAACTCTGATTAGCATAACACATGTGCTTTTTGTTAATAAGCGTTCTCTTAGGTAGAGGGATATATTTTTCTCTTTGATTATTTTCTACTACATATAAAAAAGAGCTTTTATCAAAATAAAAAGTGTTGTAACAAGTTAGTATATTAGACTGCACTTTTCTTCAGAGTATTAGATAATGCTCTTATTCAAAGCGTTATCTAAGAGCTACATGTTTTTAACATCACTTTTTAGATATATAAGCATTGTTAAAAGAGTGCTATTATTTCATCGTAATATAAAGCGAGATAAGAGGAAAGTATATATATAGAAATGAAAACAATAATATTTTCTTCTTATTAATAGCTTAATAAATAGTACAGATAGTTCATGACACATACATAAGAATTAAAGAAAGAAAACAGTGCAGTAAACAAAAACAGAAGCAGTAAAAGCAGTAAAAACAACACACAATCAATCATAGGTCTTATTTAGAATATGTAACATACTATACATAGCATGACGCATAAGACGTTGCTATTAATTATAGTATGTATGACCCGTGAAATAAAAACAAATTACCAGGTAGGTAAGAACCTAGTAAGTAATCACTTTTTAGTATAGAAGAGGTGTAGAAGCTCTTTCTCAATGGAATATGTGGGGGCAGAGGTATTAGCATTCCAAATAAAAACTCCACCTAGTGATGCATCGTTAATGAGGATTCTGCATCCATCAACAAAGACTTTTAGACTCCATGTAGTTGGAGTATGTGTATTGGTGTTAACTCCTGGCAAGAGTTTAGATCGTGTACCATAATCAGTAGCTAGTTTATAAAAAAAACTTACAAACTCTTTCTCTGTGGGAAAATCCTCATTATAGAACTTGTAGTTAATCCAATCAATATTATCTTGGTTGTTGGAATACAATTTGAGGTAGTGGAGGTTGACATTATTTGTGGGAGAAATGGACACCACTTTCATGGATTTCGAAACATCAAGGTCCTTCTTAAGCAGTTCTATGACTTTCCCTATGCAAAAGGAAAAATCATTCTCCTTCGATTTGATGTATTCGTAGTTAATATCAATGCCATCAATTATGTTACCCACCTCGCATGGATGAATTTTCGTTTCATAGTCTTGGATGAGCACTTTGATTGATGTTACTGCATTTCCAATCCAACTATCTAGATTTTGAGGGTTGAATGGATAGTCAGCGTCATTGCTTCCGATGGTTATTACCACTTTCACGTTCCTATGCTCTTTTTTTATTTTCACCACTTTTGCTGGGCTAAAGTCATTAACGTTCCAAGTGCTCCTGAACAATCCTGTGCCTTTTCCACCAACATAAGTCTCTCTGGCAAATCCCAGAATGAAGTGGAATTCTGGGATGTGGTCGTCAATTATGGCAGCTGGAAAATCATGTATATTTTCTCCAAGAGTATCAATCATTCCAATGTACTCTCGGAAAATGGTAGGCTTCACAACAGGTTTGATATCAGTTTTTGACATTGTGACTTTAGTTGTATTTTGCAATGAGATTTGATTGCTTGTGGTTGGAATCACTAACTTCTCATGCCCTTTTATAAGCCTATAACTTCTATTTTTTAATGAACCTTTTATTTATAAAACAACACGTCTAGACAATAACCAAGTATATGCTTACATGTGTATTCCAAATACACTTGCCTATTCTTTTAATCAACTTTTTTTTGTTTGACAAATTATTCTAATTATTTAATATAGAAGGAATATTCATCAAATTAAAAATAATATATACGTTATCCTTCCCTTATAAATGTTCACATTATGGTTGTTAGGGATTCACAAAATAAAAAATAAAAAACATAGATTTTAATAAGTACAAGTTTTTGGTAGAGGATTTTTAAACTATTTTTAAACTATTTAAATGGTTTGAATTTACGACATTTCAAGCAAATAGTGTTCACCTTAACTAATTAAAATCCGAACTCAAATGCCTAGGAGCATGACCTCTTACTTTTCTAAATTAAATTTATTTCTTAAATTTTTGATCCAATCGATGAGAAATGCATGAGAAATCCCTATTTTATTTAAGTTTTTAATTATAATATAAATCATCTATTTGTCATACCGATACGAAATTTCGCTCAGGATTTGAATTTCAATTCTCTTCTCCTCTAATTTTACATTTTATTTAAAATCAAAATAGGGTCTTATTTTATTTAATTTTTTGAATATAAAATATCTATTCACTTGTTTTTTTCAAACCGAGAGCAAAAGTTGCTCATTTGACTTAAGTTAGAAGGAAGATTCATCAATTAAAAAATAATATATATATATATATATATATATATATATATATATATATATATATATATATATATATATATATATATATATATATATATATATATATATATATATATATATATATATATATATATATATATATATATATATATATATATATATATATATATATATATATATGTTATCCTTCCTTATAAATGTTCATATTATGGTTGTTATAGAATAGATATAATAATTTTTTTTCTTTATTAAGTTATATCCCTCATATTTTCCTCTTTTAAATATTTTAATTCCTTTTTAATTTTTATTTTTTAGTGAAAAGTTTTCATTTTTACTATTTTAACAAATAAAACATATATTTATATAAATAATTTGTCTATATAAATTTATTAATTTAAAAAAATGCAATTTTAATGATAATTAATTTAATAAATTTTTAAAATAATATTTAAAACTTTAATTTTATTTATAATATATAAAAGTTTAAAGGAAAACATAGCTACTAAAATAAAATAACCTAGTGGTCATTTGTTCGATTTTTGAATGTGTCAAAACTGTGGATTTTAGTTTAAGTTCTTCAATTAACTAAAAACGATCAGTATAATTGATCCATAATTTTGTCACTAAATGCGTCGCTACAGGTTAGCGACTAGCACGTCTCCAACTGAACATTAATAGTCGCTTTATTGGTCGTTAAACATTATAGTGACCGATTTTTAAGTTTTTTTGTCACTAAATACGAAATTTTTAGTAGTGTATCGTTTAGATATAATAGTGATTGGTATACGATAAGAGTTAGCTACAACAGAAATAGGAAATAAAATATATTTTCCCCTAGTATATGTCACAATTTGTCTAATAAAGAATAAAAGTTTTTGCGATTGTTTGCAGGTTATCAACGTTCCCCAAGGATACCGATCAAATGTGCATAAACTTGTGTCAATGAAAGATATCAAATTAGTAAACTTAAAAAGTCATGATTGTCATTTTTTGACTTATACCAGTGAATATCTGTGATATTTTGCCAAAAAGTGCAAGATAGATATATTATATTTTATTCTTCTAATTCATGTTTTGAATCTTATAAAAATATTTATTAAGTTGATTTTGTATTTTATTTAATTTTTAATAGAATACATATGTTTCTGGTTTCCTAAATCGGACAAATTCTTGAAGTCCATGCACCGATGAAGATAAAAGAAAGGAAGATTAGAAACTTCTTTTCTCTTAGATTTGTTTTAGTTTTTTTTTGTCGTAGTATCTATTTTGGTGGGTGTTATTATATAATTGACGTTACTTTTTTATTTTGATATGTTTGTAAGATTTTTTATTTGAAAAGTATAATTGAAATTTTCTTTGATATTTTAAATTTTGTGTGGTGCATAGAGAAAGTATTGTCAAAATTTGATTATTAAAAAATATAAATTATAGGAAAGAAATATTTTTCAAAAATAAGACATATATCAACAGCTAATTTTGTTATATACCAATGGAAATACTTAGTGGAAAAAGTTATTAAGCAGTGTAATTAGTCATTGCTATAATGTAGAATCTTTGTCTAACGAAACCTCTATTCGTATAAGTTCTTTGACATTTACAACGGTTTTTGGACATTTACCAACGGATTTTTATCGTTGGTACATGTCAAATTTCTTGTAGTGTCACATCTGAAGCATACTACACGCATTTCTACATAGTTGGCGCCCCCTCCGCCCCTAACTTGTTTAATTATTTTTATTTAATTATTTTTATTTAATTATAGTATTTTTTTATAAATTATTTGATAATTTATTTATGTGATGTTTGTATGTTTTTAGATGTTTTATGATGTTTTAGAGTATTCGAGTGTATTTTAATCATTTAATAATTATTAAAATATTTGGGTGAGAACGGTAGATTTTATTTAATTATTTAAAATAACAATAATAATTATTTGAGGGTTATAATTATTATTATTTAATTATTTAAATATAGTGTGCATCTTATATTAAAAATATTTTTTTCTTTTAAAATCAAATAAATATTGTATTTAAATATTAAATTTAATACTTAGATTTTTGATCCAATCAATGAAAAATGTCGCTCAGGGTTTAAGCTTAAATTCACAGCTCCTACAATATTATATTTTATTCAAAACCAAAATGTCACCCCTATTTTATTTAATTTTTTAATTATAATATAAATTATCTTTTGTCATACCTCGCTCAGAATTTGAGTTTCAATTCTCTTCTCCTCTAATTTTACATTTTATTTAAAATCAAAATAACGTCTTATTTTATTTAATTTTTTGAATATAAAATATCTATTCACTTGTTTTTTTCAAACCGAAAGCAAAAGTTCATTTGACTTAAGTTAGAAGGAAGATTCATCAAATTAAAAAATAATATATATGTTATCCTTCCCTTATAAATGTTCACATTATGGTTGTTAGGGATTCACAAATAAAAAATAAATAAAAAAGATTTTAATAAGTAGAAGTTTTTGGTAGAGGATATTTTCCTTTTAAAAAATAAAATAAAATACATGTAATAAATTTTTAAAATAATATTTAAAACTTTAATTTTATTTATAATATATAAAAGTTTAAAGGAAAATATAGTTACTAAAATAAAATAGACTAGTGGTCTCGCACGAACTTTTGAAACATAAGGTCATTTGTTTGATTTTTGAATGTGTCAAAACTGTGGATTTTATTTTAAATTCTTTAATTAACTAAAAACGATCACTAATTTTGTCACTAAATACGGGGTTGATATCTGTGATATCTTACACCTGATTTTGAATTCAACAGTGGTTACAAGCTGCAAGACAGATATATTATATTTTATTCTTTAAATTCATATTTTGAATATTATGAAAATATTTATTAAGTTGATTTTGTATTTTATTTTATTTTGTTTTTAATAGAATACATATGCTTCCTGTTTTCTAAACCGGACAAATTCTTGAAGTCCATGCATTGATGAAGATGAAAGAAAGGAAGAATAGAAACTTCTTTTCTCTTAGATATGCTTTAGTTTTTTTTTGACGCAACATCTATTTTGGTGGTTGTTACTATATAATTAACATTACTTTTTTATTTTGATATGCTTGTAAGATTTGTTATTTTGAAAGTATAATTGAAATTTTCTTTGATATTTTAAATTTTGTGTGGTGCATATAGAAAGTATTGTCAAAATTTGATTATTAAAAAATATAAATTATAGGAAAGAAATATTTGTAAAAATAAGACATATATCAACGGCTAATTTCGTCCTATACCAATCGAAATACCAAGTGGAAAAAGTTATTAAGTAGTGTAATTAACCATTGCTATAATGTAGAATCTTTGTCCAACCATTGAAAATTTGTATCCATTTAAAATATTGGAACGAAAAATTATTTTTATTTATTTTATTTTTATTTAATTGTAGCATTTTATGAATTATTTGATAATTTATTTATGTAATGTTTGTGTCTTTTTGGGTGTTTTATGATGTTTTAGAGTATTCGAGTGTATTTTAATCATTTAATAATTATTAAAATATTTGAGTGAGAGCGGTTGATTTTATTTAAATATTTAAAATAATGATAATAATTATTTGAGGATTATAATAATAATTATTTAATTATTTAAATATAGTGTGACACCTTATGTTTAAAATATATTTTTCTTTTAAAATCAAATAAATATTTTATATAAATATTAAATGTCTAACGCTTAATTGAATAATTATTTGATTTAAGATTTATTTTATTTTATTTATCAAATTAAATAAATATTTCGTTTGTGATTAAATATTTGGGAATTAATTTTAACGTTGGATTAAACATAATATATATCGTAAGTGGAGTGAAGGAAAAATTAAGGTTTGAGTCATATCGCTAAACGGCGCATCTGAGTTTGAGGCAATTATTTGGACAACGAGGAACATCAAGACCATGAAAGCTCAATCTATAAGGTAGGGGGAGATTACTTACTATAGGGTGGGGTTTAGGCAACAGAGTGATGAATGTTCCATTACTTTGAATTATTTAAAATAACGATATTTTTTATGTTAAATCACAATATAATATGAAATTGTGTTTTTCCAAAATCCTTTTAGTCAATTCTACATGATAATATCCCACAAGTGTTTTGAGGGATAATCTCATTAGGTCAATCTTTGTCATTTTTTTATCGTTCTATTAACCGTAATCCCTTTTGGAGAAAATCTAAAAACTCTAAAATTAATCTTTTGGAAAAAAACATAACTTTTGGGAATTTGTCATTGGGAATTGTATGATGTAAGAATTCAACATTGGGAGGCATTCGTTTTTTTAGCCCTTTAAGCTCGTTTAAGTTCTGAAAAAAATGTTACACTATTTTCTGTAATTTTAGCAATTTATGTTTTATTTGTTTTATTTATTTATTTTGTTTAGGATTAAAAGTTCATAAAACTCATTAGAGTTTCTTTTTTTATGTATTTGAAGACATTTGACAATGTCACAAGGATTAACCTTTTGATTATAATAAATTTCAAAGTTTTTTTAAATCTTTTTGGTGAATAATAATAATTTTTATAAATAAAGCAAAAACTAACAAAATCTTTGTCCTTAGTTGAAATAAGTCTTTTTGTTAGAAAATTAATGAGATATCACCGCCTTTCGACAGTTGTTTTAATTCTTAGCTTAAGGTAACAATGGGGTTTTGGTATTTGTCACGGTATCTTGCATAAAACTGTAATAAAATGCGGTAAAAGTTTTGGTTTGAATATTTGAGAAATATTGCCAAAGTTAGGGTTCGACGATCACTTTGCATGTATATGTTCGATCAACAAAAATTATAAACTCCTTTAGATGATAAACTATTTCACAAAGTCCTCCCAATGTGTTTATCTCTAACACACATTGTGAGTTTTCCCATTTTGATCCATTGTTTATCTCTAACACAATCTATCAAAATGACAACTTTTTGGTTCAACCTTATGGTGAACAAAATCATTCATTACTATCTCTAGCTAAAAAACAAGATTGGATGAAAACCTAGGTTAAGAGTTGGTAAACATCTCTCGATCATAAACCAACACAAAGAGTTTTCAATAAGAACAAAGTTTTCACCATATATTCACCATTAAAGAGTTTACAAATGAAGATCCTTACATTTACACACAAAGCTAATGATCATCTACATCTAACCTTGACAAAATGAAGGACCTAGCTACTCATTTTCATGGTAGCTTGTTCAACAAGTTTCGGAAGAAGGTTGATCAACATCCGAGTCGAATAATCGAGATTGGATGGGAATCCACCTTCTTTTTGTGAAAGATTGTTAAGAGATGAAGAGAAACGGTTTCTAGGTCACAAAAGATCCTTAGAGCAATGCTGGAAAATATCTTAAAAAGTACAAAAGTATGGAAGGTAAGGTATGGCTCCAAAAAGTAGCCCTTGCTACTTATAGAGCTGCTACTGAGCTGTCATGCTCGCTAGGCGAGCAGAATGGCTCGCCTAGCGAGCCCCTAAATGAGGCACCTGAGGCACCTGCGCCCAGAGAAACAACCATTGCCAGACTGTCATGTTCGCTGAGCGAACAAAACCTTCGCTCCAGCGAGCTTGAGAGGTTTTGCTACTGGAATACTCGCTGGGAGCTCGCTAAAGGCTCGCCTAGCGAGTGAGTGCTGGCTGCGCTTTTCACCAAGTCTGGACGTGTTCGCCACACACCTCGCTGGAAGCTCGCCTAGCGAGTGTGGTGATGTTTGTCACTGTAAAATACTGGAGCTTTTCGCTGGGCTCTCGCTGGACGCTCGCCTAGCGAGTCCTTCGCCACATCCCTCGCCTAGCGAGCAAGCTGATGAATGCTTGTTTTATTTGATCCCTTTGCCAAATTTCTTGTGTCTTCATTTTCTATTATTTCATGCCTACTTCCTGCACAATAACACACAAATCAAAAGTACCAAGATCGTTTATCATTGTATTGCATTTCATCTAAAACAAAGGTGGTTTCGAACACTTTAGCTAGGAAATTGAGTGAAAGATACCCATATTTGATAGCTCAAATAAGCACTTTTGGGTATCTAACACATACATTGATGTGTCTTATGACGAATGGTTGTTTTGATATTATGTTTTATGTTTGTGATTGCATGATTATCATTCAGGTTTTGAGTGAATTATTATTTCTCGATTATCATACTATTTTCCGAAACTTTAACCATTACTATATGTAAGTGTATTCTCACCCCTTTCTTGTTTGTTTGGTTTTGTGTTATGCTTTGCACTGGTGATTAGCAGGACTGAGGTTCGTTGTTGCAGTGAGATGGTTGTTGCCTCTCGGCAGACTTTTATCTTTCGTATATTCTAGTTTTCGAATAAGAATGCTCTGATATGTAACACTAGGGATAATGGCGTTTGTTTGCATTACTTTGAATTATTTGCAATCAACTATTATGAGATTTTGATTATGATGTATTGATTCAGTTCTATTCATACATGTTTCATGGTGTTTCTAAATAAATTTCCGTTGTGCAACATCTGTTGTTTTATGATTTATGGAGTATTTTTGATGGAGTAACATCTTTTTCCTGTTATTTTTATTTAAAATCTTTTATCCGGGGTTTTGGGTGTTACACTATGCATGTCTCTTCTATATGGTTTTATTGCTTGTCCTTTCAGTTTTATTTCAGTTTTAGTCTTGTATCATTTAGTCTGCTCTTTAATTTTCCCATTTGAGGATCAAGTTTTAGATTCGTATATTTTAGCATGCAAGATTCAAATTGTTTGTGTTTGAGTATGAACATTGTGCTTTAACTCAATTAGTCGAGTTTTTGGATCAAGTCATGACACATATAGAATCTCATTAAACTTTAAAAATTGCAAAAATTGAGATTTTAGGTACGTGATTCGAATCACACACCCTATGGTTTAAATCAAAAGGAATTGAGGTGAAATATGAATTTTGTGATTCTGTGAGTCGAATAACAGGTTGGACATTATTTGAATCATGGAACTCTGTGACTCGTATCACAAGTTTTACATGAGTCAAATCATGAAATAATTGTTAGCCCCTGCCTTGTTTGAGTCGAAACATGACTTGTTCATGACTTGAAACACAATATTGCATGATTCGAATCACAGGTTTATCTTAACTTGACTCATGGTTGAAATGGGTTTCTCATAAGTGTATATCTTGTTCCAAATTACTTTTTCACTTGACTCAAATAACACAAGTGTTTAGGACTTGAAAAAAGAATGATTTTTCACTATCTTTTGTGCTTAATCTCTAACACCTATAAATCTTTTTTCCCACAAAATCATTCACAGTGTTAAAAAAATACGTATTTCCTTTGATGATTTGAAGCACATTGTACACCCGGAAAGTTAGTTTGATCAGGCGAGGTATAAGATCAACGAAGTCTATTGTGAACATCAGTTCTTTGAAGGCGAGTTGGTGTGACATTCGAGTACGATGAGGCTAACAAGTCGGATAGTCATATCCATAAATTGGAGTCCAATTAGGAATATTAAAATCAGTCGAGAACGACCTTAATCATACAAATCAGGTCCGATGACAAGGCTAAAATGTCACTTGAAGGGTCACAAGAGACGGTTATAAGATGATGTATTATGACAGAAGAGTTAGAATTATTAAATACGTGGATGATACATAGAAATTATAGATGGCAGGCGTTACTGAAAGATGTATTTATGAAGGATGTGAGGAGTAAAATAAAGAGAATGAGTATAAGATTGGAACCTGTAAATAGGAGACTGTTTGAAGGGTAAAGAAAAGTGAACAAGAGACAAGAAATACATAACAGACACTTCAATCAATCGTTTTAGGATCTCCTTGACTGAAAACAAGGAAGTCAACCTTTTAGTGTTGTTTATTCTCCTAAAAACATGATTGTATTAGACCCGACATTGCATATCTCGTAGGAGTGTTGTGCAGGTTTATGAGTAGACCGAGTAATGAGCACTAACAAGCTATTAAGCGAGTTATGAGGTATCTTAAAAAGACCATGGATCTCGACCTACACGTTTAGTGATAAAAAATTTATATTCATAATGTTTTTATAATGTGGCATGAGCCTTCTGAATGAATATCTTTTAAATTTCACGCGGATCAATAATGATAATGTCTTAAGCGTTGATACTCACTAAATAGCCGACGAAGATTTGTTTAAGCACTGCGAAGAAACTCAATAAACACGATTCTTTTTCCCTTCGGTTATGACTTAACACCCGAGATAAAAAGTTTTTCTTTTTAAATAAAAGTTACAAGAAATTTGATACTTTTAACCACGGTTTCTAAAAGAACTGAGGTGATATATTACTTCTATTGTCAAAAAAAATGGTGAATAAAAAACAATTGAAGTAACATGTATTATTTCCTTTTTCGATTTTTTACCATTCATCAATTTTTGTGTGTGTTGCAATATGATTAAGAATAAATTTCTCAATGTTGTCAATCGAAGAAATAAATATATATTATAAAAAGTCTTTTTTGATTAACGACATTGGAAAATTATTCCATAAAACATTGACGTAAACAACTAAAAGTACAACAACAACATCATTACGAGAGATAGATTGCAATAATAAAAAAAATGATTTGTTAAAGGTTGGTGTAAGAAGAAAAACAACACAAAACAAACAAAAAATATGTCTCACAATCCATCTGACAGACCGATGTTTAAGAATATGGAGCGGTTGAACTTGTGAGATAGGTTTAAAACTTAATGAAAGAATCATTTTATAGTAAAATCTATGTATCATACCTCTGAGTTATTTGAGAAACAGAAAGAATAAAATATTTAATAATAAAATAAAATCTTAAATGATAAGAAAAGTGACACTTTTAAAGAAAAAAAAAACAAAAATTGCATTTGTTAGAACTCAAAGCATGTATCATAAATTAGAAATTAAGCGAGATGAAGTTTCCAATTAGTTTCACACAAGATTCAATTTATACAGAAATTAAAGAGTTAGAGAAAGAGAGAACAACACCAAATTTGTCTAGGCAGTTCCCCTTTCGTCCTCGTTTGGGATACGTCTGTCCCCAATTCTAAAACTAGAATTTAGATATTTATTATCAATTGCAAAGTTTATACAAGAGAAGAAATAAACACCACCAAACAAACATAAGTGTTGTTGTAGATCCTATTCACTTCTCTCCCCTTGATTGTAGTTGAACCAAGTACTTCAAACATTTCGAACAAACCTCCGATTGTAGTTACCTTATTCCAAGAATTCCAAGTTCTCCAAAACTCTAACTCGGCTAATTTCTATTGGATATGCGTGAAACATCCGATTGTAGCTACCTTATTGCAAGAACTCCAAGTTCTCCAAAACTTTAGCTCGGCTGATTTCAATTGTGACACGCTTGAACCCAAACCTTTCTTCACAATCCTCTGGTTACCGTCACTCGTTCGAATGAACCCACCATTCTTCAAACCTTTCACTCGGTTGAACCTATGAAATAAAGATTTGTGCAAAAACCCCAAATCTTGAAGGACAAAATCCTAAAATTTTATTCAAGAAAAATCCACTAAAAACCTCTACCCAAATCAAGATACACAATCCTATTTGGACGTTATCACCACAACAATGCACTATGATCAACAAAAATTGTTATGTGTAGTTGTTGAAACATGCAATGGAGAATAAAGATGAAGAGGAACTTTAGTGTATATCTTTCACTTTTCTTGTTATTTTATGAAAAAGAGACCCAAGAATATATATATATATATATATATATATATATATATATATATATATATATATATATATATATATATATATATATATATATATATATATATATATATATATATATATATATATATATATATATATATATATATATATATATATATATATATATATGATGTATGGACCAAGAGAAAAACACAACTGAATTTTTTAGCATAAACACACAATAGAAAAATGAGTGAGATCAGCGACCACTCAACATGTTCACACTAGGGTCTCTACCTGTTCAGACCCGCAGCAACACAATTCAAATAAAATAGGTTATGAGTCGACTCAAACAATGGAGATGAGCCGACTCATCTTGTTTTTTCCAGAAATGAGTCGACCTATGACTCGACCTGTTCAGACCCGCAACAACACAATTCAAATAAAATAGGTTATGAGTCAACTCAAACAGGATATGAGTCGACTCATCTTGTTTTTTCAGAAATGAGTCGACTCAAAGACTCTACCTGTTCAGATCTGAGAGTTACAAAGAAAATAACATGCATGAATGAGTCGATCGCTGCAAAGCATGAGTCGACTCAAAGATTTTAAATTGTCAAAAATGAGTTTTTAAGATGTATTTTGATCAATCCAAACCATTCTCTTATGGATCTAAGGTACCAACAATGATCAAGTGCAATATTGACATATATGAGATGCTCTTATATGCATAGACATATTGAATTGATACTTTGAGCATATTAAAGAATGAATGCACTTTACGATATGATGACACCGTCTAAAGTACACAGTATGAGCTACTAAAAGGTTTGACATCATTAAAATAAGGACTAAGAACCTTTGCCCTCACACTTGTGCCTTATGCTGATATTTATTCTTATTTTTTTAATATATTATATTTCCATTAATAAAACATAAAAATGAGTTGACAATGCAGATGAGTTGGTGGTGAGTAGCGATGAGAGAGTGGCAGAGGTGAAACGAGGGGTTGTGAGTAAAGGAAACAACCACATAGATATGTGAAAATGGATGAAGACAGAGTGAGATAGAAGGGAATTAGGGTTTCTAATAATGAGTCTGAGTGAGAGAAGAAAGAAATAGTTTGGAATGTATATGGAAAGTGTTACGGTTTAAGTTTGTTTAAATGGGTCGTCCTTGTAATATTCTTAAATATAATATATATAAAAAACTTATTTGGGCTTGATAGTTCGGTTTTCGATTGACTTAAAATTTTCAGTTGAACTCGACCAAACGAATCATATACTATCCAATATAAGAATTTGATCCAGTCTATTAACTAAGATAAATTATATTATGAAATTGAATTTTCGGGAAGGATGCGGAAGAAAGAGCATTTTCTTAGCTTCAAAATTGTATTTTGTTAGGTTTGTTGACAACTCTATACTTTTTACTGCTTAGTTAGAAAACTCTATCTTATGTCTAGACAAATAGCGGTCTGAGAAGCTTTTGTTCTTGGGATGGAGTATTTTTTTATGCTTTTCATGTAGAACTTTGTGTTTTGGTGTTTTCTCATTCCTTTGCAGTTTCTATACTTTCTATTTGCTTTAAATAAATAAATAAATCAGATATTATTTAGTAAAACAAATAAATCAAATATTATACACTTGGATGTTTAGGTCTTATTGCAGCATGAATTATCATAGTACGATTTCACACTACGCCAAAAACTGGAATAGACAGCGCACCTTAGAGGGCGCTTTCTTAAAGAAGCGCACTCTAAAGTGAAGAGAAAAATAAGGAGGAATAGACAGCGCACTTTAGAGGGCGCTTTTGAAACAAAGCGCCCTCTAAAGTGAAGCAAAAAAATAATGAGGAAATGGAGGGACACCAATAGAGGGCGCGTTTATGAAAGCGCCCTCTAAGGATACCCTTAGAGGGCGCTTCTAAGAAAGCGCTCTCTAAGTCCATGTACAACAGCGCACTTTAGAGAGCGCTTTTGTAACAAAGCGCCCTCTAAAGTGAAGCAAAAAAATAATGAGGAAATGGAGGGACAACAATAGAGGGCGCGTTTATGAAAGCGCCCTCTCAGGATACCCTTAGAGGGCGCTTCTAAGAAAGCGCTCTCTAAGTCCATGTACAACAGCGCACTTTAAAGGGCGCTTTATTACAAAAGCGCCCTCTAAAGTGAAGCGAAAAAATAATGAGGAAATGGAGGGACAACAATAGAGGGCGCGTTTATGAAAGCGCCCTCTAAGGATACCCTTAGAGGGCGCTTCTAAGAAAGCGCTCTCTAAGTCCATGTACAACAGCGCACTTTAGAGGGCGCTTTATTACAAAAGCGCTGTCTAAAGTGAAGCGAAAAAATAAGGAGCAATAGACAGCGCACCTTAGAGAGCGCTTTTTTTCCACAAGCGCCCTCTAAGGTCCCCTTTAGTAAACATTAAAATTATAACATACTGCGCGTTTTGTTATTTCACTCTCTGTTATTTTCATTCTTTTTCACGTTAGGGTTCTAAGGCGTTCTCCTTCCACCTCTGTTAGATCTACGACGTTTCCTCCTTCTGGCACCAAAGGTACGTTTGTTTCGTTTTAGCTTTGCCCTATTTCTTGCTTTGTTTTAGCTTTGCCCCATTTCAGTTTTATGTTATTGTTGTCTATGCTACGTTTGTTTCAACCTGTATAGTTTCAATATTCATAGTCATTTTAAATTTGATAGCGCATGCGTTAAATTTCAAGCCCTACGTTTGTTTGGGTTTATTAGGCAATTAACGGTTGGTTTTTAGTGACCATGATAGCGCATGCAATGGGACTACATTACCCAGTAGTTAGGGTTATACGACCTATGAATATCTGATTTTGTGTCAACACCAATATCATTAGAAACCTAGGTCCGAATGTGTTTGAACTCTTCTGAAATTGTTTTTTGTTTATTCTAATTAGTAATGGATAATACATGGATGTCTTCCAATCGATTGTCGAGAGAGTACGAGAATGGGGTATCAGAATTCGTTAAGTTTGCCGTTGCGCACGCCGAAGACCCCAGTAGAATGATATGTCCTTGCTTGGGTTGTTGTTATGGGAAACGGGTTGACGCAGTTCAGTTGACATCGCATCTAATGAGGCATGGAATTGATCGAAGTTATACATGTTGGAATTTGCATGGTGAGAAAAGCAACGAGAATGTTGAACCGGGGGATAGTACGACCTATGCCTCAAACTATAGTGGCGCAGATACATACGATTGTGATCGAGTTGAAGAGATTGCAGAAGCACTTGAAGAAGATCTTAAGGATTGTCCCGAAATGTTTGAGAGGTTGGTAAGTGATGCAGAGAAACCTTTGTATGATGGTTGCACTAAATTCACAAGATTGTCCCTCTACGTAGATGATGCTGGATATTTGAAAGTATCCCTCTACGACAATGGAACATGTCCATCTAAACATATATCAATTCTATATTCAAAAGATAAGGGTTCAATGTTGGCAAGTTACATTGGTTTCCTTGTTCGACAACATATTCCGATTACATGTGATAATTGGAGAAGTCCGGACTTGAAGGTTGGCAAAGAAAAAATATGGTCGGAGATACAGGTACTTACCATATATTGTTATATGTTTTTTGTTGCATCAACTTTGCAGCCCTGTATTGTAGGCAGAATTTAGGACTTCTCAAAGTTGATTTCTTGATACTTTGTCGTTCATAAAATACACCACTAAATTCTCTGCGTTTAATTTTTAATTTTTTTTCATCAGGCTTGTGTCTCAATAGAGGATGGGTATCTACCTAAAGTTACTTTTGTAGTGGTCCAAAAGAGACATCACACCCGTCTCTTTCCTGTCAACCCCAAAGAGACCGATAGAAGTGGAAAAATTATGCCAGGTTTTTTCAATATATTTCTCAACGCAGCTGGTATATATTATCATTTGAATTTATCACTTTTTGCTGATTTTGTTGTTCTAAATTGTCAAAGGAACCGTGGTAGACACCGACATTTGTCACCCTAGGGAATTTGATTTTTACCTTAACAGCCATGCAGGAATTCAGGTAATATTAGCTATGTCATTTAACTTTATGTCATTGTTTACTATTTGTTGCTCAATCGCCTTTTGACAGTTCTGTGTTATTTGCATTTGGACGTGTTCTTTTTGCAGGGGACTACTTATGCTGCCATCTGTTGTTTTGGTTGAGCCTTATTTTGTATGGATGTGCGATAGAACTACTAGACAGCTTTTGGATATACAGAACATGTTTGCCACCATGGGTGGATGGGCGTTTTTGTTTAGTATTGGTTAGAACTACTAGACAGCTTTTGGATACAGTGGTCACTGGGTGTTGGTTGCTATGTTTTATTCTCTTAATTGTAGTACTTTGAGAATATGTTGTTGTATATTGTTGATCAAAGAATCATATATTAATGTTGTATATATGGAGGATTAATGTTGTATATAAATGGATTCATGTTGTATATATCAATGGATTAATGGTGTATAACATTGGATTAAAGGATGAAGTCAATATGAATTTTACACTTTTGCAGCATGCGAACAGGTTACCAATTAAATATATATCCACTGTTTTTCAAACAAATTTTTTTAAAATAACTAACACTTTAGAGAGTGCTTTTTCCAGAAAGCGCCCTCTAAACACTTTACATTGACAACTTTAGAGGGCGCTTTTTCCTGAAAGCGCCCTCTAAACACTTTACATTGACAACTTTAGAGGGCGCTTTTTCCTGAAAGCGCCCTCTAAACACTTTACAATGACAACTTTAGAGGGCGCTTTTTCCTGAAAGCGCCCTCTAAACACTTTACATTGACAACTTTAGAGGGCGCTTTTTCCTGAAAGCGCCCTCTAAACACTTTACAATGACAACATTAGAGGGCGCTTTTTCCTGAAAGCGTCCTCTAAACACTTTACACTGACAACTTTAGAGGGCGCTTTTACCAGAAAGCGCCCTCTAAGGTGTCCCTGTATGGACCACTCCAGAGGGCGCTTTTTTCTTAAAGCGCACTATAATGTGGCCACTTTAGACAGCGCTTTCTCCAGGAGAACAAAGCGCTGTCTTTACCTATGCCAGCGCCAGATTAGAGGGCGCTTAAAAGCGCTGTTATAGGCCAAAATAAGCATCCTCTTTTCCCTTATTTGGCGTAGTGTCATAATATAATTTCAATTTATGAATCCCTAACAACCGTAGTGTGTAGGGAAAGGATGACATATATAGTATTTTTTATTTTATGAATCTTCATTCTAATTATAATAAATTTGTCAAATAAAAAGAGTTAATTAAAAGAATAGGCAAGTGTATGCATATGTAAGAATATGTCATTATTAGAATATTACATGAGTTATTCATATACTTTGTTATTGTCTAGTCGTGTTGTTTAATGGTGTACTAGTTTATTATAATGCATAGCAATAGAAAAGGCATTACATTAAGAAGACTAATAAATAAAAGCATAGGAGGCCTTGGCTTTGGATATGATTTCGACCCGATAAACAAAGATGACTGGATTAAGAAAGCCAAATCGTCAATCGAACAGCTCATCCTAGACTACGAGAACGGAGTAACCAGCGATGAAAACATAATTGACGGTATTGATATTAACTATGAACACATCTCTTCTAGTGTGGATGACTTTTCCAACTGGATAGGGGAAATCATAAAACAACTCAAGGAGGATCCTAATTGATAGAAAACTTTTATATTTAGATCTTGATATCATGATTTTTATGGTGCTCTAATTAATATGAAGAATAATAAAATCATATCAGATTTCGTAATACCGATTCTTGTGTTCTTTCTTGAGTTTTTCTTTTTGATGCTTGAAATTGAAGCGTCGGTGGCCATGATTTGAGATATTATAAGACTGTTAGAAATTTCGGAAAGATTAAAGGGATCCATGCTTGAATCGTGAACGCAACACTTTCCTTATAGTATTTCAAGCACTCTCGATTGTCTTAGAGTTCTGATGCAGGAATACCCAGGATAATTCAGCCTTATCGAGTTTGCGCAAGACCGGCGAAAACCCGAATGCAACAAAGAGCGTCTGGAATTATTTAGAGGATTTTTCGGATTTTGTGTGTTGTATTCTGAATCCAGATTTATGCTTTTATAGGCCATGTTAATATTGTTTCACAAGGTAGCGACCCTTGGTGAAGCAATGTCCTTTTCCAATAATCATAATGGTTGGCCTGCAACATATTTCACCAGCAGTTGCATGGTTTCGCCTTTGCAACATCTCATGAAGAGTTACAATCTCCGAATTCAAAATTCAAAATTCAAAATTCATGAAGATTTATCTCATGCATTTATTAGCATTAACTCACTTCCATCATTTGTCATTTTGGAACACACTTGTATTTAATAAATTACAACAATCCCCCACTTGTTCTAATAATGACAATTCCAATTCCAGAATATAGAAAGCAAAAAGTGTTAATACAATTAGGTATCTTTCAATTTGAACTTAACCTTAGTAAAGACAACGCAAAGCCTAATCGGAACATTAGGTAGCTATGCTTTGAACCATTATCTCATGTGATCAGATCGGCGTTGCTATACACACACTTTTAGAGGTTCTTCGCCTACATATCTCGCCTAGCACTATTTATGGCCATGTGCTTTCCTGTTTTCATGAACTTTTCATGAGAGAAACTCCAACTCTTACCTTAAGACGGCACCATCTTGAAGTTTATATAGGTGAAGTTCAATTCGTATCTATTTCTTGAGATACGTATCCTCCTTGATATAGAACTTCATTAAGAGTTTCTTTGAAAACTCAACCCTCAGTTTGTAATCGTCAACATTATCGCGGAATGTTGCATAACCTTTCGAATCAACGACTTGTTGTTACCCATTGAATCTTAGGTTAAGATGTGTTAACTTCAGATTGGGTTGCTATCATTGTCGGAACCCTTATTCAAGGAGTTTTAATCCCATACTCTTTCGAGGTAGTCTTTACTAAATCTCTGGCCAGTGGTTTAGTAAATGGATCAGTCAAATTATAGCTTGTTTGTATATATGTTAGTGAAATGATCCCATCCTTTATCATTTTTTCACGAGAGAGTGTCTGAGACCTATGTGTCTAGACTTTCCATTGTACACTTCACTGAACGCTCTAGCCAGGGTGGCTTGACTATCACAATGTATCAATACTTTTGAAACATTGTCTTTAGCTAACGGAACCTCCAATAAGAGGTCCCTCAACCATTCTGCTTCTTGTCCAGCAGACGCAAGAGCCACAAACTCTGATTCCATGGTTGAGAGAGTAATGCATGTTTGTTTCTTGATTTTCCAAGAAATCGCACCTCCAACTAATGTGAATATCCACCCAGTTGTAGATTTATAATCTCCAACACTTGATATCCAACTTGCGTCGGTATATCCTTCTAGTACGGCAGAAAACTTACCATAATGAAGGCCAAGATTTTTGGTCTTTAACAAATATCCGAAAATCCTAGTTATGGCCTTCCAATGTTCATCATTTGGATTGCTAGTAAATCTACTCATCTTACTAACTGCAAAAGCTATGTCAGGTCTGGTGCATTGCATTAAGTACATTAGACATCCAATTGCACTTACATATTCCAGTTGTGCCACAGTTCTCCCATTGTTCTTTTGAAGTTTGACACTAGGATCGAATTGAGTGTTTATTTCTTGAAATGTAAGTGTTTGAACTTGTCAAGTACTTTCTCAACATAATGTGTTTCACTAAGTTCACAACCCCCACTATTTCACTTTACTTTAATCCCCAAAAGTGTGTCAACTAGTCCAAGATTATGAAAGTTTGAAACCTATTTGTTTCTAAAATTTCATTCATCTTGTTGCTAATGATCAATCATATAATCAATATGAATACGAGTGAATATCACAATATTCTCACACAACTTTGTGTACAAACACTTGTAACAAGAATTAGATGAATAATGTTTTTAGATAATCATGCATGATTATATAAGAAGGTTTTTAGATGAAGTGAGAAATGGAATTATGAGCAATTTAAATTAGTATAATATAAATTTCAACGAGTACCTTAGTTATGTTCATTTGTCTCAAATCTTCACTTGAATTTCTATGTTCAACCTTCTTATTCAACTTCATCATTGATGTGCATGAACCTTTTGAACCTTTTCTCCTTTGATAATCTTTGTCTTCATCAAAATTGAACTAGATATAAGATTTATTCCTCACAATCTCCCCCCTTTTGATGATGACAAAATATTGTCTCCTCCTAAGTTGTGTGTCTCCCCTAATTAATTGGTGAATCTTACTATGACATTGTCAAACTTTTGATGTCATTGTTTCAGTGCTTGTTTTAATTCATACAAGGATTTGACAAGCTTTCATACCATTTATTCATAACCTTATGGTTGATTCATGTAAATCTCGTCATCAAGATCTCCATATTGAAATTTCATTTTGACATCCATTTGATGAACTATAAAGTCATGCAAAGAAGCTAATGCAAACAATGCTCTAATTTTGTTGTGATTGCTATTAGTGCATATGTATCAAATGATAAAAACATTTTTTTTTGTTTAAAACACCATTGATCATTAATCTAGACTTATAGGTGTTTAGTGTACCATCACACTATGATACTTCCTTCTAAATAAGATGAGTCCCTTGAAGTTGTTGATTCCTTCCTTATAAGTCATAGGATCATCTTCCACTTGAAGAATAATCAGAATCTTAAGAACAAAATTCTTACTATTTCCTTCCATTAGATAAAAGAAATAAATTGATTATCAATTTTGTTTGATCCTAGATCCTTAGCCTTTCAGACTCTCTTTCTTATTCTAATTTAGGATTATGTTTCAGCAATCCATGAAGAAACTCTGGTTTGTGTTTCAACAATATGTGGAGAACCCTCCTCACTAGGGTCTTCATTGTAGGAATATCAAATTCCTTATTCTTTGTGATAAGGTTTTCAAAATTTTCATATCTTAGAATTCAATAGTCACATTAGACTTCAAATTCAAAAATTTATATAAGTCATGATTCATCTTTGAATGATCTTTATATACCTTATTGAATCACAAATTATCCTTTATACAAATTAATTTTAAAAATAAACAAAGGAACATCCTGTATTTTAAAAAAAAAAATTCATACCAACTTGAATTGTTATGCAACATACATATAATATACATACAATAAGTAGTATTTATATGTTCACCAAAATAAGACACCGTATGACAATCAATATGCCGGAAGAAGACAACATAGAACCCATTATATGTTTATATTGTAAAACCTTTTAAAACTGTATATATAATTCCGTTTCCTTCAAAGGGCATAACATGTTTCTCTATTTCTTAAAGTAAAACAACATATTGTCATGCACTTTTATCATGGAACAAATTTACATATCATGAATTCCATATCCCATACTGGAATGAAAACTTTTCTATTATTTACAATACCAATATGGAAATGTACATATTTCTTCCTATTATGTCCAAGACCCTTCAATTTCTATTCATATAGAAAATAGGTTACAAAATCAAGTATAATATAATTGCGTAATCATGATTTATTCATGTATTGTCAGATGCATATCATTCAACCATCAATATGTAATAATTTGTCCAACAAATAAAAAATCATGATACGGATATTGCCTTTTCAGATTTCGTATCATGAAAACTATTAAATTAAGTAATACTATAGTTATTAAATTTCTTTCTAATTCAAAATCATATCAATTAGGTATTATCAAAAAATCACAATATCAATAATCTGACTCTGATCCTAATTGATAGAACACTTTTATATTTAGATCTTGATATCATGATTTTCACGGTGCTCTAATTAATATGAAGAATAATAAAATCATATCAGATTTTGTAATACCGATTCTTGTGTTCTTTCTTGAGTTTTTCTTTTTGATGCTTGAAACTGAAGCGTCGGTGGCCATGATTTGAGATACTATAAGACTGTTAGAAATTTCGGAAAGATTAAAGGGATCCCGGCTTGAATCGTGAAGGCAACACTTTCCTTATAGTATTTCAAGCACTCTCGATTGTCTTAGAGTTCTGATGCAGGAATACCCAGGATAATTCAGCCTTATCGAGTTTGCGCAAGACCGGCGAAAACCCGAATGCAGCGAAGAGCGTCTGAAATTATTTAGAGAATTTTTCGGATTTTGTGTGTTGTATTCTGAATCCGGATTTGTGCTTTTATAGGCCATGTTGATATTGTTTCACAAGGTAGCGACCCTTGGTGAAGCAATGTCCTTTTCCAATAATCATAATGGTTGGCCTGCAGCATATTTCACCAACAGTTGCATGGTTTCGCCTTTGCAACATCTCATGAAGAGTTACAATCTCCGAATTCAAAATTCAAAATTCAAAATTCAAAATTCAAAATTCATGAAGATTTATCTCATGCATTTATTAGCATTAACTCATTTCAATCATTTGTCATTTTGAAATACACTTGTATTTAATAAATTACAACATCCAGATCCATGAATGTCGTGTCCATTGCTCCAACAGAGCGTCTCCGATCCCACTACCTCAAATTGTATCGCGACAACCAAGACAATATTGACTGGATTGACTACAAGTTCTACAATCAGTTTTTTAAATCAACAGATGACTTTGTAGATCTCTTTTATCAACTAGTTTCTGATTACGGTACTCCCTATAAACTCCTGGCAGGAGTCAACACCGAAATGAGTATTCCACCAACTACGAGGAATCAGGATCTCTTTGTTGGTGGATGCTCAATCCTCATCAACCGTGCATCACTAGCTGGAGTTTTTGTTTGGGATGCTAATGCATCAACCCCCACATATTCACTTGAGGTAGACCTTCAAAAACTCCTTACTAAAAGTGATTACTAAAGAGTGGTCGCTCACTAGCTTCCTACCAAGCAGGTCATACATACTATAATTAATAGCAAGGCCTTATGAGTCATGCTATGTATAGTATGTCACATATCCTAAATAAGACATTTCTTACTGCTTATATGTTTGTTTATTACACTTTTCTTACTGTTCTCTTTCATTAATTATTATGTCTTTGTTGTGAGACTTGTATTGCTCTTTTGGTACGTTATCAATAAGAAGAAAATATTATTGTTTTCATGTACTATTTTATCTCACTTTACATTTCACCTTTCATACTCGAGAATTGATTAGTTTTAGAAAAAAATGTATACACAAACTACTTCAAGATATCATACTACTACAATGAAATAATATTACTCTTTTAACAATGCTTATATCTATAAAGTGGGGTTAAAAGCATGTACATCTTTGATAATGCTTTGAATAGAAACGTTATCTAGAGTTTTTGCTTGAAATGCCCTTCTTTTGAATTTTTTTTCCCAATATATCCCATTCTTAAAAAAAAATTCCAATCTATCCCATTTTTCAGTTGGGCTCGTCACTTGAAGTGACAAGGGGATGTTGAATTTTTTTTGCTTTGTAGGCTCGTCACTTGAAGTGACGAGGTGTTGAAGAATTTCATTTTTTTTTAATTCTATATTAATTGTTTATTTAATGATTATAAGGAAATATATTTTTCATTAATTGTTTATCATTAATTGTTTTTAAATATTAATTATATATTTCATTAAATATTAATTCTATATTTAATGATAATAAGGAAATTGTGATATTATTATTAAATAGTAAATAATTATATTTGAAATAGTAAATAATTATAGTTTTTAATTGATTTAATTATATAATTGTAGTTATAGTTTTAAATTGATTTAATTGATATAATTGTGATAATTATAGTTTTTAATTGATATAATTGTAATAATTTTTAATTGATTTAAATAAATTGTAAATAATTATAGTTTTTATTGATAATAAAAAAATTATTTTTAATTTATTTACAATGACCGAGTTTCCTTGTAAAAACTATAATTATTTACAATTTATTTAAATCAATTAAAAATTATCACAATTATATCAATTAAAAACTATAATTATCACAATTATATCAATTAAATCAATTAAAAACTATAACTACAATTATATAATTAAATCAATTAAAAACTATAATTATTTACTATTTCAAATATAATTATTTACTATTTAATAATAATATAACAATTTCCTTATTATCATTAAATATAAAATTAATATTTAATGAAATATAGAATTAATATAGAATTAATATTTAAAAACAATTAATGAAAAACAATTAATGAAAAACAATTAATGAAAAACAATTATATTTCCTTATTATCATTAAATAAACAATTAATGAAAAACTATAATTATTTACTATTTCAAATATAATTATTTACTATTTAATAATAATATAACAATTAGATTGGGATTTTTTTTTTCCAAAATGGAGTATATTGAAAAAAAAATTTCAATAGTGGGGCAAGGCATGAAAAAACTCCGTTATCTAATGTACTAACTTGTTACAACACTCTGAATAAAAGCGTAGTAAAATAAAGTAACTAACTACCACTATTTTTTTTATAAAAGATCTTTTTAATATATATATATATATATATATATAATAAAAAACAATAAAAGAGAAACACATATAAGTTTTTACCTAAGAGAACACTCTTATTAAAAAAAAGGCACTTGTGTTATGCCGTATGGAGTTGAAAACTAGGAGTTTCTTTGATTTAATTTTGTTGACGAATTCAAGGTTAAAATGGATTTCTGACAGAATTGAAGAGTTTCTCTAGTAAAAGAGACTTGTGAATTTGGAAGAAGTGGAAATTTGGAGAGATTTTGGAGATTTCTAAATTTTAGAACATTGGATTTGTATTTTTCTTTGGATATCAAAATTGTACAAAAATAATCTGTCTATCTAGTTGAATCCTTCATATTCATATTTGATTCTGATTCATACAATTTTCCGTCTTTCTTTTCTATTTAGTTAAAAATCGAAATAGATTTATGGATAGAAAATTTTAAACAATTGTAAAATTTTTAATATAAAATATTAATTTGTGTTGATATAGTTTATATTTTTACATGTGTGCATACTAAAAAGACGGGGAGAGAGATTATAAATTAAGATAAATAATATGAGAGATACGACGCTAAGAAAAAAAATAGGAAACAATTTAAAATAATTTTGAATTTAACAACTTAGAAGTACAATATGATTTTTATTTATTATAATATGTCATTTGCATTATTAAATTGGTTTCTAGAACAATGTTTTTATTTGGACTTTAACTTAAAATTTTATCATCTTACTTTTATTTCTAATAATATTGTCCAAATAATATTCTTTTCGGAGGATATACGTAAAAACAAAAATCATACAAGAAATACACACCCTAATTGAATAAAAAAATAAAGAGACTCTGATAATACTGAAGTATTTCAGAGAACCTATGACATGCTATTTTGAAGTGATATATTTTCATTCCAATTATACCTTTATTCCAACCAACCCATTATTTATGGATTACTGTTACCAATCAAAATATTCAACTTCCTTATTTAATTTAATTAAAACAAATACTATTATCATGAGTACCCTACACAACACACTCATCAAAAACAAAACTAAAATTAAAAATTTAGAGAGAGAATGAAAGGGAAAAAGAAGAAAAAATTGCATGTTCTTAGTATTGGATTTAGTGACTTAGAAGTTTATTACCGTCTTTCAAAAATTTAATGTTAGCTTCTCAATTGAGACTGGTAGGGTCGAGCAAGACTTGGGACGTTGAAGTTTATTTGATCATTTCTTATTTTGACATGTTTTTCGAGAAATGGGGTGTAGAATATGAGTTTTTCTAGATATGGCGGTGCAGAAGATGATAGTTTTTGGATTTGTTGACTATCAGGTGTTTTTCTTATAACACTAGATATGTACTAGTATTTATTTATTTTCATGATTATCAAAACATTATATGCAAATACTTTCTTTTTTTAATGATGTTTCATTCATTTATTGGCCACCGTAGCATCTGATACTCTATTGCAAGTGAATTAAATACCGATTACATTTGCAACATTTTTGTGGTTGTTCTTTATAATGTTGGTCAATAGTGTGAAAGGAAAGGAAAATAAGAGATTTAGAAAAAAATTAGAAAATAAAAATAAATAATCAAATGAAAATAGAGAGAAATTTAATAATGCAACAGATAAAATTGGTTGGAAAAGATAGGAATATTTATTTATTTATAATTAAGATGATAAATATTTACTTTCAATATAAGAGAGAGAGAGAGAGGTTTCGCCTTTTTTAATGTTGATTTCTAAAATTTAAGTCATAATTTACTAAAACATGTTAAAAGTGAATATATATCATCTTAATTTTATTTTTATGAAATGTGTTCAAGTAATATTCTTTTTAACATGACGTATGTGAAAAACATCATAAAAGATATACACACGTTAGTGAAATGAAAAAAAATTGTCAGAGAGTGTCGGTCTGAACGCTAGTTTAAGATAATGGCCACATGTCTTTAGTGTAGTGGATGCCTAAAAAGTTGGAAAAGTAAAAAATTATTTTTTAACTTTTGTTTTATTTATTTTCTCTAATTATTATTATTATTTGATTAGGGTTTTTCTAGTGTGGGCATTGAGGCCCATTTGACCCTAACACTGCTCTTGTTTCCGTTATATCCTATTGTATCCAGCTTAATTAATTTATTTTATTTATTTTGATTTAGTTAATAATTTAATTTAATTTTAATTTAACTTTAACTTACTAATTAAAAATACAAAAACGTAAAACATGAAAAATACCAAAATTCAAAAATATTTTATTTTATTTAGTTCAAAATACTAAAAATATCTAATTATTTTATTCATCAAAATATTAAAAATATGCCTTATTCATTCCATTAACAAAAATATATTTTAACACATAAATAAGTTCTATTTTAGTTTACTAGTTTATTAACTTAGTTTTACTAACAACGCAAAAAAATAAA
This sequence comes from Lathyrus oleraceus, assembly GCF_024323335.1. NCBI lineage: Eukaryota > Viridiplantae > Streptophyta > Magnoliopsida > Fabales > Fabaceae > Lathyrus > Lathyrus oleraceus. The sequence goes on from NC_066579.1 coordinate 376,767,412, forward strand.
AAAACATTTATTTTCATTAAAAAAAAAATTTAAAAATCACAAATCTCTTTTTTTATAAAAAATTGGATAAAAAAGATCTATTGGATGTATCTCTTTGTAAGTCTTCGAGCATTTGAATACAAACTGTATCGCTTGGTCAGTCGAATGTTCATCTTCCACCTTAAAATCAACCTCAAACACAACAAACTGGTTTTTTTTCGCCCCCTCGTGTTGAAACATTTTTTCATCTTTTCTGCCATTATGTGTCGAAACTAAAACCAATCAACACACAATCATTTTTTATCGAACTACGATGCTCTGATTTTCTTATTGCACCTGAAAATACATAGACACAATGTTTTGAAACCCTAGCGAGCACACTAACAAAAAAAACTAATCTTTTTTCCTTTAATTCATTTTATTAGAAATAAAAGCAAGCATACGAGTAAAAAACACTTTAGGCACACATTCAAACCTAGTCAACTAAACGGTTCTCGTTGAGTACAATAGATGTGAGGGGTGTTAATGTCTTCACCCTCGCATAACCAACCCACGAACCCATATTTTGTTGCGATGATAATCTTACCCCTCTTTTAAGGTTTTATCATTATTTCTCTTTTCTTTAGGAATAAATAAAGTACGGAGGCAACCATGTGTCATTTCGAGCGTTTAGACGCTCGAGTATTTTTCTTGTAGCGATAGAGTGCTTAAAGATGTCCTTGTAAGGGTTGATGGGTTATTGTTTTCTGTTGATTTCGTAATTCTTGACATGGCTAAAGATTCTGAAACACCATTGTTGTTAGGAAGACCATTATTGGCAACAAGTAAAGCTCTCATCGATGTAGCACTAGGAGAAATTATACTCAGGTTTAACGAAGAAAAGGTTATCTTTAACATGTTTGAGTCACCGAAAGAAGCACAAGGAAAATCCTTAGTGTTACCAGGTGAGCATGGTGAAAGAAAATAGTGTAGAAGCTCGATGGAAAGAATAAGATAAGAAAAGAATTTTAGGAAGTTGTGTTGTATAAGTCTCATCGAAAAGGTTGTTTGGTAAGTGGAAGCCTATAAATTATGGTCCTTTTATTGTGAATGAAGTTTTTGTAGATGGTGCAATTGAATTAATCAATCCAGGAGATGCATACATCTTTGTTGTGAAAGGAGAGAAATTTAGTTCCTACGGAGCAAGTAAAAATGCATTAGGGAAAGTTTCTTTAATGCTCAAAGAGCCTTAGACAAAAGAGTCAAGCTATTGATCTTAAACGAGCACCTAATAGGAGGTAACCCATCATTTTTCATTTCATAGCAATTTAAAATTTTATCCAATTAAATTTTCATTTGATCTTGTTTTGTTTAATTGTGTGTTCATTGTGTAGCATGTTGTTGAATAGGAAGAAAAATAATGCAAAAAGGGAAAAGAAAGAAGTGAAAAAGAGAAAATAAGAAAAAATTAAAGAAGAGTGAAGAATGGTTGGGTTGACCATTGGGGCCCTACCATTGGCCATCTCCGTGATGACATGCAACTCGCATGCGATGGAGCACGACTAGAGCTTATAAATTGCCACTTTTTGCAATTTCATTTGTATATTTTCTAGTTTCTACTCTTTTATACTCATTTTCTTCGTAAATCTTATGATATTTTTGTTGTATGAGATTGTCTAGATGGCACCCGAAATAATTCGAAAAACTCAAACTGCTTCATTATCCAACCCACCTACACCAAACGCCCAGCCTTTTCAACATATTTGTTTGCTTTTGAAAAGCAATAAGAGAAATATCTTAGAGTTAGAAACTATAATGTAGCAAAGGAGATTACTTTTGAAGTTGACAACTTGGAAGGTTGTGAGGAGTTGGTTGTCGTGGTAGAAGAAAGAGGGTGGACCGAATTCAATAGCTTAATTCCTATAAGAAAACCAATCTATTTGGGATCGAGTTTTATGAAAATTCCTCTCATCGTCGGGTCAAGGATTACAAATCCTATGAGAGAGGTAATAGAACTAACTATAACCCTACTAGACTTAATTTTCTTCTTCATCTTCGACCTCCACTTAGGTGTCATGTTCAAAATAGGAGAATTATTTCTTTAACTGAGAGAATGAGGGAGAGAATGTTGGTTGAATTTTGTCACCATGGGTCTCAATGGGTTATTGTTAATGAGAAAATGCTAAGGTTGTGCAGTAATGATTTGCGCCAAATAAATAGAGCTTGGGCATCCTTTATTTGGCACCATAACAACGACATCAAATTGATGTTTGTCCCTAAATCACAGAGTGCCTGGCCAATTTTTAATGAATCTATAGAACAAGGAATAGTAAATCTACCTAGATTTGTTAGTTTAGGTGGTAATTTACGTGAATGATGGCACTACATTCTTGCGTTAAAGCTACATTTTCATCATCCTTTAATTTGCTTTACCATTCAAAAGCTCTTTCATGTATTTTTCATAGATGGGCATTTGTTCCAAGGCATCACAAAACGGAATATTCACTTGTAATGTTGTGAAAATCTCCATGAATTTTTTACACTGTCCCACTTCCATCTCTCTCTTTGGTTTCTTTTTATTCACAAGATAAGGTGGTTTGATGTATTTTAGTAAATGAGGATTTAGTTCATTTAGGATTTGGTTTTTGTTGTCCGAAAAGGTGAGTCTTTATCAATGATTTTATCATGTGTCTCTTCCTTCTTAAGAGTCTCATGCGATACGTCATCTACTGTTAGTGTTAAATTTGGTTCCTCATCTTTCTCCTTGCTATGTTCCACTTTTTTCTTTGTTTGTTTACACTGGCCGCTGAAGGAATTGTGTGATTTCTCATTTCTATTGTGTAATAGTTTCCTCTTTCATGTGCTAATGAGGTGATTTATTGGGATAAGTTAAACATTTTCCCTTTCAGTCTTCTCATTGACTCCTCGTATTTTTCCTTCAACGAGTTATGTGATTTGTTAATCTTCAAGAATTCGTTTTATGTTACCAGTATAAATTGTGTCAAAGTTTCTTTTTCCAATGATGAGATCTTGACTTCTGCATCTGTTTGCAGTGCTTCCTAATTGGAATTCATGGTTATAACATGTACCTCTCCCATAAGTTGTTCTTCAGCATAATTTCCTGCATAATGTTCTTCCCCACAGTTAGAACATAATAAACATATTACCTCATTTGAAACTTCCTTAGTTGTACTTGCTACAGTCAACTTGTGATTTAGCACTTCCAACTTGGCGAGAAGCTCTTCGTATCCTCCTAAAGTCAACTCACTGTGAGACCTATTCTTTCTTTCCACCTTTTTAAACCATTTGGTATTTGCAAAGTTGTACTCATTGAGACTCATCTTCTCTATCAGCTCTTTTACCCGTGGTTTGATCAATGTTCTAATTATGCCTCCAACGGATGCATCTAAAAGCATTTGTGCTTGGGTTTGGAGGCCTTCGACAAAAAAATTCATTTTCTCCATATTATTCATATTATGATTAGGGCATCTATGTGATAATAATTTAAACCTCTCCCAAGAATCATAGAGAGATTCAGTCTCTTGATGTTTGAAGTGTGTAATTTCAACTTTCCTCTTTGTAAATTGTGTTGTAGTGAAGAATCTTTCTAGAAATTTGACTTCCAATTCTCTCCAAGTGCTTATTACTCCATTAGGAAGCATAATAGCCAATCCTTCTCTCTACCTACCAAAGAGAAGCTGAATAACTTCAGTTTAACTTGATCCTATGTAATATTCTCTGGTTCACACATCGAAATTGTCTCATAGAACCTTGATAGATGTTCCCATGGGACACTGGTTGCGTTCCCGTCAAATTCCTTATCTCTCAGACCTGAAAGCATAGAGAATTTGATGTTTAAATTCACGGAGTTACTAGAACGAAACCCAAAGAAACCTATGACATGTCAGTAGGCCTATAGTAGTCGCCCATAGTTTGTGTTATTGGTTCTGCCATGGTAAACTTGTTAACACCTGGGACCTGCACTTCACCAACAAGACAAATACACGTAGTAGTATTTCTCAGAAATAAAATGCAATAAAATAAAAAGAATTAAATAAAATGTTGTAAACGAAAAAGCAAAGTATTTCCTTGTTGAAATGTCAACAATGTATTGATAGTGTCGCAGTACTAAAATATCTAATCCACGGGGACTTATTTTTAACAAGATAAAAAGTGTGCAATGCGTAGAAAATAGTAAATGGTTTATTTCTGTAGCGGTAAATTCATGACCACTGAGTTATTGGTTAACTCAACGTCAATAAAACAAGAGTCGTCACCGCACTTTTATTGTTTCCAAAGGAAAAGGGAAAAGTAAGAACAAAACCCAAAGATGAGAAGTATTCAAATCAAAACTAATAAAATTTCAGAGATTACAGGTAAGGGGGTTGGTTACACAGAGGGGAGGTATTAACACCCAATTATCCTAGGTACTCCTAGGGAGCCCTTTTTTGTGTGCAAGTGTTTTAGTTGAAAAGATGTTTGCTAAAAATAGAATTGAGGGATGAGAAAAGAATTCATTATTTATAATTTTGTGTTTGACGAGACCTTCGGCCTTATGCCTACGTACTAACGTAAAAATGAGGGATCAAAACCTCGTAGTTCATGGTAAAAATTTCAAAGATGGGTGGATTAATTTTAACTAAAACTTAAAGATCTTTTGTTATCAGTCGAGAATACTCAACCAAACATCCACCGATAATGAGGGTTTTACAACATTTAAGAGGGAGGGCTCCAACTTGGACTCAATCAACAAGTATGCCACTAACCCCTGATAAATGGAAAGTCTTACAATCAATATATCATGGAATGGGAGAATTATATCTCAACCAAAAATAACTCAAATTTAAATGCTCTCTTTTGAAAAAGTTAAAAGAAGAAGGCACAAAGTGGCCAAAATGATTAGATGAGGTTGTTAGTTCTTTTTGTCTTTTTGAAAATAAGGTCAATATGATTAAGTTCATTTACAAGTTTGATTAAGAAAATATTTTGAAAATCAATGACCTAAGACCGAGGTTTCTACTCATTAAAACAAGTCTAAGTTGAAAACACAAGTAAAGAAGTTTTTTAAATGAGAGAGAGATTTTGAAATTAAAGAAGTAGGAGAAGATGAAGGGACTATCCTAGACAAGATTTAAAAGTTTAGAGTTGAAAAGATCTAACCAATGGGTAGCATCTACAAGACAATAATGTCAGATAGAAACCCATTTCCTTTGGATTGTTAAGCAAGAAACAAAGCATAACCATCCAAGTAATTAATAAGAAGACCAAATGGTATCAAATAAAGATAATCAAACATCCAAGCAAGCAGTCTTCAATGTCCTTTAGATGTATCAAATGAAAATCCCTTGAAACATACTCAAAGAGAAAGCATCAAATGATATCAATAAGATCAAAATAAAAACTCAGAAAAAGAGAGAAAGTATAACAAAAAAAACAAAGGAGTCTCTCAAGGCCTGTATCAGATGAATGACATTGGCCAATAAATGATCTCAAATTAATGGCATTGGCCAAGTTCTTCCATAGCTCAGTGATGTTGCCTACTCTAAGTCTAAGGATTCAAACCAAGTCACAAATAGAGGTCCAACAGTCCAACAATATATTTTTTAGGGTTTTTGTTTTTATTAAGTATTTTAAGGTCCTAAGACCACAAACAAAACAAAATCGCAAGCACAAATATATCACAAACACAAATATGGCTCAAGTGAGCAAAGTAAAAATTACTGAAACATAAACAAATTGCATGAATGTAAATGACAATGAATGATAAAGTGCGAGAATTTAAATTGCATTAAAGTAAATGACATTAAAAATAAAGTCAATACAAAGAGATGTTAGTGAATATTAGTGAAGGAAGAAAAGTTTGTTTAAGTCATTTTTTGGAGAACACTCAACCATCCACTCACAAGCATGAAGATATGAACCTAGACATCATTCATGAGAAGGGATCCAATTTGGATAAAATCAACAAGTATGCCACTAGCTCTCACAAATGGAAAGAGGTAAAATCTTCACACAATACCATGAGGAATGGGAGACTTACAATCTCACTTAAAAAAATGTTATTGTTTTTGGGAAAAATTTAGCGCTATGTTAAGCAATCGTAATTGGACTTATGTAGAAGTCACAACTATCTGAGATTGGGCAATAATAATGTTGGTTTAAATGCATGCTAAAGACAAGGTATCAAGACCAAACTCCTAAAGCATACAACACACAAAAATAAGAGGGGATGGGCTTATCTCAATCAAGCACACGTTTATTCATCTGACACAAGGTCATTGATGAATCAACTAGAATTTTGATCTTTGAGAAATCATTGGCCATGAATGGATTGGGAAAAAGGTGATCGGAAAAATAGCAAGTGTACTATTTTTACCGATGTAGTAATAAGGAGTTTTATTTCCAAGTATCGATCTCAAGGATTGCGTAGGAAATACTTATTTTAATTTGATTCTATCAGAACAAAAAGATATTGGTTTGGTTGTTTTGGAATTTATAATAGTATACACAAAAATAGTAAAAATAATTGATTAAGATAAAAGATGCTAGGGTGAGTGGTTGAGTTAACCGGTTATGGATTCAGTCCCGATTTCCTTAATACATATGAAACATTCAATCACCTAACCTCAGAATGTTCTTACTTAAGTCCTTAAGGAAGAAACTATTAAACTACCAATTCTTACTCAAATGTCCATTCAATTAATCATTGGTTTTAATCATACAAAATATCAAGGTTTACGGTGATTTACGAAAGTTACTAGTCCTAGATGATGCATTCATAAACCCAATTGTGTGAAAACCCTACCAATCACAATCCTGTTATTGGAAGTCATAGATCAATTTGTATTTGTCCGATACAAAAGCATAATAACATCACACAATTGAATTGAAGTACGTAACATAGTAATCAAGAAATCATTGGTTCAAATTCATTGCATGCGATAACATCAGGACCACCCCCCTAGCATCAGGGGGTTTAGTGTAACACCCCAATAAAATAAAATAATTATTTAAATTTAAGTTAATAGTATATTATTAATTTAATTTAATAATTGGATTATTTTATTATTGGAATAAAATAAATTGGAAAATATATAAGTTGGAATTAAGGAAAAAGTCCCATTTGGAGTAAAAAGGTTTCTACGTGAGAAACAGAGAGGATCGTGAAAAAGGAAAAAGGCAGAGAAGAGGAGAAAGGAGCTGAAGAGCAAAGGTTGAAGAACGGAAAGGCTTGAAGCTCAAAGATTCGCCGGATTGTTAAGGTAAGGGGGGTTTATCGTCGATTAATGGGTATTATGGGATAATATGTAATGGGTAGTGAGAAACCGTTGAATCGACCCTAATTGGGATTTGGAATGCTGAAAATTTGTGATGAATGGGTTGAGTGAAAACCGTAATCGAATTGATAATTGTGTGTGTAATCAAACCGATAGATTGGTGACGAATGGCGACGAGTAAGTTTGAGTGGGAAGGGTCTGGAATGGGCACATGAGATCCCTGCCCAAAGAAAACGCGTCTGGTGAACTGTCATGTTCGCCTAGCGAACATAACCTTCGCCTAGCGAAGGAACGCGCCTCAACCTCGCCCCAGCGAGATTGAGAGGTTTTGCTACTGTAATGTTCGCTGTGGACTCGCTGGAGCTTCGCCTAGCGAGTGAGTGCTAGCTGTGTTTTTCACCAAAACAGAATGAGTTCGCTATTACCTTCGCCTTGAGCTCGCCTAGCGAATTAATTTACCAATTTCCTGGAGCTGTTCGCCTTGAGCTCGCCTAGCGAACCAGAGCTTCGCCACTGCCTCGCCTAGCGAGCAAGGCAGAAGAAGTGTTTATACATGTGTTGCTGAGGTGTTTCATACATGTGTTGAGGAAGTGTTTTATACATGTGTTGATGATGTGTTGATACATGTATTGATGATGTATGATGATATGCAAAATGTTGTGAATGTATATATTATGCATGTATTTGTGAATGGACTGTTGTATGGCTTAGAGGGTGAGCATGTGTCCATTGTGAGTTGTTGTTGATGCTGCATTGCTAGATGATTAGTGTGCATGGCATAGCCTGTGGGGCTGTAGCTAATTCCCATTGTGAGGAATTGGTGAGTGAATCGTTGTGAATTGTTGTTGATGTTTGCATGCTAGATGATTAGCTTGCATAGTCTAGCCTTTGGGGCTGTAGCTAATTCCCATGGTGAGGAATTAGTGAGTGAGTCATTAGGTCTCAATGAGTGGGACTAGTGAGCTTAGTAGCCGTATCCGGAGGGATCGGTGAGCTTGAACTATATGTTCAAGGATAGTCGGTACCGCATGTGTAGAGTCTCATTGCATAAAAATATGTAAGGCGTATAATATGAATGGATGTGTTCCAATATTATACGTGTGTTGTGTTGTTGTTAAGTATGATTTGAGATTATACTGGTATTGTATATTGATGTTGAGTATGATGTTTAAGCCAATGAGCTATTACTGAATGTGTATTGCAATTAGGGTGATTGATGTGTTAATTACTTGGCATTACATGTTGTTTTATAATGCTTATTATATTGATTGAGGAACTCACCCTTACAACTATTTTTCAGGTAACGAGAAATGAGTTGAGTAGAAGCAAATGCTTGGAGTCTAGTGTAGTCTCCCTAGTGGGTCATGCTCTGATAGATGTAACATCGGGCGGGAACACTTTGATTATTATTGTTGTTGTGGTTGAACTAAATTACATGTGATGTTACATGTTTTGCATGATTGAGTTGATCTCTATCCGCTGCGTAATTGTGCAAATACTTTATATTTAAATTAAATAAAAGAGCATGATTGTTATATTGTTTAAATGGTGTGGAATGTTTGTGTGACACCCTTGGTGCACTATTACTCTGATTATATGTTTATTATTTTAATTAATTTTTGGGGTATTTTAGAAGGGTGTTACATTAGTGGTATCAGAGCATAGTCGGTCGTGTCGAGTCGTAATTATTCTGTTTTCCCTGTACGGGATAGGAGTTGTGTAACCCTATCAGTACTTATTGTTTTAGTTTGTTGGGTTTTCAGAATAGAGATGGCTGGAAGAGGCAGAGATGATGCTGCGATTGCTGAGGCTCTGGGTATGCTGGCTGGAGTACTTGGAGGGAACCCAAATGTTGTAGGAATGGGAGCTGCTCGTCAACTGAGTGAGTTCCAGAAGAACAATCCTCCAATGTTCAAGGGAGCATACGATCCAGATGGCGCTCAGAAGTGGTTGAAGGAGATCGAGAGGATCTTCCGAGTAACTGAGTGTGCCGATAACCAGAAGGTCAGGTTCGGTACGCATATGCTGTCAGAGGAAGCAGATGATTGGTGGGTTGCTACCCGCACTGAGTTGGAATCTGCTGGGAATACTGAGATCACTTGGGCTGTGTTCAGGGAAAGGTTCCTGAGAAAGTATTTTCCAGAAGATGTCAGAGGAAAGAAAGAGATAGAGTTTTTGGAATTGAAGCAGGGTAACAGGTCGGTTACTGAGTATGCTGCGAAGTTCACCGAGCTGTCAAAGTACTATACTCCCTATAATGAGGCTGCTGGAGAATTTTCGAAATGTGTGAAGTTTGAGAACGGGTTGCGTCCTGAGATCAAACAAGCTATTGGATATCAGAGGATCAGGGTGTTTTCTGACTTGGTTGACTGTTGCAGAATTTTTGAACAGGATTCCAAGGCTAGAGCAGAAAGCTATCAGCAGAGGGTTGATAGGAAGGGTAAGAATCAGATGGATCGTGGAAAACCGTATGCAGCTGGCAAAGGTTTTCAGAAGCAGAGTGGGATGAAGAGGCCTAGTGGGGGAGACTCTAGTGCTCCTGCTAAGTGTTATAGATGTGGTCGGGCTGGACATCGTGTTCATGAGTGTACCAGTGCTGAGATGAAGTGTTTCAAGTGTGGGAAAGGTGGTCACTTGGCTGCAGAGTGCCGATTGAAGACTGTAACTTGTTTCAACTGTGGAGAGTTGGGTCATATCAGTCCCCAGTGTCCGAAGCCGAAGAAGGAGAATCAGTCAGGAGGCAAGGTTTTTGCTCTATCAGGTTCTGAGACTTCTGCAGATGATCGTTTGATCAGAGGTACGTGTTATATTAATGGCTTTCCTCTCATAGCTATTATTGACACAGGTACTACTCATTCTTTTATATCTGTGGATTGTGCTGTGAAGCTTAAGTTAGAGATATCTGAGATGCGTGGAAGTATGGTGATTGATACTCCTGCAAAGGGTTCAGTGACTACTACTTCGGTTTGTTGGAGTTGTCCTTTGAATATTTTTGGTAGAGATTTTGGGATAGACCTTGTGTGTCTTCCATTAGTGCAGATTGACGTTATCTTGGGTATGAACTGGTTGGTGTTTAACCGAGTTTATATCAACTGTTTTGATAAGACGGTGATAATTCCTGAGATTGAGGAAGGGCAGAGTCTGTTTCTATCAGCCAGGCAGGTGAATGAGGAAGTGGCAGATGGGGCAGAGTTGTTTATGCTGTTGGCAACTTTAGAGGCTAAAGATAAACTGGTGATTCGTGATCTAGCAGTGGTGTGTGACTTTCCTGATGTGTTTCCGGAAGAAGTGAATGAGTTACCGCCAGAGCGTGAAGTTGAGTTCTCGATTGAATTGGTACCTGGTACTAGACCGATATCGATGGCTCCGTACCGTATGTCTGCTGTTGAGTTAACTGAATTGAAGAGTCAGTTGGAAGATCTGTTGGATAAGAAGTTTATTCGTCCGAGTGTGTCACCGTGGGGTGCACCAGTGTTGTTGGTTAAGAAGAAAGAAGGTACTATGAGGTTGTGTGTGGACTACAGGCAACTGAATAAAGTGACGATCAAGAATCGGTATCCTTTGCCGAGGATTGATGATTTGATGGATCAGTTGGTTGGTGCGAGTGTGTTCAGCAAGATAGATTTGAGATCTGGGTATCATCAGATACGTGTGAAAACTGAGGATATTCAGAAGACTGCTTTCAGAACAAGGTATGGACATTATGAGTATTCTGTAATGCCTTTTGGTGTGACTAATGCGCCTGGAGTATTTATGGAGTACATGAATAGGATTTTCCATCCGTACTTGGATCAGTTTGTTGTGGTGTTTATCGATGACATTTTGGTGTATTCGAAATCTGAAGAAGAGCATGCTGAGCATTTGAGAGTGGTTTTAGGAGTGCTGCGAGAAAAGCAGTTATTTGCTAAACTGTCTAAGTGTGAATTTTGGTTAGAAGAAGTTAGTTTTCTTGGTCATGTGATTTCAAGAGGTGGTGTTGCTGTTGATCCTTCTAAGATAGAAGCGGTATCTAAGTGGGAAGCTCCGAAGTCTGTTGCTGAGATTCGAAGTTTCCTTGGTTTGGCTGGTTATTATAGGAAGTTCATTGAGGGATTTTCTAAGTTGGCGTTACCGTTGACGATGTTGACTAGAAAGGGGCAAGCGCTTGTTTGGGACTCAAAATGTGAAGAAGGTTTCCAAGAGTTAAAGAGAAGGTTGACTACTGCTCCTATTTTGACGTTACCGAGTTCGTCGGAACCATTTGAAGTTTACTGTGATGCTTCATTGTTGGGTTTGGGTGGTGTGTTGATGCAGAATAAGCAGGTTATAGCTTATGCTTCGAGACAGCTGAGGGTTCATGAAAGGAACTATCCGACGCACGATTTAGAGTTGGCAGCTGTAGTGTTTGTTTTGAAGTTGTGGAGGCATTACTTGTATGGATCAAGATTTGAGGTTTTCAGTGACCATAAGAGTTTAAAGTATTTGTTTGATCAGAAAGAGCTGAATATGAGACAGAGGAGATGGTTAGAGTTTCTGAAGGATTATGATTTTGGTTTGAATTACCATCCGGGTAAAGCAAATGTAGTGGCTGATGCATTGAGTCGGAAATCATTACATATGTCTATGTTAATGGTTAAGGAATTGGATTTAATTGAGCAGTTTAGAGACTTGAGTTTGGTGTGTGAGAGTACTCACAACAGTGTTAAATTGGGAATGTTGAAGTTAACGAGTGGTATTCTGGAGGAGATCAGAGAGGGTCAGAAATCCGATATGCTTTTGGTTGATAAGTTGACTTTAGTGAATCAAGGTCGAGGTGGTGAGTTCAGAGTTGATGAGAATGGTGTTTTGAAATTTGGTAGTCGGGTGTGTATTCCGAATGTTATTGAGCTTAAGAAGAGTATTCTTGAGGAGGGACATCGTAGTGGCTTAAGTATTCATCCTGGAGCTACGAAGATGTATCATGATTTGAAGAAGTTATTTTGGTGGCCGGGAATGAAAAGAGAAATTGCGAGTTTTGTTTATTCCTGTTTGACTTGTCAGAAGTCGAAGATTGAGCATCAGAAGCCGTCTGGGCTAATGCAACCGTTGGCTATTCCGGAGTGGAAGTGGGATAGTATCAGTATGGATTTTGTTTCTGGTTTGCCGAGGACAAATAAGAATTTTGAAGCTATTTGGGTGATTGTTGACAGATTGACAAAGTCGGCTCATTTCATTCCGATCAGAATGGATTATCCGTTAGAGAGATTAGCCGAGTTGTATATTGAGAAGATTGTAAGTTTGCATGGTATTCCGTCTAGTATTGTTTCGGACAGAGATCCTAGATTTACATCGAAGTTCTGGGAAGGTTTGCAGAGGGCTTTGGGAACTAAGCTGAGGTTGAGTTCTGCATATCATCCGCAGACTGATGGTCAGACTGAGAGGACGATTCAGTCACTGGAGGACCTTTTGAGGGCTTGTGTTTTGGAAAAAAGAGGCGCTTGGGATTGTTATTTGCCTTTGATTGAGTTTACCTACAACAATAGTTTTCATTCGAGCATTGGTATGGCACCGTTTGAAGCTTTGTATGGTAGGAGATGTCGGACACCTTTGTGTTGGTATGAGTCCGGTGAGAGTGCTGTAGTTGGACCGGAGATTGTTCAACAAACTACGGAAAAGATTAAGATGATTCAGGAGAAGATGAGAATTGCTCAGAGTCGTCAGAAGAGTTATCATGATAAGAGGAGGAAGTCACTTGAGTTCCAAGAGGGAGATCATGTGTTTCTTCGTATTACTCCGATAACTGGTGTTGGTCGAGCTTTGAAGTCGAAGAAGTTGACACCTCGATTTATTGGTCCTTATCAGATTTTGGAGAGGATAGGGGAGGTAGCCTATCGTGTCGCTTTACCGCCGTCGCTTGCGAATTTGCATGAGGTTTTTCATGTGTCTCAGTTGAGGAGGTACATTCATGATCCGTCGCATGTAGTCCAAGTAGATGATGTACAGGTGAGAGATAACCTGACTGTTGAGACATCACCTATGAGGATCGAGGATCGAGAGTTGAAGCAGTTGCGGGGTAAAGAGATTGCCTTGGTGAAGGTAGCTTGGGGAGGACCAGCAGGTGGCAATGTGACTTGGGAACTGGAGAGTAAGATGAGGGAGTCTTATCCAGAGTTGTTCACTTGAGGTACGTTTTCGAGGACGAAAACTCTTTTAGTGGGGGAGAGTTGTAACACCCCAATAAAATAAAATAATTATTTAAATTTAAGTTAATAGTATATTATTAATTTAATTTAATAATTGGATTATTTTATTATTGGAATAAAATAAATTGGAAAATATATAAGTTGGAATTAAGGAAAAAGTCCCATTTGGAGTAAAAAGGTTTCTACGTGAGAAACAGAGAGGATCGTGAAAAAGGAAAAAGGCAGAGAAGAGGAGAAAGGAGCTGAAGAGCAAAGGTTGAAGAGCGGAAAGGCTTGAAGCTCAAAGATTCGCCGGATTGTTAAGGTAAGGGGGGTTTATCGTCGATTAATGGGTATTATGGGATAATATGTAATGGGTAGTGAGAAACCGTTGAATCGACCCTAATTGGGATTTGGAATGCTGAAAATTTGTGATGAATGGGTTGAGTGAAAACCGTAATCAAATTGATAATTGTGTGTGTAATCAAACCGATAGATTGGTGATGAATGGCGACGAGTAAGTTTGAGTGGGAAGGGTCTGGAATGGGCACATGAGATCCCTGCCCAAAGAAAACGCGTCTGGTGAACTGTCATGTTCGCCTAGCGAACATAACCTTCGCCTAGCGAAGGAACGCGCCTCAACCTCGCCCCAACGAGATTGAGAGGTTTTGCTAATGTAATGTTCGCTGTGGACTCGCTGGAGCTTCGCCTAGCGAGTGAGTGCTAGCTGTGTTTTTCACCAAAACAGAATGAGTTTGCTATTACCTTCGCCTTGAGCTCGCCTAGCGAATTAATTTACCAATTTCCTGGAGTTGTTCGCCTTGAGCTCGCCTAGCAAACCAGAGCTTCGCCACTGCCTCGCCTAGCGAGCAAGGCAGAAGAAGTGTTTATACATGTGTTGCTGAGGTGTTTCATACATGTGTTGAGGAAGTGTTTTATACATGTGTTGATGATGTGTTGATACATGTATTGATGATGTATGATGATATGCAAAATGTTGTGAATGTATATATTATGCATGTATTTGTGAATGGACTGTTGTATGGCTTAGAGGGTGAGCATGTGTCCATTGTGAGTTGTTGTTGATGCTGCATTGCTAGATGATTAGTGTGCATGGCATAGCCTGTGGGGCTGTAGCTAATTCCCATTGTGAGGAATTGGTGAGTGAATCGTTGTGAATTGTTGTTGATGTTTGCATGCTAGATGATTAGCTTGCATAGTCTAGCCTTTGGGGCTGTAGCTAATTCCCATGGTGAGGAATTAGTGAGTGAGTCATTAGGTCTCAATGAGTGGGACTAGTGAGCTTAGTAGCCGTATCCGGAGGGATCGGTGAGCTTGAACTATATGTTCAAGGATAGTCGGTACCGCATGTGTAGAGTCTCATTGCATAAAAATATGTAAGGCGTATAATATGAATGGATGTGTTCCAATATTATACGTGTGTTGTGTTGTTGTTAAGTATGATTTGAGATTATACTGGTATTGTATATTGATGTTGAGTATGATGTTTAAGCCAATGAGCTATTACTGAATGTGTATTGCAATTAGGGTGATTGATGTGTTAATTACTTGGCATTACATGTTGTTTTATAATGCTTATTATATTGATTGAGGAACTCACCCTTACAACTATTTTTCAGGTAACGAGAAATGAGTTGAGTAGAAGCAAATGCTTGGAGTCTAGTGTAGTCTCCCTAGTGGGTCATGCTCTGATAGATGTAACATCGGGCGGGAACACTTTGATTATTATTGTTGTTGTGGTTGAACTAAATTACATGTGATGTTACATGTTTTGCATGATTGAGTTGATCTCTATCCGCTGCGTAATTGTGCAAATACTTTATATTTAAATTAAATAAAAGAGCATGATTGTTATATTGTTTAAATGGTGTGGAATGTTTGTGTGACACCCTTGGTGCACTATTACTCTGATTATATGTTTATTATTTTAATTAATTTTTGGGGTATTTTAGAAGGGTGTTACATTTAGCCTCTCATAGTACTTAAAGAACTCATAAAGTAAAGATTAGACATTACAAAGAATTAGGAGAGTTTGATCTTCAATGGTTGATACCCTTGAATCTCGCCGTCTTCAAATCCGTCGTATTCGCTATCTTCTCCAATGCAATGCTTTTATTCGTCTGTAAAAAGGTGTCTTCCTCTTTCTCTTCCAGGCCTTCTTATAGTTTCAGATCACTTTCTTCCAAGCAAAAGGTCCAAACTACCCTTAATGAGCGGAATCGGTTCACAAAGCAAAAATTAGGTTTTCCATGCTGCGTCCAATCAACACGGCCGTGTGTCACCACACGGGTGGCCGTGTTGATCACCATAATTAATTATTTTCAGCATCAGCTACATAGGCAACAACACGGGCCGTGTTCCTACACGCCCGTGTTGATGCACTGTTTTAATCAACACGGCCGTGTGGTGGCACACGGGTGCCCGTGTTGATCTCTGTTTTTCTGCTCCCATTCTGCTCTGCCTGATCAACAACACGGGCAGTGTTGTGGCACACGGGTGCCCGTGTTGACCTGTTGTTTCTTCATATTTTTGCCTTTCTGAGTATCCATAACTTCACCATTTTTGCTTTTAAACCTGTGCAATGGCCTGTAACAATGACACTACCAAACGAAGCATAAACGAGATCTTTTTGACATAAACTTGTAATCGAATGCAATGCGATACCAAACCAACAAAACATGATAAATGACTCCAAAGCAACTAAAAACAAACTTAAATCTTACCAAAGTGATGAAAATATGTCGGATTAACGGCGGGACTTCAATGGAAATGGTGACCGATCACAGCCCCAAACTTGTCTGATTGCTTGTCCTCAAGTGATGTATTGAGTCCAAACAAAGGTCACCCCCGACTTCATTTTCCACAATGCAACCTAGTCTTTCACCATTTGGGTTCTTCCTTTCCAACCGAGTTTCAGGTCTCTCCGATTCAGGCAATTTACCACATTTCCACGTCAGAAACCTCTTCACCTACAAGCTTTTCACACACTCACAATATCTCTCAGGGTTAGGTGTGTACAGTCACAGCACAGTATGCAATACCAAACTCTTAACTTTGAATACATTCTAATGTCATACCACAGCAGATTCCACACACTTTTTGAGGTCTTTTTAGGTTGTAACGGGGCTTGGGTACGGTGGGATACACAAAAAATAATTGGATAACAACGGGTTTTGAACTCGGTAGTCATGTTGTGTGATTTTTCTTTCTCTTTTTTTATCTCGTGCATCACGTATACTCTGGGGGTTAATTTCACTCTTTTGACTCTTTTTCTACTCAAATTTTCCGAGCATTTTATATCTGTTAGAGTCTTAAGTCTCGGCAAGTGCATTTTTCTCTTTTGTTTTTCTTTTCTCTTTTTTTTTTCTTTTTTTTCTTTTAAAGAAAAAAACATACCATTTTTCTTTTTGTATGATCTCATATTGTGCACTTGCCTTCTCTTTCAAGATTTCCACCCCAAACTTAATTTTATTGCACATCTTGCAATTCACACAATCATACCGAGTTATGACACAAAAGGAAATGAATGATTAAAAGTTAACAAGGGGTTTATGATGAATAATGCTTAAAAGTTAACATGGGGTTTACGATGAATAAAATGGCTAAGGCTCAACGGGGTTTACGAAGGGAAACATACATATAGGGATGGCTAGAAAGGCCCTGGCTAAACAAACAACTTGCCTCAGTGTGTGTTGTCATGCTGTGACGTGTCAATAGGACATACGCAAAATCAGAGTGATAAAGTCATACCTGGCTGAACTCTCATGTTGATATTTCGTGTTTGGCTTTTTGTGATCTCACCATGTTGGTTAGCTTGCACGCTCTGAAGTCTCTTCGTGTTATGTGGTTCTTTCCTGACTTGGTCTTTCCATACCGCTTTATTGGTCCGGTGTCCCCAAATTGTGTCCGACTTCTTTTCTCAAGGTTGCATCAACTTCTGGGGTGCCTTATCAGAATAAGTATGAGGGGTGTCTTTCATCCACTACCATTGATCCCGGATTCGTCCAACCATTTCTCATCACTCTGTACACACAAGTAAACAACGAAAACAAACAAAAACAATACGACGACAACAAAAACAAAAGCGATGGAAATAAAACATGAAAGGAAAAACCCTCCCACACCTGAACTAAACATTGACCTCAATGTTTAAATCCAGATACAAAGGGGACTCACAGCGACTACTGTTGGTTTACTGCACTTGTGTGGTTTCCTTCCATTTGGAGGTGTTTGTGACTTTGCCCTTTTAATTCTCCTCCTCCCCTACACAAAATTTTAGCACACACAAATAAAAATAAAAACGAAATAAATTAGAAATCAAACGCGTGGGTTGCCTCCCACGAAGCGCTTCGTTTAACGTCGCATGGCTCGACGGTTCATTTCCCTTATCATGGGGGGTATTTCAGGTTCAAAACCTTGTTGCACCTCTTGTCTACAACACGAACGTTGTCTCTTTTATCAGTGTGGACTCCTTTGTGCCACGATTCCTTTTTAACTATCCTTTCAGTGTTTGGAATCTTTCCATTTCAGGTGGCTACTGGCAGTGGTGAGCCTTTGATAGTATTCAATGTCCTGATTAAGCCTACTTGATACTGAGATTTTGTATCTTCCTCCGTCTCCTGGTTTTCAATAGCATTCAATGTTATTTCCTTGTTGTGAACTTTCAAGGTTAACGTGCACTCATCCATGTCGAGCTTGCATCGACTCGTCTTCATGAAAGGTCGACCCAGAATGATGGGTGCCTCATTGTCTTCAGGTATGTCTAGGATTACAAAATCGACTGGGAAAGTCAAGTCCGCTATTGTTACCAGCACATCTTCAGCTATACCATATGCATCTTTTCTTGAGTGATCCGCAAACTTCAGATTGGTCTTTATATCACTGATATTTTTAATACCCAGCCTGTGATAGACCGATAATGGCATCAGATTCACACTAGCTCCCGAATCTATTAGTACCTTTTTGAAGGTTCTTTCTTTGATTGTGCACGGTACTGTGACGGTTCCTGGATCCTTCTATTTGTTAGGAATGTTCTGCTCCAGGGAGTTTGCATTATATTGTTCCTTACCGGATACCTGTTCTTCAGTGGTTGGTTTCTTTTCAGCCATTACCTCTTCCATGAATTTCTTGTACATGGGCATCCTTTCAAGTTCTTCAAACAAGGCCATATGACCCTCAATCCTTTTAAACATTGTCATGAATTTCTCCAAGTCTGATTCACTAGGTTCCTTCTTTGTTATTCTCTGAGGGTAGGGCAACTTAATCACTAGTTTAATTCCTTTTGTAGTTTCTTCTCTAATCGGTTCGCTCGGTGATATAATTTTTTCTTTTTAGCCGCCTTTTTCTCTGTCGTCGTGACAGTATTAACATTCTCCTGACCTCTCGGATTTTGAACTGTTTCACTTGGTAGGGAACCTGGTGTTCGAGAACTTGCCAGTTGTTGTGCTATCTGTCCCAGCTGAACTTCGAGATTCCTTAGGGAGACGGTGGTATTTTTCTAATTGTTTCTAGTCTCTTCTTCAAATTGCATATTTTGAGCTGCCATCTTTTCAATTGCAATCTCCCAATCTGCCTTCTTAGGTACCTGTTATTGCTGTTGCTGATATTGGTTTTGATATTGGCCTTGCACTTGCTGTTGCACATTCCCTTTCTGATCCCCCCATGCAAAGTTGGGATGATTCTTCAACCCCGGGTTATATGTGTTGGAATAGGGATTGTTTTGCTTTAAAAACTTGATCTCGTCTATCTGCTGTGGTGTTGCAAAACAATGAACAATATTGTGTGGTCCATTACAAATGCCACACACATCGTTTGGTGCCTGTTGCACTTGAGCCACCTTCTGAGCACCTATGTTTAGTGCTTTCAACCTTTTCTCTACCTCCGCAGCAACAGCTTCTTCAATTTTCACCTGTTTATTTGTTTCAAGCTTCAAGTCAATAACTGCAGATTTGCTTGATACCCTGTCATATAACTCTAAATGCTCGTTTGAGGCAATAGCTTCAATTATCTTCTTCATACCGGTGGCTGTTGCAAAGTTGGCTGAGCCACCAACTACTGAATCAAGGATTTGTCTTGTTTGAATTCGAAGACCATTGACAAACATTTGCATTTGTTCAGTTTCTTCCATGTTGTGAGTAGGACAAGCCACTAGGATTCTCTTGAATCATTTGTAGGCATCTCCTAGTGACTCACCCTCTTTCTGTTTGAAGTTTAGGATCTCATATCTTTTTTGCAATGACACAGATGCGGGAAAATACTCCTGCAAGAATGTTGTTTCCATGTGCTCCCATGTAGTGATACTACCAGCAAGTAAGGAATAGAACCACTCTTCAGCCTCATCTGCTAAAGTGAATGGGAACATACGAAGTCGGATTGCTTCTTCACTATGTCCAGGCATTTTCAGTGTTGTGCTCATGGTTAAAAATCTTTGCAGATGCTTGTTGGCATCTTCATTCACTCTTCCAGAGAAGGACCGTCTTTCGAGTTGATTAATGGTGCTGGGATGCAGCTGAAATTGGTCGACATTAACCGGTTGGTTTACAATTGTCATACGACCACCCGGAGTGTTGGTTCCACCATAGTCACCGAGAAGTCTCTCTGGTGGTGGTGGTGGTGGGTTTGCAACCATGATTTCAGGAACTGTTTCCGCGTCTGAATCTGAATTCTCTGAATGCACTGAAATAACTTCCTCGTCTGTTTTCTCTGCTAATTCCAGTTTTTCTCGCTTGGCTTGTCTCAGTCTAGCGCGAAGAGTTCTTTCTGGATCTGCATCAAAAGAAAAATCCGCTGAGGTCTTACCTCGCATAAACTAGTTAGACAAATATTAGACTTGAATAACAAGATTGTCACATGTAAAATTTTGGTTGACGAGCAACAAAATTTCAATAGAATAAAAATTAAAATAGGTATTTTGGCAATCCCCGGCAACGGCGCCAAAAACTTGATCGGAAAAATAGCAATGTACTATTTTTACCGATGTAGTAATAAGGAGTTTTATTTCCAAGTATCGATCTCAAGGATTGCGTAGGAAATACTTATTTTAATTTGATTCTATCAGAACAAAAAGATATCGGTTTGGTTGTTTTGGAATTTATAATAGTAAACACAAAAATAGTAAAAATAATTGATTAAGATAAAAGATGCTAGGGTGAGTGGTTGAGTTAACCGGTTATGGATTCAGTCCCGATTTCCTTAATACATATGAAACATTCAATCACCTAACCTCAGAATGTTCTTACTTAAGTCCTTAAGGAAGAAACTATTAAACTACCAATTCTTACTCAAATGTCCATTCAATTAATCATTGGTTTTAATCATACAAAATATCAAGGTTTACGGTGATTTACGAAAGTTACTAGTCCTAGATGATGCATTCATAAACCCAATTGTGTGAAAACCCTACCAATCACAATCCTGTTATTGGAAGTCATAAATCAATTTGTATTTGTCCGATACAAAAGCATTATAACATCACACAATTGAATTGAAGTACGTAACATAGTAATCAAGAAATCATTGGTTCAAATTCATAGCATGCGATAACATCAGGACCACCCCCTAGCATCAGGGGGTTTAGCCTCTCATAGTACTTAAAGAACTCATAAAGTAAAGATTAGACATTACAAAAAATTAGGAGAGTTTGATCTTCAATGGTTGATACCCTTGAATCTCTCCGTCTTCAAATCCGTCGTATTCGCTATCTTCTCCAATGCAATGCTTTCATTCGTCTGTAAAAAGGTGTCTTCCTCTTTCTCTTCCAGGCCTTCTTATAGTTTCAGATCACTTTCTTCCAAGCAAAAGGTCCAAACTACCCTTAATGAGCGGAATCGGTTCACAAAGCAAAAATTAGGTTTTCCATGTTGCGTCCAATCAACACGGCCGTGTGTCACCACACGGGTGGCCGTGTTGATCACCATAATTAATTATTTTCAGCATCAGCTACAGAGGCAACAACACGGGCCGTGATCCTACACACGGGCGCCTGTGTTGATGCACTGTTTTAATCAACACGGCCGTGTGGTGGCACACGGGTGCCCGTGTTGATCTCTTTTTTTCTGCTCCCATTCTGCTCTGCCTGATCAACAACACGAGCAGTGTTGTGGCACACGGGTGCCCGTGTTGACCTGCTGTTTCTTCATATTTTTGCCTTTCTGAGTATCCATAACTTCACCATTTTTGCTTTTAAACCTGTGCAATGGCCTGTAACAATGACACTACCAAACGAAGCATAAACGAGATCTTTTTGACATAAACTTGTAATCGAATGCAATGTGATACCAAACCAACAAAACATGATAAATGACTCCAAAGCAACTAAAAACAAACTTAAATCTTACCAAAGTGATGAAAATATGTCGGATTAACGGCGGGAATTCAATGGAAATGGTGACCGATCACAACCCCAAACTTGTCTGATTGCTTGTCCTCAAGTGATGTATTGAGTCCAAACAAAGGTCACCCCCGACTTCATTTTCCATAATGCAACCTAGTCTTTCACCATTTGGGTTCTTCCTTTCCAATCGAGTTTCAGGTCTCTCCGATTCAGGCAGTTTACCACATTTCCACATCAGAAACCTCTTCACCTGCAAGCTTTTCACACACTCACAATATCTCTCAAGGTTAGGTGTGTACACTCACAGCACAATATGCAATACCAAACTCTTAACTTTGAATACATTCTAATGTCATACCACAGCAGATTCCACACACTTTTTGAGGTCTTTTTAGGTTGTAACGGGGCTTGGGTACGGTGGGATACACAAAAAATAATTGGATAACAACGGGTTTTGAACTCGGTAGTCATGTTGTGTGATTTTTCTTTCTCTTTTTTTATCTCGTGCATCACGTATACTCTGGAGGTTAATTTCACTCTTTTGACTCTTTTTCTACTCAAATTTTCCGAGCATTTTATATCTGTTAGAGTCTTAAGTCTCGGCAAGTGCATTTTTCTCTTTTGTTTTTCTTTTCTCTTTTTTTTTCTTTTTTTTTCTTTTAAAGAAAAAAACATACCATTTTTCTTTTTGTATGATCTCATATTATGCACTTGCCTTCTCTTTCAAGATTTCCACCCCAAACTTAATTTTATTGCACATCTTGCAATTCACACAATCATACCGAGTTATGACACAAAAGGAAATGAATGATTAAAAGTTAACATGGGGTTTATGATGAATAATGCTTAAAAGTTAACATGGGGTTTACGATGAATAAAATGGATGGCTAGAAAGGCCCTGGCTAAACAAACAACTTGCCTCAGTGTGTGTTGTCATGATGTGACGTGTCAACAGGACATACGCAAAATCAGAGTGATAAGTCATACCTGGCTAAACTCTCATGTTATTTCGTGTTTGGCTTTTTGTGATCTCACCATATTGGTTAGCTTGCACGCTCTGAAGTCTCTTCGTGTTATGTGGTTCTTTCCTGACTTGGTCTTTCCATACCGCTTTATTGGTCCGGTGTCCCCAAATTGTGTCTGACTTCTTTTCTCAAGGTTGCATCAACTTCTGGGGTGCCTTATCAGAATAAGTATGAGGGGTGTCTTTCATCCACTACCATTGATCCCGGATTCGTCCAACCATTTCTCATCACTCTGTACACACAAGTAAACAACGAAAACAAACAAAAACAATACGACGACAACAAAAACAAAAGCGATGGAAATAAAACATGAAAGGAAAAACCCTCCCACACCTGAACTAAACATTGACCTCAATGTTTAAATCCAGATACAAAGGGGACTCACATCGACTACTGTTGGTTTACTGCACTTGTGTGGTTTCCTTCCATTTGGAGGTGTTTGTGACTTTGCCCTTTTAATTCTCCTCCTCCCCTACACAAAATTTTAGCACACACAAAGAAAAATAAAAACGAAATAAATTAGAAATCAAACGCGTGGGTTGCCTCCCACGAAGCGCTTCGTTTAACGTCGCATGGCTCGACGGTTCATTTCCCTTATCATGGGGGGTATTTCAGGTTCAAAACCTTGTTGCACCTCTTGTCTACAACACGAACGTTGTCTCTTTTATCAGTGTGGACTCCTTTGTGCCACGATTCCTTTTTAACTATCCTTTCAGTGTTTGGAATCTTTCCATTTCGGGTGGCTACTGGCAGTGGTGAGCCTTTGATAGTATTCAATGTCCTGATTAAGCCTACTTGATACTGAGATTTTGTATCTTCCTCCGTCTCCTGGTTTTCAATAGCATTCAATGTTATTTCCTTGTTGTGAACTTTCAAGGTTAACGTGCACTCATCCATGTCGAGCTTGCATCGACTCGTCTTCATGAAAGGTTGACCCAGAATGATGGGTGCCTCATTGTCTTCAGGTATGTCTAGGATTACAAAATCGACTGGGAAAGTCAAGTCCGCTATTGTTACCAGCACATCTTCAGCTATAGCATATGCATCTTTTCTTGAGTGATCCGCAAACTTCAGATTGGTCTTTATATCACTGATATTTTTAATATCCAGCCTGTGATAGACCGATAATGGCATCAGATTCACACTAGCTCCCGAATCTATTAGTACCTTTTTGAAGGTTCTTTCTTTGATTGTGCACGGTACTGTGACGGTTCCTGGATCCTTCTGTTTGTTAGGAATGTTCTGCTCTAGGGAGTTTGCATTATATTGTTCCTTACCGGATACCTGTTCTTCAGTGGTTGGTTTCTTTTCAGCCATTACCTCTTCCACGAATTTCTTGTACATGGGCATCCTTTCAAGTACTTCACCGGACTGGTTCAGATAAAAATATCCCCAAAATTTATGGATCATACATCAAATTGAAGAGAAAATCATGAGGATTCCAAATACGACCTCCAAATCTTTCAACTCTCACTCTATAATGAGAAATGTGGAGTTGAAAGTTGAGGTGTTCAAACTGAATTTCTTTGATTCAACCTCAAAGCAACTCAGTATCAATGCCTACATTGGTATGACTTCAGTCAACTAAAAGTCAAGCCAAAATGTTAAGAAATGAGAGAGAATCAAATAGTTGAATTTCTGGAAAAATCACATTCGGTTTGCAGTGTTGAAGCTCGACCTTGATGTAATTCCACTTGTCCTTGCTTCCTCTTGCTTGCAGGAGATGATTAGAATGAAAATGGATGTGAATCCTTGGAGTTCTAGTTCATAAACAGAAGTTGAACTAGAAGCTCGATTTCAATGAAATCTTTAAGGTATTATATGCAATGTGGCTATGGGATTGTTAGGCAAGGGTTTTTCTTCAATTTGAGGCAATGCACATGTATTTATAAGCTCATGAATTCATTTCCACACCATTTCAAATTTTGGCTAAAAATAGCAATTCAATGTGCATGGGTGCATTGGCATGTGTTTAGGCTCAAATGATCATTGCAACCCACTCCCATTCGTGCACAAATGATGTTGAGATCATAACATGGAACCATGCAAAGTATTTTAACATTTGAGTTCAAAATTTTCCAAATTGAGCCATCACTAAGCCAAAAACTGGAATAGACAGCGCACCTTAGAGGGTGCTTTATTACAAAAGCGCTCTCTAAAGTGAAGCGAAAAATAAGGAGCAATAGACAGCGCACTTTAGAGGGAGCTTTTGTAACAAAGCGCCCTCTAAGGTGAAGCGAAAAAATAAGGAGGAGATAGAGGGACAACAATACATGACACTTTTTAGAAAGCGCCCTCTAAGGGTAAGGGCGCTTTTAATAAAGCGCTGTTATAAGTCCATGTGCATTTCCAGCTTATAAAGCGCTTCTGGAAAGCCTTAGAGAGCGCTTTCATAAGCGCCCTCTTAGGCCCCCTTTAGAGGGCGCTTTTTTTCTACAAGCGCCCTCTAAGGTGAAACGAAAAAATAAGGAGGAGATAGAGGGACAACAATACATGGCGCTTTTTAGAAAGCGCCCTCTAAGGTTACCCTTAGAGGGCGCTTTTAATGAAGCGCTGTTATAAGTCCATGTGCATTTCTAGCTTATAAAGCGCTTCTGGAAAGCCTTAGAGAGCGCTTTCATAAGCGCCCTCTTAGGCCCCCTTTAGAGGGCGCTTTTTTCCCACAAGCGCCCTCTAATGTCCCCTTTAGTAAACATTAAAATTATAACATACTGCGCGTTTTGTTATTTTCGTTCTTTTTCACGTTAGGGTTCTAAGGCGTTTTCCTTCCACCTCTGTTAGATCTACATTATTACTGCGCCTTTCCTCCTTCTACCAATCAAAGGTACACGCTTTTCCCAATTTCTGTTTTATGTTATTGCTTTGTTTTAGCTTTGCCCAATTTCTGTTTTACATTATTACTGCGCGTTTCCTCCTTCCACGTTTGTTTCGACCATGATAGCGCATGCAATAGGAAATTGACGGTTGGTTTTTAGTGACCATGATAGCGCATGCAATGGGATTACATTACCCAGTAGTTAGGGTTATACGACCTATGAACATATGATTTTGTGTCAATACCAGTATCATTAGAAACCTAGGTCCGAATGTGTTTGAACTCTTCTGAAATTGTTTTTTGTTTATTCTAATTAGTAATGGATAATACATGGATGTCTTCCAATCGATTGTCGAGAGAGTACGAGAATGGGGTATCAGAATTCGTTATGTTTGCCGTTGCGCACGCCGAAGACCCCAATAGAATGATATGTCCTTGCTTGGGTTGTTGTTATGGGAAACGGGTTGACGCAGTTCAGTTGACATCGCATCTAATGAGGCATGGAATTGATCGAAGTTATACATGTTGGAATTTGCATGGTGAGAAAAGTAACGAGAATGTTGAACCGGGGGATAGTACGACCTATGCCTCAAACTATAGTGGCGCAGATACATACGATTGTGATCGAGTTGAAGAGATTGCAGAAGCACTTGAAGGAGATCTTAAGGATTGTCCCGAAATGTTTGAGAGGTTGGTAAGTGATGCAGAGAAACCTTTGTATGATGGTTGCACTAAATTCACAAGATTGTCTGCGGTATTAAAGTTGTACAACTTAAAGGCGGGCAATGGGTGGTCGGATAAAAGTTTCACAGAGTTATTAGCCCTTTTGAAAGATATGCTTCCTGAGGATAATGTTCTTCCCAATCGAACATATGAGACCAAAAAGATGTTGTGCTCTATTGGCATGAGCTATGATAAGATACATGCATGTCCAAACGATTGCGTTTTGTTTCGAAATGAGTATGCATCGTTAAATGAGTGTCCTAAATACGGTGTCTCGCGATATAAGAACAAGTTGTCTCCAGCAAAAGTCTTGTGGTATTTTCCTGTTATTCCGAGATTTAGACGCATGTTTCGTAGTGAAACCGATTCAAGACACTTGACCTGGCATGCAGATGAAAGAATTATAGATGGAAAGTATCGACATCCGGCAGATTCACCACAGTGGTTGAAAATTGATAATGATTATCCTGAATTTGGAGAAGAATCAAGAAACCTTCGCTTGGCATTATCTACTGATGGAATGAACCCACACGGTATCCAGAGTATCTCACACAGTACATGGCCTGTGATTATTATGATTTATAACCTACCTCCATGGCTATGTATGAAGCGTAAGTACATGATGTTGTCTATGTTGATTTCTGGACCTAAACAACCAGGGAATGACATAGACGTGTACTTGAAGCCCTTAATCGAAGATTTAAAGATTTTGTGGGAGACCGGTGTGGAGGTTTATGATGGATATAGGAAAGAAAGTTTCAACTTGAGGACGATGTTGTTTGGCACAATTAATGATTTTCCAGCATACGGAAATCTATCAGGGTATAGCATAAAAGGTCAATGTGCGTGTCCTATTTGTGAAGATAAAACAGATTGGAAGCGCTTGGAGTTTGGTCAGAAGAATGTCTTTCTCGGTCATCGGAGATTCTTAAATTCAAATCATCACTACCGTGGATGGAGAAAGGCGTTCAATGGAGAGACAGAACAAGGCAGAGCTCCACCTGTATTGACGGGTGATCAAATTTTTGAAAAGGTGAAAGATTTGGATACTCAGTTTGGCAAGCCTTTTGCCCACACACTTGTCAAAAGTGGGTGGAAGAAGAGGTCAGTTTTTTTTGAATTGCCGTATTGGAAGTCCTTGTATGTGAGACATTTTCTTGATGTTATGCATATTGAAAAAATGTATTTGAAAGTGTGATTGGCACGTTACTCAATATATAAGGAAAGTCTAAGGATGGCCTTAAGGCAAGAAAGGACTTGATAGCGATGGGAATAAGAACTGAATTAGGACCCTTGAAGAAAGGAAAACGAACATATCTACCTCCTGCTGCTTATACTCTATCTAGAAAGGAGAAAAAAACATTGTGTAAGTTTCTAAGTGAAGTTAAAGTTCCAGAAGGGTACTCTTCAGATATTAGAAGACTTGTGTCTATGAAAGACCTCAAGTTAAAGAGTTTAAAGACCCATGATTGCCATGTTATAATGGAACATTTTCTCCCAATAGGTATAAGTTCTATTCTTCCAGAAAAAGTAAGAAGCTCTATAACTAAGTTGTGTTCTTTCTTCAAGTCAATTTGCAGTAAGGTGATCAATCCTGCGATCTTACCAATGTTGCAAAAAGAAATCGTTATTACTTTGTGTGAGCTTGAAATGTTTTTTCCTCCATCATTTTTTGACATAATGGTACATCTAGTTGTTCATCTTGTGAAAGAGACACAATTGTGTGGACCAGCTTATATGAGATGGATGTACCCTGTTGAACGTTATATGAAAATATTAAAAGGGTACGTGAAGAACCGAAGTCGACCAGAAGGTTGTATGGTTGAAAGATACATTGTTGAAGAAGCGATTGAGTTTTGTACTGAATATTTGTCTAATGTTCAGTCAATCGGACTCCCCAAGTCTCCGCTTGTCGAAAAGAAAGAAGGAAAAAATCTAATTGGAAATAAAATCGTGGCAGTATCAAGGGTCGAACGGGATCAAGTGCATTTGTATGTTCTGCACAATGAGAATGAGGTTGAGCCGTATGTTGAAATTCACAAGGATGTTCTCCGAGGTTTAAATCCCAATAGAAATGAAAATTGGATAGTACGAGAGCACAATCGATGTTTTATACCTTGGTTTAAGGATCATATTTATTCAAAGTATTATTCAGATCCCGCTTTAATAACAGAAAGGTTGAGATGCTTAGCATATGGTCCAAGTTTCCATGTTTTTTCTTATAGCGCATACGCGATTAATGGATACACATTTTATACCAAAGAACAAGATGATAAAAGTACTATGCAGAATAGTGGTGTCACCGTGGTAGCTGAAGCAATGCACATATCAAGTGTGAAGGACTTAAACCCCAAATTTGCAAATCTGTCGTATTTTGGTGTTATCGAGCGCATTTGGGTGTTTGATTATGAGAAGTTTCAGATTCCTATATTTGGTTGCAAGTGGGTTGAAAATAATAACGACATTCGAATGGATAAGTCAGGATTTTTGCAAGTGGATCTTAATAGGGTGGGATACAAAGATGAGTCTTTTATTCTAGCCTCTCAAGCTAGACAAGTGTTCTATGTCAATGATCCGAAAAGTACGAAATGGTCTATAGTTCTTTTTTCCAACAAAGTAATTGATGAAAACACTGGAGATCAAGGTGATATTGATGTTGAGATTGAATCGTTTACCAGAAATGATCAAGATGAGAATATTATATCAAATGATTCATATATTAGAAATGATCATAATGAGGGTATTTGGATCAATCCAACCGTCCGTGTTTTTAAGAGACATGTAGAACATATTCCAACCAAGAAAAGAAAGAGAACTTAGTGAAAAAGGTACAGGTCAAATGATTTTAATTGTTTTCTTTATTACAGGTAAAATGACTTTTATGATTTTAATTGTTTTTACATTTGTCATCTGATTTTAATTGTTTTCTTTATTACAGGTAAAATGGCTATTATGAAGTCAATCATTCGTGCAAGAGACAAGGGTGTAAAATTTGAAGTACATTGGAATGCTGAAGACCAACTAATTTTTTTTCATCAGGCTTGTGTCTCAATAGAGGATGGGTATCTACCTAAAGTTACTTTTGTAGTGGTCCAAAAGAGACATCACACCCGTCTCTTTCCTGTCAACCCCAAAGAGACCGATAGAAGTGGAAATATTATGCCAGGTTTTTTCAATATATTTCTCAACGCAGCTGGTATATATTATCATTTGAATTTATCACTTTTTGCTGATTTTGTTGTTCTAAATTGTCAAAGGAACCGTGGTAGACACCAGCATTTGTCACCCTAGGGAATTTGATTTTTACCTTAACAGCCATGCAGGAATTCAGGTAATATTAGCTATGTCATTTAACTTTATGCCATTGTTTACTATTTGTTGCTCAATCTCCTTTTGACAGTTCTGTGTTATTTGCATTTGGACGTGTTCTTTTTGCAGGGGACTAGTCGACCAACGCATTATCATGTGCTGTATGATGAAAATAAATTCACTGCAGACCAGCTACAGAGTTTGACCAATAACTTGTGCTACACGTAATGATATGATTTGCTTTTTTAATCTTAATTAATGTTTTCTAAACTTGTACTGTTTTCATTTAATTTTAGAAGCCTTCTGATACTATTTTTTTACATTCAGTTATGCGAGGTGTACTCGATCTGTCTCAATAGGTTTGTTACTCGATTCCCTTTGCTTGTTTTTGTTTTAGGCTATACAAAACTTTAGTTTAACAAAAATGTTATCTTGTATGCAGTTCCTCCTGCCTATTATGCACACTTGCTATTATTCACCATGGGTGGATGGGCGTTATTTTGTTTAGTATTGGTTAGAACTACTAGACACCTTTTGGATACAGTGGTCACTGGGTGTTGGTTGCTATGGATCTTTCGAGACTAATAGTGTATTATCTCGATTCGTTATCGGGTGATTGGAGTAAATATCCGAGTATGAAGAAGAAGGTTTGACGCGTAAGTGAAATTCCCCTAAATATTCGTGTGTATTTGTATATTTAATTATGTCTGTCAGATATTTCATCTAATTTGTTACTAAATCATGAATATGTTTTATTCTCTTAATTGTAGTACTTTGAGGAATACAAATCTTACTCAAGAGCTCATTTGGATGAAATGAATGATGAATTGTGTCAATTCATTGTTGATCAAAGAATCATATAGCTAGGTTGTATATTGTTGTACATATATGTATGGAATGTTGTTGTTGTATGCTGTTGTTGTATATATGTTGTATATATGTTGTATATTGTTGTTGTACTTTTACTAAATCATGAATATGTTGTTGTATATTGTTGATCAAAGAATCATATATTAATGTTGTATATATGGAGGATTAATGTTGTATATAAATGGAGTCATGTTGTATATATCAATGGATTAATGGTGTATAACATTGGATTAAAGGATGAAATCAATATGAATTTTACACTTTTGCAGCATTCGAACAGGTTACCAATTAAATATCCACTGTTTTTCAAACAAATTTTTTAAAATAACTAACACTTTAGAGGGCGCTTTGTCCAGAAAGCGCCCTCTAAACACTTTACATTGACAACTTTAGAGGGCGCTTTGTCCAGAAAGCGCCCTCTAAACACTTTACATTGACAACTTTAGAGGGCGCTTTTTCCTGAAAGCGCCCTCTAAACACTTTACATTGACAACTTTAGAGGGCGCTTTTTCCAGAAAGCGCCCTCTAAGGTGTCCCTTTATGGACCACTCCAGAGGGCGCTTTTTTCTGAAAGCGCACTATAATGTGGCCACTTTAGACAACGCTTTCTCCAGGAAAACAAAGCGCTATCTTTACCTATGCCAGCGCCACTTTAGAGGGCGCTTAAAATCGCTGTTATATGCCAAAATAAGCGCCCTCTTTTCCCTTATTTGGCGTAGTGCATGCAAAGAAACCATGCACAAGTCCATCAATTTTGATCCAAATGGAATGATCTTGGATTATTTGGAAAGATACCATCATGGGGAATAACTTTTATGTTGGGACTTTTTCAATTTGAAGCTTGTAACATGATTAATTGTGACCTTGAAGTTGTAGGAATCAAACATACTTGGAAATTTTCTATGTTAAAAGTCAAATGACCCCTTTTTCCACCTTGAATAACTTTTGCTATAAGCTTCAAATGACTTTGGTTCTTTCTAAAAAGTTGTATATCTTTCAAACATATTCAATTTTGTCACAAATTTGGCACCATTTGGATCTAGCATGATGGAGCTATGGATTTTAGAAGTTGAGAAAAATTGTTTGTTCAATGATAAGGACCCAAATGAACCTATAATGTTTCCTCATGGCACATGCCCTTGCAAGTGGAATTTGATCTTTCTCAAAGAAGAAAAGTTGAATAATACATATTGAATTTGATCATGAAACTTGGATAATATTCATATCATAAAAATTGAGGACGTTATGTTTCTTAGAAGTTCACCTTCTATCTAGGGCACAGACAAAGTGACATATAATCTTTCACCATAAAAAATGACTTTCCAAGAAAAATTAGCTCTTGATGGAAACATGAAAGTTGTTTGGAATGTAATAAAGAGTAAATTTTATCTTGGAATAATTTTCTTATGATAAAACTTGTAGGAGATAGGGTCTAGGGAATCCTAGATTTGACCAATTGACTTTCTGGTTAACCTCCTTGAACCAACTTGCAAACTTGAAGTTCCTTTGCTCTTAGAGGCTCATGGAGGATCATATATGCTTAAGATGATGTAAAATGGAGTATCCCTTGAAGTCTTTTACAAAATGTTGAAGAAACTTGATGAGGAAGGCACACAAGATACCCATATGAATTAGGGTTTCCTTGACAAACAAGCTTCAAACTCTTGATGAATTCTTGATCAAAATGCCAAATAAAGAACATGGAGATCCATATATGATGCTTGGAACCAATATGGACCTTTGCTAACTTGATCCCTTGCATTAAGGGTCTCAAACCCTAGTTGTGAGCCTGATGAGGCATAGGTGGATACACACACTACCTATAAAAGAAACAAAGTTACACTAGACATATTTTTGGTATTCTGGTTAGTAAAAAAAGAAAATAAAGTATGATACAATCACAAATACTTGGTGATCTCTCCCAATGCAAATCCAATGAATGATAGGTGAGGAGGATACCAAGGTATGATCCCAATGCCAATGCCAAGTTATGAGATGGCTTGAGGAATCTTAGGGGTCAAAATTAGGGTCTTACAGCTGCCCCTATTTAAGGTCATTATATCTGAGGATGTGAAGGTCAAAATCTTTGTATCAACGCGGTAAAATGGACTTAAATAACAACAACAAGAAACAAATTTTGTTCCCTAAGAGACCTCATGATGCATATGATATGGATGCAAAAATAATCTTTGAGGGGGATATATTGCCACAAAGGAAAAAGAATCAGGAGAAACTAAAAGTCCACAGGAACACAATGCATTCCATATGGAAAACTCACTGAGGAGACATAGACTTTGGGGATAAAAAGTTATACGTAGGTCAGACTACGACTTAAAAATTGTTGGAGACACGAGAGGATTTCCATGAAAATAAATCAATGGAAAGTCTCGGACTGGGGAAAAAGAATCTGCATGTATTGGAATAAAACGAACACAGCAAGAAACAAACACTTAGGAAAGGTTAAATCAGAACGAAGCTGAAATACCCAAACACAAGGAAATTCGATTTCACAAAGAAATACAAATCCAGACTCAACGGAGGAAGAAAAACTTCAACACAGGAGTAAAAAATATATATTATCTACCACCTATTATTGGGTAGGAAGATAATACACCCTGGCAGAGGTACATCTGTTACCGGTTAAGGTAAACATATCAAGGATGACTCGCTGAGGAAAAGTGAGGAATATTCATTACCGATTACTGGGTAAGAATAACCTACTAGGAAAAAATGAAGAAATAGGATTTACGACTACCTGTCACTAGGCAGAAGACCAAAGGAAGAATATCCGCTACCGGTTAAGGTAAACATATCAAGGATAGACTATCGGGGAGAATCAACAACTACCAGATACTGGGCAGCTTAACAAAGGTGATTGACCCTAAAAAACATAGGATTTATATCTACCAGTTACTGGGTAGAATACCAAAGAGATAAAATTCGTCACCGGTTAAGGTGGACATATCAAGGATAAACTCAAAAAGGAATAGGATTTATATCTATCGGTTACCGGGAAGAAGACCAATAGAAGAGTATTTGTTACCGGTTAAGGTAAACATATCAAGGATAGTCTTGCTGGGAAAGAAGGATTTATAACTACCATTTACTGGGTAGAAGATCAAAGAGAGAATATTTGTCACCGGTTAAGATGAACATATCAAGGATAGACTCAGAAGGAAGAATATTCGTCACCGATTAAGATGAACATATCAAGGATAAACTACCAAAAAGAAATAGGATTTACAACTTCCAGTCACTGGGCAGAAGATCAAAGAGAGAATATTTGTCACCAATTAAGGTGAAAATATCAAGGATAAACTCAGAAGAAGAATATCCTTCACCGGTTAAGATAAATATATCAAGGATAAACTACCAAAGCCCTACGTCTGTTTCCAATTCAATACCTAGAATCCAAGCCACGCTTCCGATCCGGACAAGACCAAAGCCCTACGTCTGTTTCCAAGGAAGGATCACCGTTTAATACTACGCCTAATCCCAATTAGGATTAACGTATGTTACGTCTGTTTCCAATGAAGGATCACCACTTAATACTACGCCTGATTCCAATTGAGAATCAACGTCTGCTCATGTGAACCCACAGTTTCACCACTTCCACAATGAAGTCAACCATGCTATGAATGAATGCACACATACCAACACATATGCAATTAAGACCATCTATATACCGTCTTAACATCCCACATATCACCATGACTCACAATTGGTACATATACACATTCATCACAACACATCAATTACGATTACATATACACTCCATAACCATAAATCATTCACAAATCAGTACTGGTATACATACACATTCGTACAATATATTATTCACCAATATAGGCCAATCATCAAACATGTACACATAAATTTCATTCCAAAACGCACACAACATTTAAATATCAATTTTTCACTTTTCAAACAGTGTTAACCGGTTAACGCATATGGTTAATCGGTTAACGTAAAATAGAATGCGCTTCTTGGCAGTTTTTAACAGTGTTAACCGGTTAATGCCCTGGGTTAACCGGTTAACGCAAGACAAAATGTAATTTTTCAATATCGCAACAGTGTTAACCGGTTAACACCCTGGGTTAACCGGTTAACGCAAAACAGAATGCTGTTCCTGCGCTAACACGAAACAGAATGCAAATTTCCCCGCATTTTTCATCGTTGGAGGACTTCCGGACCTCCGATTTCGATTCCGTAAAAAGCTACACGTTCATAAAATTATGACTCATCCAAATATATATTCATTCACAGTTTTAGCATAATTTAATCATCACAATTCAAGAGTATTTATCAAGACCTAATAATTCCAAACCATGCCAATTAAGGATTTCAACCTAAAACATGTTCCTACCCATTGACCCAATCATACTAACCCATAATAATAAGGATTTCCCCCTTACCTTGTCAATTTGATGGAAACCTTGACTCCTCTCGCTTTTCCTCTCCTCTTTCTCTATTGCCTTCAGTGCTCAAGTGAATTCTAATTCTCACTTCCTTCACTCTTACTATTTATAATAGTATTCTAGTTGGGCTTAAATCATCTAATTTAATCACTAGGCCCAATAATACCTAATATTTAAATACCTCTATTTAAATTTAAATAATTAACCACTCACTATGCAACAAAGTTAATTAATTAATTCAATTATTTAATTATTTCTCATATCCACTAGATAATGAATTAATACACCAATTAATTAATTAACACTCCACATAATTAAATTAAAATTATAATAATAATAGTACAATAATTCAATACTAAAAAAATGGATTGTTATAACTCTCCCCCACTTAAAAGATTTTCGTCCTCGAAAATTTACCTCAAACGAACAACTCCGGATATGATTCCCTCATCTTATCCTCGAGTTCCCACGTAATATTTCCATTGGCGACTCCGCCCCATATCACTTTTACCAAAGCAATCTCCTTACCACGAAGCTTCTTCACTTCCCGATCTTCAATCCGCACAGGTGATGTATCAACCGTCAAATTATCACGTACTTGCACATCATCTAATGGAACAACATGCGATGGATCCGCAATGTACTTCCTCAATTGAGACACATGGAATACATCATGAAGATTAGAAAGTGATGGTGGTAATGCAATCTGATATGCCACTTCACCTATCCTCTCGGAAATCTGATAAGGACCAATGAAACGCGGCGTCAACTTACACGACTTCAAAGCTCTACCAACACCCGTTATTGGCGTAACTCGAAGAAACACATGCTCGTCTTTCTCAAACTCAAGAGCTTTCCTCCTCTTATCATGATAAGTCTTTTGACGACTCTGAGAAGCCTTCATCTTCCCTTGAATCATCTTAATCTTATCTGTAGTCTCTTGAATCAACTCGGGTCCAACCACGGCACTCTCTCCCGATTCGTACCAACATAAAGGAGTTCTTCACCTTCTGCCATAAAGAGCCTCAAACAGTGCCATTCCAATACTCGAATGGAAACTGTTATTATATGTGAACTCGATTAAAGGCAAGAAACTATCGCAATTTCCTCCTTGTTCCAAAACACAAGACCTCAAAAGATCTTCAAGTGACTGAATAGTCCTCTCCGTTTGACCATCAGTTTGCGGATGATATACTGAACTCAAACGCAACTTCGTACCCAAAGCACTTTGAAAACCTTCCCAAAATCTCGAAGTGAACCTCGGATCTCTATCCGAAACAATACTCGACTGTATACCATGCAAACACACAATTCTCTCGACGTACAACTTAGCAAGTCTCTCCATCGAATAATCCATTCTCATCAGAATAAAATGAGCACACTTCGTCAGTCTGTCCACAACGACCCAAATCGCCTCACAATTACTCGATGTTCTTGGTAAGCTCGAAACAAAATCCATAGAGATACTATCCCACTTCCACTCGGGAATAGATAACGATTGCATCAAACCAGACGACTTTTGATGTTCAATCTTTGACTTTTGACAAGTCAAACATGAATACACAAATTCCGCTACATCCTTCTTCATACCTTGCCACCAAAACATCTTCCTCAAGTCTTGATACATCTTAGTAGCACCAGGATGAATACTCAGGCCACTTCTATGCCCTTCCTCAAGAATCCTCTTTCTCAAATCCATAACATTCAGAACACACACTCGATCACGACACCTCATGATACCATTCTCATCAATCTGAAAGTCACCACCTTTACCTTGGTTAATCAATGTTATAACCTCGACTAACTTCAAATCTGACTTCTGACCTTCTCTAATCTCGTCAAGAATGCCACACGTAAGCTTCAACATTCCAAGCTTAACACACGAAGACGTCGCTTCACAAACCAAACTCAAATCCCTAAGTTGCTCCAACAATTCAAACTCTCGCATCATCAACATAGACATATGCAATGACTTCCTACTCAATGCATCGGCTACAACATTCGCCTTCCCAGGATGATAATTCAAACCAAAATCATAATCCTTCAAGAATTCCAACCATATCATTTGCCTCATATTCAATTCTTTCTGATCGAACAAGTACTTCAAACTCTTGTGATCACTAAACACATCAAACCTCGATCCAAACAAGTAATGTCTCCAAAGCTTCAACACAAACACAACGGCGGCCAACTCTAAATCATGCATCAGATAATTCTTCTCATGAACTTTGAGTTGCCTTGAAGCATAAGCTACCACTTGCCCTTTTTGCATTAGAGCACCTCCCAAACCCAACAAAGAAGCATCACAATACATAACGAAGGTTTCTAACGGATCCGGTAAAATCAAAATAGGAGCCGTAGTCAATCTTCTCTTAAGCTCTTGAAAATTCGCTTCACACTGCGAAGTCCAAATGAAAGCTTGACCCTTCCTAGTCAACTGCGTCAACGGTAACGACAACTTAGAAAATCCCTCAATGAACTTCCTATAATAACCAGCCAAACCAAGGAAACTTCAAATCTCAGCAACAGACTTAGGAGCTTCCCACTGAGATACAGCTTCGATCTTTGTAGGATCCACAGAAATCCCACCGCTCGAAATCACATGTCTAAGAAAACTTACTTCACTCAACCAAAATTCACATTTAGAGAGTTTAGCAAACAACTTCCTCTCTTTCAACACCGATAACACAACCTTCAAATGCTCTGCATGATCCTCTTCGCCCTTGGAATAATTCAATATATCATCGATGAACACAACTACAAACTTATCCAGATAATCATGAAAGATTCTATTCATATACTCCATAAATACACCAGGTGCATTCGTCACCCCAAAAGGCATCACGGAGTACTCGTAGTGACCGTACCTTGTCCTAAAAGCAGTCTTCTGAATATCCTCAGCCTTTACACGAATCTGATGATACCCAGACCTCAAATCAATTTTGCTAAACACACAAGCTCCAACCAGCTGATCCATCAGATCGTCAATCCTCAGAAGTGGATACTTGTTCTTAATCGTCACTTTATTCAGTTGTCTATAATCAACACATAATCTCATAGAATCTTCTTTCTTCTTGACCAATAGCACATGTGCACCCCACGGCGACACACTAGGACGAATAAACTTCTTCTCGAGTAAGTCTTCAAGTTGACTCTTCAACTCTTTCAACTCAGAAGCGGACATTCGATTAGGAGCCATCGATACAGGACTAGTTCCAGGAACTAAATCAATCGAAAACTCGACCTCTCGTTCCGGCGGTAAATCACTTATATTTTCCGGAAATACCTCTGCAAATTCACAAACTATTGGCAGTTCTTCGATCGTCCTCTTCTCCCGAATATCCAAAGTTGCCAACAACATAAACAACTTGGCACCATCTTGCACCGATTCATCAACTTGCTTAGCAGACACGCGCCAATCTTCCTTAGCACCAACCTCAGGAAAAATAACCGTCTTCTCGAAACAGTTGATATACACCCGATTAACTTCTAACCAATTCATACCCAAAATCACGTCGAGTTGCTCTAACGGAAGACAAACTAAATCAATTCCAAAATCCCTACGAAATATACTCAACGGACAATTCAAACACACGTAGGAAGTAGAAACAGAACCCATAGCAGGTGTACCAATAATCATACTTCTACGCATATCAGATAATATGAGATTTAGCCTCTTAGCACAATCCAAAGAAATGAAAGAATGTGTTGCACCGGTATCAATAATGGCAATCAAAGGTGTACCATTAATAAAGCACGTACCTTGGATTAGTCTATCATCGGTAGTGGTCTCCGCACCAGACAATGCAAACACCTTTCCCTTCACTTGCTCCTTCTTCGGCTTATCACATTGCGAACTAATGTGACCTTTCTCACCACAGTTGAAACAAGTTACGTTCGAACCAACCCTACACTGGTTTGCTCTGTGACCCATCCTGCCACAATTGAAACACTTCCCAGAATCTCTACTACACTCCGTAGCACGATGGCCTTCCACACCATATTTGAAGCACTTAAGTGGAATAGAAGATACTCCCCCACTTGGCTTCTTGCCAACACTAGATTGTCTCCTCTTGTCATCATATGGTTTCCCCCGATCTTGGTTTTTCCCCTTCAGACTCTTGTAGACAGAAGCACTCTCCCTACTATCCTCGTCATAAATCCGGCTCTTGTTAACCAATTATGTAAAACGAGTAATCTGTTGGTAACCAATGGCCTTCTTGATATCATGTCTCAAGCCATTCACAAACTTCAAACATTTAGATCTCTCAGCATTAGCAGTATTGTAATGAGGACAATACTTGATATGCTCTTGAAATCTAGCAGCATAATCAGCAACGGTACCATTTCCTTGCTTCAATTCAAGTAACTCCACCTCTTTCTTCCCACGACAATCTTCTGGGAAATAGTTCTCCAAGAAGGTATCACGGAAAAGAGTCCAAGTAACTTCAATGTTGTCTTCTTCGAACCTCTGAAGAGTGTTATTCCACCAATCTTCAGCTTCCTTCTCAAGCATATGGGTACCAAACTGCACTTTCTGAGTGTAACACCTCAAAATTGGCCCTCCTCTCTTGGGACTAGCTTAGCATATTGCATTTCATTTTGTAATACATTAGTCATTGCATCTTTGCATATCATGTGGAAATAATAAGCAAGTCATCCTCCTAGGTCTTTCTCAGAAGATAGAGGGGTTAAAAGATTCAAGCTTGAGGGTCTCATGAATTGATCACTAATCATCTGAGGTTTGTGCTTCAATTAGGGTTTTTTGATTCCTCAAGGAGGTTGGGTATTATCTTGGTTGAAAAAGTACACCATCATCACCAGGATTCATTATTCCTGATCAGATTCCTTGGGATTAGGGTTTTGACCTCTGGTCAACCCTAATCAGTTGAATTATACCAATCAGGGTTTTTCAAGGAGATGGGGTCTTTAATGAGATGGAGATCATCATATGAGTTTATTGATCTTGTATAAGCTAGGGTTTCATGTTGGTGCCAGTTCATCAAGTGGTTGAGGCTCAAAATCATATGTGCATGTTCAAGTCATCTATCAACCACAAAAGTCAACTGCAAGGTCAACTGTTGGATTTGGAGGTGGGAAGTGAGTGGAAATACTTA
Source organism: Lathyrus oleraceus (assembly GCF_024323335.1). Classification (NCBI taxonomy): domain Eukaryota; kingdom Viridiplantae; phylum Streptophyta; class Magnoliopsida; order Fabales; family Fabaceae; genus Lathyrus; species Lathyrus oleraceus. The sequence continues at coordinate 376,807,417 of NC_066579.1, forward strand.
ATTCATGTTCAAACAAGTCTCATTTGACATTTCAAACGCTCACATTGAAGAAAATAAAGTCAGGACAAAACTTTCCAAAAATAGAAAGTGACTTGTAATTTGAATTTGCCAAAAATGGAAAGGTTTTCAACTCAAGATTACATCATCAAGAAAGCTTCAAATGAAATTTTGTTGAACATGAAAGTTGTAAATCTTTCTCTCCCATTTCCAAAAAGTCCAAGATCATCAATTTCTCATGTATGGTTAAGAAGATATGATCAAAACATGGCAAGGTGTACTTGAAGATTCAAATGTGCATAATTTCTCAACCAAAGCTCCAATTCAAGTGGCTCTTTTTTGTACATTCTTCTCTTGACCTCTACTTTCCAAATCTTGCATTACATGGCATGCATTATCATCATATGAACATTTGGTATTTCACTTGATTTTTGGAGGGAAAAATTAAAGTTTAAAATTGGTGCATTATTTGAACATTCCACCACTTCCATTGGCTCTAAAATGAAATTTTAAGTGAAATCAAATGCATTTTTGTGCACTGTTCACCATGCATTTTCATGCATAGGGTGAAAATCCTAATTTGCATATGCACCTTATTTTTTGCTAATCCACTTGCCAATTGCTTAAACATGATTAGGAGCATGATTAGGAGGGAGTATATAAGACAAACCTTAACTGTTTTCACTGAGAACATTCACAAAATTCAGATCTAGATCTAGAATACCAAAAAACTTCTCTAAAAATTTTCTTCCAATTTCTTCATATTCAATCCATTTTCTTGCTTAATTCTTGTTGTTAAGTTGATCTTGAGCAGGATCATACGTGGAATCAGTGGAAACAGTTCAAGGTTGGAGCATTTGTGAAGCTTGAACTCATCCATGGCAAATAAAAAATTCTATTGAATCGTGTGCAATTGAGCTTTGATATTCCTTCCAATCACTTGTACAAGCATTTTAGGAGACTCTTGAAGCATCACAAGGCCTGTAGCTCGAGGATTCCACTTCTTCTCTTCAAGAGGTACATAAGTTGCTTAAGTTCACTTTGAACTTGCTTTTGCTTGGTTGCTTAACCACTTAGGTATAATATCTCTGACTTCATGTAGTCTGGAAGACCTGTCCTGTTATGGGGGCAGGCACCTGTCTGAAGCCCTCCTTAAGAGGCAATGCTTGTGAATGTTTATCTTTGTGCCAAGCAGGAAAAGACCTCTTATGAGGCAATTGGCAGATAAAAAGAGATGTGTAGTCCATCTCCTGCTATTCAGTGTGTCATCCACTTTGCTCACACCTTGTGTTGATGCATTGTGGATATTAACCCAAGATCTTTGTTGTGTCAGTCATATGTGGAGAAGAGTTCCTACTTTCTGAACTCTCGCACTTTCATTTGTCTGAAGCTCTCCCAGGCCAGGGATAAGAGCTGTGAGGTCTTATCCTCACTTCCCATTTCATCTGCTTCACCCTAACTCTCAATGTTAGGGTTAAGAGCTAACTACACCCGATTCCAATTGGCTTGTGTCTCACAGCCTAACCTTGTATGAGCCCAATTGTGTGCATATAGTGTGTGTGCTTGCTTTTTGTGCTTGTGTTGTTTAACTGTGCTGTTTAGGATAGCTTGTTCCCTGTGCAAGTTAGCTAGAAACCTCAACCTAGGACCATGGTGGATTTACATGATAACTATTAGGCTCGAGTTAGTCTCCCTTCTAGTTTGTCATTTCCCAGACTCTGGTTAGGTTAGAAGTTCTTTCCCTGTTCAGGGGAACTACGTCGCCCTGATCCTCATGCCAGATGAGGTACGTAGGCAGGAGATCGTGCGAGATCTCTCTGGGCACCCTTTTTCTTTTTGTGTGTGTTAGCTTGTTTGTCAACCTTTTTGGTTGCTTTTGACGACTCAGCGTCCGGTTAACCTCTTATTTTCTTGGAGTCTGACGTAAGTCCAGCGATTGGCAGTCGGTTTCCTATGTGTGCGTGTGGAGTCTGACGTAAGTCCAACGATTGGCAGTCGGTTTCCTGTGTGTGTTTGTTGGTTCGGAGTCTGATGTAAGTCCAGCGATTGGCATTCGGTTTCCATGTTTGCCTGTTTGTGTGGAGTCTGACGTAAGCCCAACGATTGGCAGTCGGTTTCTTTTGTGTGTGTTTTGTTTCGGCGTGCGTGAGCCGAACTACGGTAGCTCTGATTCTCATTCCAGATGAGATACGTAGGCATAGGATGCGATATCCTAGCGAGCCCTTTCCCCTCTTATTCCATTTGTGTTTCTTTCCAGTGTGTGTGTGCATTCTTTTGAGCAGTGTTTAGCAACCTTTCTTTTATTATTTTGAGCGTGGATCCCGTCGAGTACGATGGATGCGTAGGGGTGCTAATACCTTCCCTTCGCATAACCGACTCCCGATCCCATCTCTCTTTGGTCGCGAGACCATGTCTTTTCCAGGTTTACTTCGAGCGTTTCCTTTCCCTCTTTTGGGATAAATAACGCACGGTGGCGGCTCTGTTTGTTTTGTTTTCCCGCCGGTTGTTTTTCGCGGATGCGACACTGAGCATCAGTACAGTTCATGACTCTGAAGATCTTCTCAATTGCTTTCAGCTAAGCTTGAGCTTTCTCAGGTGCATGCTCACCCTCAAAGATAGGAGGATTGTTCCGCTGGAATCTCCCCAAAGCACGGAACTCATCATCATCTCCCTTTTGGTTACCGGCATTCGCATTCGCTTGATGGGCATTCGCTTGATGGATCTAACCCATGGATTCATCCAGCATCCTCAGCGCCTCAGCAATGGCATCGTCATTCCTGCCTGCAACCATTGTCCTGAACAACCCGAAACATCAAACAAACAATATCGATCGTGTCAGATACACAAATCAAATACCACGGAAAACCTACTACTATTGACCAACTGGTCGACCATGCTCTGATACCACTATTGTAACACCCATTTTTCTATCCCAAATTATTTAGCATATAATCAGAGTAAATAAGCACGCATATAAAGAAAAGGGCGTCACATCGACGTTTTCGAAACTTAAAACTTTCAAAAACCAATAATACACCTGGCCATTTGAAGTAACACATTTTACTCATCATGAATATTCAAGCAATATGCGTTCGCAGCGGAAAACAAAGAATACTCATGTATTTCATAAAACGATTCATGTCCCATACCATGATCATCCCTCAGTAATCACTTCCAATTAAAATAAACAAGTAATAACATAAAACATATCTAAATAAGACACGAGTTCCATACCACTAATCTACCCAGTGTTACATGACCAGAGCATTGACTCATCACCTAATTTCAAACTAAATACGGAAACTCTCCAGCTATTCTTGAGCGAGCTACCGTCCACCTACTCCAGCAATACTACTCTGTAGTATCTGCACGATACCCATGTAAAGGTAACACTCAAACAGAAAGGGTGAGAATTCAAATCATCATGAAATAGCATAATAAGGCACAATGAATTAAAACACAATTTAAGAATTCATCACACTTGGTATAATCACGTCAATAATATTAACCAACAATCATCTCACATATTTCAAACGTACATCGCATCCACATCAATACATGCATTCAATGATCACATAACTATAGACGACTCAATGCAAGACAATGTGACTCTATGCATGTGGTACCTCAATGTGAACTCAAAGTTTCACCGCTTTCCGATTCAATATCTAGAATCCAAGCCACGCTTCCGATCCGGACAAGACCAAAGCCCTACGTCTGTTTCCAATGAAGGATCACCGTTTAATACTACGCCTAATCCCAATTAGGATTAACGTCTGCTACGTCTGTTTCCAATGAAGGATCACCGCTTAATACTACGCCTGATTCCAATTGAGAAATAACGTCTGCTCATATGAACCCACAGTTTCACCACTTCCACAATGAAGTCAACCATGCTATGAATGAATGCACACATACCAACACATATGTAATTAAGACCATCTATATACCGTCTTAACATCCCATATATCACCATGACTCACAATTGGTACATATACACATTCATCACAACACATCAATTACGATTACATATACACATCCATAACCATAAATCATTCACAAATCAGTACTGGTATACATACACATTCGTACAATATATTATTCACCAATATAGGCCAATCATCAAACATGTACACATAAATTTCATTCCAAAACGCACACAACATTTAAATATCAATTTTTCACTTTTCAAACAGTGTTAACCGGTTAACGCATATGGTTAATCGGTTAACGTAAAACAGAATGCGCTTCTTGGCAATTTTTAACAGTGTTAACCGGTTAACGCCCTGGGTTAACCGGTTAACGCAAGACAGAATGTAATTTTTCAATATCGCAACAGTGTTAACCGGTTAACGCCCTGGGTTAACCGGTTAACGCAAAACAGAATGCTGTTCCTGCGCTAACACGAAACAGAATGCAAATTTCCCCGCATTTTTCATCGTTGGAGGACTTCCGGACCTCCGATTTCGATTCCGTAAAAAGCTACACGTTCAGAAAATTATGACTCATCCAAATATATATTCATTCACAATTTTAGCATAATTTAATCATCACAATTCAAGAGTATTTATCAAGACCTAATAATTCCAAACCATGCCAATTAAGGATTTCAACCTAAAACATGTTCCTACCCATTGACCCAATCATACTAACTCATAATAATAAGGATTTCCCCCTTACCTTGTCAATTTGATGGAAACCTTGACTTCTCTCGCTTTTCCTCTCCTCTTTCTCTATTGCCTTCAGTGCTCAAGTGAATTCTAATTCTCACTTCCTTCACTCTTACTATTTATAATAGTATTCTAGTTGGGCTTAAATCATCTAATTTAATCACTAGGCCCAATAATACCTAATATTTAAATACCTCTATTTAAATTTAAATAATTAACCACTCACTATGCAACCAAGTTAATTAATTAATTCAATTATTTAATTATTTCTCATATCCACTAGATAATGAATTAATACACCAATTAATTAATTAACACTCCACATAATTAAATTAAAATTATAATAATAATAGTATAATAATTCAATACTAAAAAAATGGGTTGTTACATACGATACCCATGCAAATAAAATGGGAGCATTTCATGACAATCTTTGTACGTCACAACCATCTTCTAGATAATCTTCTTGATGTTCTTGTTTGCAGCTTCAACAACCTTATTCATTTGGGGTCTGTAGGGAGAAGAATTATGATGTGCTATCTTGAAGTCTTTACATAGATCTTCCACCATATTGTTATTCAAGTTCGATCCATTATCAATAATGATCTTACTTGGCATACCATATCAGCATATAATTAGATTCTTGATAAACCTTACAACAACTTGCTTGGTCACATTCGCATACGATGCCAATTCAACCCATTTTGCGAAGTAATCAATAGCCACTAAAATGAAACAATGTTCATTTGATGCTTTGGTCTCAATCATGCCAATCATATCAATTCCCCACATTGAAAAGGGCCATGGAGAGGAAATGACATTCAAAAGTGTTAGAGGAACATGAATCTTATCCGCATAGATTTAACACTTATGGCATTTCTTCACAAACTTGCAATAGTCAGATTCCATTGTCAGCCAATAGTAACTTGCTCTCAACATCTTCTTCACCATGGCATGTCCATCGGAATGAGTACCAAAGTAACCTTCATGGACTTCTGTCGTCAATAGGTTGTGTCGTGTCTATCCATGCATCTAAGCAAAACCATATCAAAATTTCTCTTGTAAAGCACATCATTATTCAGGTAGAAGTTACCAACTAATCTTCTCAAAATCTTCTTATCTTTCAAAGATGCCCCAAGCGGGTAAATCTGACTTTGGAGGAAACATTTGATATCATAATACCATGGTTTATCATCCTTAATTTCTTCAACGGCAAACACATGAGCTGGCCTATCAAGACGCACCACAGTCGGATTGGGAACTTCGTTCCAAAACTTCACCATGATCATGGAAGCCAATGTTGCAAGAGCATCTGGCATCCGGTTTTCATCTCGGGATGTGATGAAACTCAACCTTTGTAAATAAAGTTGATATCCTCCTCTCATAATCTCTATATGGTATCAAATCGGGTTGATTCGTCTCTCATTCATTTTTGATCTGGTTAACCACCAAAGTTGAATCTCCATAGACGTCAAGATATTTGATCCTAATATCAGTGGCTTCTTCAAGCCCCATAATGCAAGCTTCATACTCAGCCATATTATTTGTACATTTGAAGGTCAAACTAGTTGTAAACGTGAAATGGGTGCCTTGAGGAGTAATAATCACTGCCCCAATTCCATTACCATATGAATTAACAACTCCATCAAATACCATGCCCCAACGGGAACCAGGTTATGGACCTTCTACAAGAAATGGTTCATCACAATCTTTCATCTTCAAATACAAAATCTATTTGTCATGGAAATCATACTGCACTGACTGATAATCATCAATAGGTTGGTGAGCCCAATGGTCATCCAAGACACTACCTTTAATCGCTTTCTAAGCTCGGTATTCAATATCATACTCAGATAACAACATATGTCAATGGGCAATCCTTCCAGTTAAAGCAGGCTTTTCAAACATGTATTTGATTGGATCTATTTTGGATATCAACCAAGTAGTATGATGCAACATATACTGGCGCAAACGCTTAGCAGCCCAAGCTAAAGCACAACATGCCTTCTCAAGCATAGAATATTGAGACTCATAATTGGTGAACTTCTTACTGAGGTAGTAAATAGAATATTCTTTCTTACTAGATTCATCTTGCTGACCAAGAACACAACCCATACTTTCTTCAAGCACATTCAAATACATGATCAAAGGTCTTCCTTCAACAGGCGAAGACAGAATCAGAGGCTCAAGCAAATACTCTTTGATACTGTCAAAATCTTTCTGGTAGTCCTCGGTCCAACCACATGACTTATCTTTTCGAAGGAGCTTGAATATAGGTGCACATGTGGCAGTCATATGCGATATAAATCTTGAGATATAGTTCAAGCGGCCGAGAAAACCTATGACTTGCTTCTCAGTTTTGGGCGCAGGCATCTCTTGTATTGGTTTGACCTTGGCATGATCAATTTTAATACCCTTCTCACTGACAATAAATCCCAACAACTTACCAGAGCGAACACCAAATGTATACTTATTGGGATTCAAGCGGAGTTTATACTTCCTCAAACACTGGAATAACTTCAACAAGTTCTCAACAAGCTCATCTTCAGTCCTTGATTTGGAAATCATATCATCAACATAAACCTCAATCTCTTTATGCATCATATCATGGAAAGGAGTGGTCATGGCTCTCTGGTAAGTTGCACCAGCATTCTTCAAACCGAAGGGCATCACTCGATAACAGAATATTCCCCAAGGTGTAAAGAATGTGGTTTTCTCCATATCTTATTATAATTGGAAAATCCTCCCATAAAAGAAAAGACGTTGAACTTAGCTGTATTGTATACCAACATATCAATGTGTGGTAGAGGAAAATCATCTTTTGGACTACCTTTATTCAAATCTCTATAATCAACGCATATGCGAACTTTTCTGTCCTTCTTAGGAACATGCACAATATTCTCCATCCACTGTGGATACTCAGAGGTAACAAGGAAACCGACGTCAATCTGCTTCTGCACTTCTTCCTTGATCTTCACTTCCATATTAGGATGAGTTCTTCTCAACTTCTGCTTGACTGGTGGGTATTCTGGCTTCAATGGCAATCTATGCTCCATAATATCGGTATCAAGACTTGGCATATCTTGATAATACCAAGAAAACACATCAGATTATTCTTGAAGAAGCTCAATCAACCCCTTCTTAATCTCTGGACAATGTTGTAACCCAATCTTGACTTCCTTGACATCATCTTCGGAACCCAAGTTGACCAACTCAATCTTCTCTTCAAACGAATGAATGGTTCTTTCCTCGTGCTCAAGAAAACGAGATAACTCATCATAAATGTCTTCATCATCATTCTCTTCCTCGGCTTCAAACACGGGTAAATCAAAGTTTGGAGAGGGAGTAAGATCATTATTTTCAATGGGTTTGAGAAGCAACCTGTATAATGATTTGATATTTTGATTTTAGAAATATGAAGTGCACACAAATATTATGCAGATATGGAAAAAATTATTTCTTATTTATGTTTTTTGTAATTACCATTTTCAGAAAAAGCAAAAAGTAAAAACAACATAAATGTAAATGAATAAAATTGTATTTTATTGATGATAATTTGAAAATACCTAACAATGTTTCAGTTTTCCCTTAGGCATAGGAGAAGGATTTTTCATAAACAATAAGACATATTACTTTGAAGGATGGACTACAATAGGAACGTCAACAGCAACCCAATTATTGCAAATTTGTCTGTGTGTCACAAAGTTGGCGTTGTCTTCGTCATCTTCATCTTCAAAGATAGTAGCTGAGTGTTATTCTTCTTTATGAATGAACCTTCCACTACGTAAAACTTGTTGCATTGTCTTGATATCTCCTTTGAACAGCCCTTGCTGAAATCCTAGACCAGACCTATTCTTATTCTCGACGACTTCTACGACACGACCCCACTTATCCGTGTCACCAGCCTGAACAAACTCTTGTGCATCTTTCAAGGACGACATGGATTCCCCAGTCTTCTGAACTTCATTAGCTATAGATAAATCTTGAAACGATGTTCCAACCTCTTCTTCAGCTTCAACATATGTGAAAGACGACAAATGGCTTACCAACAATGCTTTCTCACCTCCCACAACAACGAGCTTGCCATTTTTAACAAATTTGAGTTTCTGATGTAGCATCGAGGTGACAGCACCAGCCTCATGAATCCACGACCTTCCCAATAAACAGCTATAGGTTGGGTGAATATCCATTACTTGAAAAGTAATCTGGAAATCACTCAGACAAGTCTTAATTGGGAGGTCCACTTCTCCATGACAGTTTTACGAGAACCGTCGAACGCTTTCACAACCACACCATTGTACCTCACGGGTGCGCCCTGATAAGATAACCTTACCAAAAGATACTTAGGTGAAACATTCAAAGACGAACCGATGTCTACCAAAACATTGGACAGAGCATCTTCTTTACAATTCATGGATATATGGAGGGTCAAGTTATGATTTCTACCTTCCTCGGGAAGCTCTTGATCGCAGAAACTCAAATAGTTGCATGAAGTGATATTAGCAACGATATGATCAAACTGGTCAACCGTAACATCATGCTCCAGATATGCTTGCTCAAGTACCTTCTACAATGCCTATCTGTACGCTTCGGAGTTCATCAACAATGATAAGACATAGATCTTGGATGGCGTTTGGAGCATCTGTTCCATAACATTGAACTTACTCTTATTAATCAATCGAAGAACCTCATCATCATCATCCTTAACCTTCAACCCGTTGGATTCACCAGACTGACAAATTGGAGCGTTAACAGTATTAACCATAGAATCATCCTCCTTCTTACCAACCACAACATCCTCCATAACCTTCGTGGATACTGGGCCAATTACACAACCAATATGGGTCACCTTAATAACATCAGTGATGCTCACTACTAAATCTGCTACGGGAAGAGGAACCTCTTGCCCATTTTCAATCATAGTAGCATTATACTTATAAGCTATAACTTTATCGGATGTATATGGGAATAGGTCCGCAAACCGTATTACCAACGATGATATCGATCTATTATCTCTTTTGCTGCTATCAAACCGGATTACTACTCGCTCAGGAGTCTTGAACACTGGCACAATAACATTCACATCATTACCCATATATTTGTCTTGATTGATCTGAATGACACCTTCATCCATCATGTTTTGAATGTCCCTCTTGACAGTTATACATCCTCGTGGATTAACACTGCAGAGAACACACCCATCATGATCATGTTCACAATCACTAATCAAGCACAAAGTGTTATGTATCTCCACCAAAGACCTTTGGATACGACGGACATCAAAAACTCTGAACTTACCAGGACAACCATCTACCATATTCACAAAAGAATTGCCATGAGTGGGCAACAAATTAGCTTTGATAATTGGTGTGCGGTCCTCAAGAGATAACGTCCCACTTTTTATATATTTTTGGACTTCATACTTCAATGGATAACAATTTTCGATGTCATGATCGGGCGCCCCTTGATAAAAAGCACAGTGCAAAGCGGGCTTGTACCGTCATGGCAAAGGCTCAGGTGTATGTGGAGGATTCCTCGGCTGAATCAAATCTTGACGACAAGAGATGGATACAATTCGGCATAAGTCATCGGAATGGGATCAAAAGTGACCTTCTTCCTTTCAAAATTATTATGATGATTGTTGTTGTAGTTGTGATTGTTGTGGGTACGCTGATGTTGTTGTTGTTGTTGAATTGGTACTGACTGACTTGCAGAATTGTTGGTAAATACTGGAATAACAGATGATACTTGATGATATTGCTGGGATCTGGAATTTTTTCTCACATGAGGCCTCATTTGCTTCCCCACAGATACTGAATTGCTTTCCCCCTCCTTCTTCTTAGAGAAACTACCTCCACACTTCTTTCACGTAGATGCTTTTTCTTTAGACAAACGGCCCTCTCATACACCCTCTTCTAAACACATCCCCGTGTTCACCATTTCAGTGAAGTCATTGGGAGCACTGTCAATCATACACTTATAATAGAATGAACTCAGAGTTTTGAGGAAGATCTTCGTCATCTCCTTCTCCTCCAATGGGGGACTGATTTGAGCAGCAAGCTCTCATCACCTCTGCGCATACTCTCTAAACGTATCCTTATCCTTCTGAGACATGGACCTCAATTGGTCACAATCTGGATCCATATCTATGTTGTACTTGTATTGCTTGATCGTGACTTAGTATGTCTATCGAAATGGCTAACTGAAAGTGCACAGTCGTATCGCGTAGTTTTGAACCCAAAGGACCAAAAACCAAACTATCGTTATCTAAAATTACTATGTAAAGCTAAGGATAATGATTGTTTTCTTTTTTATATTAGATTAAGAGAAACGGGAAATAAAATTGAACTAGAAATAATAATATAATGAAAGTATTAAATAAAGAGGCATCGGTATGTAAATTACATCATTCTTTTAGGATTCGGTAAATAATTAACATTAAAATAAGGTAAATCACTTTTCAGTAGAAAATATCAAATTAAAAGACTTTGCCTCACACTCTTGTGTTATTAACTCGGGCTATACTCGTAAGCCAAAATGTTTTGTTGTCGCTCACCCACCTGAATTAAAAGTAATTTTTGGAAATTGATAAATCCTGATTAATCCTAAAGCGCTCTAGTTATGTTTAGGATTAATGCCTAGAAACAACTATCCGGTTAAAATCACAAACTCTCGCTCTGTTGATTTATAACCTTATTGACTTTTCACTCTCGTGCAAAAACCTTTTTAAATTAGAATTGGAAACCACAACCAAAAAAATAACTCATAAAAATTATCATTAATTATTAATGAATCCATTCGAAACAACGGTCCTTACATACCGATGTTGAAAGGTTTAGCCAGACATGGTTTTAAACTTAATCATACAGATATAATTATTAAACATAAACATAATCAAAATTCAGAATTACAAATGAAAGCGGAAAGTAAAGAATTAAGCAATTAAAAGAAACCAGATGAATAATAATAACTGGATTAAACTTTGAGAATTCTTCGAGTACAAATAACAACTAGAAAATACAACGATGTCGGCATGCTTGATCCAAACAACTTGTAAACTTAAGAGCAAAGGTGCAATAGCCTCCCGATGTGGAAGAACTATCACTTTTAAGGTATTTCTGCTTAATCTAAGAATCAAAATTACACGATAAAAACGTGAATGATTTTTGTCATCTGATTATGCTTTTTTATACAGGTGAAATAGGAGTTAAACTTCCCTAAATTCGGGTGGAAGTGGTTGAGGAAAAATAGGGAGTCTTTTGACCATGTTCTGTGCAGTTGCTGAAAAACAGCATTGTGTGCCTATGGCGAACGCCACAGGGCCAAGGCGAACGCCATGGTACTAAAAGTGTAAAGTGACGTGGAAAGAGGTCGTGGTGAACGCCACAAGCCCATGGCGAACGCCACAAGCGTTTTTCTTATTTTCTTCCCTTTTTCTTTATTTCTTTCTGACACGTGAGTTTTGCATAAAACAGGGAAACAACACTGGCATGATACAATAAAACATACACAAAATTATACTAAAAGGCATTCGAAACGAGTAAAATAAACGGTATAGTTTCACGTTATCAAACTCCCTCATACTTGAACCTTTGCTTGTCCTCAAGCAAACGCTACACTTGTGACATGAAAACTCGGAGACTCGTAGCATGTAGATCCATGAAAAAACACATAAATAAATTAATCATTCTAAAGCTACAAACTTCGCTTTGGCTATAATTGCTTAAATAGGTACTAATCGGTACACTAAGGATATCGTAATAATGCTATTCCGCAATTGCGTTAATGAGTCTCACTACATGCAAACAAATCTAAATGATGTCATTATATCACAAACTTGTCAACTCACCTTTTATTTTTCCGATCAAGTGCGATCACATTAAGCTCGTTATCTTTCACACTTATAGTAGGAAGATCTATTAGTGACTTTGGTCTTATCTTTTACCTTTGGTTTCCCGGTTCGGGGGTTGATTATGGAATCTAAGTGGGTTAAGCCCCCTCCTAAATCGTAATCACAGGGGATCAGATCGTAGTCCTCCCTACCAAGTTTAGCGCCAAATACCACTATACCAACTACGATTAGTATTGGTAATTCAAGTCTCAACATATTTCATTCAATATCATTTTTATTCTCGTGGACCAAACACTTATTTGCATCAATCCGTTACGTAAAGCATGACCAAGATGGTGATGACCTCCTGAACTATTTCCTTAGGTAAGGATACAAGGTTTTTGACATAATGAATATTCAAATTAATTTGCATGTTTAGGAGACTTAAGGCGTTAAAACGATACCGATCTTGCACACAAATTTCCCAATATTTTACAATTAAACCTCAATGTCATTTGTAACTTAGAACTTTCTAATTGTGAAATGATTTTCATGAAAAAAAAATTGTTATGGCTCAAGATACCGAAAGATCAATAAATAGTGGAAACCACGCATAAAGACTCGATAGCACATGCATTGACTCAATTAACACTAAACAATTAAATGAAAATGAAAATAAATAAAATAATAAATCTACCTAAGAAAATTGTAAATAAAAGAGATAAAGTTTCTCCCCCACACTTAAGCATAACATTGTCCCCAATGTTTCGATAAAAGGTGGAAAAGGAAGATAGAACCTAGATGGAGTACTCAATGATGGCCTGGGCCTCGTGCTCGTCCATACCTACCATACTAAGGAGGTGGTATACCTACGTGCTGCATGTACTCAAGCAGGTCCTCGGTCCCTACACGCATGCCCTGCACTTCTTCAATCTGGACCGATAATTTTTATTCGGTCCTTCCTGCGTAGTCGTGTTGCTAATCATGTATTTGTTGGATCTGTGCCATCATGTCGACCTGCTGTCTCTGCACATCTCTCAACAGCTGGTCGCATTCGGCGTCTACATTGTTACAGTGTCCCACCTTACAGAGGACATCATCAAGTGCGGTCCCGATGCCAACATAATCATATTCCTCTCGGGACTAGTGTCGGGGAGAGGTATCTGCAAAAGTGTTAGAAAGGACAGGTGCGGTGTGTGCATGTGTAGTAGGGTCATAGAAGGTGGGAGAATCTTTCTCCATCTCATTATATTCATTATCAGTCTGATCACCTTGGTTATCCTGCACAGGTATGTCATTAGGGGCAGGATGACCGGGTTCAGGGGCGGTCAGATCATAAAGTCAATTGTTACTATTATGCACATATGTGTGTGTGTGTGTGTGGCAGGGTAAAATGATACTCCTGATCTCGCAATTACCAACCATGAGAGAGTATCTTCCGTCTCGCCTGGCCTTAATTAAATGTTGGGCTCGACAGGAATCGATATTCAGGGATGGCGTTGGTAGGGGCTGCAGAGTTGCAAGCTCATTATCTAAGCCTAGTGTGTGGCCTATGGAGGTAACTAGACCTCCGATACAAAAAGGGGTGGCCCCTCTAACGCAATCAACTGCATGTGTTCCAGCATGAAAGGAGTCTCATTGACTCGTGTCGGTGAGAATGCATCATGTAAAAATAAAAGCTCCTTAGAATTCACCCTACCATTGTTTATTCGGCTAAAAATTATGTTAGTTAATATGTGATGCACATAACTTATGGTCGGGTTATGAATATGTGAAGATTTTAGTCCTTCCCAATCGGATGCTCTCTCACCTGTCAATTGTTCCAAGAAACAGAACGCTTCATAGTGTCATTCTTCTTCTAAGGGACAGGGATAAGTTATACCACTCCCATGGGGAAAATGTAGCATGTCCCCAATAGTGTCTTGGCTCAACTCGTAGTCCCTATTAAACATTCTAAATCTTACCGTTCCAGAAGAGTATTAATCTACCATATGCGTATATTAAGTAAAATTACTAAAAAATTCTGAAGTTAACTTTTTGTATGTAGCGTCATTCAATGAACAGAAGTGAGCTAAGTCTAATCTATAGAGTATCTATTGCACATTATTGAGTAATCCTAACCTACATAGATAAGATTCGTAGGCATACCTTGTCGGAGTGACCGAATGTTCGTAGAACTTCAAGTATCTCTCTTTTTGTAGTTTTACAACTTCGCCTTCACTGAAGATGAGGTTTGACAAATCTGTCGTTGGCCGTTTCGCTTTAGCTTGAGCTCTTGGAGGCATGGTGTGAGTGAAAATTAGTTTAAGAATGAGGTTTAATTGAGGTTTGGCAATGTGGTTGGATTGAATAATGAGAGTTTAAATAGTTGAATGAGAGAGGGAGTTTGAAAGGTTGGAGATGAAGGGTGTTAGTGGGGAGGAGCTAAGGTGAGTTAATGGATTTTGGAAGTTGAAAAAGTGGGAAAACATGGGGTTGTATGTTAAAACCGTGTTTTTATGTTTATAAGGTTTGTGGCGAACGCCATAGGATTGCGGCGAATGCCACAAACCTTAAATGTGAAAATTTTGTTTTAGCTATGTGGTGAACGCCATGAGGGTTGTGGTGAATGCCACAAGCTTCAAAAACACTTTTTTATGTTTTGTGGCTCAGGAAAAAGGGAATTGCCGATTGTTAATTGTTTTAAGAGGCTTCTGAATCATAAATTATTGCTTAATGGAATACATATCCTTAAAAAAATTAATCAATCAATAAAATGTGACGGACCAATAAAATAATACATGCATATAGAATAAAATGACATTAATAAAATAGGAAATATTAGCTATGTTTTACGTCGATAGCGCGACACAATTAAAAAATTGAGTCAATTAAAAATTATTAACGAAGAACTATAAAATAATAGTCTTGAACGGAAATCCTAAATAGAAAGCATGAAATGGTATCCTCCTCCACACTTAAACAAAGCGGTGTCCACAATGCTTCAGTGTTAGGCAGGAATGTGGAAAAATCTTGTAGATTAGCCACTACAACAATCGGTAGGATCGGTGATAGTACGCCTGGAATACACCACTTGGTGAAGGTGGTCAAATTTTTTGTTAGCTACATCTACAAATCTGTATAAATCTTGGTGAATGGTAGTAACATCAGCTCTTATAGCAGCGACTTTGGTCTGAAGGGTATCTAGACCCAGATTATGGTTGTTACGAGAAGTGGCACGAGCAGCGGAGACATGTGTAGGTGCATCAGAGACAGGATGAGAACTATGGCACTCATAAATATTAGGGGTTCTAGGAGGTGAATATGACTTACCCTGGCCTTCTAAATCATAAAGCCAGTTGTTATGATCGTGTCAACTGGTTCGCTCAAAGTTGGGCAGGGTGAATTGGTGAACTACCTCATGACTGATTAACAACTGGAATTCCCTAGGTCCAAGGTTTCTTATTAATATTTTATTAAAACAAAAGGTAATGTCCATTGGTAGGATGCCTCCTATAAGGGTTAGGCGGGAGAGTGCGGTTCTTAGGGCTAAGGCTGCAGCAATCATGGTGACCTGTCCTCCAATCAGGATGAGACCATGAGTAGCATGGGCAATCCTATCTAGGTTTGCAAGCATGGAGGTTTCAGCATTAACTGGCCTGGACTAAAAAACACAGAACATGATGAATAATTCATCTCTAGAGACAATGGTACTACTTTTCGGTTTTCCAAAAAGGGTGTAAGCTAAGATCATATGGAAATAACGAATAGTAGGGTTATAGATTTGGGTGGAGTTTCTGGAATCGGGTTCAGTTCGTGTTTTTCCATAAATTTTAGTCCAGAAATAGTCAAGTTCACGGGTCATAGATGCATCCTCTTGTGCTATTGTGAAAACGTCGGGTCCATTAAGAAATCCTAACATATATGCCATCTCACGATGGTTAAAATTATAGGTGTACTGAAAAAGCCTAAATGACACTCGTCCTCTATTGAATCCCCTCCCTTGGTTAGGGTCATAGAGAAAGGAACTTAAGAATTCTAGTGTTAGCTTATGGTATGTTGAGAATTTCTTCCTAGTAAAGTTTTCCCATCCAAGTTGGTTGAACATAAAATTGATGCTCTCTCTTATACATAGGGTAGTCATGGTATGTCCATCAGGATATTTGGCCAGTGCCACCTCTCTCTGAAAAAGAGTTTCATAACATTTCCTTTGTGCGACGTTTCTAAAAGTAACAACCATATTATCTACGTTCTCCATTCCTAAAGTTAGTATGAAGTTAGTAGCCTGAAAGGAGACATGAAAAGAGTTAGTACTGATCAAAACAAGTAAACCGCTTATTTAGAAATTAGTAATTAGTAACCGTGGGCTGCCTCCCACACAGCGCTTTGTTTAATGTCGTAAGCTCAACACATATTAACAAGTCATTAACTTGTTGAAAGAGCCGGCGGCTTGCCTAACTTTAGACTAGTATAAAAATCTTTATTGTCAACACAATGATAGTGTTTCAGACATTGTTCGTTCACGACAAAGGCTTCATTAAATTTAACTTTTATTTCTATAACTCCATTTTGAAACACTTTGGTAACTTCAAAAGGGTCGGACCACCTAGAGCGTAGTTTTCTTGGAAATAGTCGTAGTCGAGAGTTAAATAGTACGATTAAATCCCCCTCGTTAAAGTCTCTCCTTGAGATTCATTTATCGTGCCATTTTTTCGCTCGTTCCTTGTCGATTTTGGCATTATCGTAGGTGTCCAATCTTAGTTCCTTGAGTTCATGTATTTCTAAGACTCGTTTTTCACCTACGGTTGCACAATCCATGTTTAGGGCCTTAATGGCCCAATAAGCTTTATGCTCTAATTCAATCGGGAGGTGGCAAGACTTACCATATATTGGTTTAAATAGTGTGGTTCCTATGGGGGTCTTATAGGCTGTTTGATATGCCCATAGAGCTTCTTGAAGCTTGGAGGACCAATCCTTCCTAGAGGTCGCAACTGTTTTTTTTAATATATGTTTAATTTCCCTATTGGAAATTTTGACCTGGCCACTTGTTTGTGGGTGGTAGGGTGTTGTTATTCGGTGTCTAACTCCATATTTGAGTAATAATTTCCCGAAGATTTTGGAAATGAAGTGGGAGCCTCCGTCGCTAATGATGAGTCTCAGTATATCGAATCTAGGAAAGATTTGATTCTTAAAGAGCTTTATCATAACTCGCGCATCGTTTGTAGGTGAAGTTATTGCTTGGATACATTTTGACACATAGTCTATGGCGATTAGTATGTATTTGCTACCAAAAGAGGATGCGAATGGGCCCATGAAGGCAATGCCCCACACATCGAAAACTTCTACTTCTAAGATACCTTTTAGAGGCATCTCATCGCGTCTAGAGATGTTCTGAGTGCATTGGCACCGGTCGCAATATATAACTGATGAGTGGACATCTTTCCACATATTAGGCTAGAAGAAGCTGGATTGTAAGATTTTTGTGCATGTTTTCGAGATGCTAGCATGCCCCCGATAGGGTGCAGCATGGCATTGATGTATGTTGTTGTCGACTTTCTCCTCTGGGACGCAGGGACGAAAGATACCTTTGGCGCCTCTTTTGAAGAGAAGGGGTTCATCCCAGTAGTAGTGTTTCAAGTCGTGGAAGAATTTCTTCTTCTGCTAGTAAGTTATCTCTGAAGGAAGTACTCTGGTTGCTAGGTAGTTGACAAAGTCAGCGTACCACGACACGGTAGTTTTAGTAATCATGGCCTCCACAACCTCATCAGTTTCTGCGTCATTATAGGTTAAAGAGTATTCATTTTTGTTACTTTCACTTTGAGCTACAAGTCGATCATATGCGAAATTATCGTTGATTGATTGTTGCTTGATTTTCATATTCTCAAGTCTAGACGGGTGGTCGGCAACAACATTATCAGTTCCCTTCTTATCTTTGATCTCCAAGTCGAATTTTTGCAAGAGAAGAATCCATCTTAAGAGTCTTGGTTTGGCATCTTTTTTATTCAATAAATACTTGATTGTGGTGTGATTAGTGTAGATAACTATTTTAGCTCCTACCAGGTAGGAACGAAATTTATCTAATGCGAAAACCATGGCTAGGAGCTCCTTTTCAATCGTGGCATAGTTCATTTGTGCTTGGTCCAAGGTTCTACTTGCATAATATATCGCATGAAGCTTTTTATTAGTTCTCTATCCCAAGACATTTTTTGTCAAAGACAAATGGAAAAGAGGTAAAATCTTCACACAATACCATGAGGAATGGGAGACTTACAATCTGACTTACAAAAATGTTATTGCTTTGGGGAAAACTATTTGAGGTCGGACAATAATAATGTTGGTGTTAATGCATGCGAGATACAATGTATCAAGACAAAGCTCCTAAAGCATACCACACATAAAAATAAGAGGGGATGAGCCTATCTCAATCAAGCTCATGTTGATTAATCTAACACAAGGTCATTGATGAATCAACTAGCATTTTGATCTATGAGAAATCATTGGCCATGAATGGATTGGAAAAGAAATAAGATGAAGATGAGAAGACGAAGTGAAAGAGATCCCAAATTGATCAAAGGATGAACTTCACTTTATCAATACCATTCATTCATCTTAAGGGATGTTAAAACTTCATCACCCCCTTGAATTCAATGGTATTGACCAAATTAAATTTCAATTCAACAAAGACCAAGGCCAAACAAAAGTTAAGTCAACACAAAGTCAGTAAAATAGCTCATAAAAATATTAAATCAATTAAAACAATTTAAATCAATTTTTAAATAAAGAAAAATACATTTTAAAAGGGGAAAAACCTAAAATCCCTTCAAATCACCAAAGAAATGGCCAAGGGATTTATCATAGGTCAAACAAGGTCAAAGGACCATCGCCTAATTTTTGACATTTTTTGAAAGTCGGGAGTATTTAAAATCAATTAAAAACAAGTCAAAATTCACTAAAAATATTAAAATGAATCCAAAAAAAATATTCAGAAATGGGAAGAGGAAATTATTTGTGAAATTTTGGTGGTAGTCCCATATTTTTTGGATTAAAATTGAAATTATAATGAATTAAATTAGAAAATGATATTTAAAGACTAAAATGGAAAATTAAAACAAATCAGAAAAACAAGGGCCATCAGATCTTCCTCATTAATTGAGGTGGCAGATCTGATGGCCAACGCGCGCTATCCATCATGGTCATCAGTCAACGCACGCGTACACGTGGTATTCAAAATGGATGGACAAGATTAGTGTAAGAACAAAAATTGTTCTACAACAGATTCCAGGATTTTGATGATAACAAAGGATGAAACCAAAAATGGCACTCTAACGAAAAGTTTCTAAGTGTGCAGGACTCTAAAAGGAATCTGACTACGTCATCAGATTCAGAATCAAATCAGATACAAATTATCAGAAGATCAGAAGCATCTGAAGTAGAAATGCGCTCTAGAAGTTCTGACTCTGAGCTTACAGTAGATCAGAATATTAGAAGCATCTGAAGAAGAAGTACGCTCTAGAAGATCTGACTCTGAACAACGGTATATCAAATTCCAGAAGCTCACAACAGTATCTGAAGTCACCATCAGAACTCTAAGCGATCACAATCATCAGAAGCTCTGAAGCCACACAGCAAGATCTCAGATTAACAGAGTTACGTAGACTCTGATAATGGATTTCCCAATTCAAAAAAAATAACGTCAACTTCGAATTTAAATGGAAAGGAACTATTACTGGAAAGAAGTTATTCAGGGAGACAAAGTTGTTTTGGCAAGAAATAACAGAAGTTATGGCATTGATTCCTAATCAAGACAATATTATTTTCCATCAATTTCAACGGTCCTTTCACCTCTATATAGAGGACAGCAAACAGCATTGAGAGACACACCTGAACACATTGAAATATTCTCTCTCTCTCTCTCTCAAAGTTTCACGAGCTTTTGCTCAGAACGTGAAATATTCTATTTGCTCTTACTGCTGTAATACTTGCTTTATCCTAGAAGCACTCTAGATTACAAACTCTATTTTTATCTAAGTTGTTTTTATATTCCTCAAGTGACTCTGCGCAGTCTGTATACTTGAGAGGACTAAGAGATCTTTCTCTTAGACGTTGGTTGTAATAATATTTCAAGATTAGTGGATTAAGTCCTTGTTGAAGGCGAAATCACCTTGGCCGGGTGGACTGGAGTAGCTTTGTATTATAAGCGAACCAGTATAAAATCCTGTGTGATTTTATTTTCCAAAAGTGCTTATTTTCCAAAACAATTCAAACCCCCCTTTCTTGTTTTTCTCACCTTCAATTGGTATTAGAGCCTGGTTCTGTTATTGATTTTCTAATCAAACACTTAACAGTGTAGAGAGATCCAGAACAAGAAAAACCATGGCCCACACAAATGAAAGAGACAGTTACAATGCTAAGCCTCCTGTCTTTGATGGAGAAAAATTCGACCACTGGAAAGATAGGATTGAGAGCTTCTTTCTATGCTATGATGCTGATCTCTGGGACATTGTCACAGATGGATACAAACCTCCTGTCACAGAGGATGGAGTTGAAGTTCCCAGAAGTAAGATGTCAGATGATCAGAAGCGAGTTTTCAAAAATCATCACAAGGCCAGAACCATACTTCTCAATGCTATATCTTACAA
Source organism: Lathyrus oleraceus (assembly GCF_024323335.1). Taxonomy (NCBI): domain Eukaryota; kingdom Viridiplantae; phylum Streptophyta; class Magnoliopsida; order Fabales; family Fabaceae; genus Lathyrus; species Lathyrus oleraceus. Next base: position 376,828,533 of record NC_066579.1, read on the forward strand.
CGAGTATGAAAAGATCACCAACAGAGAAACAGCCAAAGACATACTTGACTCTCTGAGGATGACTCATGAAGGAAACTCTCAGGTCAAAGAGACAAAGGCTCTAGCGCTTATCCAGAAATATGAAGCCTTCAAAATGGAGGATGACGAAGCCATAGAGGTAATGTTCTCTAGATTCCAAACTCTTATTGCAGGTCTCAAAGTTCTAGACAAAGGGTACACAACTGCAGACCACGTCAAAAAGATAGTCAGAAGCTTGCCAAAGAAGTGGAGACCCATGGTCACTGCTCTGAAGCTGTCTAAGGATCTGAACAATATCAGTCTTGAAGAACTTGTCAGTTCCCTCAGAAGCCATGAGATAGAACTAGAGGAAGATGAGCCTCAGAAGAAGAACAAGTCTGTAGCATTAAAGTCCAGATCTGAAAGATGCAAATCTGACAGAACCAAAGCATTCCAGGCCGAAACAGAAGATGTAGATGACTCTGAACAAGAAGATTCTGATGAGGAAGAAGAATTGTCCCTCCTGACCAGGAGAGTTAAACAACTCTGGAAAAAGAGGAACAAAAACTTCAGAAGACCAAGACCCAGAGGGGATCGATCAGAATCAACGTCTAAAGGTAAAACTTACAAAGATGTCACTTGTTATGAATGTAAAGAAACAGGTCACTACAGGAACGAATGCCCAAAGTTAAAGAAAGACAGTTCCAGAAAAGAGAGCTTCAAGAAAAATTCCCTCAAAACCAAAAAGGGGTTAATCGCTACCTGGGATGATAGCGAGTCTGACTCATCAGAATCTGACTCTAATGAACAGGCCAATGTAGCATTCATGGCTACCACATCTAATGACAGTTCAAATGAAGAATCTGAAGAGGTATTTTCTGAACTCTCTCGATTTGATCTAGAATCATGCTTGTCTGAAACTCTTAGCTCATATCAGAAACTAAAACAAAAGTTTAAAGCAATAAAAGGCTGTCTTGAAGAAAAATTTGAAGAATGTGGTAAACTTGAGATGACAATTCTAGAATTAAAAGATGAAAACAGATCTTTAACATTACAAAGAGATGCTGCAAAGAAAAACTGTTTAAAACTGGAAGAAGCGTTATCTCAAGCTCTACAAACTTCAAATACAATAATTTATAAATACGAAAAAGCCTTTCAAAAGTTTCTGAAAAATGGGATAGGAAGAAGTGTAATGGCATCCATGATTTATGGAGTCAGTCAGAACAATAGAAAAGGAATTGGGTATGATCCTAAGGAAGATAAAACTTCTACTAGTGATCAACTTAAATCTCCATTTTCATATCACTATACACAAACACAAGAACAAAAATTTGAAAATGCTAGAAAACCCAAAGTTATAAGAAACTCTGGGAAAACTAATCAAAAAGGACCCAAGAGACTCTGGGTACCAAAAGATAAGATTGTTTATGTTGCAGATATCTTATGCAGCAAAGTTCAAACACCAGTCATGGTACCTGGACTTTGGATGCTCGCGACACATGACGGGAAGAAAGTCTATGTTCCAAAGCCTGGAACTTAAAGACGCTGGATTCGTAGGTTTCGGAGGATATCAGAAAGGAAGGATCAAAGGCTCCGGAACTATTGGTAATGGTACTCTTCCCTCTATATCTGATGTCCTTTACGTAGAAGGATTAATGCATAATTTGTTATCCATAAGTCAATTAAGTGATAACGGTTATGACGTGATCTTTAATCAAAAAACATGTAAAGCCATAAATCAAAACAATGGTTCTGTCCTATTCACATGCAAGAGGAAAAACAATATTTATAAAATTAATCTTTCTGATTTAAAAGAACAAAATATGAAATGTTTGATGTCTGTTCACGAAGAGCAATGGGTATGGCATAGACGCTTGGGCCACATTAGCATGAGAAAAATATCTCAGCTAAATAAACTCGAGTTAGTCAGAGGCCTACCTAAACTGAAGTTTTCTTCAGATGCTCTATGTGAAGCATGTCAGAAAGGAAAATTTTCAAAAACTTCTTTCAAAAAGAAAACTATTGTTACCACCTCTAAGCCTCTGGAACTTCTTCACATTGATTTATTTGGTCCTGTGAAAACAGCATCAGTCAATGGAAAGAAGTATGGACTAGTCATTGTTGATGATTTCAGTCGCTAGACATGGGTGAAATTCCTAAAGCACAAGAGTGAGTCACACTTTGTATTCACTAGTTTCTGCTCCAAAGTGCAAAAAAGAATTTGACTCTAAAATTATTAGAGTCAGAAGTGATCATGGTGGGGAATTTGAAAACAAATATTTTGAAGAATTATTTGACTCTAATGGAATATCCCATGATTTCTCCTGCCCTAGAACTCCACAACAAAATGGAGTTGTAGAGAGGAAGAATAGGACACTCCAAGAGATGGCCAGAACCATGATCAATGAAACGAATGTGGCTAAGCACTTTTGGACCGAAGCTGTAAATACAGCGTGTTATATTCAGAATAGAATCTCCATAAGACCTATTCTGGAAAAGACTCCCTATGAACTGTGTAAAGGAAGGAAACCAAACATTTCATATTTCCATCCATTTGGATGTTCTTGCTTTATTTTAAACACTAAAGAACATCTGAACAAGTTTGATTCCAAAGCACAGAAAGGTATTATGTTAGGATACTCAGAACGCTCTAAAGGCTACAGAGTATACAATACAGAAACCAAAATTGTGGAAGAATCAATTCATGTCAAATTTGACGATAAGCTTGACCCTGAAAAGTCAAAGCTAGTTGAAAATTTTGCAGATTTAGAAATCACTCTTGCAGGATCTGATAAAACTCCAGAAGCAACTGCCACTCAGAACTCTGAGGAAATTAATTCCCCAGTAATCCCAAAGAAAGCTAAAAGTCGCATCAACGTATCTGAAGATTTGATTCTGGGCAACAAAGACGAACCTGTCAGAACCAGATCTACCTTCAGGACCTCTGAAAAGACGCCTCTGGGACTAGTGTCTCTGATCGATCCTACGTCCTGTGATGAAGCACTTCAAGATAACGAATGGGTTTCAGCTATGCAAGAAGAGTTAGATCAATTCACAAAGAATGATGTTTGGGATCTTGTTCCCAAGCCCAGAAGCACTCACGTTATTGGAACCAGATGGGTATTCAGAAACAAGCTGAATGAGAAAGGAGAAGTCGTCAGAAACAAAGCTCGACTGGTAGCTCAAGGTTACAGTCAACAAGAATGTATTGACTACAATGAAACCTTTGCTCCAGTCGCAAGGTTAGAATCTATTCGTCTTCTTGTATCTTTTGCTATTAACCATTCTATTAAATTATATCAAATGGATGTCAAGAGCGCATTCCTTAATGGTTATATATCAGAAGAAGTGTATGTCAACCAACCTCCAGGTTTTGAAAATCCAAATTTTCCAGAACATGTCTTTAAACTTAAAAATTCTTTATATGGACTTAAACAAGCTCCCAGAGCCTGGTATGAACGTTTAAGTAATTTTCTTCTGGAACACAATTTTATCAGAGGGAAAGTTGACTCCACACTCTTCTGTAAGAACCTTAACAATGATCTCATGATATGTCAGATATATGTTGATGATATTATTTTTGGTTCTGCTAACGTCTCTATTTGTCAAGAATTCTCTGAGTTAATGCAGGCAGAATTTGAAATGAGCTTAATGCAAGAACTAAAGTTCTTTCTAGGAATTCAAATTAACCAAACTTCAGAAGTCACGTACGTTCATCAAAGCAAATACATAAAAGATATTCTGAAGAAATTTGACATGGCTGAATGCAACTCTGCAAAGACTCCCATGCATCTAACATGCATTCTTGAAAAGGAAGAAGTCAGTAAAAAGGTTTGTCAGAAGCTCTATCGTGGTATGATAGGCTCCCTTCTCTATCTGACTGCTACTCGACCTGATATTCTCTTTAGTGTCTGTCTTTGTGCCAGATTCCAATCAGATCCTAGAGAAACTCACTTAACAGCAGTTAAGAGAATTTTCAAATATCTGAAAGGAACTCCTAACCTGGGCCTGATGTATGAGAAAACATCAGAGTATAGACTTTCGGGTTACTGTGATGCAGATTACGCAGGAGATAGATTGGAACGAAAAAGCACATTTGGAAATTGTCAACTCCTAGGAAACAATCTTATATCCTGGGCCAGCAAAAGACAGTCAACTATCGCTCTATCAACTGCAGAAGCTGAATACATCTCAGCATCACTGTGCACAACTCAGATGCTCTGGATGAAGAATCAGTTAGAAGATCTGCAAATCTTTGAGAGTAACATTCCTATCTTTTGTGATAATACTGCTGCCATTTGTTTAAGTAAGAATCCCATCTTACACTCCAGAGCTAAGCACATTGAAATAAAACATCATTTTATCAGAGACTATGTTCAGAAAGGGATAGTAACATTGAAGTTCATTGATACAGATCATCAATGGGCAGATATATTTACTAAACCTCTAGCTGAAGATAGATTTCTTTTTATCTTAGAGAATCTGAACATTCAAAATTGCCCTGAATAAATTGTGCCTCTGAAGATGTAAAATGAGACTCTGACATAAACAAATGAGCTTCTGCCTCTGACTCTGATACTTCTACCAAGTTAAGAAGATATCTGAGTTAGAAATCTCCAGGAACCAATCCTTTGGTATTCCTGAAGATCAGATACATCAACACGTTGAGTGAATTGCGTCTAACCTTGGAACTTCTAGACAGCTGTCTAGAAGAAATTCAAAGGACAGACGTTTGAGATCTCCTCGAGCAGTGTGCATACTGTTGGGATTAGACATTCATTAATGAGCCATAATCATTTCTCCCTCTAAGCGTGTTAACTTGGTTTTTGTGCTAAACTCTTATTTTTGTGTCGTTTTGCATGCAGTTCGTTCTAGTATATAAACACTTCTCTCACATTGTGCACACACTTCACTCTCACTCACTTTCTCAAACCAGCTCTCTCAGGCATTTCTGCAAGCAGTTCATCTTCATCTCGTTCCTCATCAACAATGGATTCTCAACAACAATCCGTGTTCAACTATTCTCAACAAATGGACTCCAGCAACGCAGCTCAAAGCACAAGCATTCCTACTCCAACAGTTACAGGCGTAACTATAAAACCAGTGTACAAGGAGCCTCATATCACCTCCCTACTTTGTCCTTTCCTCTGACACAGAACCCTCTGACCCCGCTTCTCCCACTTTAGCACAACTTCAATCTCTAAACCGTAACTCCCAACAACCTCAACAACCTCCACCTGAACCTGAAGTAACCTCACCACCCACAGAACAACCAACCATCACTCCATCTGAACTTCAACCCTCTGACCTCCATACCTCTGACATTTCCCCTCCAAACACTTCCGCTGAACCTCAAACACTCAACCTAAGCCCTCCAACCTCTCCACCTCAAACATCTGAACCAGAACCTTCCCTGCCTACCCTAGAGGAAGCCATTATGCTGTTCGCAGGGGCTTCAGTGCAAAAGGTCAAGTCTCTGACCATAAACTCTGGCATCAGTGATGATCCTGACTCTGTTAGGACACACTGGAACAGGGTCATTGGCTGGATGACATCTGAGGCCTTCAAGCTGAAGCACATCTTTGAGCAAGTCAGAAACGACTTCATCAGAGACGCTGAGGCAAGACTACAGGAGCGCTTGGCCAGAGAAGCTGAAGAAAAGGCCAGAAGGGAAGAAGAAGAAAGAGCCAGAGAGGAAGAAATCAAAAGGGCAATGGAAGCTGAAGCTAAAGCTCTAGCTGACGCTGCTGCTGCTGCTGAAGCTGAAGCAAAGGCTACTGCTGAAGCTGAAGCAAAGGCTGCTGCTGAAGCTGAAGCCAAAGCCGCTGAAGCACAACATGCTCTGACTCAGGGGGAGTCTTCTTCTTTTGCCCCCTGGTTCTCAGGATGCTGGAAGAACTTCAGAAAGAGCAGAAGGATGTCTGAGCCAGACTGGATCAACAGGACACTGTCAACGCCAACATCCAGAACCTTCTGAATCAACTGCTTCAGAGAATGCCTCCTCCTCTCAACCCTTAGGCACTTAGGATCTTTTGCTTGTTGCCTTGCTTATCCTTGTTTCTGATGTTTTTTTTTTCTTGTCATTATCTCTGATGTTCTGTTTCTCTCTTATCTGAATATATATTTTTCCTGCTTATTTTTTTGTTTAAGTCTTTTTGATTCTGACAAAAAGGGGGAGAAATCAAATAGCTCTAATGAAAAATTGCCTAATACCTTAAGCACTCTGCAAACATACTATTATCTAAAATAAATTCATCTAACATTGGACTTAAGAAAATTGCAGAAGGTATCAAGAAACTTCATTACTTGGAAGCTCTGGTAAGATTTTCTGAACTCCCTAGCCTATCTCAGGGGGAGCTCATTTCTATCTGATCTGATAAAGCTTTTTTTCAATGTTTCATCTGTCAATTGAGTTTGTTTTGTCATCATCAAAAAGGGGGAGATTGTAAGAACAAAAATTGTTCTACAACAGATTCCAGGATTTTGATGATAACAAAGGATGAAACCAAAAATGACACTTTAACGAAAAGTTTCTAAGTGTGAAGGACTCTAAAAGGAATTTGACTACGTCATCAGATTCAGAATCAAATCAGATACAAATTATCAGAAGATCAGAAGCATCTGAAGTAGAAATGCGCTCTAGAAGTTCTGACTCTGAGCTTACAGCAGATCAGAATATCAGAAGCATCTGAAGAAGAAGTACGCTCTAGAAGATCTGACTCTGAACAACGGTATATCAAATTCCAGAAGCTCACAATAGTATCTGAAGTCACCATCAGAACTCTAAGCGATCAAAATCATCAGAAGCTCTGAAGCCACACAGCAAGATCTCAGATTAACAGAGTTACGTAGACTCTGATAATGGATTTCCCAATTCAAAAAAAAATAACGTCAACTTCGAATTTAAATGGAAAGGAACTATTACTGGAAAGAAGTTATTCAGGGAGACAAAGTTGTTTTGGCAAGAAACAACAGAAGTTATGGCATTGATTCCTAATCAAGACAATTATATCTGCCATCAATTTCAAATGTCCTTTCACCTCTATATAAAGGACAACAAACAGCATTGAGAGACACACCTGAACACATTGAAATATTCTCTCTCTCTCTCTCTCAAAGTTTCACGAGCTTTTGCTCAGAACATGAAATATTCTATTTGCTCTTACTGTTGTAATACTTGCTTTATCCTAGAAGCACTCTAGATTACAAACTCTGTTTTTATCTAAGTTGTTTTTATATTCCTCAAGTGACTCTGCGCAGTCTGTATACTTGAGAGGACTAAGAGATCTTTCTCTTAGACGTTGGTTGTAATAATCTTTCAAGATTAGTGGATTAAGTCCTTGTTGAAGGCGAAATCACCTTGGCCGGGTGGACTGGAGTAGCTTTGTGTTATAAGCGAACTAGTATAAAATACTGTGTGATTTTATTTTCCAAAAGCGCTTATTTTCCAAAACAATTCAAACCCCCCTTTCTTGTTTTTCTCACCTTCAATTAGAACGTGGCCACATGATCAGATGGTCTGGACTGTGCCAATATACCACCGGAGCCCTAGCCTTGGTCATCTTCTTCGGCCACTTCATCGGACTGGTTCAGATAAAAATGTCACCAAAATTTATGGGTCATACATCAAACTGAAGAGAAAATCATAAGGATTCCAAATATGACCTCCAAATCTTTCAACTCTCACTCTATAATGAGAAATATTGAGTTGAAAGTTGAGGTGTTCAAACTGAATTGCTTTGATTCAACCTCAAAACAACTCAGTATCAATGCCTACATTGGTAGGACTTTAGTCAACCAAAAATCAAGCCAAAATATTAAGAAATGAGAGAGAATCGAAGAGTTGAATTTCTGGAAAAATCACCTTCAAATTGCAGTGTTGAAACTCGATCTTGATGTAATTCCACTTGGTTTTGCTTCCTCTTGCTTGCAGGAGATGATTAGAATGAAAATGGATGTGAATCTTTGGAGTTCTAGTTCAGAAACAGAAGTTGAACTAGAAGCTCGATTTTAATGAAATCTTCAAGGTATTCTATGCAATGTGGCTACGGGATTGCTGGGCAGAGCTTGGGTAAGGGTTTTTATTCAATCAAAGGCGATGCACATGTATTTATAATCTCATGAATTCATTTTCATACCATTTCAAATTTGGCCAAAAATAGTAATTCAATGTGCATCGGTGTATGGGCATGTGTTTAAGTCCAAATGATCATTGCAACCCACTCCAATTTGTGCACAAATAATGCTAAGATCATAACATGGAACCATGCAAAGTAGTTTAACATTTGAGTTCAAAAGTTTTCAAATTGGGCCATGCAAAGAAACCATACGCAAGTCCCTCAATTTTAATCCAAATGGAATGATCTTGGGTTCTTTGGAAATCTACCATCATGGGGAACAACTTTTATGTTGGTACTTTTTCCATTTGAAGCTTAGAACATGATTAATTCTGACCTTGAAGTTAGAGGAATCAAAAATCCTTGAAAAGTTTCTAAGTTAAAAGTCAAATGACCCTTTTTTCCACCTTGAATAACTTTTGTTATGGGCTTCAAATGACTTTGGTTCTTTCTAAAAAGTTGTATCACTTTCAAACATATTCAATTTGGTCACAAATATGACACCATTTGGATCTAGCATGATGGAGTTATGGATTTTAGAAGTTAAGGAAAATTGTTTGTTCAATGATAAAGACCCAAATGGACCTATAAGGTTTCCTCATGAAACATGCCCTTGCAAGCGGAATTGGATATTTATCAAAGAATAAAAGTTGAATAAGATATATTGAATTTGATCATGAAACTTGGTTCATATTCATATCATAAAAATTGAGGAAGTTATGGTTCTTGGAAGTTGACCTTTTATCTAGGGCACATACAAAATGACCTATAATCTTTCACTATACAAAATGACTTTCCAAGCAACATTAGCTCTTGATGCCAACATTAAAGTTGTTTTTAATGTCATAAAGAGTAAATTTTCTCTTGGAATCATTTTCATATAATAAAAAAGTGTAGGAGATAGGGTCTAGGGAACCCTAGATTTGACTAGTTGACTTTTTTGGTCAACCTCCTTAAACCAACTTGAAAACTTGAAGTTCCTTTGCTCTTATAGGATCATGGAGGATAATATATGCTTAAGAAGATATACAATGGAGTATATATTGATGTATTTGACCAAATGTTAAAGAAACTTGCTGAGGAAGGCACACAAGATACCCAGATGAATTAGGGCTTCCTTGACAAACAAGCTTCAAACTCTTGATGAATTCTTGATCAAAATGTCAAATAAAGAACATGGGGATCCATATATGATTATTGGAATCAATGTTTACCTTTACTAACTTTATCCCTTTCATTGAGGGTCTCAACCCCTAGTTGTTAGTTTGATGAGGCACGGGTGGATACACACACTACCTACAAAAGAAACAAAGCTACACTAGACATATTTTTGGTATTTTGGTTAGTAAACAAAGAAAATAAAGTATGATACAATCACAAATACTTGGTGATCTCTCCCAATGCAAACCAAATGAATGATAGGTGAGGAGGATACCAAGGTATGATTCCAATGTCAATGCCAAGTTATGAGATGGCATGAGGGGTCTTAATGGTCAAATTTGGGGTCTTGCAGAGGGGTTTCAGATTTCAAAGCGAAAATAACAAACAATTAAGATAAAATTATGAAAATGTTCAGGTTGTGTATATAATCATCTATTTCTCAATTGTTAATGTTTGATGCCTTACATGAATAATCTCATCAATATAATCCCACGACGAATTAACAAAACCGTTATAACCAATCCCTTGCGATATAGCTCACTAACCACTACTCAAAGCTTCATATCCCTAATACACCATATAGCGGTAAATTCATGACCATCAAGCTATGGATAAACTTGACGTCAGTAAAACCAGAGTCACCACCGCGCTTTTATTGTTTCCAAGGGAAAAGGGAAAAGTACTAACAAAACCCAAAGATAAGAAGTTTTCAAATCAAAACTAATAAAATGCCAGAGATTATAGGTAAGGGGGTTGGTTACACAAAGGGAAGGTGTTAGCACCCAAAGTGTCATAGGTACTCCTAGGGAGTCCTTTTTTGTGTGTGCATGTGTTTTGGTATAAAATGATGTTTGCAATAAATAGAGTGTGGGGACAAGAAACGAATTCATTAATTATATTTTTGTGTCTGACAAGACCTTCGGACTTGTGCCTACGTACCAACATAAAAATGAGGGATCAAAACCTCGTAGTTCGTGGTATCAATTTCAAAGTGATTTGATTGCTTTTAACAAAAGTTTAAGTTTAAAAGAGGCACAAAAAGCCTAAAAGAGTTTGAATAAGTGTTAGTTCTTTTTGTCTTTTGAAATTTTAAGTCAAGTATGATTAGATTCATTTACAAGTTTGATTAAGAAAAAGAAGTTTGAAAATGCAATGGCATAAGGCCAAAGTTTCTAATTTGCAATAAAGGTCAAGCTTTAGAAATCACAAGCAAATAAGGTTTTTAAAAGGAGAGAGAGATTTGAAATTAAAGAAGTGAGAGGAGATGAAGAGACTGATCCTAAGCAAAAATTAAAATTTAAGAGTTGAAAAGATCTGACCAATGGGATGCAATCCAATAGACAAGAATGTCATATAGAAACCTAATTTTCCCTTTGGACTTTAGAATTAACCAATATCAATACACACAATAGCAAGGTGAAGAGCAAGGCATCAAATAAAGATAGCCACATCCAAGCTTAGCAACTCCATGATCTTCTTCATAATCTTCTATGTATCAGATGAAATAATCCTTGAATAGCTCAGAATGAAGCATTAGACACAGGTTCAAAGTAACATTTGCATCAAGACCATGTAGCAGATGAACTCAAAAGGGATATCAATACTTGCTTCATATGAAAGTTCAATTCACAATGACTGGCTTCAGAAAAGTTGGCATTGGCCAAGTCCTTTTTGCATAGGGAATGTTGCCTAATTCTAAGTCGAACGTCTCAGATCAAATCCAACAGTCCACGCAAATCTTTTTTAGGGTTTTTGTTGTTATTATGTACATTAAGGTCAAAAGACCACAAACACAAACAAAATACACAAACAAGTATATACAATCGCAATATAATCACAAGATATGGCTCAAGTAAGCAAAGTGAAAATGGTATTAAAGTAAACAAGTTAAATTGTATGAATAATGGCAAATGATAAAGACTTGAATTTAAACTGCAAAAAGTAAATGACTTGAAATTAAAAGTTAGTTAAATGTTAGTTGATTAGAGGTTAGTATTGTTTTTGCTTTTTTATTGTTTAAGTCATTCTTTGGAGAACACTCAACCCTCTAATCACAAGCATGGATCCTTGAACCAAGACATCTTCCAAAGGAAGGAAAAAAGGTCAAGTTTCCACACAATACCATGAAAGGGGGGAGACTTACAATCTCACTTACTAGAATTCTATGCTTTTGTGTCAAAATTTAGCGCTATGTTAGGCAATCATAATTGGACTTATGTAGAAGTCACAACTATCTGAGGTTGGGCAATAGAAATTTTAGTGTTAATGCATGTTAGAGATATGGTATTATGAATCATACTCCTAAAACATACCACACTTAAAAGAAAATGGCAAAGGGTGGACCTAATCTCATCCATATTTATGTTGATTTTGCAATCAACTAGCCTTAGGATATAGAGATACCATAGATCAAATGAAATGGATGGGATAGAATGGGATTGAAGATGAAGAGGGAGTGGAAATGAAATAAACTTAAATTGGTCATGGGAGGACTTTTATGAAATTAAAATCATTCATTCATTTTGGGAGATGAAATGGATATTTCATCAATCCCCTAAATCCAATGATTTTAATCCAAAAAAGTCAAATCAACCTTGACCAAGGACCAACAATAATAGTCAAACTCAACAAGTCAACACAAATAGCTCAACACAATTTATTTACAATTACACAATTAAAAATCAATTAAAACTACATTAAATTAAATTATGGTTGATCAAAATCCTAAAACCTCTTCAAAATACCAAATAAATGGCCAAGAGATTTATCATAGATCAAACAAGGTCAAAGGACCTTGGAGGAAAAGTTTCATTATTTTTGAAAACTTAAAAGTATTTTTAAACAATTAAAAATATGCACAAAAACAATTAATTCATGAAAAATATTAATATTGATCCAAAAAATAATTTTAATTCAGAAAATGAAAGAGAAAAATATTTTAAATTTTTTGGTGAAAGTCCCATATTTTTTTGGATCAATATTAAAATTAATATGAATTAATGAAAATAAGCCAATTAAAATAAAAATCAAAAAATGCTAAAAAAAACGTGGATTACTTGATCTCCCTCATTAATTGAGGTGGAAAATCAAGTGGATCAGAGCGCGGTGTCCATGGTAAGCCTCAGTTAATGTGCCACACGCGTGGTAATCAATTTGGACGCTTAAGATTAAAACAAAATAGAAGGATCATGTGGTCTGAGACATGTCAACGCATTGCCAGAGCCAGAGATCCGGTCTTCTTCTCCGGTGGACCTCACCGTACTGGTCCACCTTCAACCATCACCAAAATAAAAAAGGAGGACATGAATTTAAAGTAAAAATGCTCAGGAGCTAGAATCTGGCCTCAATTTCACCTAACTCCAAGTGTATATAGAGAGATACAGGAAGTTGAATTTTCAGGATCATGATCTGAGTTGCTTCGATTTGACCTCTAAGAAACTCAATCTTATTGCCTACATTGGTAGGAATTCATACAACCAAAAATCAACAAGAATAGTGGAGAATTTAGTGAGAATCAAATAGATAAAAAATTCAGAAATTCACCTTCACTATAGGTTCAAATGGACACAATCTTGCTCTCAATTGTGCTTGGCCTTACTTTGTATGCTTGGTGAAGTGGAAATGGATCAAGGAAGAAGAAGGACTCTTGGAGTTTGAATCTCAAAATAGTGGGAGATTTCAAACTCGATTTTCAAAGAAAATCACCAAGCTTATCCTTTGAATGTGGAGGTTTAGGGTTGTAGCTTCAAAGATGGCGCGCAAGGGTCCCCAATTATGAGCATGGGTTCTATTTATAGCCAAGATCATTGATAATTGCACACTTCTTTCAAAACTCCAAAAATAGCAATTGCCTTTACATGGAAGCATGGGCGTGTGATAGGCTCATGTAATGATGCATTCAGGTCCAAAAATGAGTGTAAGGAATGTTGAAGTCATATGGAAAGGCCATGCATTCGTGTATGAGAAATGGAACTTCAAATCTTCCAAATGGTCCTTCAATTTTAAGCCATGCACAAGTCATTCATTCTTTGTCCAAATGAGATGAATTTGGACTTTTTGGAAAGGTTAGATCAAGAGGAACAACTTTCATGTTGAACACTTTGTCATTTGAAGCTTGGATCATAATGAATTTTGAGGTGGAAGTTTGGAAAATCAAACATATCAAAAACAATTCTAAGTACCAAGCCATATATTCACTTCTTCCACCTTGGGTAACTTTTTCTATGGGCCTCAAATGAGAAAAGTTCCTTCATCAAATTTGTAGATCTCTCAAAGTAATTCAAATTGGTCACAAATTTGACCTCATTTGTATTTGGAATGAAGGAGTTATGCATTTTAGAAATTGAGGAAAATCACTTGTTCAATGGTATTGGCCCAAAATGACCTATAATGTTTCCTCATATCACATGCATTTAAAATTTGAATTTGCACTTACTCCAAACATAAAAGTTGAATTAGATATCTTTAATTTGATTATGAAACTTGAATAGCTTTCATATCATAAAAATTGAGCAAGTTATGGTCTTGGGAAGTTGACCTCCAAATTAGGGTTTATACAAAATGACCTATAATCTTTCAGCATAAAAAATGACTTTCCAAGCAAAACTACCATTTGACCTCAACATGAAAGTTGTTTGTAATGTCATTTAGAGTAACGTTTCTCTTGGAATCAGTTTCATATGACAAAAATTGTAGGAGATATGGTCTAGGGAACCCCAGTTTTGATCAGTTGAATTTCTCTGGTTAACCACCATGAACCAACTTGCTAACTTGATATTATCTTGACATTTGGGACTAATGGAGGATCATATATGCATAAGATGATGTAATGTGAAGTATCCCTTGAAATATTTGATCAATTAGTGAAGAAACTTATTGAAGAAGTCACATAAGATACCCAGATGAATGAGGGTTTCCAAGGCAAACCAACTCCAAACTCTTGATAATTTCTTGATCAAAATAACATGTGAAGATCATGGGGATTAATATATGATACTTAAAGCCATAGTAAACCACTTCTTGATTGAGCTCCTGCAATGAGGGTCTCAAACCCTAGATATGAACTTGATAGAGCATATTTGAGCATGTACACTACCTACAAAAGAGTTAAACTATACAATGACATATTTTTGGTATTTTGGTTAGTAAATAAAGAAAACATGAAGTATGATACAATCAAATGTGTTTGGTGATCTCTCCCAATGCAAACCCAGTGAATGGTGGGTAAGGAGGATGTCAAGGTGTGATCCCAATGCTAATGCATATGATGAGAATAACATGAGGGATCTTAGGGTCAAAATTGGGGTCTTACACACCAGCGTAAGCAGGATTATGCGATACAACATAGAGTTAATTTACTAGCTACTACTCAGGGTTTCCCATTCCTAGTTAACCAGTGTAAGCATGATAATTTCCATAGGTCCAACACATAGACTAATGGTCAGTATTCTCTGTATGTCCAAAATTAGATTCAAATAGTATCTCATATAAAAATAACTACGAACGAGAAACAATTGAATAAAATATATTAAAGCATTTATGTAAAGTCAAATCAACATATTGCCTAACAATATTGAAATAAGTTCATCATAACACAACCTAACCTAGAGGAGTTTAGCTACTCATAATTCAAAATACAATACCAAAAATAATTGAAGAGAATAGAATATAAGATCCCTTGAAGTATCGCCTCCAATGGCTCCAAATATTCTCAAAAACCACTTATGATACTGCAAAATAGTACTCTAATGCCAAAATTCGTAACCCTTGAGAAAGTGAAGAAATCCCCTTTTATAGCCTTCATAATGGACCAGAACGCGTCAAAAAAGCCCAAAAAAATGAGTCATCTTGCGGTGATGACCTGCATCGTGCGTGATACAGCCTTTATGTCTCTATCGCGTGTGTGATACAGCGCGATACCGCGCGTGATTATTGCAGTGGTTGCCCGCTTTTGCTTCTTTTTTCGCCTAATTTTTCACTAAGTCCAATTTCTTCATACTTAGCTATTTTTTCCTTATTCTTTGGTCTTTCTTCTTCATATTTGCTCCTCTTTAACTTGTTTTGATCCCTATCTTCAGGCGAATTAATGAAATGGTATACTATAATCAGCTACCAATAAACACTTAACTCCATATTAAGTTCCCCCTCTCATAGGAAAACTTTCATATGAGAAGACATCTTCATGATGGAAATTCCTTTTGGTTCTCCATAACCTTTCCGTAATAAACCCTAGATTTATGTATGATATCAAGGAATTTATGATGTAAGGAAAAACATTATTGTCACTGATCTTGTAAGGTTGAATTCAACTTTGTTAATGTGATAAGTGATTGTAATACACATAGTCATATGTCTAGAATAACAATAATTGGTATTAATAATTGGTACTGGATACATCAATTGAAATATTTGGAAATGGACCAGATTTAAATTTACAATAATACAATAGATGAGCTAATACATTGAAGATTATAAAAAATTATGTGTTACAGCGGAAAGACACTTCATCGAGTCTTCAATGTCAAAACCATCACTACAAATCCAATCCAAGTACCTACTTACTAGAAAATATATACAACAGTACGAGATAAGATACTAATCTCAATGAGCTCCCCAATCTAAAACACAGAGTCTTTCACTACCCTTTTACCCATATAAAGGTCTAGTTGAAATGTCCATCAGAGTATCTCACACCCATCTCGAACAAACGAATGTCGACTAATTACCTCACGATCATATCACTAAATTCATCTACTTAGGCTTACATGCTAATTTGCACAACAAAAATATATACATGTTCCATCCTGATTCACCAATCAATAATGGGATGGTTACACACTAAGACAATAGAGATGTAGTTATTTTACTTAAACCCCAACTTGGACATTTAATTATTATAACTCATTATGACTTCATCTAATCAAGCAAGGTGTCTGCAATCATATAACTTATATATCACTCGTGTGATCATGACCACTCAAGGTCCTCCCATAAGCATAAAATTTGGATCTGGCATATCCTACTGCCATCCCACAGGAGCTAAGCGGTGCATGGTTCCCCTACCTCTAAAAATGAGTCACGATTGTATCCATCCCTTGTAGCTTGTAGGTCATGGACTTCACAGGTAGTACTCAACTTTGAAGCATGATGTGAGAATCATTGATTGTGCTAACCTATCTCATGAGAACTTTATTTCACTCTTCACGAGTATACATCATACGTCGAGACAGTGATCATCAAAAACACCACACCTCACTAAAGGGATAACTCATGTATCATGTTCCCGTTAGATATATTGTGATGTTATATGCATGGTAACACTTTCATGGGGGTTCAACTCCAAGTTCGTGTACATAAGTGAACCACCCCACGTCATATAACGTTCACTCATTCATATCCTATAGGCACGACAGTCAGATAACATGACAGGTCTCCTTGAGGTTGTCACCTCGTAAGTCCTTCCAGTCTCACTTCTTATGAATATAATAACAACATAGGAGTGTCACGTGTCCAGGAATTTCCTAAACTGGATGTGAATAACCCAAGTTTTCCATGTGACATTCCTAGCATCACGTAATCGTAATCCCAATAATTATGTTACTGACATGTGATACTAGCCAACTGGTTATTCCATCTTGTAGGATTGATACTCACACACCCTTAGCAAATGGTAAGGTCAGACATGTCACGGTAATTAGGGTTCATACCTACCATTATTGGTTATTCATTCAAAAAGGCATAAAGAGACATGATGTCTCACATAACACTTTTCTCACCACTAACAAATACTTAATCTAAATCCTTAACGTATGGCTCGCACTTGGTCTCTTGCCATCGCATAAACCTAGGTGTACATGTAGTACCAATGAGAGCCTAATTTATCCTCATTTGGTTTCGATCAAGGTGATACAACTAATCATCCTGCTTGACAAAACACTTACATTCTTAGTAGTTTTCAATCATATTGCACGACTTTGGTGTCTTAAGTTCGCTCTTACATCTTAAGGGATCAAACTAACCTGCATTAGGGATTTTAAACAAGAAAATTACATGT
This sequence comes from Lathyrus oleraceus, assembly GCF_024323335.1. Classification (NCBI taxonomy): domain Eukaryota; kingdom Viridiplantae; phylum Streptophyta; class Magnoliopsida; order Fabales; family Fabaceae; genus Lathyrus; species Lathyrus oleraceus. The sequence continues at coordinate 376,845,861 of NC_066579.1, forward strand.
TTTTACTCATTATTAGGTGTATTATTGCCTAGCCATAATGTACATTATGGCCCTAACATGCCTGAATGTCATCCAACATGACACATCCCTAAAGGCATAAAAACCCGAGTTGGCCACGAGTTGGCCATAGTGGTCATTACGGCCCGTAGCCCACTAGTAACCCAGGGTTTTATGCAATTTTTTCAAGAATTTCCTCAACACTCATACCTTACTCTCAGCCCTAACCCGCAATTAATCTACTAATTATTATCAGGGATTCAATACTATTTAAAAATGCAATACACACACAAAATAATAGTCATAAATTTAAGATTAACTCATGTATTTAGAAACAATTAGGTTGGGGTTCATAAATGTAAATTCTACACCTAAGGGAAGAGAAATCCATCTTTTGTAGAATTGATGATGATGTTGATGATTTCTTCCCCTATTTACACACATGCACACACTCTCTAAGTCTTATTTCTATATATTCATGATGAACCTTGATGGATAACTCCCCTCCTACATGATTCTCTCCATGATTGACCCAAAGCTTGATAGTTTAGAAATAATCCTTCTTGCTTGCATGTAAAGTAATGGTATTAGAGGATTCCCTTGTTTTTCCCTCAATGACTCATGTGAGAGGGTCTGAGAATACGACTGTGTATGTTATCTCTTCAACCTCCTTCCATCCTTTTAAAATAGCCCCGTCAAATTACTCTTTTACCATTCATTTAAATGAAGGAGATCTCCAAAATGCCTTTTTCCATTCTTCAAATGCATAAGTGGTATAGATTTGATTTTAAACACACTAGGCTTCAAATTAACTTAATATACTATGTTGGATTTTCGAGAATTTACCAAAATATCATCGATGATAAAGTTACCATTTTACCCTTGGTCTTATTATTCTATCAATTGGTAAATGGACGGGTTTCAATTTGATGCTTAGATTGGGATATTATAATCTCTCCCCCTAAAAAGAATTGCCTCCTCTAAACTCACATTTCACTTACATAACATGCTAACGCATTGGTGTCCTGCACTTAATTTTGTTCAGCGTTTTGGTCAAGTTGAATCTCCTCGACTTGATTTCCAAATTACGATTTCTTTTTACTCCAACAACTTTTGATGACCAAACGTTTATCTATGCCTCAAGTAGAAAAGTCCAACCTTCATCATCTCTTTTCCATGGAGATTATGATTTCATGTTGCTCCTTCCAATGCAACATGGTGTAGATCCCTGAATTCTACACGAAACTTCTTGAAATAACCCAAATACCTCGTTGCTACAGATGAAATACGTTTAATTTGACAGGAGTTTCTTAGCCTTAGGCCATTCTTTATGATTTTCCATACTAGTCATTATTAACCACTAATGGTCTTTACCACGATACTTCTACCACAATAAGTGTGTATTACTTCAAAATGCCAAAAACACACCTCACGATAATCGTAACAGGTATCCTTTTCATACCGCTATTGTACTAGACTTAAACTAAATCTTGTATTTCGTTTTGATTGTTGATCCAAATAAGCACCATATGCCAGCTTATCAGACTCTATTTTCTCGCAGCGACATCTTACACTTCCAAAGAAAGCTTATTTCCTTGGTGGTTACACTATCAGTTGATCATCTAACTGCTTCATCCTCTAGTGGAGAAATCATCTAATAACTCCATGTTTTACATTGTCTGACTTGTTAATTTCTAAAGAATCTTAAGCTGGTTACTTGATCATTCTTAAATTTCCTGAAATTTCTTTCTCTTCCTTTGCACTAATCAGGTGTCATTTGGTCGTTAATTCTTCAGAATTCTCGAATTTCATTTCTTTACATTATAATCCACTTATTTTCATAACTCTATTACACTTTATTTTTTCTTATTAACTTATCCTTTTCCATACTTTAGGGTACACTATTTAACAATCCATGAGTAATTGCTTCATTGACACTTCGTCTCCTAAGCCATTCCTTAATGATGGGTAAATTCCAGATCTCAGGACTATTTTGATCCATCAGCTCGAGCTTGAACTATCACTGATTGATTATTCTTGCTCACGGGCTGGCTTTAGTGACCATTATGACCCGTTACGCACCAGTAGCCCTGGGTTTTATGCTCTCTTTTTTCATAATTTCCTCGGCACTCACACCTCACTCTCAATCCTAACCCTCAATTAACATACTAATTATGATCATGTGTTCAATACTCTTCCAACTTACAGTACACACACCAAATAACAACCACAAATTTAAGATTAACACATGCATTTAGTAACAGTAAGGTTAGGGTACAAGGAGTGGATATTCATCACCTAAGAAAGGAAAAACCCACCTTTTGTAGAATTGATGATGATGTTGATGACCCAAGGAATTTTTGACTCGGTAAGAATGACACGTGCGAGGGAAACCTCATCATTGTCACATCTCTCAAACGGCCTAGACTCTATGCCCAAATATGTAATCTGTAAGACCCCAATTTTTGCCCTAAGATCCCTCATGGCTCATATCATATCATATCATAGCCTCAAGGATCATTGCATGCCCTAGCTTCCCTCCTAATGGGTGGGTCATCTTGTGAGTGTGGTTCTTGATCACCAAGCATGTATTGCATTTGTATATCATTGCTTTTCATATATTTACTAACCAAAAGTACAAAAAATATTGTCATCTAACCATGTTTCTTGCAGTTGAAGCAATCATAGGTCAAAATAGTCAAAATCAGCCATTGAGCTGGATGGTGACCATTCTTGAAGAATTTGGGCACCATGATCATTCATCAAGAGTTCATATTACTTGTGATATCATTTGGAATCAAGATCTCAATTGAAAAAGGCTTGGAATTCATCAGAACATGGCCCAGTCCACCAAAACCCTAGAAAAGTCAATTGTGGTCAACTGTGCATTTAATCAGGAATTGGAAGGTGTGAGATGGTTAGGAAAGTCTCATTCATGTCCATATAAGCTTCATTTGGCATTTCAAAGATCAAGGTTGAAGGATTTGAAGTCAGACAAAAAGTTTCCCAAAATGGAAATGACTTGTAATTCTCACCTGCCCAAAATGGGAAGTTATGCTCCTCAAAATTACTTCATCATACAAGCTTCAAATCAAAATTTGTCCAACATGAAAGTTGAAGATCTTGTTCTTTCCATTCCAAAAAGTCCAAGAACACTCAATTCCCATGTGTGGTTGGCAAGTTATGGTCAAATCAATTTCAGAAAATGCCTAAATTCAAAGTGGCATAACTTTCACATGGAATGGCCAAATTGGATGGTTCTTCTTTGAGCAAATCCCATTTAACATGTACTTTCATAATCCATCATCACATTTTGCCAAAAGCCTTCACATAAAAAGGTCATTTTTCAAGTGTACTAATTAAAATGCAAGGGCAAAATGGTCCAAAACTCAAATTACATGGAATTTTGACATGGGACCAATTCCAATAGCTTCCAAATGAAATTTGTGACTTGTTCAAATTGAAAAATCACTGTTACATTGCATGGAATTCTCCGAGGGCAAAAATGCCAAATTGCTTACAAGTGCACATTTTGCTAATTATCCAAAATTGCTAATCATGATTATGAGGTGGATTAGGCAATCATATATAAGCTTAATTATAACAGAAACTCAAGAGAATAATCACAATTTTTCAGATCTAAGATCAAAATCCTCCAATTTTCTCACTTTTTCTCCATTTTCACATAAGCATTTTTTCACCATTTCATCAAAATTCACCATTGTTCTTGCAAGTTTTTGTTTGAATCTTCATGTGTAGGTAATGTTGAAGTTCTGTTTGAAGGATTTGGAGGCAAAAACCGAGCAAATTCATACTGTCCAAGTCTTGAGTTCTTCCATGGCAGCTGCAATTTTCTTTGGATTCAAGCACTTGTGAGCTGGATTTTCACCATCAATCACCTCCATAATCAATCTACTACATCTGTTTTCGTGAATTGGATCAAATTACGCAAGGATTTCACACTGTGCTTCAAGAAGGTGAGATTTTCGAACCTTCTAATTGTTGCAATTGTTGTATGCGTCCTGTAGTGCGTTGAACATAGATCGTTTTGCCATTTGAATCATGCGTTTTCGTCAAGTAATCATCAAGATATGTGGATTTGAAATTTATGCATCAAAGCTTTTCTTGCTTGGATCTTTATACATGTTAACCTATAGACATAATCGTTGCCATATTCATAACCTACACTGAGAGACGGTGAGAACGGTATGCGGCTCGTGTATTTTCGTTGAAAAAGTTCTTGACCGAAGCTGGGAAGGAAGAACATGAACACACGCGATGAAGACGGAAAAGCTGGAAAATATTCAGCGTTTGATCCTGCAGATTCGCTTGGCATTTCGAAATCTTGTTTACCACCAAAACCGTCCAATGAGGAGCCGCCACGCAATAAATGAAGCACATGCGTTTTAGGCCAGGCGCTGCTAATTACGGAAATGCCATTCGTGGCTTAATTAAATTCAATAAATCCTAATTAACATTAAATAATTATTTCATAATATTAACAAATCTTAAAAAAATCATAGAAAATTCAATTTTAATCCAAATTAGGTGGGATTTTTTTTGTTAGATCCCAATTTTTCTCTAGAATTTTTTAGGCATAATAGTGCATGTTGTGCCTGGTAGAATTTTGGATTTGTATATTGATCTTGTCATGTGTGCATTATTCATATGTTTTACCATTTTAATCACCAAATAATCATGCTAGCTCCAAAATTAATGAAATTTCATATGATGATTCTTGACTCACTCCTGGAGATTTTGATGTATAATTTGTGATTTTTGGATCTCTGGTTTGATAGATATGATTAATTCTTTTTGAGTGTGACAATATGTGTCACACTATGCTATGCTGATTTCATGATTTAATTTTCCATGCTTTCACTAGGCCTATGGCTCTGATTTTTTTGCATGAGATATCTTTTATATGTTAGGTTTCACCCTGTTTTTTTGTGGATTTAATTGATCCATTTTCTAATTGATTTGGATTTTTGATTGCTGTTTAGCATTTTTGGATTATGTCTTGAGTAGCAAACTTACATGTCTTGTTAAATACTCATCCCTTATCCTATGAATATGAAATTTGGTGGAGTGCTTCCTAACATGTATAGATTTAATTTGGCTTTGGTCCCATTCATTTCCCATTTGATATCACTGTTTTACAATTAATTGAAGTTGACACTTGTTTTGTGGCCTAGTTTAGGTTGATTTTTGCATGCCATGACATGTTGGATTTAATTCCCCTACTTCCACTAGTCCAAATTGCATGAAAATTGACATGTAGCTCATTGAATATGTTCTGTTTAGAATAGAATTTTTGTGGAATTTATTGAGCTGTTTTGATATTTGTTTGGATGTAATCATTCTGTTGACTCATATGTGATTCAACTTTGCTCACTTTGTCTTAATTTGTGCATAAAATGAAATTAGTGCATAGTTTGGATGTGAGACCAATTGGTCCTTCTTCTTAATTGAATTATCTTGATTTTGATCATGTTTCACTTGCTGTTTTAAGATTTTTCCATCCTTTGGACCCTAGGCTTGTCCTAGTGGTCTTGTTACTCATGTTTGAGTTTGACTTTGACTTTTCAGGTTAAGATGCAAAGTGCTTTAAAGGAATTAATGCAAGTTGAATTGTTTCATTTGACTATTGTGAACTAACTTGTTTGTGTTGTAGGGTGCTTGGTTCTCTTGAGCTTTGTGCTATGCACATTGTTGTTTGATTGTACATTGTTGTTGATCATTATATTGTTGTTTTGTTTATGCTGGGATGCTGATTATATTTGATTGATTTCAGGTACCCTTTAGTTGCTCAGTTCTTTTAAGAACTTGCATTGCTTTGCTTGTATAGCATTTGCATTGAGGTAGACTCTCTTGTCTCCATGTAGTCTGGAAGACCTGGCTTGTTATTTAGCCAGGCAACTGTCTGAAGTCCTCCTTAAGAGGCGATGTTTGTGATTGTTTATGTTTGTCCCAAGCAGGAAAAGTCCTCATTTGAGGCAATTGGTGGATATAAGAGATATGTAGCCTATCTCCCACTATTATGTGAGTCTTCTCCTTGCTCCCATTACATGGTTGTAGCATTGAGATCCTAACCCAAGATCTATCGAGTCTAACTTATGGAGAGAGTTCCATCTTTCTGAACTCCCACACCTTCTGATATTCAATACTCTCTCTGACCAGAGATAAGAGTGATGAGGCACACCCCTCATATCCTCTCATCTGCTTCACCTTAGCCCCTCAATGGCAAGGTTAAGAGCGCCATTCACCTATTCCAGTGGACTTTTTAAGTCAAACCCTTTGATTGAGCCTCCTTGTTTGGTTATAGTGGGTGCTAAATGACTTTGTTCGCTTGATTGATTGTTGCATTTGTACATGCTTACTTGCCATTGTGCATTCATCATTATTGATTGGTAATTCTTGTATGATCATTATTGTATACCCTTGTGGTTTGTTTGTTTACCCATTGAGGACGATTGTAAGACCATATTGATTGGCTTTTGTTCCCATGATATGGAAGGATAGAGTGTAAGACCTCATTGGTCACTCATATCTTCTTTGCTCTTGTGTGTTGTATGAGAGGATGCAATTGTAAGTCCCTGTGATGTGGCATTTGTATTCTTATGACCATACTTTGGAGGTTGGTATAAGTCCAGATAGATTGGCATCCGACCTCCAAGTTTTGTTTTATTTTAGGAGGTTGGTGTAAATCCATTTATTGGTATCCGACATCCGCTTTTGCTTTTGTGAGATTGGTATAAGACCATTGATGGCATCCGGTATCATTGTTTTGTTTAGGAGGTTTGTGTAAACCTATTTATTGGTATCCGACATCCGCTTTTGTTGTGAGATTGGTATAAGACCATTGATGGCATCCGGTATCACCTTGCGTCATTTTTATTTGCTTGTTGCCTCATTCCTAAGGACACACTTGAATCATCTTCTATATGATTTCAAGAGGTGAACCTTTTTAAGAAGTTTTACATTCCCTCATCCATACCAGCTTTGTCCTTAACTTTTTCACACTTTGTTTTCAAAAACTTTGACTTGTTGTGCAAACATTCTCACCTCTTTTCAAATTAGAAACTTGGACCTTAAGTCCTTGATTTTTCAAACTTCACATTTCATAACACTTCTTTGAATCAATCTAATCATACTTTGACTATCCTTTTGTGAATAATCATAATCCATTAATCCAACTCACTCAATTGTTTTGTGGCTTTGTCCATGCTTGTTAAGTTTTCATACATTAGCCTTAGGTTTGATTTATCCTAGTTGGTTGATGTTAACCTCACCTATTTGTCCTTAGTTGATTGAATTGTAAGTCTTCCTCGCTTATTATAGGGTTAACCCCTCACTAGCGAGTAGAAGCTTTTCTCACGTGGTGGACGTGTTGTTCATAAGGTTGAGTTTTCTCTCGTGGATAACGTAAAGCCTTAGTGCTATTGTTTTAAAATGAACTCATAAATGTTTTGGAAATCTTTTAGCCGAACTACGGCGTTTTGATCCTTACCTTTGATGGAAGGTACGTAGGCAACGGGTTCATCCGTTCGAACACAAAAATAATTAACTTGTACATTCTTTTCTCATCATCCCACTCGTGTTTGCACAATATGTCAAAACAAATAAACATTTTTTATACAACAAGTGTGAAAAGGGCTCCCTAGGAGTACCTAGGACGTGATGGGTGCCTAACACCTTCCCATTGCGTAATTTACCCCTTACTCAGACTCTCTGATCTTTTTTCATTAGTTTTCTACGCGTAAAACTTCTTAGGTTTTTGTTCACTTTTTAACCAGTCTTTAGGATAAATAAAAGTGCGGTGGCGACTCGAATTCATTGTATACATTGCTTATGATTTAATCAATAGATCATATAGCGACGAATACACCGCTACATAATCCACATAATATTTTGACAGATCGACAACACATCAATGGCATGGTCATCCCTGGCCTGCTCATTCTCTAGGATTTCCTTAAGAGCGGGCCTGGGTGGACGTCTAAGAGCGTCTGGTGTCATGACAAGGTGTGACACATTATAGAACCAAGTCATGTAGTCGTCCACATAAGACCACTGAGATATGACTAACATACTCTGATACTCATTTGGTATCAGATGACTCTCTTAATTCACAAGTATGTCATCAAGATGTCTGCGGATGATGTTGTTAAGAGTAGACTCGAAGGGGGGTCTCAGAATTATCTACACGTTTCCAAACTGAGCTTGCATTCTGGAAGATACCTTCACATCATATTCCTCCCACATGTCAAACATCAGGAGTAAAATGAAATGCGATCGAAGGCATTAGTGTCTCGGTGAGTGGTGTATGGTATCCAACCGATGTCGTCAAGTTGAGTCCGGTCAATATACACACGAAACGACGGCACATCATCATTCCCTGTGCGCGGGAAATACATGCAAGCACATGGTCGATCTTTAGTATAGTCTACCACACTATCAAACATGTGTATGCGATGAAAGTGGGATATGATCCATCTTTGAAAAATGAATAAGAAAAAAGTATTAATAACAAGTGTAAAAAAAATGCTTTTAAAATTAATAGTGGCTATGGAAATTACCGTCAACAGGGTGCAAGAGCCTGTCATTTGCCTTGTTGTACAAAGAGAACCTTCGCTCAACTTGGAGTACAGGTATACCAAACATGTGGCTCTCAGATCCACTCGTGAATGGTCGATAAGTCGATGAAGTACTTAAGGTATTCTACTTTGACGTAGGTTGCACTTTTATCCACAAACATGGACATGCCAACCATGACTAGAAGGAAACACCTCAAAGCACACTTCTGGTGGTAGGTAACATGTAGATCATTGTCTCGACATCTTCGGCCAACTCCAAGTTTTCTTCATAAAGCTTCTTCAAGTATGAAAATTTGGCATGAGCACCTCTGGTGCTATCACACTGCATCAGGGCATCCATTGGGTCAACTCCCAAATAAATTATCACCATCTTCTTGGCTTCATCACGTTTGATCCTGAAATGATCAAGTAACTTCCCCCTTATGGGAAGGCATAGAAGGAAAGCGACGTCATCTAGTGTAATCGTCATCTGACCAATGGGAAAATGGAAAGATGGTATTTCTTTACGCCATCTCTCATCAAAAGCCCCATGCATGCCATGGTTAATGGTCTTGTACCCGGAGCAACACAGGCCGACAAGTCCGGAGTATCATATGACATTTTGGAACCAATCATCTTATGACTGATTAAGCTGCAAAAAAAAATCTTGTGTTTAACAGACTTCAAACATTTGCGCTCATGTTAAAAAATATAACAATATCAATCACATGTAATTTGTTTAAAACATATAAATAACAATCGGTAACATATATACCTCTTTGGTCCATACATGCCCATCAACATGATCTTTGTAGTATATCAGTAAATAGGTGTCAAATGGTTCTTCGGGATAAGGGTCTGCAGGTGCAGGGACACCATCATGTGCAGCATGAGCTTCCTCCCTCTTTTCATGAGCATGGGAGACGTGTCCCTGGATGAATAGACGACTCCTAGAAGTCGATGCATCCTCGTCCAGAGGCTTAGGGACGGTTCTCCGCCTAACCCTGACCTACTCATTCTGAAGTCTAGCCATCTCACGTCGAACGGACACATGCTAGATTTCTCGATCGAGTTACAATCTGTCAATGTTGTTTGCAACCATTTTTCCTAGGAAAAACAAGAACATGACATATTAGAACATTGTGGAATATGCATCTCCAAAAACTAATAAGGACACAATTCAGAGATGCATCTCCAAATAAGCTCGTGTTTCTCAACAATGACGCTCAGATCAGTTACAATAAAAAATGCAATCAAATGAAAGTGCATGTCTTTAATAGCTATCTATTTCGAGTGTGGCTACTACCTAAGATAATGTTACTTCTTGAAAACTCCTTTCGAAGAATGTTGCTCACGAGCTCTAATGGGGATATCTCAAAAGTTTTAAAATATAATGAAGGAGACGAGGAAGGGTTTATTGGGCACGTTATATAATAATTAAATGCATTCGGAAATACATCTCCGAAAAAGCACTTGAATTTTAAAAAATGGTTAATCCGAAGATGCATTTGCGGACAAACTTTAAAACACATTCAAAGATGCATCTCTTAATTAAATTTTGACAAAATGAGAAACGCCCACTCTTTTGCACTTATTTTATTTAAAAACCGTGCATTTAAAATGTATCTTCGAAAATTACAAATATTTTTTACTTTTCATCAAGGATTAAGGAGAAACTATAGAAATGGGAAAAAAATTCCAAACAAAAGTGCCCCTAAAGAAACACTATAGAGTCAAATCTAACATATTGACCCGATTATGTTTGGTATGAAGTTATGGATCCTCTTGTAGCGGTGTATTTGTCACTTTATGATTTATTGACTAAATCAAAAGCAAAGCATACAAAGAATCGAGTCGCCACCGCACTTTTATTTATCCAAAGGAATGGCTAAAAAGCGAACAAAAGCCTAAGAAGTTTTACACATAGAAAACTAATGAAAAGATCAGAGAATCTGGGTAAGGGGTTAATTACGCAATGGGAGGGTGTTAGGCACCCAAAACGTCCTAGGTACTCCTAGGGAGCCCTTTTCACACTTGTTGTACGAAATGTTATTTGTTTATGAAATATTTATTGTGCAAACATGGATTAAAGGGATGAGAAAAGAATACACAAGTTATTATTTTTGTGTTTGAACGGATGAACCTGTTGCCTACGTACCTTTCCATGGAAGGTAAGGATCAAAACGCCGTAGTTCGGCTAAAAGATTTCCAAAATATGAGTGGATTCATTTTAAACAAAAGCCCTAAGGTCTTTCGTTATCCACGGGAGAAAACTCAACCTTATACAAACAACAAGTCCACCATGTGAGAAAAGCTTCAACTTGCTAGTGAGGGGTTAACCCTATAATAAGCAAGGAAGTCTTACAATTAAATCACTAAGGACAGAAGGTGAGATTAACATCAACCAACTAGGATAAATCCAACCTATGGCTAATGTATGAAAACTTATCAAGAATGGACAAAGCCACAAAACAATTGAATGAGTGAAATTAACCAATTGGGATTTATTCACAAAAGAGTGGTCAAGATATGATTAGAATTCAATTCAAAAGAAGTATTATGAAATGGAGTTTGAAAATTAAAGGCCTAAGGCCTAGGTTTCTAATTTGAAAAGAAATGACAATGTTTGCACAATATTTTCAGGTTTGAGATTAACATGCAAATGGAGGTTTAAAGAAACAAAAAGGTAGGAGGGTGAGGGAGTGTAAAACTTCTTAGATGTTCACCTCTTGAAATCATATGTAGATGATTCAAGTGATTTCTTTGGAATAAGGCAACAAAGCAAATAAGCAAATGAGCAAAGCAAAGTGGATACCGGATGCCAATCAATGGACTTATACCAATCTCCTAAAACAAAACAATGATACCAGATGCCAATCAATGGACTTATACTAGTCTCACAAAACAAAGAAACAAGGATACCAGAGGCCAATCACTGGACTTATACTAGTCTCACAGAACAAAGAAAACAAGGATACTAGATGCCAATCAATGGACTTATACTAGTCTCCTACCATATCACAGGAACAACTGCCAAGTAATGGACTTATGCTTGTCTCCTCCATGGACAAAGCAAAAATGCTATAAAGCAAAGTTTATGAAATGATATACACATGATGATGATAAATGCACAAAGGCACACTCAAGCAGATATGCACAGATGAATCAAGTAAGCAGCAAACAAGTCAATTAGCACACACTATATACAATCAATTAGGCTCAAGCAAGGTTTAGACTTTAAAGTCAACTGGAATGGGGTAATTTGTGCTCTTAACCCTAACATTAAGAGTTAGGGTGAAGCAGATGAAATGGAGATGAGGGGTGTGCCTCATAGCTCTTATCCCTGGCCAGGGAGAGCTTTAAACAATAGAATGTTTGGGAGTTCAGAAAGTTGGAACTCTTCTCCACAAATGATTTGACTCTATAAGATCTTGGGGTAATATCCACAATGCATCAACATGTTATGTGAGCAAAGTGGATGACACACTGAATAGTAGGAGATGGACTACACATCTCTTTTATCTACCAATTGCCTCATAAGAGGACTTTTCCTGCTTGGCACAAAGAGTAAACAATCACAAGCATTGCCTCTTAAGGAGGACTTCAGACAGGTGCCTGCCCACATAACAGGACAGGTCTTCCAGACTACATGAAGAAGAGAGGTTATACCTAAGTGGTTAAGCAACCAAGCAATATCAAGTTCAAAGTGAACTTAAGCAACTAATGTACCTGTGGAAACATCAAACAAATCAGTACAACTATAGAGACAAACAACCAACAGTTAATATCAATAGTCAAACCCAATAAGCAAAGGCATAAGCCACAAGTCAAGCTCAAATGAATTAACAACCCTACAAAACACACAATGTTAGTAGTCAAAGGCAAACATCAAATGCTCAAGTGATGGAGCATCAACAACTATGTAACTTGGATGTTCAACCTGAAATCAAAGCTTCAAACATGAGAGGCAAACCACTAGGTCAAAACCTAGGGTCAAAGATGGAGAAAAAATTTAAAACAGAAGCTGAAAATTAACATGAATCAACTTCAAACACATCTTGAAACAATCCAAAAGGTCTCACATCAATATCATATACCAAAAGTATTTCATGATCAATTGAAGTTCAAGGCAATTTTAAAGCACAAATGTGACCAACCAGAATGAAAAATCTCAATTAAATCAGAAAAGATTCAAATAATTCCCAGAAAATTCATGCTCATTCACGACATCCATAATATGCATCATGCAAATAATCAGAGCAATTGGAATTCATTAGGCATGGTAAACACATCACATAAGATGAACAAGCAAAGGTGTGACACAAATTGTCACACCTACATTCACATGATCATAAAACAGCAATGACACATGATAAAAATACCAAATCAACACCATAATTTCAAGCAAAGTGTCTAGTTTCATCATGCAAATTTTCAGATTCATTGGATAAAAGCTCAGCATTTCACAAATGATATGGCAAGGCAAGGTACAAAATGCATACATGTTTACAAACCCTAGCACAAAATAATTTCCAGCCATGCACAATTTATGGAAAAATGATCTAAAAATACTAGACAGAAAATGTGACATAATGCAAAAAACCACATATTTTTTGAAGCAATTTTCAATTAGATATGAATTTTATAAGATGATGAAAAAATAAAAAAAAAATGCATGAAGCCAAGGCATGGAAATAATTGAGGGAAATGTAAAATCAAAGAAGCATTTGAATAATTGGCCTGGCGCGGAATCGAACAAGGTGCCAATTCAAATAGTGGCGCGCCTTGGAGATGAAACTCAGCGTTTCATTAAAACGCTGGCAGAGTCAACGCAAATCAACATGCGGTAGCCAATGAGAACGCACGCATGGGAAATGTTTCAGCCAATCACAAGCGAGTTTTACACAAACACATGCAAAACGCAGGAAAAGTATTTTGAAAGATCAAACGCGTTTCTGGAAATGAAATTCATCATCTTCATCGTGTTCATCATGAACAGTGCCAGGCTCAAGAACAAAAATTCTCAGAAATCAAAATCAAACATATCATGGTGTAGATCTTTCAGCATACAACACGAATCCATGCATGGTTTAACCTAATTCCAACTATCATGAGCAAATCGAAGCCAAGAACATTCATGCACAAAACTTTAAATCGACCTAACTAACTTAATTCTGCATGGAATTTAATTATCTAAAGCTCAGAATATTCAGCATCAAAAGATCTATAACAACATCATAATCATTTTAAGAATTAGAGAGATCGATTCAATGACCTCTTGAAGAAGCAGAACTGGAATTGGTGGATCCAAGGCCTTGCAATGCTCCAGACTTCTTCTACAATGCTTGTATGATTGATTGGATGAAGAATTGAAGTTTAACTGTGCACGAATCCTCCAAAATTTCAATTCACCATTGTTGCATCAAAGCTCCAAGCATGAACAAACAGGCACTGTTTTCTTCGATTCTACATGCAAACCTACTCAAGAACTCTTCAGGACCAAGGATCAAGCAATGGAATGGTTTGAATGTGAAGAATTTTCAAGAAAAAAGTGAGAGAAAATTTGTGTATTCTAGATCTAGATCTGAAGTTATGAATGTTGTTAGCTGAAAACAGTTAGGGTTTGTGTTATATACTCCCTCCTAATCATGCTCTTAATCATGTTTAAGTAAATGGTAAATGGATTAGCAAAAATGTGGTGTATGTGCAAATTAGCAATTTCACCCTATGCATGAAAATGCATGATGAACAGTGCACGAAATCACTTGATCTTCACTTAAAACCACATTTTAAAATCAATGGTAATTGCCAAATGTTCAAATAAATCACCAATTTTAAATTTCAAGATTTCCCTCCAAAAATTCAAGAATTGGAAAATAATTATATGATGAAAATTGATGAAATGCAATGCAAGATTTTGAAATTAGAAGTCAAAATGAGAAATTAGCAAAAAGAACCACTTGAATTGGAGCTTTGGTTGAGAAGTTATGCACATTTGAAGTTCAATGTACACTTTGCCATGTTTTGATCATATCTTCTTAACCACACATGAGAAATTGATGATCCTGGACTTTTTGGAAATGGGAGAGAAAGATCTACAACTTTCATGTTCAACAAAATTTCATTTGAAGATTTTTTGGTGATGTAATTTATTGAAGTTAGGTTTAAACCTTTCCATTTTTGGCAATTTTGAATTATAGGTCACTTTCTATTTTTGGAAAGTTTTGACCTGACTTTATTTTCTTCAATGTTGATGTTTGAAATGTCAAATGAGACTTGTTTGAACATGAATGAAGTATTTCTAATCACTTCCCACCTCCAAATCCACTATTGACTTGGCTGTTGACTTTCTAGGCCTCCAATTGATCTGGCAATGTTCTGATGAAGTTCAAGCCTCTACCACTTGGGATTTTGATTCAAAATGACATC